>NC_069078.1:59559925-60184925 GCF_025698485.1 Gossypium arboreum | reverse complement strand
CTAATCTGATTATTCTGTCACCCAGGATTGCCCAACCACGATGACTTTATATGTACATTCTACCACCTTAGGTTACTCGACAATGATGGTTTTAATCATTATATCTGACCCTATGACATGCCAACTATATCCGACTCTATCCGAACAACTAATAGGTTATCTAATGTTTCATTTACATTATATAACTCAATTCACATATCATCATTCTCAATTCATCATCATTTCTCAATTTCCTCATATCATATAACATTTTTCAGTCAACTTTCATATCACATATCATGTATCAATTTAATCATGCTACTTTCTATTTCATTTAATTTAATCCAATATCTCGATTTTCAATATCAATCACAATGAATCAATTCACACTACAATTACATAATCACTTTAATAATCAATCATACAATTAACATGAATATACAAACAAATAAATTGATCTTGAATCATAAAAGTACACATCGGGATCTCACGTCACTCGTCAAAGACTTTTGCTTTTCTTTTCCCTCCTGATGGCTCAGCGTAATCTTTAGCTACGTATGATAATTCAATAATAAACAATATCAGAATCCATCCAATTTACATTCAAATAAATCGAATTTTATTCAATTTAGTCATTAAACTTAGGATTTGTGTATCTTTCGATATATGGCTCCATATTCAAATTTGATTTCACATTTTTTCATTAGTGGCCTTATATCTTATATTCTTAGCATAATTTCATAACAGGTTTTCACTTTATTCAATTTGGTCCCTAATGTAACAAGGTTAACAACTAAGTTTATTAAGCTTTAAAATTTAGTTCTTATCATAATCTAAGCTTAATTTCTATCAATTTCAAATCTAATTCATCAATTTCTCAACAATGACAACTTGCTAAAATTTTAACAATTGAAAAAATTGATACATGAACTAGCTAGATCAAGCTTCCATGATCATAAATTTACAAAAATCAAAGAAAAATAGCTTAGAGACTGACTTGAAATTGTTGAAGAAAGATCAAGGGTTTTTGAAGCTTTCTTTGCTTCACAATAATAGTGGACGATGATGGAAGATGAAGAATATGATTTTCATCCACTAATTGTTCTTTTATACTTAGGTTAGTTATTAATTATTATTAGTTAATCAATTTAATCTTCGTTTAATTACATGTAACGCCCTAAATTTTGAGCCTAGAAGTTTTGGGTTTTGAGTGTAGGGACAGTGGGGAGGTCGCAAATATGTGTGTGGATGTGCAATTTAGTGTCAGAATGGGTCTGCTAGTTTTGTGGTGGAGAGAGTTTTAGGGAACCTCATGGTTCTGGGTTCAAGTCTTAGTGTGGACGTTTTAATAGGTATTTTATTTTGTTTGGTTTTTAGTTAATAATTATAATTATTAAATTATTAGTTTTATGACTAAATCTGCTTTTATTTTTCTCTTTTATTTTATTTTATTTTCAGCTTTTTTGTTTTCACGTTCTCCTCTCCTCCCCTCACTTCTGCTTTCTAAATATTTCTCAAAACAGTTGATTTGTGGATTTGGGAATTTTACGCCTCTGCCGTCTTCTCTAACCGCAAACAGGTGTGGGAATCTAACCTTGTCTACACAATTTTAGTTTTAAATTTTCTAATTTTGACAAGTTTTGTGTGTATGTTAGCCCGAGGGATTTGGGGGTTTTTAGACGATGGAAGTGAAGGGAGATCGTTATTTTCTGATGTACTTTGATAGGGCAAAGGTTAGGGACTGTTACGGTCACTTTAACAGCGGTTTCGAGGCTAATTTGGGGTGGTTTCATGGCCTCTCCGACGACCATATGGGCGTCTACTGAGGTACACGACCGTGTGGATTTGGGAACTAGGGTTTCCAGCCCAAATTAGGTGCCACACAGCCTTGTAGCTAATTTGGGGATTTTTTTGGAATTCACACGGGCGTGTGAGTTTGGGAAATTAGGGATTCAGAGTTTTGGGGTCACACGACCTGGCCATACGGTCGTGTGACTGATTTGAGGATTAAGGATCCTACACGGACGTCTATTTTGGAACACACAGCCGAGTCTGATGGCACACAGGAGTGTGAGACCCTCACACGGCCATGTCTACCCTACACCTTATTTTAGCAAATTTGGACAGTGAGTTACACGGTCGTGTCTCTACTTCACACGGGCGTGTGCCTCTGTCACATGGCTATGTGCTACCCTTTACATGGGCATTTGGACCCTCACACGGCCTGGATTGCTCCATATGGCCAGAGCACATAGGCGTGTGGCCCTATCTCACCAAATAATATTTTTTAGGTCAAACTCAAGTGTAATCGCAACTCTACGTGCTCCAACCCTCGACTAAGCCTTCCTGAAGGTAATTATGACTCTGATCTAGGCTTGATATATGTGTCATTTGTGATTGGTTGTGTGATAAGATTGATACTAAATTCGAGTTATAAGTGTGCACATGTATGATTCTGTAACTGACTGATTGGATGTGAATGTCTGCTTCTGATTAATTATCTAAGACTGGTATTCTGATTGTGTACATTTGACTGCATACATACATACATATGCATAAACTATTTTGGGTAGGATTTTGAAGAGAAGGAAGATTGACTGAACTGTACTGGCAGCTGATTTGTTGGTTATTAGCCCCTAATACCCAGAGGGTCGTGGGCGGTTCCAATACCTTGAGGGTCGTGGACAATTTGATCAGACATGATCATCATGACAAGATCTTGTTCAATACATACGTTAGCATCATTGCGTATCATAGACTGAACTAGCAATTTTACTGCAACCTAATGGTATAGTTTACCACATTGCACTGTATCGCATGTACGTTAGCTACGCTACGTACTATTATCTGATCTGGCAGTTCATACTGCACATCTGTACTGTGATTTACTGCATTACACAATACAAATTATACGCTAGCTTTGCTGCGTAATATACGTGACTGGCAATCTATCTGCATATTATTAGTCCCAATACCCAGAGGGTCGTGGACAATCCTAATAGCCATCGTTGTCGGGCAGCCGCGGATGACATCAGATGGAGTGTAGGGTTGGATGGGCTTACGAGGTCTTGAGTAGAGTGATTAGTGGGACGAGCTTAAAGCTCTTATGTGGAGTGATGGGGGACGGAGAGGTGTGTTGGCTGGATGGTGGGTTTCTCATAACTCAATTACATTTATATATATCATATTGACTATTCGATTGAAATGTCTGATTGAGTGTTCGATTGAAAAGCACTTGTGCCTATGAGAATTGTGCAGAATTTGACTGCGGCTATCTGACTAGATAGTCACTATGACTGTTTGAGGATTTCTGCTACTGTCCCTAAACGGTTCGTAAAACTGTGTGTGTCTGATTGACCCATATAACTATAAAGTACATATGGTGTGTGTTTGATTTTGGGCGAATTCGCTTAACTATCATCTGTATGTTAGTATGTTCTACTTCTGAACTGCTTCTAGTTCCCTGTTTCTGTTTCTGTAGTTTAATTAGTTTGTTCTCACACTGAGCTCGAGTAGCTCACCCCCTCTTTTGTTTCCATTTTCAGGTACAATTTTGGATTCTGTAGATGGGCTCGGTACACAGAGGTCTTGGATAGTTTAGGAGGAAATGAACTATAAGTTTTATTTTAGTTTTCAATTGCTAGTTGGTTTAAGTTGAACTGTAAAGTTTTATAAGACACTGGTACAATTTTTCGTTATATGTTTTATTTGTACATTTAGACTCGAACTTTTCGGGCAGAGTTTTTTCTAAAAGCGATTATTGGCTTTTGGTTCGCTATGGAATAAATGTTTTTAGAAATGTTCTTAAGTAATAAAGGAGTTTATTTTTGTAAAATTTTCTCACGATCACTTCAGTGATCAATGTAGCATCCCGGATTCGGCCTAAACTTCTAGGCCGAATTTGGGGTGTTACATTACATTAACCATCCATTCGTTGAGCATCATCATCATCCACTTTCCACTGTTCTAAATTAATTTATTAACTATTTCGGTCATTTAGATAATTGCAATCTGGGTCCTCAAATCTTTTTCTAATTAAAATTCTATAACGATTAGACCTTTATAATTTAGTTTTTGTACCTCAATTAATCACTTTTTTATCTAAATTATTTAAGTGAATTTCATTATATTTTTATTTTAACTCCATAAATTTTTTTTTATATTTATAGACTCGATTTATGGAAATGGGGTTTCAAAATCACATTTTGCAACACCACTGAAAATCGAGTCGTTATAAAGGACATATTTAGGTTATCTACTAATACAAGTTATCTTTTTGTATTACGATTCAACCACGTAATACTGTTTAGTATTAGTTAAACAATAGATAATTAGTGAGCCAATATTTACTTTAATTTTTCTTTGCGTGTAAAAACCGTCAAGGATAATATACAATGGATATTTATTAAATCAATTTGTTCGAAAAATACAAGAATGCATTGATAAGAATACTACACTAAAAGCTCAAAGGGGCTTTTTCTACTCTGTATGATAGAAGCAGACAACATTTCTCTAATTTGTCTCTTAACTTCAGTCTTCTAGTTGTGGGGAAATCTATCAGGTCTAAGGTTAACAGGCTGTACCCTGGTTTTAGAGGAATAGCATGGTCATGGATTCTTTTTTTAGGTAGTGCTTAAGGTTCTTGACACACATCATCATAGTCCATAAACAATTGTTATATTTTTAATGGAATTCCAACTTGTTTTGTGTCTACCTCTAGCTCTTTTCATATCAACTTTTGGGGTCTTGATTCCTTGAGGAACTTTACTTTGTCCTCTACAGATTCACCCTTCGATACTACTTGCTGATCACCCTGGTTGAAAGTAAGTATCCTGGCTTTGAAGTCAAAAAATTAAGGGACTAAAACCTTCATCCAATCCACCCCTAGGGCCATGTTTGTACCCCCCATAGGAAGTACCCTCAAATTGTCTTGAAAAACATATCATTGTATCCTCCAATGAAGGCTGTTACATTGTGCAATACTGTATATTTTTTCTCCATTAGCTGCATTCATTTCCAAAAGAAGGGTTTGAACTAATTCTCCACTTCCTTGTACCCATTAAAAAGTCATAAAATTGTAAGTGCTCCCACTATCAATCTGTACAATAAGGATCTTGACTTTGATACTTCTTTTGATTCTGAGTGCATGATAACTAGTATTGCCAGTAAGTGCATTCATAAATATCTCTAACCTTTTTTTTTATTGTTACTGTTATTCTTCTTCTAGTACCTCCACAACTTTAATTTCTTCACTGGTCACAATAGTATCTACTAGCTCTGAATTTGGCTCTTCAATTGCTATGAATTTAAGCTACTTGGCCTTACATTGGTGCCCTGGGGTAAATCTCTCCCCACATTTGAAACATAAATTGTTTTGCCTCATTTGTTCCATAAGATTGGTTCTCTTTGATGGTTGGTTGTAAGGGAAAAAAACTTTAGTTTGGGCATTGGCATTGTTGTTAGGAATACGTGGTTTAGTTTGATTGATGTTTTGGTTGGTGTATGGATTGATTGGTAACTGGTTTTGGCTTGTATAGGTATTTCTTTAGTATTATTGTTTGTGTTTTTTGTGTTCAATTTCCAGGGGAAGTTCATAAAGTTTGGCTTGTCTGTAAGTTGAGGCTAAAGTAGTAGGTTCATTGGCTTTAACTCTTGGCTTAAGATAATCTTTAAGCCTACTAACAAAACTAGGGACAAAGTAGCTTTCCAGAAGATGTAGGTTATATTGTAACATGTAAGGGTGTAGTTCTTCAAATTGTTACTGGTAATTGTCTAGAAAAGATTTCTAAGTTAATTTATTGAATTCCTCAACTATATCATAGTAAGTTCTAGTAGAAAATATCAAATACAAATCTTAGGAAAATTCATTCCAAGTAACAAAGTTCTTTTGCATGATGTAACCATCAAACTAAACCTCTGCCTTTCTAGAGAGGTACATTGTAACAATTTCTAATTTTTGATGGTCAGCAATAGAGAATATTACAAAATATTTTTGACATTTTTTTTACCCAACGCTTAGGATTAACTTCTTCAAACATTTGTTGTTCAATTTTAACCTTGGAGTAAAGGTAGAGAATCCATTTGTTGAGTCAGAGGTCTCCCCTTCATTCTGAAAAAAATGCTACGTTGTTGAGGAGTGTAACCAGAGTCAAATATATTCTTTGGTAGTAACCCTGATTGTTGTGGCTTGTAGGTAAATCTCTTTTGATCATCAATCACAATGGCTTCTATTGGATGTTTACCATCCCTCATTTGGAAAGGAATGGTAGTAGGGTTGGGAGTGTTTTCATCAGAAGTTACTGCAAGAGATTGGGGTTTTTTATCCTTATGCATCACTTTCTCTATACAAGTTTTGGTCTCTTGGAATCTAGCATCAAACTTCTTTGTTAGTCCACCCACATTTTTTGAATTGTTGCTTCATGTGCCTGCATAGATTCAAGCTACTTCTGAATGGTTGTGACTTGTTCCTGCAGTTGATTCAATCCTATTAGGTATTATGCTAAAATGGATATTAACTTTTAGAGAATAAACAAATCTATTGAGAAACTGTTCTGTATTCTTTTTACTTACCTTTAATCAGTCCACAGATGGTGTTTATAGACATTGATAAGAGCAACTGCTCTTAACTGCATACCTGACTTAAGTAACAAACTTCTTCTAACTAACTGCATACTTAATTATCAAACTAATAGCTCTAAGCTAGTAGCTCTATACTCTAACATTCACCTAACTTCCTCGACTGGTAACACCCCAAGTAAACGACAAAAACAAGCAAAAATAGAGATGACAGTAGTTTAGTAAGAATATTGGCAACTTGGTCACAAGTTGCCACTTCGTTGACAACAAGAGATCCACTAGCCACCTTTTCCTGGACAAAAAACAAGTCAAGTTCGACATGTTTGAATTTGGAGTTAAGGACCGGATTAGTTGTAACAGTTGTCACACCAGACAATAGGAGTATCAGTAGACCTGATTTGTAATTCTAACAACAGTGAAGTTAACCAAGCAACATCACTAGTAGCAACAGCCAAACTTCGATATTCAGCCTCTGCCATAGATCGAGAAACAACTTGTTATTTCTTGAACACCACGAAACAGGTGTGTGACCAAAGTAAACACAATAACCTGAAATAGAACGGCAGTCATCAAAATCAAGACCCCAGTTGGCATCAGTATAACCTACCAAAGATAATCTATTGGATCGTTGAAAAACTAGCCCACGAGTGAAAGTACCCCACAAGTACCACAAGATACATTTTAACACAATCAGATGAACTATTGTAGGGTCATGCATGAATTGACATACACGATTTACAACATAAGCAATATCCGACCAAGTTAACACCACATATTGAAGAGAAGCAACAAGACTCTTGTACTCAATAGGATTAGCAAGTCGAGCACCCTCATCTTTAGACAATGTTGTCGAACTAACCATTGGCGTATGAACACTCTTTACATTAACCAGAGAGCTTCTGTCAAGAAGATCGCAAATGTATTTGCGCTGCCATTAGAGGATCTACTGACTTCGATCCTTAAAAAGTAATGGAGATCACTCATATCCTTTAGAGAAAATTTGTTATGTAGCTACTGAACAAAACAGTTTATTTCATTAATCGAACTCCCAATAATAATAATGTCATCCACATAAACTAGAATATAGACAGTAGACTTGGTTGAAGTTTTAACAAATAAAGAGGCATTGAATTTAGATAAGACAAACCCAGTAGAAACAAGAAATTATTTCAACTTTTCAAACCAGGCACGAGGAGCTTGTCGTAACACGTACAATGCCTTCATCAAACAACACACAAATATCTCACCATTTGGTCCATACTGAATATATCCAGGAGGTTGCTGCATAAATACTTCATCAGTCAAATCTCCATTTAAAAAGGCATTGTTTATATCGACTTGACGGAGTTGCCATCCATTTGATACAGCGATAGATATAATGGTTCGAATAGTAGCAGGTTTGACTATCGGGCTAAAAGTTTCTTTGAAGTCACACTCAGGCACTTGTGAACATCCCTTTGGTACCAACCGAGCTTTTTGTCGATTAACTGACCCATCAGGATTCTTCTTGATTTTGAAAAGCCATTTGCACCCAATTGTTTTCCGACTAGGAGGTAAAGAACCAAGTTCCCAAGTAGAGTTAGCTATCAGCGCATCAAATTCTGCTTGAACAGCTAACTTCCACTCCTTACGAGCAAAAGCATCCTCAATAGAGTGTGGCTCAAAATCTACAACTTCTGCAGACAAAGCCTTGGGTTTAAAAATTCCCACCTTAGACCGAGTAAACATAGTGTGAGTATTTCCTAAAGAAACAGGAGGAATAGTTTGAGATGCAGTAGGTAACTGACTATCTTCAGTGTGAGGATTCTGAAGTTGAGACTCTCGTAGAACAGATCCTGACTCAAGCAACAATAACGAAGCAATAGAGATAGTCTGAGGCGGACTATAGGTAGCGGGTGGAGTAACTGAACCAAACTGCATAGGAGCATGATCTAAATTAGGCAAAAGAACCGTTGATGAAGAGTCAATGGTTCTGTTCGTTTTTGTAGTGAAAAATGGAGAGGAAGTCTGAACTATAGGAACATATATGGTAATACTCGTAGAATTCTGAACTCCGTCCATAACTAACAATAGAAACAAGAAACAACGCTCATAAAAAATAACATGACGAGAAACAATCACCTTACCATGTAGTGTGAGACAGTAGTATCCTTTATGTTGAAAGCTATACCCCAGAAACGTACAAGGTTGTAAGCAGAAATCCAGCTTATGTTGCACAAATGGACGTAAATACGGAAAACAATAATAGCCAAGTACCCTGAGGTAATCATACGTAGGTGCACACCCATTAAGAATCTGATACGGAGACTGACCCTTCAAAATAGAAGTGGGCAATCTATTAATAAGTTGAACAACACTGTAGAATGCATAACCCAAGTAAACTATAGGTAGATTAGCCTGTGCCAACAGTGTGAGATCGGTCTCCATAATGTGCCTGTGTTTCCGCTCAGCAAAGCCACTTTGTTCTGAAGTACAGGGGCAGGAGAGACGATGAAGTATCCCATGTCTTGCGAGTACTAATGCAAAAGCACGAAACTCACCGCCCCAGTCGCTATGAAATTTTTTAATATTCTTCCCAAATTGAGTGGCGTCCATATTCTGAAACTGAACAAAACAGTCAACTGCTTGAGATTTACATTTAATCAGATAAACCCAAGTAAACCGATTGTACATGTCAACAAACGAAACATAATATAGATTACCCCCACAAGCAATAGAAGCTAGACCCCACAAATCAAACACAACCAATTCAAAAAGTTCCACATATTCACTAGTAGAGTGGGAAAAGGGCAATTTATGTGATTTCCCTTTCTGACAGACAATACAAATATTATCAAGACTTGTTTTATTTGAAACAACTCCACATTTATTAAGAACAAGTTTAACAATTTTAGAAGGGTGACCAAGTCTATTATGACACAAAGTAAATGCATTATTATCTGAAGAACAATCTTGAAGCTGGATGTTGTAAACAGCAGAAATTACATCAGAAGAGGCAGACGGGCCGGCCGAAAACTGATAGAGACAATTATGAACTTGGCCCCGCAACAAGATTTCCTGTGTTTGGATGTCCTTAATAACACAATACGATGGGTGAAATTCAAAAAATACATTGTTGTCAGTAGTAAACTAAGAGACAGACATAAGATTTTTTCAGATGCTCAGGATGCACAAAACATTAGTGAGATGTAATAACTTCATCTTCGTAGGTAAAATAGTATTCCCAACAGAAAAAATTTTAGTGGGGGCCCCATTTACCATTAAGAGAGGATGTACCTGAATAGGGAGTTGAGGCATTTAACCTAGAAGTATTCTGACAGACATGATGTGTGGCACTGAAATCTGGATACCATGACGAGTTTCCTATCAGCACAGGAACATACGAATCAGTATTATCAAAGTTGGAGTCATACTGTGTGGAGTTCAAAAAATCAGACGCATGAAAATCAGGGATTCGAGGTAGCTCAACACATTGTGAGGAATCAAAATCAAACACACGAGCTCGGGGTTTAGTACACCACGGGACTTTGGGAATATTATGTTACCCAGGGCCTGCATCATAAACATGTTAGCATTAGGCCTACCTGAATTTTGGCCAATATTAGTGTCAACATGGATCGACCCATGTTGCTGTTCAATGTGACTAGGTGTCCCTGGCCTGTACCATTCGGCCTAGGAGCCTCATCAAAAAACCCAGCATAATGCTGGCCAAAATTACACCTCATAACACGTCTACCATTGCACCCTTCAACACGCCCAAAATTATGCCAAAAATGTGGCCCAATATCATGCCTAAATGGAGACCCATTAGCATACCCATGTGGACCAGTAAACTCACGACCATAATTAGCCCTGCTAGGGTTGGAATGGTAAAAGATATTAGGGATCCTAGCATGTGGCTTAGCCTCAAAATTCTGAAAATAAGGCCAGCCTTCCCATGAAGCAGCACCAGGATTTTGCATCGGAATGGTCACCGCACGCAGGCTAGGTCTACCAGAGCCTACAAATCGACTATAGTCTTCATCGTACAACCCTTGTTCATGGCACGCCGTTGAAGTATTCAAGCCACCATACTCTCGATTGAAGCAGTAGAAGCATCGCTGCGCCAGGTGCCCGTACCTATTGCAAATTTGACATTGAGACTGAGGACAGAAACCAAACCCACGCGATCCAGATGTGGAACGTCCACCCCGTACAGCACGTGAATCTGAATCAGTCACCGCTGCAGTCGACGGTGCTTGAACCAAATGAGCATGCATCGGAACCTCTCAAGCTACACTCATCTGACGATTTTCAAATTCCATTAAAATATCGACCAACATTTGGAAAGGAAGTGTCTCCGACAAGAACAATACCACAGTCAAAACCGAATCAAACTCCAACGAAAGTCCAACAAGAATTACTTCAACCTTTTCGGCCTCCGAAACAGCAAATCCAGACGTTGCAAGTAAGGCACATATATTTTGGATTTTGGCAATATATTGTGAGACAGTTAAATCACCTTTCTTAATAGCATGCAAATCATGTTTTATGCGAGATATTTTAGCACTCGTGGACGTAGAAAACAAATGAGTCACGATGCTCTAAATCTCACAAACAGATTTAGCAGTGGAAAAATACGACAATAAAAGAGTGCTAATTGTAATACCCCTCATCTGTATTCAACACTGAAATAGGGTTACGGAGTATTACCAAGCTTACAACACATTTATACATGCTTTCCACAAACATTTAATCAATTCATACCATAATCATTCAATCTCAATCAATTTGTCCCTAATATGAGCCTACAAGGCCCTAAACATGCATTGGAAGTGGTTCGAAACTAAATCGATAACTTAAGAAACTTTCACGTAACTTTGAAATTTTTTCTCAAAACAAGGGACACACGCCCGTATGGCCAAGCCGTGTGTCTCACACGGCCACCAGACATGTCCGTGTCACAGGCCGTGTGGACATTCGAAATGGGAGCACATAGTCACATCCTAGCCTGTGTCCAACCCCGTGTAACTCTCTGACTTGGGTCACACGGCCAACACACATGCTCGTGTGGCTAGCCCGTGTGCTAGGCCGTGTACTAAGCCGTACCAATCCTGTAGGGCATACTGACTTATGCCACACGGCCAAGTCACATGCCCGTGTGTGAGACCATGTGGGTCATACTGACTTGAATTCAAATTCAACACCAGGGGACACACGGTCGTGTACTTAATCGTGTGTCACACACGACCGATACACACGCCCGTGTCTCTACCCGTGTGGACAAAAATAGGCTATTTATTAAGCCAATTTGCCACCCAAATTTAGGCATACCTACATCTCTCAAATAGCACACAATATAGCATTAATAGGCATATATTTCAATTCCAATCAAGCATGACTTATACCAATTCCAACACCAACCAATACAAAACATAAATACCACATATTGCCACCTAAATTCATGCTAACCCTTGTCTTCTCAAAACATCAAAATGACCATTTATAAATATACATTAATATGTTCAATTCCACAAACATACCAATTCACAAATCATCACCTATTGACATTAAAATTACCTAATATCATTGAGCATCATGAATCCAACCTCAATCACACAACATAGGTCAATTACCAACATAAAACAAAAGCCATTTACACATTTATATATATCATCAAATTCACCATCCTAAGCCAACTCACATGACTATATATATACAAACTAAAACATAGCCATTTACAAGCCAATTCAAATGGCCAAAATCATTACCAAACATAACCAAAATGACTCAAAGTCCCTATACATGCCATATACTAAAAATACCAAGTTCATAGGTACCTAGAGATAGGTGGATAGTGTAAAGCGATCTCCGACAATCCCCGTATCTAAGCTAGCTTTGACAACACTATAAACACGATAAAAATAAATAAAGTAAATTATAAAGCTTAGTAAGCTCGTATGAAATAAACTTAATGCAATCACATAAATATAATTCAATAATTGGAATACACCAATATATATAGCTTACATTAGCTAACAAGCCTTTCAAATACTCAATTGTGAGATTATACACTACCTTCACAAGTTTCTTCAATTTGAAACTTATATAATTTATGTACGTACCTGTATCCTTTAACATCCATCTCATATTCATCCACCTCCTTTATTTACCAGTTGAAACATTCGGAATAAAAGTCGAATATTTAGGAATCTCACACAATAAGTACCTATACCATAGCCCGAAGCCAAATCAAGGTAACTTATATCCGAAGTACTGATATCATGGCCCGAAGTCAAATCAGCTAATATTCATGGCCCGAAACCAAATCGATATAACTCGCACCTGAAGTGCTAATATCATGGCCCGAAGCCAACTCAGTGTATCTCCTAATGACATGTCACTAGCATCCTAAACTATTCCTAAGGCTCAACCGGGATTTCAAACATCAAATCGTCGTAGAATTACTATCATTCATATCCACAGTCTCGTATTCGCAATTTATGCATTATCAAAGCATATTAAATACATTTGTATTGAAATTTATCACATACGAACTTACCTTGAATGTGAAAACGACGAAATAGGTTGATTAGTCGATAACTTTAGTTTTCTCCTGATCTAGATCCGAATGCTACTTTTCTTGATCTAAATATATTCAAAATTAACTTATTTAATAATCTCTCTTTTCAATTTAATTCAAA
This sequence comes from Gossypium arboreum, assembly GCF_025698485.1. Taxonomy (NCBI): domain Eukaryota; kingdom Viridiplantae; phylum Streptophyta; class Magnoliopsida; order Malvales; family Malvaceae; genus Gossypium; species Gossypium arboreum. The sequence continues at coordinate 60,171,687 of NC_069078.1, read as the reverse complement.
ACACACATTTAAGCATATTTACACTTTTTCCCCAAGGACTTCACCACTTTTACAATTTAGTCCTTATTACATAAAATCACAAATTCATGAAAATTCTTTAATAGCCATGATAGCCGAATTACTATAATGCCCCTATCAGCCCATATTTTTCATTTATTTCCCATTTTAACCTCAAAGCTTTCATATTTCACAATTTAATCCCTAATTTACATTTTCACTAAAAATCACTTTATAAAACTTGTATAATTCACAACCAACATTCAAAATCTATCAAGAAACTTCAAAATACATGCTTATTCATCAATGGAAACATTAAAAATGTTTAAAAATTTTACAAAATATTCCCTGGGCTAGCTAGTACTAGATGCAACTATCACAAAAACATAAAAATCATAAAAAAAACGGGATAAAAACAAGCTTACAATTGAACCTTGAAGTAGCCGAATGTTTCAAGCCCTAAAATGGCTTTCTTCTTTGCTATGTACGGCTAACAAAGATGAATGAAACTCATCTTTATGTTTTTGTTTTATTAATTAACCTTTATTTATAATTTACTATATTAACCTTATTATAGAACCATTTAAATCACCTTTTATATGTCCATATATGTCCACTCATGCTATTAGTGGTCTAATTACACAATAAGGACATTTACATTAAGGTTCTATAGCTATTAGATACTTTTAGCTAATAGAACTTCACTTTTACACATTACGCGATTTAATCCTTTTTCTCAAATTGACCATTTAAACGATAAAACTTCTTAAATAAATTTTCACACAATCATCATACCATGTTATAAACATTAAAATAATAATAAAATAAAAATTTTGATGTTGTATTTTTCGTCCCGAAATCACTGTTCTGATTTGACCAAAAAGGGGGCTATTACACTAATCGTAGATAAAAGACAAGAGGCCAACCACTTATCTTGCTGAATGAACGCCGATGCATCTGGATTTGAAGTCAGAGTGCCGTCTGGGTTCGCCACAAACCTAGCCGAAGCAAGTAATGTTCCTTCCAAAAATCCCTGCAACTCATATCCTTCTATGATGAGTCGAATGTGTTGTTGCCATTAGATGAAATTTGCTTCATCAAGTTTTACTGTATCATGATGAGGGAACGACTGAATCAGATGAGCACTGAAAAATGGAGGATGATCGGTCGAAGTAGAGTTCGTTGAATACACCATACGACTATAGCGGAAGCAATCACCAGGAACTAGGTGACTGATACCGTATTAGGTACTATGCTAAAATGGATATTGACTTTTAGAGAATAAACAAATCTATTGAGAAATTGTTCTGTATTCTTTTTACTTACCTTAAATCAGTCCACAGATGGTGTTTATATACATTGGTAAGAGTAACTGATCTTAATTGCATACCTGACTTAAGCAACAAACTTCTTCTAACTAACTGCATACTTAATTATCAAACTAAAAGATCTAAGCTAGTAGCTCTACACTTTAACAAATCCAATATCCTTTGTCATGATCATCTTCTTTTTGCTTTTACCCAGGTCGATATCTCTGATACCAATTTGTTATGAATCCAAATAATGGATTCAAGCTTGAATAAGAATGGGAGATTTCAAAAGAAGGCTGAATTTCTTTTCATAGATAGATTAAAAATGTATTACATTCTTCAATATATTTGCTTAGCTCATGTAACTAACCATAGGACATCTGGACAGCTGTAAAAAACAATACATTACTAACAAAAATTATTTATTTCTATCAGTCGCATTCCAACTCAACTCACAGTTCAGCTTCCCTTATCTTCTTTAGCCATCAGCCTTTAGTCTTTCTCACGAGCATTCTTCCAAAGGCCTTCATTGTTGGGCTTTGCGCCCTAGTCTGTGCCTGCATCCTTGTTACGCCATTCCTTACTCTTCACCATAAGGGTCATTTGCATAACAATAATTGAAACAGAAGACTTAAAAGAATACTTCGTATATTACTGAAGTTGTCGTTTGTAAGCAACAATACGCTTATATAGATTGAGTTTTTTACTAATTTTCTTAACAAATATATATATTTATGTTTCCACAAGAACCATTACCAAGTGCAGTCTGACAATCCTTGCATCAACGATCATCGTCTGAATCATGAACAATTCTAGACCTTTTCACCCCCTTAACAGTTGGAACACTAGCTCCATCATCTTCGACAGCATCAGATTCAGACTCCCCTTCATGTGACAACACTTTATCTAATCCATTGCCATCATTGTTTCCATCTTCAGAGTCACTGCACCTTTCATTTTCATTTTCATTTTCATTGTCATTGTCATTATCATTTCCAACATTGTTGGGAACATCTTGTCCGACAACATTTGTTGTTGTTGGGTCCAAGATTTTGAAGTCTCGACAAGTGCTGCGTTTAGCGTGCTTCAATAAGTTCATCTTGGTTGCTTTGCTGAGTCGAATCAGATGTTTTTCATAATCTTCAATCTGGAATATCAGCTCTGGGATGCATTTATTCTCCCTTTTGATCTTGTTTATCATTCCTTTGCTGTTAGCGTTTTCTTGTTGAGCCTGCAACTCATTTTTATATCAGAAAAATGCAGTTGCTCAAGCAAAAATCCAAAATAATATCAAATAAAGGACTAGGGGTGTAAAAAGTCAAGCCAAGCTCGAACTGTAAGAATCCCAATCTAGACCTGACTCTGGCTTTAGTTCAACCAACTTCATTCTAGATGAAAAGCAAAGCAAATTGCTTGAGCTTGCTTAATTAAACTCATTTACCTAAAAATATTCTAAAACAAAAGTGAGTAAAGGACTAGGGGTAATGAGCAAAACTGAGCTTAAGTAGTAAGAATCTTAATCTCGAGCTCAACTCTAGCTCGATCAGGTCTCACTTTTAAAACTCAGACTCAATTGAAGATGAAAAGCAAAATACCTGAGCTTGCTTGATTAGGCTTATTTACCTAGTAAAACATGAGCTCGAGTGGCATACTCAACATCAAGCTCAGTTGTTTGTGCTTGAGCTCAACTTTGAGTGTGAACTCGATCAACATTTTCAATACTAATCCAAAACAGAAAAAGATCAAGCATTAAAATACTTGAATTTGGCTCGCCCAATAACTCAAGTAGCTTGTGAGCACAGATGGCTCGTTTTTACACCCCTATAAGCAACAACAAAATGCCAACAGGATTAAAGTCTGTACTTGTTGCATCTCTGCCACAAAGTTATAAAGCGGAACAGTGAGCTCCTTGCAAGTTAATTTGACAAGCTTCTGGAATTGAAGGCTTGGTAAAAGCTGCTTCTGACCTTTAGGGGCAATCTTGAGCTTTGAAATCAGAGCTAAATTCTTATAAAATCTTGCGGTTAATCTAAGAAAATGCTCAGCTTGATTATCTGTATTGTATAATATCATAAATTCAGTTTAAAAGAATGATAGAAAAGTTAGAGATTTTGATCTTAATTGCAAAGTTCTTGCTTACCCTTGAGGCTCATCAAAACAAAGGAAGATAATACTTCAACAACGGCTTTAACCCTCGAATATACAATTTCCTCAAATGTGAAACCCAAATTATGCTCTCCATTCTGGTTATGATGAATGGTCTTTTGAGCAACTTGTGAAGTTGCCTTCAGTTTTTTAGTTGACCAATCCATGTCGATAATGACAGTGTCTGTTATTTGAAGTAGACAAGAAGCTATAGCAATGGTTGTTGACTGGTTTACAACAAGGTATTCCGAGACTTGCGACAAGTCACTGTTGTTTGGTCCTACAAACCTTAAGAGCTCCTTTAACATTTCTTGAGCCACAAGCAAATCTGTTGGTGGTGAGCTCAAATTGATGGCTAGTCTAACCATGCTTTTCGCAATACTGGAATTTGCTGTGTTGTTGGTTTTGCACATATGAATAGCCCAAGCTCCATGAGAGTTCCTCCATTTGCAGGGCAATTTGTGACCAATCATCAACATAATATCACAAAGAATCTGAAAAACAAAGAATTACACTTGGACTGATTTTGTTTCTGAAAGTAGCAGTAGTTAAACCAAAGGAAATAATCATATACCTCAACCGTCCGAAAAGCTGATAGTTTCATAAGATCTGTGAGCAGCGGCTTCAAATATTTCTGAACGAATAACTCTTTGTTTTTTATATCTTGGTCATCAATTTCAGAGGCTTGACCACATTCATCATGCAAATCAGCATGCTCAAGTTCGGGAACTGACAAGAGATTCTCAAGCAAGTGAGTCAAACAAGAACCACATAGACTGACTGTTATCATTTCTTTCAAGCAAAATAATGCTAGAAGGAGATGTTCCTTTCTTTCCTCTGCATCCTTTTTTGCTTTGCTTTCATTTTTCCTCTGACTAGTTGCAACATCTGAACCAGGTTTGAGCAGAAGAGTTAATCTCAGCAATGGAGGCCCCAGCATATTGATTTCCCCATAGATCAACTTCTTCATCGGACCTTCATTTCCCACAGCGGCTGAAGATTTTACATGATGAAGGGATGCATTCAAAGCAAATGAAATGATCTTAAAACAACTCTTTGATGTCTTGCTTGAGGATGACTGACTATGATTCTGTGAAGTTGCTTCTATGTCAGAGCTTTCACTACTGTATAACTTCAGTGCTATTAGCAATAACTGATAGATGCTTGAAGTTGCCAAGAAAAATGAATGTTCTTGAATCAATTGGGGGTTGCCTGAGTCAATGTCATCTGTTGCATCTTTAGCAGTAGCTCGTAAATTTGGTCTTTTGCCAACATTGCTTTGTCTTGAAGTACTTGCCTCCTTTGCCAATGAATCATGGCGGTCAACAAACTGCATAATCTCCTTTTCAAGTTCAACCTTTTGATCTGCTGCTTTCTCCAAATCCATTGCAACGGTATTCAATACCACTTCAATAACTCCAGACAAAATCAATGCAGAACATTTCCGTTTCTCTTCATGAACAGCTGCAGAGCTTGCATCATGAGTTTGACCAAGAATGTCTCCTTCAATACGAATTCAAGAAACTAGTATGGGAAAGAAACCGAGTTCAACAAAAGGAAATAGAGACTAATGCACATAATGTCCTAGATATTAAACTAGGGAACAATTAAGAAGTCTTCTTTTGTTTTCTTCGTAGTTCATGTTGAGGGGGGATTGGCTCCTCCAGAAGAAGTATTCGAAGTGTCATCCTTGAGGACGCTGGCCCGGTCTCTCAACAATGGGAAGGTATTATCCCTCAGGGGAGGGTTTTGCCCCCCATCCACAGACAGCCGTATAAGATTCATGGAGGGGGGGCACCTCGACCGGACGTGAGTGCCTTGCCCTCAGTGGGATTCGAACCCCTAACTTATGGAATATACCCCAGTAGGTGACTTATATTCCATAGGTCAAGGGTTCAAATCTCACCAAGGGCGAGATGCTCACGTCACCTCTTGGTGGGTGGCCGTACGTCCATGCACAGTCAAGGTGCCCCCTCCATGAACCATACACGGCTCTCCGCAGAATGGGGGCAAAACCCTCCCCCGGGAGACAATACCTTCCATTGTTGATAGTCTGAGTCAGCTACTCAAAGGACGACACTTCAAAGACTTCCCCCAGAGGAGTCCATTCCGTCGTCAACAGTTCATATCCAAATAGAAAGATACAAACAATATAAAAGGAAGAAAACCTTCAAACCTTCCAAATTTGCATTTCTTAGAAACTTCCGGATCTTCAAAAAAGCACCGGAAAACACCTTGGTAGACATGTTCCTGCCATCCTGAAGTAGTTTCACGTTATGATGTAAGACGCAATATATTACCAATGTAACTTTTAGAAAAAAAAATTCATATGCCATCTTCAACACCATGAATTGGATTTTTGTACATGTATTTTCAATGACGACAATACCTCATTCTCTTGCGAGAGGGAGAAACCGAAACATGCCCCAATAGAATCCAAAAGTTTATCAGTTTTTCCATGAGTCTGAAGAAGTAAAATCCAGGAGATGCAAGAAAGAAGGCAATCCAGGGGCTCCTGAATAAGTACTTTGCCATTTTCTGATTTAATGCAAGAGCTAACTCCAAGCTGGACATCCGGACCCTGTGGAGATCACACTTCATGTCAAGCTATCAACTGCAGGTTATCATAAGCTGCATAACTACACAACAATTCTCTAATATGCAGGATGGATATGAATAACTCTACAAGTTCTCCCGTTAGAAAATCAAATATTTGAAATGAAAGGTCTTTGTTTAAATTCAGGATCTATGCTGCTTCAACTCTTTACTTTCCCTGAAGTATCCATTTCTAACAATTGTATCCGGCAAATATCCAGACATAGACCATGTCAGACACGTAACTGTGTCCAACATTCACCCTTAAGTCCTACTAACTTAGCTTAGGACTAGTACAAGCTTTACATAAGTTATTTTAGAGCTTCAATAACTACCTCTTTGAAAAACTGGAGAAAATGAGGTAAGAGAAAATCAAAGACAAGCCCTCCAATTGCCGGATCCGCTAGAACGAGCTTCACCAGTCCTTGATACACAACTTGCTTTACCTTTGCCTAAATGCAGCAATTTCACCAGTTAGAAACATAGTTCATAAGGAACAAAAAGAAACAGTAAAGCTAATATACAAAGAGTACCTGCTGATAAAGACATCTCTGCAGCAAAGCACTCAACTCCTGAAAGAGATCTCCCCCCATGCTGCAAGGTATGTCAGCTTGCTGACTGCAGCTTGCTTGGCTAGACGAGTCTTGGAGAGAAAACAAGCCATCCCCCTTAGGTTGCTTCTCCGCTAGTATAAGCTCGATAATGGAATTTGTTGCTGCAACACGAACTGTATCTTCTCTTCTAAACACAGCCTTGCGCACAACCAAAATAGCATAATCCTGAAATGTTGAAACAAACAATTAAATTATAAGCATTCTACAAATGAGGCAAATCTTCCACCTCGTGATATAACATTTTTCTTCAGGATTGCAGATCACTGATCAGAAACTGAAACATAATTACTAAAAGATTTAATTTGATGTAAGTCAGATTTCAATATTCTAAAAACATTTTGTTTCTTTCACTCATTTCTGGTGATTCTCCATAAACAGCTGCCCACCCAACACACTAGAGGCTAATTTGCATTTTTAAGTAACTTTATAAGTTACAAGCTGACCGTCTATGTCCATTAAATTGTGCTTGAGATATATACCCGAAGATCACGACTGAATCTGATGAGAGGCAAAAGAGCACTGACAAGATAAGAGGCAATTTTTCCATCCATGAAAGTGAAGTAATCCAACAATTCCTTAAGCCGGGGAATATGTTCCATCATAGGGTAAGGATAACACTGAATGAGATAACAGAGCAGCCTGCACATCAAAACTAGTGCTATCAATAACCAAAAATAAAACAAAACCAACATTTTATCTTTGCAGTTACCTTAATATTGGCCTACTCAGCTCTGGCTTCAAAGAGAGAATGCGAAACTTGATTTGCTCTATAATCTGTGTCAAAACCTTCAAATGAATTACTGAAGCATTCTCATAGGGAGAAAAAGAAGCACCAATTAATAATTTCTAGGGAGAAGGAGATCATAGTTCAAATAATTAATACTAAAAATAGGAACATGTTTCAAACTAAAAGTCTTCACGCAAAAGGCTAATAGATCATCAAAAAGCTTCAAACATTCCTCATTTTATGAAGGCAACTGCGGGACATACAAGTTTCATAATAGCAAGGGAGAGAGCATAGGAAGAGAAAAGAACAAACAAGATAGTTGTTATCCCATAGTTTAATATTTGCAACATTTCCATCTTAATTGAATTCCTATTCCATTCTTTATCTCTGGCAATGCTGGTCGGTAGCTTTATACAAAAATTATGTAGTCTAATTGTGATTGCATAACTAGACAAACCTCGTTTCTTGCCATATCATGAACCTCAAATAGAGTTTTCAGCATCTGAATACCAAGCTCTTGAATGCCAAGGAGACCATTAGAATTGCCGAGCTCTTTGCAGTTTACCTCCCCAACTGACTCTAGCAAGATAAAACCAAATTGCAAAATACTAGGCACCATGTGCTCCCTCCCATAGTTGCTCTCATTTACCTACACACCAGCACAATGATACATAATGCAAATTTAAATATATGATTACATGATAGGAACATAATTCATAGGGCAAAAGAAGGGAATTACAGCTCTTAACACGGACTTCTCGACCACTTTAACACTCTTCAGATATTCTCCCTTAATATCATCCGGTATCCATTTACATTCTCTAAATGAAGGAACAAGTCACATACACATTAATTAACTATTAGCAGAATTTGAAGGTTTTAAAGGAGTGGCCCCTTACTTGGTGAATTTATAGTCACGGTATGCGGTAAGCAAAGCTGTTTTCAAAACAGCCATTGAGCTTTCACTAAACCTCCGTACCCTTGACACTGACAATAAAACAGCCACCGTGAAATGATTAAAAGCTCGAAGATCAGATTTAACTAACCCCATAACCTCTTTCCCCAAAGAAGGATCCTGCTTGACTGCAAAGTTAACATGCAACAAAACAGTCCCTTCAACTTGCCTAACAGTGGAAGCCATTTTTGAACCCGATTCAGACCCAAAAAAGTACACAATCCCTTCAATAATCTCCCTTTTATTGAACCCTTTCGAAGCCAAAACTAACAACTGATAAACAAGGGAAGGCAAGTCCATCAAATCCACAGTTTTAATCCCAACGAAAACTTTCTCCAAAAACTCGTTCCCTCTCGTTTTATCAAGAAAACTAAACTCTTTGGCAATGGAAACCATTTTAAGCAAAAATCCTTTCGACCATTTGGAATCAAGAATCTTATCCACGACGGAATTCACATAGTCCCCACCTTTTTCCTCCGCGTTTCGAATCAACTCGAAACATTGCGGCAAAAGATCGAACAGTTGGGCATCATCCACTGAAACAACCCCTGATAAATCTGATGCAGCCAAATCAATAACCAACTTGAGGTCTTCTAAAGGAACATGGATCAAAAGGGTGTTGAAAATTTTGATTGCTCTGAGGGAATTCGAGTCGTGGGGAAGCGAAGGGAATAATTGAGTGTATGATGAGAGAAGAGAAGAGAGCAAAGAACAGACAGTGGGGGTTCCGGGAGAGAGTGAAATGAGGGAGAGAAGAGAGATGACGTACTCGCAGACGGCGGAGGAGGGACAAGGAGAGGCGGCGCGTGAATGGAGGTAAGAGAGGAGGTCCTTGTGAGAGTGAGGAGAGAGAAGAAATGGAGGCAGTGAAACGTTGGATTGTTGGTGGCTGTTGGAAGGTTGCTTTCGTTGAGCTAAATGCACGATATCGACGTCGTTTAACGGCGGCGCCGCCGATTCCTTGGCGGCCATTGCTGTAATTAGTTGCGGTCTGGGAGTCTCTCTCACTTTCTATCCGTATTTCTCGAGGCGGGAAATTTGGAGTTTAAGCTTTTACATTTTTGCGCGGGAAAATCTAACACAAAAGCAATCCATATCTGGGCCGGACCCGGTTTAAATTTTTTTTTTCATTTTTGGTTTTCGCCCGGTTCAAGCCACTGCCTCGTTTCACTTTTCTATACATACACATTGTCTAAACTAATCATTAATTTTCGAAAAAAAAAACACATTAATTTCCAAATTAATTAAATTAAAAAGCGTAATGTGTGAAATTTATGTTTATATTTTTTAATTTGAGTTTTATTCTTAAATTTAATTATTAATTTTTTAAAAAGAATTAAATCACTTTTTTAAACTTAGATATTAATTAAAACATTTTTTTACAATAATGACATAACATGATTATCTATATGTACTTTATACTGACATAACATTATTTATTTTATATGTCACGTTAGTAAATAATTTTAAAATATAAAATATTTAAAATTTAAAATAATATAAAAATAAAAAATAGCATAAACTACAAGTGGATTGTCATGTGATTCATCATGTATAAAAATTTAATATTTTGATTCAGTATTTCCATTATAAAATAGAATTCAACTTTTTTTAAATTGATAATTAAATTAGATTTTTTAAAAAATTTAAAATTAATTTTAACTAAAAAATATCAATTTGACAAAAAATTGTAAACCTTAAAAGATTAAAATTAAAATTAAAATTATGCCCTAATTAAAGTGGAAGACAGCATTCGAACTTATCAAAATAAATTTATATTAATATTAAGGCTAGTATTTAATCCCATGGGGTTTTTAAAAAATTTATGATTATATTATTTATATAATAAATAAAATTGAATTTTGTTAATTAATAATATTTTTCTAAAATTTTATTAAATGTTCAAGGTTGCCTTTTAAGTGAACCATTTAAAATTATTAAAATATATTGTTCGAAAATTTTGAATCGAGTCTTTATATTTTTGTTTTCAAAATTTAATTAATCTACTTTTCAAGTTTTAAAATTCAAATCCAAATCTTCGTCTATCATTTACAACGTTATTTAGTCATGAAGTAAATTCACTAAGATATCATAACTAAACTCTCTAGTATATACCATCACAAAGTAACTTAAATTTATGTTTTAACAAATAATATTTTCATTAGTGTGTTACCCTTATAAGATATCATTAATCTCTTTGGGTCAAATATGTTCACCCTATATGATATTATTTTATCTCATCGTCGCCATTGCATATTCCATAATGGAAATTATTATTAATCATAATCTTGCAATGCTTGTAACGCCCCAAAATTTTAATTTTTGATTTCGTGTATATGTGGCACACAAGTGTGTATCTGCTTTAGTGGTTAAGTGTTTTAGATGTGTGTGTGAGATCCTAAGTTTAAGCTTTACATTGGCAAATTTTGGTATTTTTATAAATAAAGCCTTAACCTTGTGCAAAGGGCTTAAGTTTAATTGTTGGTAAATTTATATCAGAATGGGCTTGCTGGTCTGGTGATTAAGTGGAGTGTTGAAGGTCTTGTGTTCTAGGAGTGTTCAATCGGTTAACCGACCGATTACCAGACCTGAAATAACATTAACCGAATTAACTGACCTTTCAAAAATTTTAACTGTTAACCGAACCGAAAATTTTTCGATTAATTCGGTCGGTTAACCGAATTAACCGAAAATTATATGTTTTTAATTTTTAGTTAAAATAAGTATAAAATTAACCAAATTAATCGAATTAACCGAATTACCCGAATTACCCAAATTAACCAAATTATTTGTATAAAATTATATGTTTTTTATTTTTATTTTTAATTTTATATTTTTATTTTTATTTATTAAATTATTTGTAATTTTTATGATTGGGTTGGGTTGGGTACTTGGGTTAATATATATTAGATTGGGTATTTGGGTTTATGTTGGATTGGGTTTGAGTGAATAGTGGGCTATTTAAATATTATAATTTATTTATTAATTTTTTTGGTTAAATCGAAAAAATTCGGTTAATTGACCGGTTTCAAACCGAATTAACTGTTAACCTAAAACTCAAAAAATTATTAACCGACCCCAGACCGAATTAATTCGATTAACTGACCGATTAATCGAATTCGGTCGGTTAAACAAATTTTTTCAATTTTACCCGAATTTTGCACACCTCTATTGTGTTCAATTCTCTGTGATGGCGTGGAGATAGTATTTTTGCTCCAATTTCGGTTAAGAGTTGTGTTGGGGCAAAATTCTGAGTAGTTGTGTTTTAGTGGGTTAATAGGGAGTGATTTTAGGAGATAATTAGGGAGAGGTTATCAGAAAATAATTTGATTATCTTTTTGTTGCAAAAATAATAATAACAGAGTTTCGGTTTTCTCTCCAATTCCCCAAAATTTTCTGATGTTTTCTTCTTCTTCTTCTTCTTTTCTCTCCTCTGTCGATTCTTTCCTCTAGTTGCTCCCGAAATTTTCATTATTTTTTCCCCTTCCGTTTCTTTCCTTTTTTTTTTTTTCCAATTGATCAATTGTTCATCGTTGGTTGTGTGTGTTCGGTAAGCAACGGTTTTGTCTATTGTTAATCGTTCTTGGTTAATCTCTAAAAGGGTAATTTATTTTTGGTGTTTGAAGTTAATCAAGGGACTGGTGCTTTTGAATCGACGATGTGATTGTGCGAAGTCGTGGTTACTCAAGCGAGGTAAGGGTTTTGTTAGGTTTTTAGTCGAGTTTCTTTTGAAATTGGTTGATTAAAAACAAATTAAGTGATTAATCTGGAGATATGTTGGTCCATTTTTAGGTTCTAGAGGCTTAGGAGTACTTATGCACCAGAAACGATACCAGGTGTGTACCCGAAACGCAAAAAATGGATTCGATGAAAAGTTGAAATTGCTTGCTGTCGAGAAATAAGAGAAATAAGAGAAAATAATGCAAAAAAAATTGTAAAGAAAGGAAATAAGGGTGTTATAAACTTGGAAATCAACATTTTGCACTAAAATTGTTTTAGACAGCAGCAGTAGTCTAACTTTGAAAAATCATCAAAAATAGTGAAAATTGAGTTAAAGGTTGAATAAAATATGAAATTAAATTTTATTGAGTCTAGTTTTTCATGGAAGAAACAGTGTAAGCAATGGAATTGTAAATTATGAGATATGATAAATTTTGTGAGACAAAGTCAGAATGATTTCAGGTTCCCTTATTTTGACTTTGGAAAATCATCAAAAATTGTAAAAATATTAATTAGGGGCATAAATTTATATGTTTAAATCCTTAATGAATCTATTTTCAAGAGAAACAAACAGAAACATCATACAAATTTCGTACTAAGAGATAAATGATTTTTAGTAAGGAAAGGTAGAAACTGTCAAACAGTAGAATAGGGATAAATTTGAAGATTTTACTGTACTTATTTGAAAAACTATAAATTCTAAAAATTTTATGGTAGAAAGGTATTTGAGTCTAGTTTCAAAAACATCAAGCGATCTTAATTTGGAATTATGTAGCTTAAGATATAAATAATTTAGTGACAACGACTCAAGTAGATAGCTTTGAATGAACATATAAGTAAATAGTGAAAACATGTATGAATTTTTAGCTAGCATGGGTTACATTAAAAATGGATCACACGGCCAAGGCCAATTTAGGCCGAGTGGACCACACGGACAGATCATATGGGCGTGTGAGCCCATTTTTACCGAAATGTTTCTAAGCTTGCACGGGTCGCCCAAGTCGACTGTGAACCTATTGTAAGGTCGGTAAGCACTACTTAGACCCCCTAAATGTGTGAAATTAACTGAATGATATCTATACTGAGCATGTTAATATCTGAATTGAATATATGTACTGAAATTTGATAATAGCATATCATCCATTGTATGTTGCATTGCATTGAGTTGGGGGTTGTTATTTGGAGGAAGTGTACTGAAAGGTTTTAAGCCTGATTTACTAGCAGCTCAGCTGCAAACTACTGTTTTGTGCCGTATTCGGTACTACTTGGAGTGTAGGGATGGGTGGGTTGATTATATCCCCACATGGAGTGTAGGGTTGGATGGAGATGGTGTGTAGAGGCTGGTTAGGTAGAATTTTGCTATTGGATAACTGTTGTTGCTACTGATATTGTAATGGGCTAAGGCTCTACTGCATTTTTGACACCGTATTGAGATGGGCTAAGGCCCAACTATCACTGATACTGAAAAGGGCTTAGGCCCAAGACTATTCAACTATGCACCGTGAATACTGATTGTTTGTTTGTTTCTACGGGATTACACACTGAGTTTACGTAAACTCACCCTTTTTGTTTAATGTGCACAGGTAATCCCCAGACTTAGACAGATCGGTGCGACAGATGACTCAGTAGTGACTACAGTAATTTTTGGACTTCATGGTTTTTAATTTACGATTTATAATTTGATTATTATTGATTATTTGGTTTGTAATTTAAAGACCCTCTGGGACTTTGGTTTTAAATTTGGGTTTTTATTTATTTTACTTTATGGATTTATACCTGCTGGTCGTAGGAAATTCGGTTTTCAAAAAGTTAAAGTATTTTCTAAACGCATGATCACTTAGATTGTTTTATTAAAGCTTCCGCAACGAGGGATGCTTCAAAACAAATATTTTAAATGAATAAAGACGACTTCCTAAGTTCTAACAAAGGTTTACTAAAGATAATAACATGGAATATTTTCATTGTAACAACGAGGTTTCAAAAACACTATCGTGTGACATTGCCAGATACGGCCATAACGTCTAGGCCGAGTTTGGGGTGTTACAATGCCAGTGAGAATATATGATTTACTCTTTAAATAAGCTGTGAATTGTACTATTGTAAGTGAAGTCGTGTCAAACATAAATCATGTACCTAACATACCAACTTTTGACTCTGATACCAACTGAGCACATACTTTCAATATATCAAATTATATGAGTTATATACACATAGTCAGTCACTTACTCAATATTAAGGTAAGTTACAATATAAACATCGCAAATGAATGAATCCATAAACATATCCGAGATAAATTTAACTTGGGTGTTATTCGATGTATTGTCAATTAAGAAAATCATATATGTCTATATCTTTCTGAGAGTCATCCCTTCTGATACATAAGACCGAGTATCTCCCCTATTAAACTTGATAGGCAACGTAATAGTCCTTTGAATCAATTGCTCATTTTTTTTTCTCAAACTATGAACCATTTATATTACTTACTAATACAAGTTGTCTTTTTGCATCATAATTCATCCCTATGATGCAACTTATTAATTAGTTAAAAATTAGGTAATTAGTGAGCCAATATGTGTTTTGTTCATTTTGTTTTTTTATGCAAAAGTCAATAAGAACAATTATAAAAAAAAAACTATGGAATTTTATTACTCAATAATATGTTTGAAAAATTATAAGCATAAATGACCCTACACTAATTCGATCAAAATGTTTCTTTTGTTACCTTAGAAGCTACCATATATTCAACCTCTATAGTGGAGTCAACAGTATAACTCTTGTTAGAAAAAATAATTACAAAAATGAGTTTTGTTGCATGGTGAAAATTTAAAATTTTCATAAACTTTAACCTTTGATGTGTTATCTATGACAATAAAATTTGCCAAATTCAAAACTTATGTTTCGGTTTAGCGAGATCTATCGATTTCCTAACTTTCTACCAAATGTTATTCTCTGCTATTCTCATACCCTTGATAGGGGTGAGCAAAACTTGATTCAATTAAAAAAAAAATCTAATTTTTTTTCGAATTTCAAGTTAATCGAATCGAGTTATCCAAGTCAACTCGAATAAATAATTTAAGTTTCGAGTTTGAAACGATTTGAATTTTAAAATTTGAATAACTCGAATAATTTGAATAAAAGTTTGGTGTAAATGCACCTTTGGTCTCTATCAATTTTGAAAATGAGCAATTTGATCTCCTCTCAACAAAAATTAAAAAAATTTAAATTCAAAAATCTATAAAATTTCAAATTATATATATTTTTAAAACATATAATTATTTTTAAAAAATTCAAAGAATATATAAAGAAAGTTAAAATTTAAAAATTTTATAAAATAATAATTTTAGGACCTAAATAAGTTAACTAATAATTCAAGTTTATTATACTAAAATATTTTTTATTATTTTTCTTTGAAAAAGTTTTTAAATTTATATGGTTTCAAATTTATGTTCTCCAATATAAAATTAGTTATACTACAACAAGATTTTAGTTTAACATATTTAATTTTTTAATTTAACTCAAACAATTTAACTCGATTCGATTTGATTCAAATTTCATTTTACTCGACTCGATTTGAAAAATTACAAATCAAGTTAGGATAATAAAATAGGACTCGTCAACTCGATTATCTCAAAATTTTTTCACTCAATTTAATCGAACGCTCACCCCTAACCCTCGATTACTAAGATAGTAGACTCTTAATCCTAAATTGATCACAATATAAAAACTTCAATTTTCCAGTGAGAAAATTAATTCTCTTTATAATAACCAAAACTTAAAAACTCAATTACTCACAAAATTAAGAATTTATTTGTCTAATCAATTTCCTTAAATTTTGATAAAGTAACCACACGTGTGTGTGTTTTGGATTCCCTTAATTCTTTTATATAGAGAAAAAATACAAAAATTTTACTAGAACAAGAAGAAAGAATAATAATAATATTTTAATAGGAAGTTATAACGCTACTAGGATTCCTATACGGTGGGTGACATACACACCTAGTGTGTCACCCATCATTATTAAATGGGCTTACTGAGTCATTTATTGTATTGCTACAATTATGTGTCCAACCTATTTTTAAATAAACCAAACTCATATAATTATCTAACTTAATAATCAATTTTTATTATCAAAATATTATTTTATTCAATTAAATTATTTTTCAACTTAAGTTTAATTTCTTTAAAGTCATGACAATTCTACCGTATTAAAATTTATGAGTAAATAAATTTGATCGTCATGCTTGATAAAATTGTGATGACAAATTAATTTAATATTCACTTCAAACTCAATTGTTTAATTAAAATAAAATAAATTAATTTATAAGTCACCTCTTATTCCTTTTGAGAAAATACATTTACTATGGATAGCAATGCATGCAATCTATTTCTCTTTTGTCTTTTTTTTTTGGCCTATAGTATCGGTTCTAAATGCAATTCACACAAAATTGGGTTGATCTAGTAGAGGGATCGATTGGACCTACATAATTAGGGTTTAAATAATTTATAATTAAGTTACAACTCTTCGTTTATTACTTGCAATATTATTTACTCAAAGAGTTAATCCACTAAAAGTACCATGACTAATCTCCTTATTATATACTGTAACACCCTTAATCCGAATTCGTCGCCGGAATAGGGTTACGAAGCATTACCAAAATTTACAAGTCAAGTAACAGACATTTCACAAGCATTTAACATTCAAATCAAATTTCAATCAAATTTAATCATATAGTCTCTTACATGAGCCCTCGAGGCCCAAATCATACATTAGAATCAGGTCAAGACTAAACCGAGTACTCAAAGAACTTTTCGTAAAATTTCAAAATTTCCCCAAGTGCAGGGGTCACATACCCGTGTGGTCAGGTCATGTGGCTCACACGGTTAGAGACATGCCCATGTCTTAGGCCGTGTAACTCTCTGACTTAGGTCACACGGCCAAGTCACATGTTTGTGTGCTAAGCCCTGTGTAAGTAAAGGGGTCACACGGCCAAGCCACACGCTCGTGTGCTAGGCCGTGTGATAAATTCTGAGCATTCTATTTTGACATTTTAAAGATACAGGGGACACATGGCCAGGCCACACGCCCATGTGTCACACACGGATGAGGCACATGCCCGTGTGGACGAAAATAGGTTGTTTTCCAAGCCACATTTCTCACCACCTATACCAACACTTTAACATATTCACAAGTCAATATAGTCATTTAAACCAACTTAATCCAAGTCATATACATGATATTATACCTCATATAACCAAATATATAGATTTACTTAAATTACCATGTTCACTTATATACATATTTGATCAAATAAGCTAACTTAATTCGATCATCAATATGCCAATATAATTTTTTTATCAATCAACCATTTCAAGCATATACTATACATGTCCATCACTAGCCATTCCAATGGCTAGTTATAACTCAAATATTTACATGCCAACATTGGCTAATTAACCTATACATGCCATTATAGCCATAATTAATTTACCATATATACCAAGATGGGCCAATAGATAGTGTGAGTGATCTCCGTGGATGACCTCCCGTTCTTTCTAGCGGGTTTTTTCCCATCCCTTTAGGGACCATTTACCCCATGCTTCCAATCCAACGAGCTTCCGAATTACTACAGAACAGGGAAAATAAAACAGAATAAGCATATTATGCTTAGTAAGTTTTTATAACATGGTAATAAACTTACTATTCATTTAAATTCAATATAAACATACAAGGCATATTCGGTCAACTGAATCACAAGCCTTAACACATATCTTTATCACCTGTGTTAATTATACATTCCATTATAACATCATGAAACATATGTGGGCTCAACAATAATCAGATTTCCATATTCATATGCTTTTCACATCATGTATTCATGTAACATGTACAAATCATATCCCTGTATTTCAAGTTCAATTTCATAATAATTTGTCTTGAGCTCAGATTATTCCATATTGGAACTTTATTCATTAAATCATTCGAAATATCAATGTCACACAAATAGTACACTCAATGTGTACAAATCTATAATCATGGATGAACATATTCATCAAATAAATTCCACGTACAGATATCATCATCTCATATTTCCATATATCATGTATCATCATTTTCATGTATTTCAAGCAGATACGTGTAATAATTCATTTTCTATTCATATATTCTCATGCCAGGATTTTTTTTCGTTGAATTTATTTGAAATATCGATGGATACACGGGTAATACACTCGAGGTGTACAAATCAAGATCCATCAATTCATATTCAAGGGTACCCGTTAGCGCACATAACCAGGGAGCACACTCTCGAGCCACATATCAGGATGCTTAGATGAGCCATGTAACCATATAATAGGACACTTATCTCGGCAAATCAAGAAACTCATAAGAGTTTTACTCAGGAAGCTCATAAAGCTTATCAGATATCTCCGAAGAGATAATATCAGGGAGCACCGGATAAGGTAACAGGGAGTTCAAGCGAGCCACATCAGGAAGCTCACAAAGAGCTGCGTTTGTATTTGCAACGTATGCAGGATTACAACAGATCGCATAACAGGACACTCACACAAAGCTGCGGTAGAGCGCAACACATGCCAAATCACTACCGATCAAGATGCTCGCAAGAACTATATATCAGGATGCTCGAGAGGGCTATATCAAGATTACTTGTCCGAGCTAAATATTGTCTTCAACATATGCAGAACCACATTCAAATACAAGAAATCACGTATCCATCGACTTTCATTTATTTAAATGGAATTCAACATTTTTCAGGTATTATCGGGCCTGTAATTATTTCATACATTTATAATATTCACAGTATTCAAATAAACACATTTCACATTCATTTTCAAGCATAAAAGTAACATTTTTATCATTTATCATTTATCAGGCATTATCTTTTATCAGGTTTTATCGGATATGTTTTCTATGTCATACATATATGATATTTATATAATTCACTTACACATTATCTAATTCAAGCATATAAATATACACAATTTAGTTAAACAAACTTACCTCGACAAATATTCGTGTACGTAAAATCTACTAATCCGATATTTTTCTCTTTTCCTTGTTCTAACTCCGAATTTGGTCTATCCGGATCTATATGAGTAAATTTAACATAAATTTAATACAATTTAAACTCAATTCAGTCCAATTCACATCTTAGGTAAAATTACCGTTTTGCCCCTAAACTTTTAATTAATAACGATTTCGTGCTTAGGCTCAGAAAAAGGAGTTCATGCAATTTAATCTTTATTCCAAGCCTAACCAAAATTTTAGTATAGCATTTACAACACTTGTATTTCACAAAATTTATAATTTTTTCCATAACTTTTACATCTTTTCAATTTAGTCCTTAAATCATGTTTTCATCAAAATTCACTTTGTAAAAATTGTTTATCTAACAACAACCTTTCATTTTCTACCATAAATTTAAAAATTTTAGCATATTCATCCACGTAAAAATTTTCATACTTTGATAACTTTACAAATTAATCCCCAAAATAGCTAGATTAAGTTGTCCCGATCTCAAAAATATAAAAATTACTAAAAACGGGACTTGAATACTTACCTAATTTGGCCAAGAAAGCTTGCTTTCTCTTTCCTAAGGTTTCCATACAAAATATTCGGGGAAGATGATGATAAATGATGATATTTTCATCTTTTATTATTTATCATCTTTATTTTTTTATCTTTCCAATTTTGTCATTTTTTTAAAATTTATTTTCCATGGATGAATCATCATCCTTAACAACTAAGTAGTTTTAATGGTCTAATTACCATATAAGAACCTCCAATTTAAATTTTTATAGCTATTTAATCCATTCAGCTATTAGAACTCAAGTTTTGCACTTTGTGCAATTTGGTCTTTTATCAAATTAAACATGTAATCGATAAAATTTCTTTACGAAATTTTCACACAATATTACTATCATACTGTAGATCATAAAATAGTATTAAAATAATTTTTTCTTTCCGGACTCGAATCTGTGGTCCCGAAACTACTGTTCCGATTTTATTAAAAATGGGCTTTACATATACCATTACGAAAGTAACTTAGATTTATACTTTATCCAATGACCTCATTATTAGTGTGTTACCCTCATAGGATATTCTTAATCTCTTTGGGTTAAATATGTTCACCAAATAGGATTCTATTTTATCTTATAGTTACCACTGCATCTTCCACGATGAAAAATATTTTTACTAACAAATAGTAAAAACAATTATTTGTCCTAAATGAATAACCTGTAGCCATGTTCCCTTTGTCATAGCCCTTACAATGCTAGTGAAAGGATGCCATTTACTATTTGAACGAGTTAAAATTTCCTTATTGTAAGTAAAGTGATGTCATATATAAGTTATATACTTGACACACCAGTTTTTTACTCTAATAACAATTGAGCATATGATTTTAATATCTCAAAATATATGAGTTACATACACATAGCCAGTTACTTACTTGGGATTGAGGTTACGAAATCATAAGTGAATAATACATAAATGGGTATAGGATAGATCCAACTTGGATTTTGTCCAATGTCTTATCAATCCAAAAAATCACATGTCTCTATTTTTTCAAGAGTCCTTCGCTCTGATACCAAATACAAAATATCTCTTGAATCAGACTTGATATAAAATATAATAGTCATTTAAATCAATTGCTTATTTTTTATTTCTTGGATTACGAACCATTTAGATTACATACTAATATAAGTTACCTTCTTACATCATATTTCATCCCTATAATGCAAATTATTGTTAGTTAAGCTCTAAGTAATCATCAAGCCAATATTTGTTTTACTCATTTTGCTTTTTGTGCAAAAGTCAACGAGGACAATTATATAAAACATAATATTTTCACTATGAAATTTTATTAACTAATCCATTCAAAAAAATTACAAGCATAAATTAAAAAATAATACACTAAGGACCAGAAATCACAACAATCTCGTCTTCAAGTCATAATGTGTTAGAACATTAAATCATGTGGAAAATGGTTACCTTTCGTGGAGTTTACATGTAATCGTTCTATATATTCTTCCATTGTTATTACTCCATTTAAAATTGTTATGGTTTTAACCTATTAACTATCTTAGATTTAATTCCTTTACCTTTGAAAGAGATTATTGATTTAGATTGTGAATAAAAAGTTGAGTTGGTGAAAAATTCATGAGAAAGTTCACAAATCTCTTGAAAGAAAAGAATAAGACAAATGCACAGACAAGTCTTGTTTGAGCTTGGGGATTGGATTTTGGTGCATATGAGAAAGGAATGTTTACTTTCCAAAAGAGAGAATAAACTCAATTAAATAGGAGATGGACCATTCAAGGACTTGAAAAAGGTCAATGGTAATACTTATCTCATTGACTTGCTAGGCAAATCAATGAAAAAGGAAGGCTTTGTTCATTTTGCTTTTTATGTAAAAGTCAATGAGAACAATTATACAAAAGATAATAATTTCAGTATGGAATTATATTAACTAAACTGTTAAAAAAATTACAAGTATAAATAACAAAATAACTATACTAAAGACACAAAATTACAACAATCTCTTCTTCAAGTCATAGTGGGTAAGAACATTAAATCATGGGAAAAATGGTTACCATTTGTAGAGTTTACATATAATCATTTTATAATTCTTCCATTGGTATTACTCCATTTAAAATTATTATGGTTTTAACCTATTAATTGTCTTAGATTTAATTCCTTTACCTTTGAATGAGATTATTAATTTAGATTGTGAATAAAAAGTTGAGTTAGTGAAAGAGATTCATGAGAAAATTCCCAAAGCTATTGAAAAAAAAAAAAAGAATGAGCCAAATACACTTGTACGAATAACAGGCACATCCAAGTCTTGTTTGAGCTTCATAATTGAATTGTGGTGCATACGAGAAAGGAATGTTTTCTTTTCAAAAGAGAGAATAAACTCGTTTCAAGAGGCCATGGACCATTCCAAGTACTTGAAAAAGTCAACGGTAATACTTATCTCATTGACTTGCTAGGTGAGTATGGTGTCAATACCTTAAAGTTGTTGATTTTCCCTGTTTTATTTTGATACAGGTTTGGATTCGAGGATGAATCCTTATCGAAGGAAGGATGATATAAACCAAGGGAGTTAAAAGAGAACATCAAAACATAAATCTTTTGAGTAGTCCAATCACTAGAAGTAAATTGTTTCAATTAAATATGGCATAATGATAAATTTAGCCTTTAATGTTTCTATATTTTTGTCAATTTAGTCATTCTTCTTTTGTTTTAGCTAAATTTAGTCATTAACCTTTCAAAATGAGTCAAATTGCTTTTCTTTAACAGAAATGCTGACTAAAACATTCATCTTTAAATGATGTTGGCGTAGCAACCTGTGTGGTAGTTCATGAACACTTCATGTTGACATGATATTATTTGTCTTATATGTTATATCAACAAAAAATTTAAAAATATTAAAAATATATAAAAAATTCAAAAAAAATTTAAAAATTAGCATGAAGTACTCATAGATTGTCATATTGGCTACCAAGTTTAAAATTTTAACATTTTAGTCAGTATTTTCATTACAAAAACATCAATTAGGCTCTTTTTCAAAAGGTTTATGGTCAAATTTAGCTAAAAAAGAGTAAGAGCCAAATAGACAAAAGATATTTAATGGTATAATGTTAAATTTAACTTCTAATAATTAATAGAGTCCAACTTGATACAATACTCCTAATGAGTGGATCCTTTGGAAATCCCTTTAACAACTAATTGCTATTCTTTAAGCACAAATTCTAGAATTTTATTTATTTAAGAAATTAAATATTTATTTATTCTTTCAATTAGAGATTTGATTATATAAACTTATAAAATTGAATATTTAATTAATTTTAAGAGTTTTAGTTATTTGTTTATTTATTAAATAGAGTTATGTTATAAATTAAATTGTAATGCCGACTTTTATATTATTTTTGAGAGTTTATATTCTTTTAAATTTTATCATGTAAGTATCTATATAAAGGAGGCTTCGCCAATACATTGGATACAATCAAATAAAGAGAGTTTTCTTTTTATTGTATGTTAAAACATATTGTGAGAATTAAAGTGATTCTTTTCTTGATTATTTGGAGCATTTGTTTACTCTCAAGTCTTACAAAATTGCAAGTTTTCAAGTTCTCCAAGCTTATTTATCGATGTTTCGAGGTATTTTTATCCAAGAAATTTTAACACCTTTTATCTGGACTATTATCAAACCTAACCGAGACATGTCACATTAGATATCGAAGATATCTTCTTATGTTTTTGAACATTTTATTCTAATTAAATTCTTTATAAAATTTTATTTTATTATTTTAACTTCTATATATCATACTATATAACCAATTTTGGTTCCAACATACTTTTAAATCATTAAACTCTCTTTTATTTTATAATATAATATATTAACCATTATTGAGCATTGAAATTTCAATTCATTTTATCAATTAATCATAAGATATTTGTCGAAACCATTTTTAAAGGGAGGTTTGAAAAATGGGGTTCGACTTTTTGAAAAATGAAAATGGGAGTCGCCACCAACCTTTTTAGGTGTGATTGGATCACCTTTATAAAATATTTTGGTCTACGAAATTCAAGAAAACAGTTCGGAGTCGGTTACGCACAAGGAAGGATTAGCACCCTTGTAACGCCCAAAATTGGTACCAAATTGATTATTTATTGTCCCGATGTCGAAAATTTGAAAAGATTTTAAAATTTGAACAATTTAAAGTTGAAACTTGAGATTCCTTTGTTCAAAGTATACAAACATCACATCCAAGATGTTAGGACACGATGTTTTAAATCCTCGTAACTAAAATTATCTCATGATTTTGAAAATTTATTAAAAGGATATTTGGTTATTTAGTCAAACGAAAAAATCGCAACCCAAAGACATGTTAGGGCACTATTTTCCAATTTCTAAACACCAAACATTGCCTTATTTAAGAAAAAACTTTTTCAATTAAATGAAATATATTTTTAAAACAATGAATAATATAGAATTTAATAAAAAATAATTTGATATAATACTAAAATTATTAAAAATAAAATATAAAAGAGAAATAAAAATCAAGGAGATAGGGATTAAATAAAAAAGGTTGAAAACGAAGATGAACAAAGAATAAATAAGAACAAACCGTAGAAAATAAGAACGCAAGAGGGAGAGAAATTTGAGTGAATGCTCTCAAGAATTCTTATTGCTTCCCAAAACTCAAGTGAAGTCAAGTTGTTTTACAATGAGGGGAGAGGCCTCTATTTATAGTTGAGCCTCCCCAAATCCAACGGTACAGATCAATTACATCAATGGTTAAGATTAAAAGGTATCTACAAATTAAATCTCTAAGATTACAAAATCATATCTTCTAAGATTGCATTTCATATCTAAGATTGCAATCATATCTAAGATTGCATATCATATCTAAGATTGCATATCATTGAAGATTATATTTCTATATGAGTCAAGCTTGTAGATGGACCTTAAATCTATTCAAGTAATGGGCCATTCCGATCGGGCCAAATTATATTTGTAATTCTAGACTGAACTTGGACTTTGTTTTTTTTTAGGGTTTATTATATTTTTGTTTTTGGACTTATTTCTGGGCCCGCAAAATTGAGTGTCTCATAATGCCTTATTTGCTCATTCTTTGTGTAACAGGAATAGAGCAAAGACTATAAAAGGACCAATTTTTCCCGGGCTCGCCGAGTCTTGAGTTCTTGATCCTTGATCTTCTTTAAATGGCCTTTTGACTGCTTCAATCTGCTTCATTGCAACTCAAGAAGGCGATATCTGATTTAATTGATCTGCTCCCCGTCTAATATAGAGACACCAAATCTGTTATCTTCGATCTGCTCCCCGTCTAATACAGAAACGCCAAACCTGCTTCTTCAACTTGTTCCCTATAAACACAGGGATGCCATACTGAAATCTTCAATCTGCTTCGCTGTAAGCACAGGAATGTCAGATCTGCTATGTCTTCGATCTGTTCCCTATAAACACAGGGATGCCATGCTGAAATCTTCGATCTGCTTCGCTGTAAGCACAGGAATATCAGATCTGCTATGTCTTCGATCTGTTCTCTGTAAACACAGGGATGCCAAATATGCTATCTTCAACTTGTTCCCTATAAACACAGGGATGCCATGTTAAAATCTTTGATCTGCCTCGCTGTAAGCACAGGAATGTCAGATCTGCTATGTCTTCGATTTGCTCTTTGTAAACACAAGAATGCCAAATCATCTTGGATCTCCTTCAGTGTAAACATCCGAAGGTTAGATCTGCTATGTCTTCGATCTGCTCTCCGTCGAATATGGAGATGCCAAATCTGTTTCTTCAAATTGTTCTCTGGCAATACAAAGATACCAAATCATCTGTCTTCGATCTGCTCTCTGCCAATACAAAGACGCCAAATCATCTTAGATTTACTTCAACGTAAACACGTGAAAACCAAATCAACTACGTCTTCAATCTGCTCCCTGCCAATACAGAGACGCCAAATCATCTTAGATTTGCTTCAACGTAAACACGTGAAAGCTATGTCTTCGATCTGCTCCCTGCCAATACAGAGACACCAAATCTGGTATCTTCGATCTGCTCCTTGACAATACAGAGACACCAAATCATCTGTCTTCAATTTGTTCTCTGCCAATACAGAGATGTCAAATCATCTTAGATTTGCTTCAACGTAAACACGTGAAAGCCAAATCAGCTATGTCTTCGATCTGCTCCCTGCCAATACAGAGACGCCAAATCATCTTAGATTTGCTTCAACGTAAACACGTGAAAGCCAAATCAGCTATGTCCTTGATCTGCTCCCTGCCAATATAGAGACGCCAAATCTGCTGTTTTCGATCGGCTCTCTGCCAATACAGAGATGCCAAATCTGCTATCTTCGATCTGCTCTCTGACAATACAGATACGCCAAATCATCTTGGATTTGCTTCAATGTAAACACGTGAAAGCCAAATTAGTTATGTCTTCGA
Organism: Gossypium arboreum; assembly: GCF_025698485.1. Classification (NCBI taxonomy): domain Eukaryota; kingdom Viridiplantae; phylum Streptophyta; class Magnoliopsida; order Malvales; family Malvaceae; genus Gossypium; species Gossypium arboreum. Next base: position 60,145,628 of record NC_069078.1, on the reverse strand, counting down.
TCTGCTCCCTGCCAATACAGAGATGCCAAATTTGTTATCTTCGATCTGCTCTCTGCCAATACAGAGATGCCAAATCTGTCATTTTTTATCTGCTCCCTGACAATACAGAGACGCCAAATCATCTTGGATCTGCTTCAGTGTAAATACTTGAAGGTCGATCTGCTATGCTTTAGCCTATTACCCTACCGCTAGGGGTTAAGGCGCACCAATCTTTATTGTCCTTGAAGGACACAACTCAGATAATGTGTATGAATTCATGCCTATTGATTAGGATGCTTATGATTAAAATGGGTCAAATACTCTTAATTAAACCTGTTATAATGTAAAATGTTTATGAATATAACCCCTATTCAGACGTCACTACTCATTCTTTCATCCAAGCTCATCCTTATTTCTCTCGAAATATCATTCTTTACTTAGCCCATGGGTTTGTACCATTCTTCAAATGCTATGACCCATAAAAGATATTTGTAAGATAATCCTCTCTTAAGATCGAATCGTTTGATTTGTCCAATCATCATTTTGGACTAAAGAAAGAATTTTCTCGAGTTCTTTCAAACCTCACTTACGTGAATTCTTCTAACAATTGTTCTATTTTAGTTTCTTGTATTATCTAGAAATTTCCAGAGTAATGAGCAAAACTTCATTTGTGAAAATTATTTAGTTCATCTATCATTATTTTAATGCAACATACTTTAAGAATATTGGAAAATGAATTTAATCTTGAAAATAATTGATTTGAATAAATTTGTCAAAAATACAAAGGAAATTAATCTGAAAGCCTATCTTTGAGAAGAAAAAGAATCTAAAGATAGCAAACAGGACAAAAGTTAGATGCCCTAGATATCGCCGCTTGAGCATTTATATGCCAGCTCCATGAAGACTTTTTTGAATTCAACATGTGTTTAAAAGATCCAAAGTACTTTGTTGATGCCCCAATATGCAACGCGCTTCACTCTTCATTGAACCAGATATAGCAAGATTACCGTGTGCTCTTCAAAATTTGAGCTACCCTTTCGGGTTTTCAACTCAAAACCCCTTTGGTCACAAGGCGCCCTTTGCGGGTTTTCACCTTGGCCTCTCCATTTTTTCTTTTCTTTTTTTTTTCTTTTCTTTTTTCCTTTTTTTTGAAATAGAAGTCCCAAAGTGCCCTTTGCGGGTTTTCACATTGGCTTCCCTTCTCCTTTAGACAAAGTACTCTTTGACCGAGTCCGAATTCACTGGATCAAATAAATTCTTCCTATCTATTTCTTGTCAAAATTAGTGCACCTCTAGAGAAAGCCCTCTTCACAACATATGGCCCTTTCTAATTCGGCATCCTTTTGCATGGGAAGGATATCTTTCAGCACAAGGTTTTCTTTATGAAATTCTTTTGGATGAACCTTCTTTGTCATAAGTCTGTATCATCCATTTTTGGTACATTTGCTTAGGATGAATACTTTCAAGTTAAGTTTACTAGAGGTATTCAATTCTTGACTTCATCAAAGCTTGGAGGAAAAATCTTGATTCATAAACCCATGAGAAAGGGATTGCCCCAGCAGCAGTCCTGGCTGTTGTCTGTCAAACCCTACAAAAAAATGGTTCAATGATTCTCAGCAGACAAGAATGAAGTTGTTGACTTTATCCTTCAACCTGGAAAGCTGAGGTACAGATATTACTCTCGGAGAATACATCCCATCATGACTAGATGATGTTTCTAAAGCATCCCTAATCTTCATAAATTGCCCCCAACTGTGAAGCTGCCAAATGAGTGTAGTAAATAGGAGCCACAACAAATATGGCTGTGGTGCTCCTTTGACACATATAGGATAAAGAATGAACAAAGTCTTGTATATCATCAGTCAAAAACCCAACCTGGCCTAAGAGAACATGATAGTGGGTTTACCTCGTGATTCCAATCATTCCAGCATGGGTACCAAGGTAAAAATCATTGTTCTTTGGATGGCATACTTTGTTGTCAATGACAGTACCATGTAGCACATTATCAGGAGATTCCTACTGAAAAAAAACTTGGTATGATGGTTTTTCATACAACAATAACCACAATCTTTAGGGTTCCACTTCTCATCAAGGAACTTGCAAGCCTCAACAACTTGATCAAAACTTGATTGAATTGAGACTCGCTAACCCCATCCCTGAAAATAATGATTTGATCAGGTTTCCTCTTCCCTGAACTTGTATAGAAGTCTAAGAGAGCTTCCTTCATGATACTGTCATCCACTTTGTTAGAAACTGGTTTTGAAGAAAAAATCTATCATTTTAAGCTTCAGAGACTGCGTACGGCCTGATGCCCCATAGCTGGAAATCAATGGCCACTGCTTGGAGCTAACCATTGCAGCTATTGACGGCACATCAGACTGCTCAGGAATGCCAAACAATGCAGCCATTCCAAGGATGATGGTTGGAACCTTTGAAACAACTGGATTTGAAGTTTGTTTGCCCCAGCGTAAGCATAGAGAGTAGGCGGTAGTTTATTATGCCAATTTTTACCAGTCTCGGTTATCTTCTATAATTTATTTTTTCTTCTTTTTCTTTTCTTTTGGCAACCTTTGTTGTACTGTGGTATGTTACATTATCTTTAAAAATACTGCAAACTTTTGGCATTATGCAGTTATATATAATATTTTTCTTTTTTTTTTGAAATGGATGACTTTTGACTTTGTAATATTGACATATGAAGCTATCTCCACATCTTAATAGAGTAATTGACGTCCACAAAGATGAGTCATTGTCAGCTTGAAACTTTTGACGAGTTCGGGCCCATAATATACATGTCCCATAAGTCTTGAATCCTTTAAATTTGGCATTCATTGTACAACTGATGCGATCCCTTTCCATGGTGGACCAACAATGCCCCAAAACCTCATGTTTATCTTGGCAATTGCAAATCCTCCTGTATGCGTCTTTGGACCACATTTTTGAATTCCCATAATAGTCTCAACAAGGTCTTGTCTTATCTCCTCAGTTAATTCCAATTTCGTAATCTTTCCTTCCTCTAAGGCTATATTTCCTACCACCACTTCATGGGGTATAAACCATTTTCAACAAATTCAGAAACAAGTCACAATTTCTGTCACCTTCAAAGTACTGAGATTCCTCTAAACACATATCGCACTTAAAAGGAACTCTGAATCTGTAGTATTGTTGCTAGTGTCATTGATATCTAGGGATCTATGATAGGCACACAAAAGAATAACAAGGAATAAATGAATTCAAGAATGACTATTTACATGAAATGAAAATTTATAAAGAATGCCAAAGGTCAAAAGAATCAGAATGAAAGAGTATTTACTCGGATAAATAATAAAAGTATGTTTTATTGAAAATAAAAATGTCTGAACATGAGCCCACTTCTCAAAAGAAATCTCATTACTTCTAGGCTTTAGAGCAATAAGAGTGTTCTGAATATTACTCCGTAAAATTCCTAAAGATTACAGGAAGTTCTTCTGTAGTCCAATTGTTTAAAGAACTTCCCGGTTCGTAAGGGCGAATGCCCTCAAGGTTTCTTTGTTCAGTCCCTTCCTCATTGATGATTTTCATTTCCAAACACCCCCTTCTCCGGGTAATCTATCCCTCCTGACACAAAAGTCGAGGATATGTAAGGGAACATCGTTAATTCCCATTCAACTTCTTTTTCACTCAGCTGTGACCCTCTTCTCTCTCTCTCTCTCTCTCTCTCTCTCTCTCTTTCTTTCTCTTTTTGATAACTTTAACTAATTAGAGTCTTTTTATAATTTTGAATGCAAATGATGCGATGAGATGCTATTAGATGCAAATGCATGAATGAAAAAGGATATCGATTCTGATTCAGTTTCATTTTAGAAAATGTTATTTAAGGAACAAAAATCTTTTCATAAAACGAATTACAAATACGCTTTCGCCCGTAGGCCCAGAGTCTTAGCCCTATCTAATAACAAAGCTAACTTTCGACCATGATCTGACTGTAGCTCATATTGGTGCTCAACGTGCTTGCCCTTTCTACCAGTATCTGTAAATGATCAGCTATCTCTTGAATTTGAATTACGGTTTCACCTATGAAGTAAGCTCTACAGCCAAAGACACCTCCTCCAATGTCTGTGAAGTTGCTCTGATTACTTTGAAAGAAAGATTGGTGAACAAGTAGGCATTCCAGCTTCGCAGCATCCTGCCTTAAAATGATATCAAACATCTTAGTGCTTCTTGAGAGTCTTTAAATTTCTGCCTCCACATAACATTTCGAATTACTTGCATGGGTATCTTTGCAGCATAGCTAATCTCCACTTTAAATATCTTTAAACGATACGGTCTTCTTTAATCTCTTTCTTTCATGCTCATTTGGACTGATAAGTACAACATCCTAAAGTACCACAGTAAATTCCAACTTGTTGCTTGGTAGCGGTCCTATAGTAAGTGAGCCTTTCTACCATCATAAGCAAAATTCTTTCCATCCAATTCAATTTTGTAGGTCTTAAACCCTTACCATCCACGAGGTGACTATCTTCATCTGTAATGGTAGAAGTGTCTATCAATACTCCCCACGCTCATCTTGAATTGTTCATCTATCTTCATGTCAAGCAAATACTGCAATTCCCCATAACTGTTGTAGAACAACTGCTTGGCTTCGTTACTCTATTAATCCCATATTTCCTTTAACTCTTGGAGGTTATTTTGCATCACACTAATGAGAGTGTAGTCCCATAATTCTGATGTGTATCCTTCGATGACACTATTTCCTTTTTCTATCTGGGTTTTCTCTGACCAAGCACAAACGAAAGAGTTGCCCTCCACTTTATTAAGATATTTGTTCCCCATTACAAAACTTTCTAACTCAAAAATCGAACCTTGAATCGACGCATTTTAATGATAACTGACATGCAATGATAACAAAATAAGAAAAACAAGTCAGTGTCACATATATAAAAAAATATATAATAAATAAGAACTTATAAAGGTAGGCACTAAAGGTCATCATCATATTACTTGGGGCAAGCACTTAAAGTTCACTATATGTAGTTCGGTTCTAAAGCAAGGGTACCTGAACCAGTAGATTCCTCGATCCTCACTAATTATAGGCTCATATGGACCAAGTTCGGTTCAGGGGGACACATTTCCCTATGGCCATGCGGAGATGAAAATCTCACGAAGACATAGGTACGGATGTATCCCGGAAGCAATCCACTAGCCCATGCGGAGGTGAAAACCTCACGAAAGCATAGCTTCTCACTCTCACTTAAGGGTGTGACCACAACGGTCATGCAAATGCAATGTGTGCGTAAATAATAACAAACATATGCAACTAACACATGTAAAAATAACATATTTTAAAAATTTTCCAAATTTCCGACATTAAGACAGAAAATAATCAATTTTCGGCTTGACTCACTTATGGGTCCCCAGTGGAGTTTCCAAGCTGTCGAAACCATTTTTTAAAGGGAGGTTTGAAAAACGGGGTTCGACTTTTTGAAAAATGAAAATGGGAGTCGCCACCAACCTTTTTAGGTGTGATTGGATCACCTTTATAAAACATTTTGGTCTATGAAATTCAAGAAAACAGTTCGAGAGTCTACATGCAAGGAAGGATTAGCACCTCGTGCGCCCAAAATTGGTACCGAATTGATTATTTATTGTCCTAATGTCGAAAATTTGAAAAGATTTTAAAATTTGAACAATTTAAAGTTGAAACTTGAGATTCCTTTGTTCAAAGTATACAAACATCACATCCAAAGATGTTAGGACACGATGTTTTAAATCCTCGTAATTAAAATTATCTCATAATTTTGAAAATTTATTAAAAGGATATTTGGTTATTTAGTCAAACGAAAAATCGCAACTCAAAGATGTTAGGGCACTATTTTTCAATTTCTAAACACCAAACATTGCCTTATTTAAGAAAAAACTTTTTCAATTAAATGAAATATATTTTTAAAACAATGAATAATATAGAATTTAATAAAAAATAATTTGATATAATACTAAAATTATTAAAAATAAAATATAAAAGAGAAATAAAAATCAAGGAGATAGGGATTAAATAAAAAAGGTTGAAAACGAAGATGAACAAAGAATAAATAAGAACAAACCGTAGAAAATAAGAACGCAAGAGGGAGAGAAATTTGAGTGAATGCTCTCAAGAATTCTTATTGCTTCCCAAAACTCAAGTGAAGTCAAGTTGTTTTACAATGAGGGGAGAGGCCTCTATTTATAGTTGAGCCTCCCCAAATCCAACGGTACAGATCAATTACATCAACGGTTAAGATTAAAAGGTATCTACAAATTAAATCTCTAAGATTACAAAATCATATTTTCTAAGATTGCATTTCATATCTAAGATTTCATATCATTGAAGATTATATTTCCATAAGAGTCAAGCTTGTAGATGGACCTTAAATCTTTTCAAGTAATAGGGCATTCCGATCGGGCCAAATTATATTTGTAATTCTGGACTGAACTTGGACTTCGTTTTTTTTTGTTTTTTTTTGGGTTTATTATATTTTTGTTTTTGGACTTATTTTTGGGCCTGGGAAAAATTGAGTGTCTACAATATTAATTAAATTAATCAATCATTTTTTTCATTCTTTTATTTGCTTTACTTAAGGCAAGTATATCTTTCATGTTTTATACTTTTATATAATCAAAACATTACCTGACATTTTTTTTTACTAATCAATTACACTAATAATCATATACTTGCAAAAAGGAAAATTCTATTTCATTTGCTTCTTCTCTTTTGTTTTGCTCAGTGGTGGTGTCAGCCTTTGAGTTGACTATCGCTCACCTTTTTCTCCCTCCTATCAACCTTATCTTTCTTTCTTCTCCTCATTTACTCCATGTGATTTTTCTCTTTTCAATTTGCAGATCTATTTTGTGTGTATTTTTATTGTATTTACAAGTTGTGATGGACTGATGACGATGCCTGTCATCATTGAAATTTCATCGACTACCAACAATTCCTCTTGAAAAGTGGATGGCTCTTTGTCAGCTTCTTAATTTATTTCTATTTTGAGGGTGTTTCAGAATAATAAATTATTTTACGAGTCAGTTTGAACTCATATTGTCTTTAGTTTTATATATTTCTTTATTTGTTTTCCATTGTTTAATAAATCTTCGCTTTTAGAACTTTTTATCTGCCACATGTTTTTTAGTCTTACTTATGCATGTAGAATTGCTTTTACAAGTGATTTTAAGGATTGTTTTGTCTTCATCCTCTCCAGTTTGATGGATGCTTGGTTCTTTTTTCGATTTATGCCTGCCATTTTAGGCCATCTAAGGTCGATTTCCTTATCATATTAAGTGCTTACAATCACTCCAGATATGCCGTGCTTAAGTTGTGACAGCCAATTATCAACATGCCATAATGTTTTATTAATGCTGAGATTAAAGCCTTTGTTGTGTCAATGGAGTTTGTCCTTTACGGCCTACAACGAATGTTTATTGTTTTTTCCTCAAATTATATGGTCACATTTCTAGAACAAATTAATGGATTTCCCTTAAAAAAAACCATATACTTGCATATTTTCTCATATTTCCTTCTTATTATTTATCACTTAAATAGCTCACTTAACCATTTTCTTAACTTATTTTGGCATTAATAAATTAATTGTCGAACCATTTGATTTCATAAATAACTTATTTCTAATTTGATACATATACTTAATTAATTTCTCTCATCATATTTTTTTTTGGTGAAAAAAGAACAAAGCAAAATAAAATTACATGGGATATTCAGGGGGAACAAAAATCCTCTCTTTGTCAGACTTACGGAAATCTAACACTTCATCTGGAGGGGACTCAAACAGATGTAAATCCTCCTCTCTTCCAAAAGCCAAATTGGCAATGTAGTCTGCACTATGGTTCTCCTCCTTGGGAATGTATCTTAAAATCCAATGACTTTCTTAGGACAAGATTCGGTGTATTTTCCCGATTAAAGTGGAAGTTGAGCTCTTCGAAACGTTATCATGAATAGCTTTGACAACTTTCAAGCTATTTGAATGAATAATCACGTTGCTATGACCTCTGCGTTGGATGAGTTTTAAACCATCCAGAATGCCCCAGAGTTCTGCATCAAAAATCGAGCAATTTCCTAGGAATCTATTATAACCCATCGCCTAGTTACCTGTGCCATCCCGTACCACTCCTCCAGTAGCTGCTCTTCCTGATTTTTTTGAACAGCACCATCAGTATTGAGAAAGATCCAATCTTTGGAAGAAAGCTCCTCATGGGATAAAGCTATACTATCACTCAAGACTTCTCTAGAAGTCAAAGACGAATGCTTGGCCCAGCACATTGAAACTTTAATGATCTCACTAGAGCTCCATGATTTCATTTGAAAAATAAAGAGATTGCGATTCTTCCATAGTCTCCAAGCTAATAACCCGAAGAGACAAGCCCAACTGATGTCCCTATTAGAAAGTATCAAAGTATCTTGTAAATTGAAAGAAATCCAATCGTGCAAAGAGTTAGAAAAAAAATGATGTTGATGGTTTCTCGGAACAACCTGTTTCCAGACTTCCTTAGCCACTATGCAGTCTCGAAGAATGTAAAAAATATCTTCAAAAGCATGTCCACATATCAAACAAGAGGAGCCAACAACTAAGCCACGCCTAACTCTTTCCACATTAGTGAGGAGTCTCTGCTGAAGAACTATCCAAAAAAAGAAGTGAACTCTTTGCGAACCCGGAATTTTCTACGCTCTTTTCTATAACTCATCTCTAGAACTCTAAGAGTCCTCCTTTAGCACTTTGTATGCGCTTTTAATAGAGAAAGCTTCGGTTGAAGTATGTCGCCAAGACAGCCTATTAGGTCCTTCATCTGGATGAGGAGGAGGAGTTCCCATAATGTGAGCAATAACCTCCTCTGGTAGCCAATTTTGCAAAAAATTAAGGTTCCAATTGCATCTCCTGTGACCAAATCACTAAGCAAATAATTAGTATTAACATTAGCAAAGACAGGTAAATAATTAATCAAAGGTCCAACAGTAGGAATCCACTGATCTTTCCAACACTGAATTTTATTACCATCACCGATAGACCATAACAGATTATCGTGTAGAACATTCCAAACTTTTGAAAGTGACTTCCAAATGAAAGAGCTCTTCGCCTTTTCTATACTAACTAGAAAGGGATCATTCACCCTATACTTAGACCTGAGAACACGAACCCAGAGAGTTTCGTCATCTAAAACTAATTTATAACCAAGTTTTAGCATGAAAGCGATGTTCTGATCCAGTAATTGTCTCATGCCAAGTCTTCAACACCACTTTGGTTGGCAGATAGAGTCCCAACCGACTAACTACATCTTTTTCTTACCATCCGAGGTCCCCCATATGAAACGCCTTACCAGACATTCAATCTCGTCACAAATCTTCCTAAGAATCATCATGGATTGTATGAAATAACTTGGAATGGCTAGAAGAACTGATTGCGCAACAGTAGCTCAACCAGCCAAAAGATAACTGACGAGCATCCTAACTTTGTAACTTCATACGAACTTTCTCTATCACAAAATAAAAAGTGCTATTAGTGACTCTCTTATAGAATAGGGGAATTCCAAGATAATGACCAAGATCATCCACATTTCGGAAGCCAAGTAAATTACTGAGGAAGTTAGTCATGGGCTCCTCAACTTATTTGGAAAAGAAGATATTAGTTTTCCTGGAATTAACCTTGTGACCTGAAAACTCACAAAAGTCATTCAGAATAATTTTTAAAAGCCTTCCATGTTGTTCATCCGCTTTGCAAAATATAACAAGATCATCAGCGAAGAAAAGGTACGAAAGAACCGGCCTAGAACGAGATAAAAGTATAGGTTTCCAAACCCCTTTGGACAAAGCTGATCTAATAAAATGCCCTAACCATTCCATACAAAGTACAAAAAGGTTGGAGGATAAGAGACAACCTTGCCTAATTCTTCTAACAGGTCTAAATTTAGCTGTTGGGACTCCATTCCACAAAACCTGCATGGTAGAGTTAGAAATAGCAAAAACAATAACTTTTTGAGATAATTAGGGATACCTGCCGCTTGAAGAGACGCATCAATAAAATCCCATCGCACCCGATCATAGGCTCTTTCCAAATCTATTTTAATCGCCATCTACTTCCTACTCTTATAGCTTTTCATAGAATGGATAACCTCTTGCGCAATGATAATATTATCAGTAATATTATGCCCGGCAATAAAGCCTGTCTATTCTTGTGCAATAATTTTTGGAAAAATAATCTTAAACCAGTTAGCTATTACCTTTATCACCAACTTGTAAAAAACAAAGCAAAAGCTTATGGGGTGAAACTGAGCAAACTCCTTGGGATTCATAACCTTGGGAATAAGAACAATCAAGGTATTATTAAGCCTAGGGTCAATATCGCCTCCACTAAAGACCATTTTCACCCAATCAAAAACATCCGAGCCTACCGTATCCCACTGCTTCTGAAAGAAAAGAGCATGAAAGCCATCACTGCCTGGAGCTTTCAAGGGAGCCATGTCAAACATAGCTTTTTTAATTTCATCATTAGTAACCACTCTTCCTAAAAAATCAATATCAGTAGAATTAAGTTAAGGAAACCCATTAGGAGGCAAAGATATCATGGGCCCAGGATCTTCCCCATATAATTTTTGGAAAAAATTGGATGCTTCCAACTCAATGGCTTCATGATCAAACAACCAATCACCCAGAGAGTTACGAATAGCAGAAATACGATTATTTTTCCGCCGTTGTATAGTGCGAGCATGAAAAAACTTAGTATTCCTATCCCCCAAATGTAAACAATCACATCTAGCATTTTGCTTCCAGAGAAGTTCCTTATAATGTAACACATTTTCTAATTTATGTCTTATCTCCATTTCAACGGGAGCCAAATGATTAGTACCTAATAGATCCATTTTATTTTGTATGGTCGACAACTTATGGATCAGGTTTCTCTTACGAGTAGTAATATGACCGTAGATGTTCTTATTCCAATCTTTAAGATTTACAATAATCTTATCTAAAGAAGCCGACATGTTCCCTTGAAAGTCCCATTGATTTTTCACGAAATTATCAAAATCAGGGTGCTCGGCCCGTCCTGCTAAAAATTGGAACGGTCTTCCCCTAGGCAAAGCAAGAATCTGGTTTAGTTTTAAGAGAAGAGGTCTGTGATCGGACTTAATCCTCGGAAGATGAGTAATTAGACTATTTGGAAAATAATTAACCCAAGCCACATTTCCCAAAGCTCGATCCAATCTTTCAAACAGATTACCCCTGTGCCAAGTAAAAGGAGGTCCCCTAAACCCCAAATCATGAAGATTAGCCAAATCCACAAAATCACCAAAGTAAGGACATCTCCTTCCATCCGAGAGACCACATGTTTTCTTATTAAGGGAAAGAACAACATTAAAGTCTCTGATCACCATCCAAGGAATTTGACTACTAGGAATAGAAGCTCTTAGATCCTGCCAAAGAACTTTTTGCTTTTGACGATTTGGGCTCCCATACACAAAGGCAATCCAAATAAAGTTTGAAGAAGAATTAGGCCAGACCCACATAAAGATAAATTGGGGGTGATTTCGTATAGCTTCAACTCGAACAAAATTTTTCCAACCAATCCAAATTCCCCTAGCATAACCAACAGCTTCCACACGATACGAAAATTGAAAACCCAACTTTGCGATAATTTTATCAGCTTTGGACTAACTCTAGTCTCCAGCAGGCTAATGATATCTGGTCTGTGTTCCATATTATACTCACGAAAAATGCGAGGAAATCTAGCATTGGCGAAAACCTGACAGTTCCAAGAAAAAATCAAGAGATTCATAAATATTAAAATTATATAAAAAGAAACGTACCACTACTATCAAGAATCATTCCAACCACTAGGTCCAGATTCAACTAGAGTTCATGTTCCAGCATCTTCGATAAATTAGAGGAAATAAGCTTCGCCACCTCTTCCATAGAATTAGCTAAAGAAACTCGTGAATTGGCAGAAGCTTTAAAGCGACTCCCTCGTCCCCTTAGAACATTACTACTCTTACATCCTCCTCTAGCAACGCCAAATTTCCCATTAAATTTTCGGTCCTGAGTTCCTACACTACCTGCGCTCAGAGACTCAATAGTACGACCTTTAGACTGATTAGGAGAATTAGAAATTTTTTTAAAAATAACAACAGAATGCTTCTCCTGATCTAAAATACTATCGGCCAACTAAACTGCAACCTCAACTGGACCTTCAAAGGCCGGGTTGAAATGCGCCTTGATTTCATCCAGGTTTTTAGCTTGCAAATTTGAGTCAACACCATTCTCTCATCATACTTTAAAACATGTAATAACACTTCTATACTAATTTTCCAATTTTTACAAAACAATCCTTATACTTTAAATTCCATAGTTTTTACAAATCAATCCATGAAATTCAACTTTTACATTTTTTTACATTTAGTACTATTTATTCCCTGAAATATAAACTTTCCTATTTTTAGAATTTAGTACTTTTTTTTTCTATTTTAGTTAAATTAAATAATGTGAAAAATAAAATAGAATAAAATAAATAAAAATAAAGAACACATAAATTTTACGTGGAAACCCTTTCGGAAAAAAACCACTAGCAGAGGAGAAGAAAATTCACTATGTCGAAAATTTTTTTACTCAAATACAAGAGGAATAGACTATGTCTATTTATAGGCTTGCAAAGCCATATTCTAGTAGGATTGAAACACCTTATCCTAATCAATATAAAATAGATGGAGTTTAATAAGGTTGAAAACCTTATTCTAAAATAAAATAAAAGAAGTCTAGTTCTATATGGATTTTACTTTTATTTTATTTTCCATCGTATTTTATTTAAATAAGAATTTGGGTCACTTAATTCTAACAATCTCCACCTTGACACAAATTCTCAATGAACAAGTTCTTCATTGCGAACTTTCAATAAACAAGTTCTTCACCTCTTCCAAAAACCCTTAAGGGTTTAACTTCAACAATGAACACCAACCAAGTCTAAGCAATGCTCAAACTTGGTTATAGGAAGTGACTTAGTCATCATATCTGCAGGATTTTCATGAGTGCTAATTTTGCTCACAACAATATCACCACGAGCAATAATATCACGAACAAAATGATACCGAATATCAATGTGTTTTGTTCTCTCATGAAACATTTGATCTTTTGTAAGAAAGATGACACTGATTGTCACAAAATATCGTGCTGATTTGAAGGTCTTCATTGAGTTCACTAAATAGTCCCTTCAACCAAATAGCTTCTTTACAAGCCTCAAGAATCGCCATGTACTCACCTTCGTGGTAGACAAAGCGATCGTAGTTTGCAAAGTGGCTTTCCAACTAATTGCACAACCTCCGATTGTAAAGACGTAACTCGTGAGAGATCTTCTTCTATCAAGGTCTCCAGAAAATCAGCATCAACATACCCTATAACTCCATCTTTAGTTCTTCCAAACTGTAAGCAAACATTAGTAGTGCCTCGTAAGTATCTTAAAATCCATCGAATCGCTTTCCAATGTTCTTTACCAGATTCGCCATGTATCTCGCTAACTGCACCGACCGCATATGATAAATCGACGTGAACAAACCATAGCATACATGAGAGATCCTCTCGCACTAGAGTATGGAACATGTGACATGTACTCAATCTCATTATCCGATTGAGGAGATAAGGCCGATGAAAGTCCGAAATGGTCGCTAAAGGAGTACTAACAGCTTAGCACTCTGCATATTGAACTCAAAGAACTTTCTCAATGTACCCTTCCGACTTAGGTACAATTTACTTGCTTTTCTATCTCGAGAATCTCCATACCAAGTATCTTCTTTGCTGGTCCTAAATCTTTCATCTCAAATTCTTCACTTAGTTGGGCTTTAACCTTTCTTATCTCTCTTTATCTTTTCTCGCTATCAACATGTCATCAACATAAAGAAGTAGATACACAAAAGAACCATCACCGTTTTTCTTAAAGTAGACACAACTCACAAAACTACTTCTTTTGAAATCATGAGAAGTCATAAAAGAATCAAACCTCTTGTACCATTGTCTTGGTGATGTTTCAAACCGTAAAGGGACTTTTTCAAGAAGCAAACATAGTCCTCTTTTTCGAGACTATAAAACCCTCCGTTGTTGCATGTAAATATCTTCCTCAAGTTCTCCATGCAAAATGCGCTTTTACATCTAACCGCTCAAGCTCCAAATCATGCATGGCCACAATACCAAGCAAAGCTCGAATCGAACTATGCTTAACAACCGGAGAGAACACATCTGTGAAGTCCACTCGAATTTGATCAGTAACCCTTTGCAACAAGCCTTGCTTTATATCCGGGTTCTTCAACTCCCGAGTCCCTTCTTTCTTTTAAACACCCATTTACAACGAATGCCTTTTTACCTTTAGGAAGTTTTACAAGATCCCATGTTCTTTTTTGTGAAGTGATTCCATCTCCTCTTGCATAGCAAACATCCACTTTTCTCGAGTCTTCACACTAATCGCCTCGTAATAATTAAATGGCTCTTGATTCGCATCTATATCTTCACCACATTTAAAGCATAAGCAACTAGATCAACCTCGGCATACTTCTTTGGAGGTTTAATTTCTCTTCTTGTCCTATTTTTGGCGATAGAGTATTGCGGTGAAGAAGCAACTCTATTCTCAATTTTTATACCGGCTTGAGGAGTTGATTCTCAGATTAATCGATGCTCCACCCGCTTTTGGTTTTCTTTATTGGAAGAGTCTTTAAGAGATAAGTTAGGTAGCATAGCGGTTTCATCAAAAACAACATCTCGCTAATCACAACTTTTCTATTTTCAGACACCATAACTTATAGCCTTTTACACCAGCTTTATAACCAAGAAAAACGCATTTAATGGATCTCGGTTCCAATTTTCCATTATCAACATGAGCATACGCAGGACACCCAAAATCTTTAAATCGTAATAATTAGCGGGATTACGGACCATACCTCTTGTGGAGTCTTTTTCTCAATGGCAACGGATGGAGATCGGTTGATCAAAAACATGCAAGAGAGGTCGCTACGCCCAAAATGACTTGGTAAGTTGGCATTTGACAACATACATCGAACTTTCTCCATGATCGCTCGTTCATTCGCTCGCAACACCGCTTTTTTGTGGAGTATGACGAACCGCAAGTGTCTCATGATCCTTCGACTTGCACAATCTATTAAACTCATCGTAATGTAACTCTAAGCCATTGTGCATGCGGAGGTATTTTATCTGCTTTTCCCATCTGCTTTTCAATCATAATTTTCCAAGACTTAAATGTGGAAAACACATCGCTTTTCGCTTCGTGAAGAACGCCCAAACTTTTCCGGAAAAATCATCAATAAAGGTTAGCATATAATTAGCTCCACCTCTCAAGGCACTCGACGGCCCCCACAGATCGAATGGATATACTCCAACGCTTCTTCGTGTTATGGATTCCTCTAGTGAATCGAACTCTCTTTGCTTCCCAAAACACAAGTGCTCACAGAAATTCAGTTTGCAAATTCCTTGCCCATTAAGAAGTCCTCTTTGCTTAATTCGCCATGCCATTCTCACTCATATGCCCTAGGCGATATGCCAAAGTTTAGTAATATCATCATCGACAAGGAAGAGGAAGCGACAACAGATCACCAAGAATGATAGAACCCTCAGAAACATATAACTTGGCAATCTTTCTTTGCCCTTTCATCACAACAAGGACCCTTTGAAATCTTTAAAACCCCACTTTCACCGTGTATCTGCACCTTTTGAATCAAGAGTACTCAACGAAATTAAATTTCTTTTCAATTCGAACATGCCGCACGTCACTAAGTGTTCGACAACTCCATCAAACATCTTAACTTTAATTGTTCCAACACCGCGATTTTACATGAAGCATTATTTCCCATCAAAACAACACCTTCAGATCATCGTTTCATAAGTTGTAAACCAATCCCGATTGGGACTCATGTGGAAGGTGCACTGAATCAAGTATCCACTCTCGCTTACTTTAGAATCATTGATGAAGCAACTAGAAGTTCACCATCGCCGTAGTCTTCTACAACATCGACTTCACCAAATTTTCCGGTTTGTTTTCCTTTTGATTCGCAGCCTCCCTTTTAATCTTATTTTGTAGCTTATAGCACTCAGATTTAATGTGCCCTTTCTTCTTGCGAAGTTGCAAGTTTTACCTCTGCTTGAAGATTTCGATCTACCCTTAGATTTACCACGAGGATTCCGCTCGTGTTCTACCACGATCATCATCAACATTCCAGTCTTGTCTCCCACGAACAATGAGACCCTCTCCACGAGAGTTGGGTTTAACCACAAGATGCTTCATCTTATCATACGAGGTTAAAGAATCATAAACCTCATCAACTGTGAGAGACTCGCGGCTATATAAAATCGTGTCTCTAAAGGTTGAATAAGACAGGGCAACGAACAAAGTAGAATCAACCCTAGATCTTCCTTATCATATCGAACCTCCATGGCCTCCAAGTTTGAGAGAATTTCTTTAAACACTGTTAAGTGTTCGTACTGACGCACCTTCCTCCAAACGATGAGCATAAAGACGCCGCTTCATATGCAACTTGCTTGTTAGAGTTTTCGACATACATATTTGTTCTAGCCTCTTCCATAATGCAAAGTGAGTTTTCTCTTTCATCACATCCTGCAAAATTTCGTTGGACAAATGCGAGATGTAATTGTGTTAATGCCTTTCGATCCTTACGCTTCTTCTCTTCATCTGTTAATGTCGAAGGCATCTTATCTATCCTAGCAGGGCATCCTCTAGATCCATCTGCAAGAACGCTTGCATCTTAATTTGCCACAACGCAAATCGGTGTTGCGATCCAACAATGAATTTCATACTTCAAAGACGCCATTACCGTGATCGAGATGAATAACCCTAAGCTCGATACCAATTTGTGAAAAATAAAATAGAATAAAATAAATAAAAATAAAGAACACATAAATTTTACGTGAAACCCTTTCGGAAAAAAACCACGGCAGAGGAGAAGAAAATTCACTATGTCGAAATTTTTTTACTCAAATACAAGAGGAATAGACTATGTCTATTTATAGGCTTGCAAAGCCATATTCTAGTAGGATTGAAACACCTTATCCTAATCAATATAAAATAGATGGAGTTTAATAAGGTTTAAAACCTTATTCTAAAATAAAATAAAAGAAGTCTAGTTCTATATGGATTTTACTTTTATTTTATTTTCCATCGTATTTTATTTAAATAAGAATTTGGGTCACTTAATTCTAACAAATACTTTACTCCTTCACTTTACACCTTTCCCACATAATTCAATTCATATCCATACCATAAGTACTTCAATACATATTTAACTAAGATTATCTAGAATTTATCATAACTTAATATCTATTTCTTGAACTCAATCATTTTCTTAATTAGACATACTTTAACAATACCAAGGAACACTTCTACAAAATATAACATTTTCATACCATCTTTATTGTTTTCCCACTTTTCCAATTGTTAAAATCAATAATATTGTATTTCTTCTTCATTTTTTTTGTTTTATCTTTCATATTCATTTTACAGTTTATGTTCGAGTTCAAATTATCCTCTTAACAATATAATTTTCAAAGTTTAAAGCCACATTCTCTTCTTAAAAGTCTAATATACTTTATCACTACACCAAAAACTTATTAATTTACTTTTATCATTTAAACTTACAAAATCTCCATTTTCAATCATCACTTTCTTATTCATAATTAATTCATTACCCTTTCAACATAACACTTTCATGCATGCATATAATACAACTAAATTCATGTAAATACACAAACCAATTTCATATAAATTCACTTAATCTACACACACACATATATATATATATATATATATATATATATATATATATATATATATATCCTATTCAAACTTACGGAAAATAAATTATACAACTTACCTTAATTTTTCATAGCTATTAACTTACCTATATACATCCTCTCTTCACTTCTTCAATCTCCAAGTTCCCATATTTCATTTCAAAAAATAAAAAATAAAAAATCATCCTTGAATTGTTTTTAAATGCATAAGCTACTTTTACTTTCATGAAGTTTCTAGATTTTCATAATGAAACTTGGTCAGAAATTATGTCAAGTTCTCTCTTCCCTCTCTTTATTTCCCGTGCCAATACCCAGGATGTATTCATGGGCCGGACTGGGCTGGGTTCGAGCTAGACCTAATTAAAAATTTAGTCCCGTTTACTAGGCTCGACCCGAAAAATGAGCCTAAAATTTTGCCCAAACCCGACCCGACCTGTATTGTTTTTTTATATTGATTTTTATATAATTTTAAATATATATAATACATCAAAATACTAAAACATCAAAATAAATATTTCCCAACAAATTGAAAATAGATTTTAAAAATAAGTATACTTATATAACACTAAGATAGATGCAACTTAACAAACAAATGCCTCTAAAATAATAACAAAATTAAGAAATGCTTCTAAAATAATAACAAAATTAACAATAAAACAAGTTTTATACAATATCCAAACAGTAACAACAAAATAGTAGCAACATAATAGTAGAATGATAGCAAAATAGGGAGAAAATAACAAGAAAATAGCATTAAAAAAAATAAAAAGCAGATTTTTTTTTTCCTTTAGTGAATTCAAGCCGGGCCTAGACCAAAAATACCTTACCCGAGGCTCAACGGGGCTTTTTTTTATTCAAGCCCATTTTTCGGACTTATATTTTTGTCCAAACCTCCCATATTTCGGGCGGGCCTTTGAACCGGGCCAGGTGACCCGACCAATGAACAGACCTACCAAGTAAGGAAGAATTCCCACAATTTTTCTAAAATTTTCTTTATTTATTGTCCATTTATTTAATTATTAAATCAATTAAAACTTTAATCTAATGGCACAAATTCATTCTACCAATATATATTTTCTAATTAAATATTTAACATAATCATTAACGATAAAATACCAAATTGCTCTTTAAAATATTTTTACTCATATTTAAGCCATAAGGTTAAAAAACCATTAATTTCACTTTTTTTTTCGTTTGTTGACATAGTATATATGTGTCCCAATTTAATCATTATTTATGTAGATATTATTATAATAAGATAAATCCCAAAACTATACATGAACTATGATTTAATGTACAATTGTATACATGAATTTTGATTTTGTGTAATTTTATACATGAAATTTTGATTTGATCCAATTGTTGTAAATTATTAACATAATTATTAATATAACATCATTTTATGTTTTTATATTGCTTACATAAATAACTATATTTAGCCAATATAAAAATAAATTGATGTATTTATTTCTTTAAATGTGCATGGTTAAATCAAAATTAAAGTTTTAGGTATATATTTGAACCACAATTAGAGTTTCACATGTATAATTGCATCAAATTAAAGTTCATATATACAATTACACATTAAATCAAGTTCATGTATAATTTTAAGATTTATCCTATCATAATTGCATTTAATCCTTTTTCACTCAATGTATATAAGTCCTCTACTCTCTTTCCAAGTACAATATAGTCTATATCTTGATTTTTCTTCTTTAAATATTAATATATTTTCAATGTTATTTTAAATAAAATAATTAATTACTTCACCATTTCTCTTTCATGGTCAAATTACACTTTAGTCATCATTTTTATTAAAATTCAATTTAATCCCTACTAAAATTTATTATTCATATTTCTTTATCAATATATATATTTTGAAAAATCAACTGGACTTTATATTAAACTAAATCAGAAATTACAAATGAGGATTATCACCATAATGGCTTAAAACCCAAAAAAGAAACGGCAAATAAAACTTAAAAGAAACAATAGAATTAGGCCCAATCCCATATAGAAATGACCCATAAACAAAAAAAAAATTCAAATAAATAATAAAAAAGGAAACCTAATTTCTGTCCAGTCAATTGCCACAGCTGGACGCCATCCCTTGTCTTTTCATTTAACCTTTCCAGTTTTAATGATAGCAATTCCCCAAAAATCCTTTACTCTTCTGCTATCAATTTCTTTGAAGACCTTCTTTCATCTTAACTCTGCTGCTCTCAATCTAGCTTTCTTGGTCTCCGATTCTCCCTCTCGCGATGAGCATGGCCTGGATCCTCCCCTGCAGGTAATGTCCCACTCCCTTCTTCAGTACATCTTTGGCAAGGAAATGTGCATATTCATTTTCTGATTTAGGAATAAAATGAAAATTGATATCCTGAAAATAAACTTTTTTGCTTTGAATGCCTCTAATGAGCGCTCCTATAATCGATTTGTCCGGATCTTTAGATTGACATTTCTTTATCACTGTTCTTGAGTCCCCTATTATTTGTAGACTGTTAAAACCCATTGTAATACCTAATTGAATCTCTTGTAACCCTGCATCTGCCTCCACCACGAACGGGGATGATATATCGGAGTGGATCACCGTCTTTGATACCAAGATCCCTCCCCCCTTATCTCGTACAGCCAGACCAGAAGCAGATCTGAAAGATCTCTTGTCAAAGGCCGCATCAAAAAAGACAGTCACCCTTGTGCTTCTTGCAGTTTGTTTGTGACCTTTGTTAACATTTAAGGGGAGTTTTTTTTGTTCCACTCCATTCAACTCCGATATATAATTGATAACTTGTTTCGAAATATCTCTGCCTGTAGAACTCTTCCTTTCATAAATTAGTTGATTTCTATGTTTCTAGATTGACCATAATCCACAACAAAAGAGATGACATTATTCTATATTTCCTCGACTGAATGCTCAGGTAAGCCACTCCCATATACTGTAAAGATCATTATTAAAACCCAAGAGATATTTAAGTTCAACCATACTTCTGTTGTTGTAGGACAGTACCGGAAGATTTGGTTACTGTCTTCTTCGGAGTTGTGACATCTGGGACAAAGAGCTGCTATTACCATTTTTCATTTTTTATTCTTGAGATTAGTTAAAGTAGGAATATAATTCTAAGAAATTCTCCAAATTGTTAATTTAATTTTTGAAGGGAGATGTATATTCCATAATTTCCTACAGAAATCTCTAGTCTCGGCCTGTAAAAAATTATCACTAGGACCCGAATTAGCCTCTTGTAGTAGTTTATTGTTAATTTAATTTTTGAAGGGAGATGTATATTCCATAATTTCCTACAGAAATCTCTAGTCTTGGCCTGTAAAAAATTATCACTGGGACCCGAATTAGCCTCCTGTAGTAGTTTATAAGCACTCCTGACTAAGAATTCTCCTGACGGTTCCCTTCTCGACACTTGGAAGTCTTCATGAACTGTCTCTGCCAAAGGGATCTATAGAATCTTCTTTGCAATGTCCACATTAAAGGTATTAACAATTAAATCTGTATTCCAAGTTCTATTAGTGGCAACAATCAGATCTGATACTTTCTTGATATTTTCATTGCTGGCCTTATTTTGCAATCTGTCTTTTTCAGCTCCCGATGTCCATAAATTGCCCTAAATAGAGATACGATCTCTTGTGCCTACCCTCCAACATAATCCTTTCTCCAAAACTCCTTTTACTGCCCAACACTCTTCCAGGTAAGCGAAGGTAAATTTCCTAATTGAGCATTGATAAAATCTGAATTTGGATAATACTTTGCTTTTAAAATACGGCTTAGTAAAGTATTGGGAAAATTAATAAGATGCCACCCTTGTTTGGCTAATAACGCAATATTAAATTTATCGAGATTTCGAAATCCTAATCCACCATCTTCTTTCAAAGAGCATAAGTCTTTCCAAGTACACTAATGTATACATTTTTTATCTTGACTTTTCTGCCCCCAGAATTTTGCAATTATGCTTTCTGTTTCAGCATATAGAGATTTAAGGAGTAAGAAACATGTCATAGTATAGGTTGGAATAACTTGAAGAATAGTCTTTATAAATACCTCTTTTCCACCTTGGGAGAGATGTCTTACACTCCAGCTATCAATCTATTGTTTAATTATATCCTTCAAAATTGGAAATGACATTTTCTTTCTTCTTCCTACTATATTAGGAAGACCAAGGTACCTTTTCGGATTATTCGAACTTAGTACTTTAAAGGCCCTGGAAATTGTTGTTTTGTCCCCCTCTTGCGTATTAATACTAAAAAATATTGTAGATTTGTCATAGTTTACACATTGACCAGAACAATTATCATAGTCAAGCAAAATCTGCTTTAGTGAATGAGCACCTATATCTGTAGCCTCCCCAAACAATATACAATCATTTGTGAATAACAGATGTGAAACTTGTGGACCATTTCTACTTGCCTTAACCCCTTTAAGTGTGTTTCCCCTCATAGCCAGTCGCATAAGACTAGAAAAACCTTCCCCACAAATTAAGAAAAGGGACATACTCAAAGGGTCACCCTGTTTTAATCCCCTTGTAGGACGAAAATAATCACCTATATGTCCATTAAAAACCACCGAATAAGAAACTGTAGATACACACTTCATCAAAGCCTTACTTGGGTAAGTTTAAGCCTTACTTGGGCAAATTTTGATATTTTTATAAATAAAGCCTTAACCTTATGCAAAGGGCTTAAGTTTAATTGTTGTTAAGTTTATATCGAAATGGGCTTGCTGGTTTAGTGGTTAAGTAGAGTGTTGGAGTGTTAGAGGTCTTGTGTTCAATTCTCTGTGATGGCATAGAGACAATATTTTTACTCAAATTTCGGCTAAGAGTTGTGTTGGGGCAAAATTTTGAGTAGTGTTTTAGTGGTTTAATAGGTAGTGATTTTAGGAGATAATTGGGGAGAGGTTATCAAAAAATAATAAGATTATCTTTTTGTTACAAAAAAATAATAATAATAGAGTTTCGGTTCTCTCCAATTCCCCAAACTTTTTTAGATGTTTTCTTCTTTTTTCTCTCCTCTGCTGATTCTTTCCCCTAGTAGTTGTTGAAATTTTCATTATTTTTTTCTCTTTTGTTTTTTTTTTTCCAATTGATTCGGTTGTTCATCGTTGGTTGCGCGTGTTCAGTAAGTAACGATTGTCTATTGTTAATCGTTCTTGGTTAATCTCTAAAAGAGTAATTCTTTTTTGGTGTTTAGGAGTTAATCAAGGGGTTGTTGCTTTTGAATCGACGCTGTGATTGTGTGAAGTCGTGGTTACTCAAGTGAGGTAAAGGTTTTTTTAGGTTTTTAGTCGAGTTCCTTCTGAAATTGGTTGATTAAAAATGAATTAAGTGATTACTCTAGAGATATGTTGGTCGATTTTTAGGTTCTAGAGGCTTAGGAGTGCTTACACATTTAAAACGATATTAGGTGTGTACCCGAAACGCAGAAAATAGGATTCAGCAAAAATTTGAAATTGCTTGCTTTCGAGAAATAAGAGAAATAAGAGAAAATGATGCGAAAAAAATTGTAGAGAAAGAAAATAAGGGTGTTATGAACTTGAAAATCAACATTTTGCACTAAAATTATTTTGGACAGCAGTAGTAGTCTAACTTTAAAAAATCATCAAAAATAATGAAAATTGAGTTGAAGGTTGAATAAAATATGAAATTGAATTTTATTGAGTCTAGTTTTTCATAGAAGAAACAGTGTAAGCAATGAAGTTGTAAATTATGAGATATAATAAATTTTGTGAGACAAGGTTAGAATAATTTAGGGTTTCTTTATTTTGACTTTGAAAAATCATTAAAACTTGTAAAAATATTAATTAGGATCATAAATTTATATGTTTAAATCCTTAATAAGTCTATTTTCAAGAGAAACAAACAGAAACATCATATAAATTTCGTACTAAGAGATAAATAATTTTTAGTAAGGAAAGGTTGGAGCTGTCAAACATTAAAATAGGGATAAATTTGAAGATTTTTTCTATACTTATTTAATAAACTATAAATTCTAAAAATTTTATGGTAGAAAGGTTTTTGAGTCTAGTTTCAAACAAATCAAGCGGATCTTAATTTAGAATTCTATAGCTCAACATATAAATAATTTAGTAACAATGACTCAAGTAGACAGCTTTGAATGAACATATAAGTAAATAGTGAAAATATGTATGAATTTTTAGCTAGCACGAGTTACATAAAAATGGATCACACGGCCAAGGCCAATTTGGGTCGAGGGGGCTACACGAGCGTGTGGGCCCACACGGGCAGATCAAATGGGTGTGTGAGCCTATTTTTATCAAAATGTTTCTAATGTTGCACGAGTCTCCCAAGTCGACTATGAACTTACTGTAAGGTCGGTAAGCTCTACTTAAACCTCTAAATGTGTGAAATTGAATGAATGATATCTGTTCTGAGCATGTTAATAGCTGAACTGAATATATGTACTAAAATTGCATAATAGCATATCATCCATTGTATGTTGCATTGCATTGGGTTGGGGGTTGTTATTCGAAGGAAGTGTACTGAAAGGCTTTAAGCTTAATTTACTGGCAGCTTAGCTACAAACTATTGTTTTGTGCCGCATTCAGTACTACTTGGAGTGTAGGAATGAGTGAGTTATTTTAAATATAAAATGTGAAATTGATACTAATATAAAATTTTAGCACGAATATTTTATGGCATAATTAATAATTCAATTTTAATATAAATATTCAATATGACTAAACAATTCAATAAATAATATAAAATGTGAAATTTAATTTAATAATATAAAGTATATATAAATAAAATTATTACTATTTATGTTTAGTGATATTTTTAGATAATTTTGATTTTTATTTGAGAGTAAAGGGTGAGAAGTAAAAGTTTAGGAAGAAAATAAAAAGTTGTGGAATAAAAGTTTGAGGGAAAGTAAATGGTGGAGTAAAATTTTGAAGGAAAATATTAAAAAAAATTTGGAGGGTGGGTTTGGGGTAGATGGGAGGTGGGATAGAAAGGGAGTAAAAGTTTTAGGGTGAAAGTGGGAGGGAGAAAATTTTAGGGAAAAATAGAAAGTTTTGAGAGTTTTTGGGAGTAAAATTTTGAGAAAAAATAAATGGGAGAGTAAAATTTTGGTGGGAAATGAATTTTGGGTAGATTAGGGAGTAAAAGTTTTTGGGGAAAAGTGAAAATTAGTAAAAGTTTTAAGAGAAAAATAAAAAGGTTTGAGAGTTTGGGATAAAAATGTAAAATATTATAGTTTGATAGTTGAATTATTCGAATTATTCGAGTTATTCGAATTCGAAAACTTAACTCGATTTGAACTTAAAATTTGAAAAAAAAATCGAGTTAACTTGAATAACTCGATTCATTTAACTTGAAATTCGAGTTTTTTTCAATTTTTTTAAGTCGAATCGGATTTTGCTCACCCCTAGTGAATACTGATTGTTTGTTTGTTTCTGTGGAATTACACACTGAGTTTACATAAACTTACCTTTTTTATTTAATGTGCATAGGTAATCCCGAGACTTAGACGGATCAGTGCGATAGAGGACTCAGCGGTGACCACGGTAATTTTTGGACTTCATGGTTTTTAATTTACGATTTATAATTTGACTATTATTGATTATTTGTGTTGTAATTTAAGGACCTTCAGGGACTTTGGTTTTAAATTTGGATTTTTATTTACTTATTTTACTTTAAGGATTTATATCTGCTGGTCGTAGGAAATTCAGTTTTCAAAAAGTTATTTTTTAAACGCATGATCACTTAGAATATTTTATTAAAGCTTCCGTAACGAGGGATGTTTCAAAATAAATGTTTTAAATGAATAAAGAAGATTTCCTAAGTTCTAACAAAGATTTACTAAAGATAATAACATGGAATGTTTTCATCGTAACAATAAGGTTTCAAAAACACTATTGTATGATATTGTTAGATACGGTTATAACGTTTTGGCTGAGTTTGGGGTGTTACATAATTAAACTAATATCCATACCTTATAAACAAAAGGATGTAACATACCCTTAATAATTAGCCAACATTTTTGGTAGAATAACGCCGGAAATTAGTCTTCTCTTAGTGCTTTCGTTGGGCCTAATTCAGATAAGGCCTCTCGAATCTCCTCTTTTGTATATCTCGCCGTCAATCGAGAGTTGTCCTCTTCTGAAATACAACAATCAATTCCTGTCAACAAATGCTCATAATTTCCTATCCTCCTAGCTAAAAATCGATTTTGAAAATAAGATCTCGCAATTTCTTCCCTTTCCCAAACTTTTTTCGTTTCCCTACCATCGTCAAATTTCATGTTGTGAATAGAATTCGTTCTTCGTTGTTATGTCATTTGTTTATGAAAAAATGCAGTATTTTTATCTCCAAATTATAGCCAGTTAACTTTTGCCCTTTATTCCCGATATCGCTCATCCTTCTCTATCTCAAAATTAAGTTGAATCTCATCATCCCTCTCAGATTCCATAAATAAATTCTACCAATCTAGCAGTTAACACCTTTTTTTTTCTTTTTTTTTCTATTTTATCTAATTCAACTAGCCCATCTATCCAGCCCTTCCCTTACCATTTCATATTTTAGTAACAAATCTCCTATTGAATTGTCCCAAATGTGTTGTACCTCCAAAACCCACCAAGCTTCAAACTTAAAATTCTTTTCATGTCGCTCATTGTCTTTTCTTTTCGTAGTGGTAAGCAGTGGGCAATGATCTGAAAAGGAATGTGAAAGATGTTGAATTGGAGCCTTAGGAAATAAAGACATTTAATCCTCATTAGCAACTCCCCTATCCAGACGTTCTTGAATATTCGTATCTGGCAAATTTCCTCTTTCCCAAGTAAACCAGTTTCCAATATAACCTACATCCAATAAATGACAGTCTGCCAATACAGTGCAAAAAGCATCTATACGTCTCTCCTTTTGAGGTAAGCCTCCATTGTTTTTATGACCATACATAATTTTATTAAAATCCCCACAAACAAACCATGAGAGCTTATCAACATTACTCAAATTTTTTAGAAGATCTTACGATTCATTCCTATCTTGTATATAAAGGGAGCCATAAAACCCAATAAATCTCCACTTGTTACCATCAGTAATATCCTCAATACACACATCAGCATGCCTTTTTCAGAAACTTTAAAGTATGATATTAGCATTATCACACCATGCCAAACATAATCCTCCTCTAGAGCTAGTTGCTTCTACATTAATACCATTATGAAAGCCACAACTCTTTTGTGTTCTTTCTATCTGATTCCTATTTATTTTAGTCTCCATGAAGAAAATCATTTGGGGATTATATATCTTCAGTGAATGCCAAAGCCTTCGTACTGTCCGTGGATTCCCTAAACCACGGATATTCCAACTTAAGATTTTTATTGTTCCCAGTCAGCTTGCTATTTAGTAGCCGCCGATAATAAAAGATTGCTATTCACCTTACTCCTGTCCCTTATAGCTGAACTATTAAAATCATTACTGATTATATATACTTCAATTTCTCCTATTTGTCACTTTTTTCCTTTTTCTCCTATTAGAGTTCCTTCTTTCGCATCATGATCTATTGCAAATTGATTTTCAGCTACTGGTTGTTTTTCCCCCTTTTAGAAATAGTAGTCAAATTTCCTTTCAAATTAAATCCTAAAATAGGATCAATAAAAAACCCTTTTCTAGAATTGTTTATCGCACCCCATGTTCTATATTCAAATGACTGACTTCTATCGAGATTCCCTCCCCTTCTTCCTTCTTCTTTCTCATGTAGCTAGACACTATTTTGTGGTCAGGCTTTTCTAGTTTGTGCCTTTAAAGAAAGATCCCAGCCTATTTCAATAGTCTCCACTCCTAATGCCATTTTTGCTTCTCAAAAGGAGTCACTGTGTCCTAAACGCCCACAATAAAAACAAAAAAGCGTTAATAGTTCATATTTGAATCTAACATATGACATGTTTCCATAGAATAAAATCTGCCTTTTCCTCTCTAAGGGATATCTTACATCCAACTGAATTCTGACTCGCTAAAAATTTTAATATCCTTTCCCCATATTAGCGCCATCATATTGTAAAAACGTACATATGAAATCACCTAATTGCTTCGCCAAAGCCTCATAAAAGAAACCTGCTGAAACATCATGAATTTGAACCCAGAAAAGCGTTAAAATTAAAGGGACTCTTTAAGGATCTTCCCCCCGCTGCAACTTATGTAATAGCAACAGATGATTATTGAAAGTCCATGGAGAGCCTTTCAAAACCCTCTCCATAGCCATACTATGAAAGAACTGGAATAGAAATCTTTTTTCTCCAAGATCCAGAATTTGAACACCTCTGACCGGATGCCATAGATTCGCCATTGTACTCTGCATAGTATGAAAATGAATAACACTAACTGTTAGAAAGCACCCTACCAGACGGGATTCCCTTTCTTCCTTCTCTAGATTCGGAAAAGATGGTATTTGTAAAATCGCATCCTCTTCTTCATTGAGAGTTAAACCAGCAAATTCAATTTTCATAGACGCTAATTAAATTATATATGATAAAGAAAGTAATTAAATAAAATCCAATTGCCAAAACAAACGCCGCCACAATAAGAACAAAATAAAACCTAAAACCCTGTTAGAGAAGACAGACAATAGTGTTCTAGGTAGTAGACTTTAAGGATCAAAATATTTTTAGATTACAAGGGTGCGTTAGGTTTTAAAAGGGAGTAATATCAATATATATATTAATTTTACTATCATAGTTTTCTTTCTTTTTTTTCTGAAAATTAATTTCTAAAAATATTACTATTAATGATATCAAATTTTTTTAGAGTGATACAAAGGTTTTATAAGAGTCCAAATTCGATTGTTAGCATTTTTGGATGCAAGTTAAGCAAAAGTTCCATAAGACTAATTTATTTTTTTCTCTGTTCTCTTTACTTTATTTTCTTTGATTCTTACATATTTTAGTGTGACTTTGTTTATTTCATATCTTTTTTTCTTTAAAGATTTGAACAAGTTATTGGACCACAAATCAACTCGGCAATATCAAATACATCGCTTGGTCGTTCTATCCATCATAAGCCAAATCTTCTATCATTGTTTTCTTTTCAATTAAATTCTTTTTATTATCATTCAAATCAAATTTCTTTTTTATTTGGCTTTTAGTTTTTGGGTTAGCATAAATTGGTATAAGATTGTAGGGATTTTTAGCATTTATTTGGTGATATAAAAGCATTTGTAATTATGTTATTGTTTGAAATTTTGTTATGACCGATGTCTTATTATTTATTACGTTCATTTAAGGGAGAATAAAATGGTTAAAACGGTGAAATGGGTCATTTTGTTCTTTTAGTTAAATGGCGCATTTTAGCATTGTCATAGTTGTTATGCCGGCTGTTGTAACGGTCATGAAGGTTGTGAGTTATTTCATTTTTAAGCTGAATGAATGAGTAGGAAAAACATGCCAATTTTATGCTGATAATCAAATTTGTTTCTCTCCCATTTTTATCTTCTCTTTTTTGTTTTCTTCTTCTTCTTGATTGCTCGATTCAAAGGTATTAGAGCCACATGATTCTCTATGGCCGGTGATGGGATGTCTACTAGGCTTTAAAAGGCGATTGGACACGTACAATAATCGATGAATCAACTTTAGGTGGAGCTAACATAGATAGATACCAAGTTTGACAGTCTATTGAAGGAGCTTCGTGATGGTGTGCGAGACGAGATCAAGTCCGAGGTACAGAGCTTATTTGAACAGTACTTGGGGCACCTATATTCTATAGATGTTGTAGGATCATTTTAAGATAAGGGTAAGGGTATCTTGGGAATCCCTCTTTCTAGGTTTCTATTAAAGATACTCAAATGGTTTGACCAATGGTGGAATTTGGAAGTTTAAAAACTCTTACTCGTGGTGGATGCTTGGAGAGTCAAGTTCATTCATATAAACTTGATTGCCCCAAATTTGATGGCACAAACTATTGAGGTTGGTGGTCAAAAATCAAGTAGTACTTTGAGGCTGAGAGAGTAGCTGATAGTGTTAAGGTTCACATTGTAATGCTTCATTTGGAGGGGAAGGCTCTAGATTGACACCACTTCTACACTTAGAGGCAAAGGGGTTTTCATTTGCTAACACGGGATAGCTACTCTCATAACTTGAAGGAATGATTTGGATCTAACTTATTCAGGGATCGTATGGTAGATTTGGTCTCTTTGAAGTAGGTGAACTTTGTTGATCAATACCATGATGAGTTTGTAAGTTTGTTGAACTAGCTCCATTTACCTAAGAATTATGAATTGAACATCTTTATTAACAGTCTTAATCTTGAAATTGGCTTGTACTTGAATTTGTTTAGCCACCATTTTTGGCGATCAAAACTTACAAAAACTAAGGTTTTCGATATGCACCTAGAAAAATTTCGAATAGACAACAACTCAAAAGATCCCCGAAGCCTAAAACAAGCATTCAGTAACACAATTTAGCCATTTAATCAACATAATTTCTCGATTACTCACTTAATGCCTATGTTGAAAGTTTTGATACAAAACCTTCAATCGACCCAAACTTAACAAAACTTTAGTAACAATCATAGAGATTGTCTTGTTGCTATTCCAAATTGTTAATAGCCTCGCCTGTTAGGTAAGTACACAATCGTTAATAAGAGATTCTCGTAACTCACAAAAATACCCCGTTCCAAGAAATTTACGAGGCGAAGAAGGATTGCGGCGATGTTTGAATTATCAGTTACTTACTCGACAACCTTCTGACCGATGACTAATAATGGAGTTTTCGTTAATCTCGTATTTCCTTACTACTCCGATTAACAAAATAATCAAAACAAAAAAGAAGAAAAGAAGAATATAGAAAACAACCAAAAAGAAAGAAATAAAAATAAAGAACAAGAAACTATCATTAATTAATTTCCTAACTTCCAGGAAGATTTTGGCATTTGACAAAAATATATTTCCCTAGTGTATACGATGGGACTCAAACTCAAAACTAGACAGATGCTTAACTAGTGAACCAACAGGCTCATTCTTGACACAATTTCACACTGAACTAAACTTAATCAGGTAACACGTGCTTATGGGTTGACTTCAAAATAACAAAACTTTTAATGAAGCGACTTAAACTCCAAACCTTAAACAAAAAAGTAGGACACAAAACCACAGATACAGAAATTTAATTACTGCAGATTCTCAAAATTAAATTCTCAAAATTTTGGGGCATTACAACTCTTTCCCCCTAAAAGAAGTTTCGGCCTCGAAATTTTACCTGAGTCGAATAGATACGGATACAGCCAGTGGATAGATTCCTCAGGTTCCTACGTGGCTTCCTCTGTACCATGGTTTGGCTATAAAATCTTTACTAGAGGAATAGTTTCTTTCTCAGTACTTTAACGTCAAGCTCCAAGATCTGGATTGGCTCTTCTTCTAATGTTAAGTCCGATCGCAATTCGATCTCGTCGACAGTAACGATATGCAATAGATC
The DNA here is from genome assembly GCF_025698485.1 of Gossypium arboreum. NCBI lineage: Eukaryota > Viridiplantae > Streptophyta > Magnoliopsida > Malvales > Malvaceae > Gossypium > Gossypium arboreum. The sequence continues at coordinate 60,114,414 of NC_069078.1, read as the reverse complement.
CGACTGATACCGTCTCAGCATTGAGACATGAAATACATCATGAATCCGATTTAGCTCTGGAGGTAATTCTAACCGGTATGCAACACGTTCGACACGCTTTAAGATATGGTAAGGCCCAATAAATCGCAGGATTAATTTGCCATTGCGTCCGAAACGGTTGACTTTTTCCCACAGTGATACTCTCAAGAAGACTTGATCACCAATAGTAAACTCGATGTCTTTCTTTTTTAAAGCAGCATAAGATTTCTGTCGATCAAATGCGGCTTTTAGACGGTCCTTAATTACTCTTACAGTGTTCTCAATTTTAAAAACTAGCTCAGGACCCAATATCCGGCCTTCACTTAATTCTATTCAACATAATGGAGTACGACACTTACGTCCATATAAGGCCTCATAAGGTGTCATCTGAATACTAGACTGAAAGCTGTTATTGTATGCGAACTTCGCCAACTGCAGGTACTCCTCCTAATTACCCTTGAAGCCTATCACACAATCTCGAAACATATCTTCTAGGATCTGAATAACTCGTCTCAACTGACCATCAGTCTGGGGGTGATATGCAGTGCTGAAATTAAGTCGGTGCCTAAGGCCTCATAGAGTTTTTTTCCAAAATCGTGTAGTAAATTGTGGATCTTTGTCAAAGATGATCAAGACTAAAATTTCGTGTAGTCTCACAATTTCAGCGATATACAGTTCAGCTAACTTTTGTAAGGAGCAATCTGTTCGAATAGGAATGAAGCGGGTTGATTTGGTCAATCGATCAACGATGACCCAAATTGAATCTTTCTTAGTGGGGGTTAAAGATAACCCCGTAACAAAATCTATTGTTATCTGCTCCTACTTCCACTAAGGACTTGTAACTGGTTGAAACAATCCGGATGGCAACTGATGTTTCGTTTTAACCTTTTGACACGTTCGACACTGTTGCACAAAAGTAACTACTTCTAGTTTCAGTTCGGGTTACAATAGAGTTCTCAGAGATCCTGGTACATTTTATTCCTACTAGGATACATAGCATAGGGACTGCTATGCACCTCATGTAGGATTGAATGCCTTAGTTCCATATCATTGGGTACACAAATCTGACCTATGAAGCATAACATATTATCGCTATTTAAGCTAAAATCGGAATTCTCGTTTGAACCAATATGTTGCAATCGTTGTATTAAGGACTCATCGTTCAATTGTTTAGCTCGAATCTGCTCTACCCAAATCGGTTTAACCTGTAATTCTGCCAATAATCCTCTATCCTCAACCAAACTCAAACGAGTGAACATTACTCTCAAATCAGTCATCATTCTATGGCTAAGGGCGTCAATTACCACATTAGCCTTACTCAGATGATATTTTATCGTCCAATTATAATCTTTAAGTAACTCAACCGATCGACGTTGCCGAAGATTTAACTCTTTTTGAGTTAATAAATATTTGAAACTTTTGTGATTGTTGTAAATAATACACCTTTCACTATACGGATAATGTCTCCAGATTTTCAAAGCAAACACGACTGCAGCTAATTCAAGATCATGTGTACAGTAGTTACCCTCATGTGTCTTAAGTTATCGCGACGCGTAAGCGACCACCTTACCGTATTGGATAAGCACATATCCTAACCTGATTTGTTGAAGCATCATTATATACTGTAAACTCCTGACCCGATTCCGGTTGAATTAAAACAGGTGCCTGTGTCAGAACAGACTTGAGCTTATCAAAACTAGGCTATTGTGCCTCAGGCCACACGAACGGGACATTCTTATACAATAGCTTTATTAGAGGTGACAATCAGAGAAGACCATTCGACGAATCTTCAGTAGTAATAGGCTAAACCTAGGAAGCTACGAAGCTCAGATACATTTTTCAGCTGTTTCCATTCGACAATAGCTTCTAGTTTCCTAGGATCAACTCAGATCCCCTCCGCCTTCACCACATGACCTAGAAAGGCGACTTCCTGCAACCAAAACTCACACTTACTGAACTTGGCATACAACTATTTTTCTCGAAGCATTTGAAGTACAATACGAAGATGATCATCATGCTCAGTTTCAGTTTTAGAGTAGATTAAGATATCATCGATGAAAACCGCTACAAATTGATCCAAGTACGGTTGAAACACCCAATGCATTAAATCTATAAGTGTCATCGGTGCATTCGTCAAACCAAAAGACATTATTAGAAACTCGTAATGCTTATAACGAGTCTTAAAGGAAGTGTTGTACACATCAGTCTCTTTGGCTTTGAGTTGATGGTAATCAAATCGTAGATCAATTTTGGAAAAGAGGAACGCTACTTGAAATTGGTCGAACAAGTCATTAATCCTCGACAACGGATACTTGTTCTTGATTGTCAATTTGTTCAACTGTCTATAATCAATGCACTTTCTCATTGACTCATTTTTCTTAACAAACAATATGGGTGCCCTCTACGGAGACACACTCGGTTGAATAAATCCTCTATCCAGAAGCTCCTGAAGTTGCGCCTTTAATTCAGTCAGCTTTTTCGGTGCCATACGATAGGGCGTAATGGATACTGGAGCCTTACCTGGTAACAGACCAATTCCAAACTCCACCTCCCTATCCGGAGGTACTCCAGGAAATTCCTTGGGAAAGACGTCTGAAAATTCCCTCACGGGATGAATATATACCACTGAAAGCTTTTCAAGAGCAGAATCGAATACGTAAGCAAGATATGCCTCACACCCCTTTCAGACCAATTTATCTGCTACAAGAGCAAAGATTACATTAGAGAGGTAATCCCAACACTCACCAATCATAACCATCTCATCATTATCAGTCGATCTCAAGGTAACTCTCTTGGTTGTACAGTCTAGATTGACCTAATACTTAACGAGCCAATCTATTCCCAGAATTAAATCAAACTCATTAAAGGGTGATTCCATTAGATCAGCTGGAAATACCAAACCCTGGAGCTCTAAGGGTGCCCGCCTATATACTCTATCAACTCGAATTGACTGACCTAACAGATTAATCACAGAAAATTCTCTAGCAGTATTATCAGTAGTTAGACCCAGATTTGCAGAAACAACATTAGCTATATACAAGTGAGTAAAGCCAATATAAATGAGATCACAATATGGATAGAAGGTACCTACAATGACATCAGCATCATCGCTCTCCTCGTGGTGTTTCGCCACAGAAACTAGTGTCAGCTGATGAACTTCAGCCTGACCTGCACCTTTACCCGGCGCTCTCTGTCCTCTTCCAGATCCATTACCACCCCTACCAGTACTACGACCTTTGAATGGTTGCTGAACCTCTCTCAGAAGCCGAAGAGAATTTGGAGTCAGATTCTGTGCCACAGCTGACACTAAATTAGGTCGACGAGGGCAATCCCTAACTCAATGCTCTATCGAGCCACAATGGAGGCACGCTCTTAACTTCTTCCAATACTAACTGGGATGGCACTTTCCATAATCATTGCATAGCTGAATCTTAGTCACTATAGTTGGTGCATCGGCCCTCGGGGGTCTATCAAATCTCGCATGTTTCTTAGGATACTGAGCAGAGGAACCTAGATCCCTCTTACCCATTTTGATCATTCTCACAATCATGCCGTTCATGCTCAATGCGCTTTACTTCTTCTACTATTTTTTCTTTGTCAACTAAAATCGAAAAAACCCATTCCCTTTAAGGAGCTATTAGAGCCCACAAATCATATATTAGTCCTTTATTAAACCTCACCCACTTTTCGTAGTCAGACGCTACTAAAGTCCGTGTTTACCTACCCAATCGTAGAATTCAGCTTCATATTCAGCCACAGACCGATTGCCGTGAACTAGGCTCATAAACTCGCATCGGCGAGCCTCAACATAACTCACCCCCACATACTGTAAGGCATCTTTGAAATAATCCCAGTTAACCTGCTCAAGCTAAGCACCTTGTGCAGCTGTCAGCTACCACTGATAAGCTTCATCCTAAAAGTAGAGACACAACATTCTTCAATTTCTGAGTGAGTACAGTTAAGATCAGTCATAATACGCTCGGTAGCCTCGAGCCAATATTTAGCAACAGTAGGAGCAACTCTTATGATGCCCCTAAATAACTCAGCCCTATTTGATAGGAGTCGTTTAATGACTGACCCTCAGCCACTCGATCCCAAATGGGTCCTTACAACCCTCTCTAGTGCTAGAATTATGGCTTGGGACAATGCGCCGTCCCCAGCCGTTGGAGCATAGGACTCCGTCTTAGTAGTGGGAGTATCCACAGTCTCGCTTGTCGCTAGATTGGGCATGCTACCCAAGAGGATGACTCTGCTCAAGCTCTTCCTCCTCGGTGTCCTCGATGCCCTCACATACCACGTTCACGACTACCACGCGAACTCATTTTTGGCAATCTAGCTATAATGCTAGAGTACACAAATCAGTTCAGACATCTAGCAGGAGAGTTCACCAGTTCACATCAAAATAGTTTACCCACAACAGTTTAAGTATAATAATCTTTATAACAGAAAAAAATACTTACAGAGTCAGCACCGGAGGCTCGGTCGTTCACTAAAGTTTCAGTGTTTCTATATTAGTTCAGATACTAATTATCACTAAGTTACTTTTCTCACCTATTATGAGCCCAAACCCAGTCCAAGTGTTAACGAACTTGACTCTGATACCACTAACACCCTAAACTCGGCCTAGACGTCCAGTTCGAGTTTAGAGAGTTACATGATATATCAAATACCACACAAGACATAATAATACCAAACCATGATTTACATAAAATTCAACACAAATATTAGTTAAGTATATAATCTGCTAAGGTCATTTAGTTATAGTTTAATGAGTCTCCCACTGGAATAGTTTTAAGAAAGCTAATAGTTCGACTGAGCTTCCACGGCACCAACCCGTTTAAGTCTGCGAACCACCTGAAATTTAATAGTAATAGTATGAGCTGTAAACTCAGTGCATAAAAGAAATTTATTTTATTAAAATTTATTTATAGAGAAATTCCAAATTTAGAGATTCAGTTCGTTGTAGAAGTAATTTCAATTCAGATGCAAATGAGTTATATATATATAATATATATATATATATATGCAACTTCAGTTCAAATACGAACTGTTTTCAGTCATTCCAACACACCATTAAGGACATTCAATGCCCAACCAACCCTACACACCTCAAAGTGTTCATTGACACTTTTACAAATACGCAGCTTAGCTGCTATTTCAATATGCGACAAGTGCCAGAATCAGATTTATATTCATTGTGTCGTAGCCACGATTTCAGAACAGATTTCCTCCTCCTTCGCAGCGTCCCAACACATGCCAATGCAGAACACAACTACCTGTCATATGTTCTATCATTCTAACTTATTATACAATTAATAAGACAATTTAATAATAGAGTAGGTATTATAGTGCACATTTAATTATGTTACTTACAGATCAGTCTCAGTGTATCAGACAGTTCTTACATTATCAAATTCAATTATTCGTACATAGAATGAACCAATATCAAGATTAAATATATTCTCGAACTCAAAAGATAGTTTTCGAGCCCAATAATTTTTCACATGGCTAGGTCACACGCCCGTGTGTCTTGATCGTGTAGTTTTCAAGCATAAACAGTGAGTTACACGGCCTGGACACACGCTTATGTCCTTGCTCGTGTGACTCATACGGTCTAGGTACACACCCGTGTCTCTTACTGTATGGCTTTTATACCCCAAACAGTGAGTTATCCTTGGCCGTGTGGTATTGTTCCATAAACAGTGAGTTACATGGCCTAAACACACACTCGTGTCTGTTGTCTGTGTGAACCCTACACTAACATGGCCACATATGGTCTAGACATACACATGTGTGGTACCAAATCGATAAACAGTGAGTTACACGGCCTGCCATACGTCCTTGTGGCTCACAAGGCCTAGTCATAGGCCCATGTGCCTAGTCGTGTAGCGTCGATAGCCACTATTTTCGGTGATCGAAACTTGCAAAAACTAAGGTTTTCGATACGCACCTGGAAAGATTTCGAATAGGCAACAACTCAAAAGATCCCCGAAGCCTAAAACAAGCATTCTGTAACACAATTTAGCCATTTAATCGATAGAATTTCCCGATTACTCACTTAATGCCTATGTTGCAAGTTTCGACATAAAATGTTCAACCGACCCAAACTTACCGAAACTTCAGCAACAATTACAGAGATTATCTTGTTGCTATTCCTTGTTGTTAATAGCCTTGCCTACTAGGTAAGTACACAATCGTTAATAAGAGATTCTCGTAACTCACAAAAATACCTTGTTCCAAGAAATTTACGAGGCGAAGAAGGATTGCAGAGATGCTCACATTGTCAGTTACTTACCCGAAAACCTTCTGACCGATGACTAATAACAAAGTTTTCATTAATCTCGTATTTCCCCACTATTCCGATTAACAAAATAATCAAAATGAAAAAGAAGAAAAGAAAAAGATAGAAATGACCAAAAAGAAAGAAATAAAAATAAAGAAGAAGAAACTATCGTTGATTAATTTCCTAACTTCCAGACATATTCTGGCATTTGAAAAAAAAATATTTCCCTAGCGCATACGATGGGACTCAAACTTGAAAGTAGACAGAATACAGATAGATGCTTAACCAGTGAACCAGTAGGCTCATTCTTGATATAATTTTACACTGAACTGAACTTAATCGGGTAACGCGTGCTTATGGATTGATTTCAAAACAAAAAAACTTTTAATGAGACGACTCGAACTCCAGACCTTAAACACAAAAGCAGGGCATAGAATCACAGATACATAAATTTAATTACTGCAAAATCTCACGATTAAATTCTTAAAATTTTGGGGCGTTACAAATTAAGAGTTAATCGAATCGAGTAGTTTGAGTTTCAATTTTGAATTGAATTAAATTTTACAACTTGAATAATTTGAATATACGATTGGTGTGAATACAACTGTTGTAAATATCGACTTAAATAATTATTAACTTTACAACTCAAAAATTATAAAAATTTTAAAAATATATAAAAATACTTAAAAATATAAAAAACACTAAACCTTAAACCCTAAACCATAACACACTAAAATTTATAAAACATTAACCTAATCTTACTTTAACAAAAATCAAAATCCTACCAAAAGGAAAACGCTTCCAGCTAGAAGCGTTTTCCTTCAAATCTGTCGAAAACGCTTCCAATTGAAAATATTTTTGTATTTTTTGTCTAATTTTTTAATTTTTTTAAAATCGAAACTAGTAATATTTTAAAAATAATAGTCATTTTTTACAACTTTACTCCCCAATTTGTGAGGGTGAATTAACCTTAATTGTATAAAAATATTAAATTTTAAACTAAAAATCTGGGAAATGAAATCCTTAATGGAAGGGTTTTTTACCCTAATAATATATAAAAAAAATACCAAAATAAGGTGTTTCAAAGATTAAGTACTAAAATGGTATATTTGAATTGGTGGAGGGTGGTGCATAGGTGGCACCACCCTCAATTTCTGACCGAATATAGTGAAAAAATAATAAAAAATGATGACATGACGGGACGTGCCTAGGGAAGAGGCGGCACTAGTAGAGGGTCTGTTAGAGGCGGCATCGGTTGAGGGGCTATCCAGTGATGGGACAGCTGCATGCTAACTTAGTTTGTTTTTTATGTGTTTGGGGACTTTATAGTGGTCTCAAATTTCATTTTCTGCTAGTGGGTGAAGGAGAAGAAAGGGAAGGAGAAGAAAAGAAGAGAAGAAGAAGAAGGAGAACGGGAGGGCAAGAAGGGAAGGGAAAAAGAAAGGAAAAAAGAGAAGGAGAAAAGAGGGAGGGAAGGAGAAAGAGAAGGAAAAAAATAGAAAAGAAAATGTATTTTTTGTTATAAATTAATAGATTAATGTTAATGTTAATTTGTTTTTGTAATGTATTATTTGGTTAAAAAGATCTATTAAGGTATATTTGTATTTATTTTATATTTTGATTCATTCATAATTATTTTTAATTTAATGTTTATTGAAGTAAAAAGCCTATTTATGTTATATACAAAGAATATTTTATTATTTTGTGTAATTTATTTGTTATGTGTGTTTTAGGTTGATTAGATAATTTTTTATGAAATTTATTTGGCATATTATTATTTTGATTATTTTAATATATTTTATGTAAGTAAAAGATAAGACCATTGATATGAAATTTGGAATTTATGAGATAAATTAGGAATTAGTTTGTATGTTCTAATTTTTAAGATTTTATAATTGAGAATAAGAGTTTAGGTTTTTAAATTTTATTTTATGTTTTTATAAATATTAAAATGAAATTTCTTTTGAACTTCTATGAAAAAATTATATTTTTTGACAATAATTAAGTTGACATGTTATTATATATATATATATTATATTTTAAACCAAAAATGTTTACTTATTATCATTTTAAAGTAATAATAAAAATATTTGTATTTATTATGTATCGTTTATGTTATGTTTTTGTTATTGGCATGTTATTTTTAGTATTTTAATATAAAAATTTACTTATTATCATTTTAAAATAATAAAAAATTCATATTTATTATGTATCGCTTATGTTATGTTTTTTATTTTTTTATTGGCATATTATTTTTAGTATTTTAATATTTTAATGTGGAAAAAAGCTGCTTTGGTGTTTTTTTGTAATTAAAAGTAAAATATAAAATTTAGGTATTTTGAAAAATATTTAAAATCCATCAAACTTTGAAATTAATAACCGAAATTTGTTTTGAAATTGCAGGTATCGCAATGGCTCTATTGATTAAAAAATGATGGTCGCATATCAAACACAGTTAATAATATGGTAATATGTTGTTATTTGTTAATCACGGGTTCTCTTAAAAAAAGATCTACGTAATTTACGGAAATAAATTATGTTATTATTAACTATTTTCTGTAGTTTATCACTGTCAAGGCTTGTATCGCACATTAAAGGGTCAGGTTAATAGTTTAGAATATTCTCCGGATGCACGACTGATGCCATACTTGGAGTTAGCTGGATTCGAGTCAGCAGCATTGATCCAGACTTTGATTTGCAGTACGATTTAATATATGTATTGGTCAAGTGTTGGCGCCCGAAGACCCACACTTTCCATTTGCCGTGTGGTGAGGGCACTGTCACTCTAGAGGATGTTGCATTGCAACTTGGGCTCGCAATCGACGGGAGTGCCGTAACGGGCGTAAGTGCTATAGCTGAGCTGGCTGCCCTTTGTTATAGCCTACTAGGAGTCTTGCCCATTGATGATGAGTCCAATTTTATGGGTTTGAAATTTACATGGCTAAAAGCCAATTTTGAATATTTATCAATTAATGCCATTGAGCATGAGTTGATGTGCGCAACTCGAGCATACATTATGCATATTATAGGGGGTGTACTGATGCCCGATGCGAAGAACAACATGGTTCATTTGATGTATTTACCTCTATTAGTTGATTTACAAAATGTTTGCTCGTATAGTTATGGTTCCGCAGTTCTGGCTATGTTGTATCGTGAGCTTTTTCGGACGAAAAAGTCTGATGTTTTAGACATAGGCAGGGCTTTGTATTACTGTAGTCATGGGCTCTTTATCGGATGTCATTCTTGGCATCGGTTAGGCACCAACCATACGTATTTCCACTAGTGAACAGGTGATAAAATTTAACTTGTTATTAATTGACAATTTCTTTATAAAGATACTACTCTAACGATACTATATTTACTTGAAATTTGTTTTAGTAGATGAAGTTTTTATCCGGGTATCAGGAGGTCGTACACTGTCTTGATATATCGTCTGATGATTGAACAACATGCCGAGGAAGGGGTAAGCTATTCCAATATTCGTGACATGTAATTACTTTGTATATCTTACTCAAACCATGTTAAATTTTAACCATGTTATTAATCATGCAATTTATTTGGATGTTTTATCGGATACCAAAAATTACCGCTGTTATACCCTCGTCTGCCCACATTCATTTACACCTGTGGTGCATTAACGCACCAATTATAAATTTCCAGACAGTTGAGTGGTATAACGGAGATCAAGTGCTCCAATAGTTTGGTTGCATCCAGTATATCCCGGATCCGCCAATGCAGGTGGAGAAGATTCACTTAATCACCAAGAGAGGAAAACATGAAAATAATTGGGGGGTCGTGCATTGGAAATATATTGTAGTGTAGGATAATCGGATGACGCGAAGACCTCAGATGGATATTTCTTCTGATTTGCAACCATCGTTAGAGTACATACAATGGTACTCTACTACGGGAAAGCCATATTTACTTGGTGAGCAGTCGACTGTAGTCTCCCCATACATGCAGCGACCTGGGGCATACGAGCCAATGCTCGATATAGAGGCTGAGCCAGAGCCAGAGCAAGATCTTGAGCCCCAGCCCGAGCAACAGCTGGAGGCCAAGTTCGAGCGATCGCATATACATTCGACTGATAGTTCTTATCATCTGGATTTACAGGTCAATGACTATTTCCCAGCCCATATCCACCGTAGTATAGCACTTCTCCCAGCTCATATCCACCACAGTACAGTACTCCACTCGGCCCGTATCCACCGCAGTACTCCACTTTTCCTAGGTCTTATCCACCGCAGTATGGCACTCCTCTCGGCTCAAGTTCGTCGATGGCATTCAGGGCATATGATTTTTTTCCATGTTTCGTACACCCCTACCTGCGACTAAAGAAGATATTGATCGCTACAATCACCCACAACGTGAATGTCGACCCCCGCAGAAATATACCTTTAGGACTACACCATCAGACCATCAATTTTAGAGGTTTCTTACGGTTTTGATATTACAAAGTTTGTAGTTTTTTATTCTAAAAAAATATAAATCAAGAAAAAGACAATCTTTGTATATATTTAATTAGATTAATTGGAACTTTAAAATTGGAACAAAATTTGTGGTCATAAATTAGATTAATTGTAACATTACAACATTAAAACACTAAAACTTGTAACAAACTTAGCTTTGTAATATAAATTATGTTATATAAATTAAATTCATTACAACCATAATCTAATTGGAACAAAGTTTGTAATATAAATTATTTTATATAAATTAAATACATTACAACCATAATCTAATTGGAACAAATTTTGTAATGTAATTTTTTTTTATATAAATTACATAAGCTCAATTCCTATTCGATCATGATGATTGTCAAACATGATAGTTTCGCTGCGGGCATTTGCTATGATTATGACCAGTTAATCTGCATAATCCACAACGCTTACCCAAATTTCTCTCTAATGTCCATTTCATTACGGAATTTGAATGATTACGGACAACCTCTCGGTTTCCTACGCAACCCTCTGTTTGGGACAAGCTCGAAAGTTGTCGTAGGTACCTCTCACGTAAACAGGTCAGGCAAGACGGGGAACTCATTCTCCCAAAAACGCAACGTGCACTCGAGTGTGTACGCATCATTGACAAATTGTTCAACATTGAACGAGACTTTAGCACACGCTGCCACAACATATGCACGTGGATAATGAAGTGTTTGAAACCTCCTGCAATCGCACCATCTGTTCCGGATATCAACTCCATAGGACCTAGGTGGTATACTGGGTCGACGACCAATAGTCTTCGTAACTCGAAACATTTCAAGACATCGTGAATATATTTCTACATTTATCGACCTCACCATCCGACAGTTTGCAACTATTACATCCCTGACATATTCTACAAACACATGTCCCGCTTCCATTTAGTTGACTTGTTGCTGACCCATTCTTGGTATCAAGGTAGCAAACCTGTAGAATGTAGTCGAGAAGACAGATGAAATCGAAAGATGTCATGTTTTCAAAAACATGGCGTTGATCCCCTCCACCAAGTTTGTGGTCATTTGACCATAACGAAAGCCCTCGTCAAAATTTTGAGTCCATTGTCATGGCTCCATGGTGCCTAACCACTGTCGAAAAGACGTGTTCGTTTGACCTTTCATGTCACTCTCAAGTCGAATCATTTTTTGACGAAAAATATGTGGCTCTAGCTCATGCGCTGTATATGTATTAAGAAAAGATAAGTTACAGTATTGCACTAAAACATTAAAACTTATATTGAAAAGATAATGTTATCCTTTACCCATTCTCACAAATTGTCTCTTCTAGTCTGTATTCTTATAATCTAGATGGAAGTTAGCCGCAATGTGCTAGATGCAGTAAACAGATCTTCATGGCACTCCGGAACGCCTAATGGCGGTAATTAATCCTTTCCCTCTATCAGATATGATGCAAATATTATCGTTTCTAATAACATATCTCCATAGGTTGGTAAGGAAGAATTTCCACTATTCCATATTCTCCTTATCTACGATGAAAAATGCTATTGGGAACACGTTCTTGTTACCGTCTTGAGCAACAACAAGAAGTAGGATCTGTGTATATTTTCCATATAGCCAAGTCTCATCTACTTGCACAAACGGCTTGCAGTGGGGAAATATGTGTACACATGGATCAAACATCCAGAACATTCGATGAAAAATTCCTTTTCCCTGTTGTAGTTGGTCATTAAAGCTGTAATAAGGTCGTGTTTATAACTCAATGATAGTCCCCGGTACGTACTCCCGCATAGCGGCTATCCATCCCTGTAACTCGTTATACGACGCATTGAAATCCCTTTACAATTGCTCCATTGCCATTTGGTTAACTTTCCACGCCTTTCGGTATGATACTCAATATTAGGATCGTGCCTGCATTTCGGCATTCAATACCGAAAATTTAATGGTCGACATGTCGTTCACCATTAGCATGATACACGTACAGATAGTTTTGGAATCAAGTTTTCAAAGATCTTCTGTCATACGTATTAATATGAATGTGTGAGGCCCAACAAATTTTTGTATCTCCCACATCTGCGAATTTTGACTAAATGCAGCTTGTACCCGCCAATGGCAACCTTTCACCTACTTCCAACACTCTCTAATATATAATGTTGGTTTAGACACAGTGACTTTGTAGTCCACTGATATATTCATGCTATACCGCTTAATAGCAAATACAGACTCTTCTTTATTTTCGAATCTCTGGCCTACGAACAACTCCTCAAGATTGGGATTTACGGCCAGCCGTTGAGCAAGAAGTATTTCAGGTTACTTCGGGATCTCGGCTACGTACGCCGCGTCAGGGTCTATGAACGACATGTGCGGTCCAAGATTATTGTGTATCACAATACATCGAATCTGGTTCCCAATTGAAGACGTGTTAATGTTTCCATCGTCATTCACGTCTTCGTCGTCAATATCATCGGGGATATCGTCCACATCGGGATCACTATCACTATCGACCTTTTGATCACAAGGATCACTACTATCGTATCCATCATCACCAACCACATCAATATCGGGTGTAACATTAAGATCGATATTGATCCTATGTATAGTCAATTCACTATCAACGTACGATATTGGAGCCATCATGCACAGTTCTTGAGCTCTATGTTCTTCACCATATGCAGTGAAATCTTCATTTTGCTTCATACCGGCCAACTCAGCAAATAAGTGAATCGGTGCATATTTGTCACTCCGATTCTCACAGTAAAGAGCGATCATTGTCTTCACGTCTTCGTCATCTACAAGTTCTATTTTGGTGAATTTGATGGGATCTGTAGAAACTGAAAACTTGTAGAAAAGTTTTGAGATCCTTCTCCCACAACGTCTAACAATTTTTGCATTAATCTTTCCTTTCATATCTTCCAACGAGACATTTCTATTAAATCTTATTACTATTTGTTGTCGTGTTTCAAATATACATCCAACGGTAGTTTTCAAGGTGATTCTATCAAAATAAACACATACGAAAAATTGATTATCCATCTTCAATACTCAATCTGTTAAAAAATTAACAAAGAAATCTCAAAACAATTTCAACAAAGATAAAAATACTTATATAAAAATTTAATGAATGATAATAGTCTATTTCTAACAATATTAAATTTATTGTTATTTCTAATAATATCAAATATATTAAAAATTTTACAAGATAACATTCTCAATAGTCTAAACATAAAACTTACTAATAAATCATAATAAACAAAATAACTTTAAAACAAAATATAAAAATAACACTAAACAAACTATATAATACTAACAACTTTTTTTCTTATCATAATTTATTATATTTGAAAATAACAATAAAAAAAATTACCTTTTCTTTTCTTTCTTCTCTTCTCTTCTCCCTCTCTTGTTCTGTAAAATTTCTTTTTCAAACTAATATAAGCTGGATGAGATACTAGGTGGAAAATATATTGAGTGTGCCGCCTATCAGATAGGCACAACTGGTGTCATCTACCTGACACCCTCCACTTAATTATTTTATTATTTCTTTTCATTGTATTCGGTCAAAAATTGAGAGTGGTGCAACCTATACATCACCCTCCATCAATTCAAATGTGCTATTTTGATACTTAATCTTTGAAACATCCTATTTTAGTATTTTATTTTATTTTTTATATTATTAGGTCAAAAGACCCTTTAATGGAACATGGAAATGAAATCCTAAATCATTGGAAAAATCAAAATCCAATAATTCAAAAATAGAATCTTTTTCCATCTTATCCGAAAGTTAAAGTTTGTTACGTCAGCAGGATATGGCATTGCGAACATCAAGAAAATAAACTAAAATAAAAGTTTACTATTTCGGATATTATTGTTCCTGACTCCTAATTAACGCGCGTGTACAGTACCGTCTTCCCTCAAAACAAAAAAATCTTGGATCCGGTATATAGTTTTTTATTGGATCCAGTATATAATTTTTTTACAATTAATTAATACCTGTTTAAAATAAAATATATTTTTATTGATAATTTTCTTTTATATAATCCTTTTAACCCCGCGTTCTTAGATTATTGCATTAATCAAGATCCAATCCACAATTCAAAATTTGTATTTAATTTATTTTAATATAATAAAAATATTAAAGGTGTAATATCATAGGAGTTAATTCATGAGAACATTTGGATTAATGACATATATTACTCTTGTTTTTAGTAAATAATAATTTAAAATAATAAGAGAATGTTTATTTATTATTTATTTAAATTATAATAATTTAATTTTGATCAAATTTTACCTTTTTGATTTTTTTATTTAATTACTTTTAATATAGTGTAGGGTTGAAAGATTAACAAGTGTAAATGTCTACATTTTTTGGTAAGTGGTTGTGCGCTACGTATGTTCCAAACCGACGAGTGTCTTACTTTGTTGAACTTGTTGGCTTTTCAAGCAACCTTAAGCACTTTAACTCTCCATAGAATTAAGAGATAAAACCTCGACTGAGAACAATATTGACTCATTGAAAGCTCGTTAGCTCTTAATTGAGTACAAAGGCCTTGAATTTATTATTTTGAAAAATTCTTTTTTTATTAGTTAACATTTTTTAGAATTTATAAAATTGTTATTTTATTAAATTTTATTCTTTTTAATTTTTTGAAGATTATTTTGAATATTTTATCATTTTTCAAACTGACTAATTTGCTTATTTAAAAATGACAGGGATCTAAGGTATTTACATAAATTTGTTTTCGATTAATTTAGTTTGCGACTTGTAAAATTTAACCCAACTCGAATTCAATAATTCATATTACTTATTCAAATTGATTCGAAAAAACTGAACAAATTGAAAACTCAAAAATTAAAAAAAAAACAAATTTTCGAGTTAAATCAAGTTTTACTCACTTGTAAAAATTAGTTCTTATTTGCTTAACTTGTTTAACTTCTTATGCAATTAATTACTTTGAACTTGCAAATTACACAAACAATTATAAAATTATAGTAAGAATTATCATTGTAAATGGGATACTCTTATAAAATTATAATTATAATTAATTAAAAATAACATAAAAGTAAAACTAAAATGAATAAAATTATAAAATAATAAAGTGGAGCTTTCACATTAGACAATAGAATGAAAAAAGAAAACAAAGAAGGATGAGTTTAAAATAAATTTAGTATGATATTTAATAAATTAAATAAGAGTGTGATAAATGAATCATAGTATTATCTTATCTTCGATTAAAATGATTTTCCATCTTTCTCTAGTTTCGTTATCATTTGAATATAATTCAATATTTCTTATTCTTTATTCTAAGAACCATTACTTTGATACTCCATACCTTTTAAGATGCTTCTAACTTATTAATATTAATAATCTCTATTTTTCACTACTTAATTGATTAGGCTTAATTGTTGGATGTTATCTAGATAAATCTTAATTTTAATTAGTATATATCTGTAAGACTAATTAAGTGGTAATTGATAGAAAATAATATAAATTATGAATATTTAATTAATATAAAATTTTTAATACATTAAATCTTAACTTCAACATAATTATATAATTCAAATGAATCAAAACTTTATTATATAATAAAATAATTTTTTTATAAAATTGAATGATCCACTCATTTGTAGGCTCAATTTCAGAAACTAATGATTCATTCATATCATCCTCGACTTTTACAATTCTTGAAGCTTCATTATTACATTGCAATAGATCGTAAGACATTTTCTTGCAAGAATATTATGAAGCAAACAACACACAAGGATAATTTGATTTTGGATAGTGATGGCAACTAAGAGAGGTGGGTTGAATTTTTACCTGCCCCAACCCTAACCCGATACTCTACCGCCCGGCATGGAATTTATTGTGTTTATCGTTTACTTTTTGAACTATTATGATTTACAACAAAGATCATACATGGAATGACTAAGTAAAATATATATTACATCACAGAAGATAAAATAAAGAACAAAATGAGAAAGAAACTTGGGAAAATAAATTAAAAAGAGAGGAGGAAAAGAAACTAACGTGAAATAGAAGTAAATGTGATAAATTTATGTTGATAGTGATAAAATTTAATGATTTTTTTAACTTAATTAATATTAAATATATAAAAAAAAATTTCATTAGCATCTTGGAATGAGATAAGAATGTTTCAGGCTAAATTTGATTTCAACTTGACCTGAGCAGATAGTAGATATTTGACTTTAATAACATTAGTAAGTACTATACTGAAAATCCTACTTATTGTTTCGTGTGATCTGTGGAACATATCATCACAAGTTCGATGAGAGATAATGAAAAGGGAAAATTACTAAAGTAATACAGCCAAATTAATTAAGCTGCCTGCTGCAATAATTTGAGGCTAAGCCAACCTTGACTTTCTTTCAACCACAAAATTTTAGACTCTCTTTGGAGTGAGATTCATGGCATTGCCTATGAAATTACTTCATTCAAAAACTTGCCCACAAACTCTCTAAACTTTGGTATTCAGAACCCATGGACTAAAGAAGAAGGAAATTAAATTAAAATGTAGGAAACTATGATATATTTGACAATCTTTTTCAACTTTATGAAAGGAGTAAACAAATAAATTTACAAAGTAATACAACTTAAATTCAACAGAAACAAAACTCCCATGAAATATTTAAAACAAAGACCACAATTTCAAACATAGCAATCATAGACGATTAGTAGGAATGAGTTACCAATTTGAATTGACGCAGCTCTGGAAAAAACATAAAAATCAAGAAAGGGTGCAAAGTAATTTTTGAGAAAGAAAAACCGTAAAGTTGATTGTTTCTGTAGTGGCGTAAAATTTGCACAAATATTATTTAATATTTAAACCGACTTTGACGTGAGTAAATGTCATCCATTACTTTTAACCAAACAGTAACATGATCTTATTATTTATCAATCCAATCAAATGCTTTATCATTCGAAGCTTGTGTGATAAATATTGTGACATCCAGACCTGAGCAGGATGACCGACCCGAATGTAAGATATTATATTCGTTATTGAAGCAACTCAGATTGTCTCGATTCATTTTGTTTGCTGATTAAACTATTAAACATAACATGATTTATAAATTTCAACTTATAAAATCAATCGTACATATTCGATGTCAAATTGGTTTTTTACTAGTGGCTTAAGATCATATGTGGGTCAATCATGGAGTTAGGATTCGAATCCGAACTTAAATTATCAAAGTTCAACAACATGTCTCGAGATAGGGACGCCATGTCTCTAAACATGCTTCCTCTGTTTTTATATTTTGCTTCAAAATATAATGTCTTGAGTCAAGGACCCTTATGTCTCAAGCCTCCCCTGCTTTATACCCTTAGCTTCAATATTGGTGGTCTCGAGACAATACCTTCTATGTCTCAAGACCCTAAAATGATTTTAGGTTCAAAGTTTGTTATCTCGCGACGTAGGCTGCCATGTCTTGAGATATGATAGTTTTGTCTCGAGACTTGCATGATAAGTCTCAAGATTTATATCTAGAATTGCACAAAATGATCATTCTTATTCTGAATGTCTTGAGACATTAATACAAAACTACCTATAATGCACATTTTATCTCATTCAAAGGATCACCTAATCAAACCTAAACATAACCAATACAATACTAATCCAACATACATCAATTTAACCTTCTTGAACGCATTTAAAATATGCAAATTCATAGCACCTAATGCATCATACCAACATAGAAGTATAAAAATGATTGCACACATATGAACATATGAATTTTTCATAAGATTAAACTTCAAAATTCAACATTAGAATCATTATAGGTTCAAAACATATCATAGTACACCAAAATAGCCAAAATAACACTTAAAACTCAAAATTTACTCACTCAACCTAGGTACATGCCTATTTACTAACTACATTAAAAAAAAGAGATACAAGCATTTTCTATGTTGAGTCTAAATCTTTGGATGCCTTGGATGTTTCACAAACTAATCAAGAATCAAAACAATACATGCGCATGCTGAGCATCAAAAGCTCAACATAAAGCAATAACTAAAAGAATAAACTACATTAACATTATAGATATCTATATAAACATGTCATCTTGACACATTTATTTAACATGTTATTGACTACATTTTATTTTTAATATTTAGCCTTTATTAACTAAATGTAGAGTCCAGGATGGATACATGGATCAAACCTTTAACACTCTATAGTACACACCTAAGTGTTGATTGAGCCTAAATTCTATGTTATCTCTTAACACTCTATCGTATGTACATATATAATATCAAAATGAATTGCATTGAAGTGCTAAAATACTTCCATAACAAATCCTATGGCACATGCTAACTGTACCCATAACTTTATTCGACATCGTTTAATAGGGTTTGTTCACTGCCATTTAACTTTATAATAGGATGAAATACAATTCTCGACATGATATCAGATTGGTTTACTTTATAATGCCATAAGAAAATTCACATGTACAAAATTGGCACTTATCATCCATATTCATATTTCAACAACGATAATCTATTTATTTATCATTTTTCATGGCAAATCATCACATAATACTAACAAATAAATAGGTTAATAGCCTACCATTATTTCAATCAATACTTACCAAATTTCCCATGCTCAGTTCTGACAAATTATAACTATCAAATTCAAGTCATCATTTATCAACAATGCACATATAAACCTAGCCACTTATAATTTTGTGTAAGGAAAGCAAATTATATTTGCACAAATGATATTATCACACGTCAACTACTTTCGCCTTCCTTTTGTATTTCGATAGGCCGATGTTGTCTTTAGTTACGTACAATAATTTCAGATATAGAAAAAAATGTTAGATTATCACCTTCAAACATATGAAAAATTCAAATTAAACATGTCATGCATGTTTTCACTTAGGTCCTTATTGTCTAAATTCTTGTATCTCACAACTCTCTTATTATCTAAATTATACATTATAACTATGCTCTAGGGACCTCAAACTATGTAAAAGCATATAAATTTTCCCAAAGTTCAAACCATTCTCTCTCAAGCTTCCAAGAATACATCCATGGCAACTTAAGCTATTATTGTTAGTACTTTACTATCTACTCAACCCATTAACTTCTAAACTTACATCTACTATGATCTAAGCTTAAAACAACTAAATACTCATGATTCCAAGCCATCTCTCCTAGGTTTTCTAAGCTTCATTTTATGGTAATTAAACTATATATTAACAATTACAAATTCTAATCAATGGCCAAGGTCGAGTCAGGAATTGGATGCTGATTATATTTTTTTTATAGATAAAAATGTCAAAGGAATTGAGAATGATGCTGGTGATGATAATTCCAACAAGGATCATTAGAAATGTCGCAGGAATCAAGGCACCAGTTGTAAATCCAGCATGCTCTCAAGAAAATAGGGTTGATAACCTCGTTAGAAAGGTCAGGATAGTGAGAATCTGTTCCGCACCATTGTAGAAGTTCTTCATTGAGTGGAAAGAGTTACTCCGGAAGTTGCACTAGTAATCGCATCTCTACGAGCTCTAATAAAATAGTTGCGTAAATATGGGGCAACTAAATTCAAAAGGCTGAAAGGAGTGGACCCCTCGTCAATTGAGGCTTGGATTGTAATGGCCTAAATTCAAGGTTATCGGAACAATGGTTTCGTAATCATAGATCCGATTTAAAGAGAAATTTATTTCAATATTTTTGCTTGAAAATTGATATGATAGGAAAATCGTATGAAAATATTGATAGGAAAATTTTATCGATTTAGTGATTAGTTAGAAAAAGAAATTATTGAAGAAATTGGGTAAAATAAGGTATCGGGACCTCTATTTCGTAAAACCGAGTCAAAAATAATTTTATAAATATTTATGAAATGTTATTAATGTGGTATTAAAATTTCGTTAGGAAATTTTAATGTTTGGGTAGTCAATTAAATGAAAAGAACTAAATTGTAATAGGTGTAAAAGTTGCTAGAGTGATTAAATAGCTTAAGAGTCTAATGAGAAAGGATTTAAAAGGCAATTAAACCCAAAAGTTATTTGGGCTGGACAGCAAGGGTATGAAATCAGCAGAAAAATTGATAAATTAAGGGTAAAATTGGAATATTGCAAAATTAACTAAATAAAACTAGGACTAAATAGGAAATATCTAGATTTCTCTTCATTTCTCTTCAATTCCAGCAGCTAAAAACGCCATAGGAGGGTTCTCTAAGCTGGTATTTCATAATTTTTGCACCAAGTGAGTTAATCCTTGCCTTTTTCTTGTAATTTTTGTGTTTCTAAGACTTTTACAACTAGGTCCTACTATTAAATTCATTAGTTTTTGATTTCATGGATGAAATTGAAAGTCACCATGGTTGAGTGCTGTAAGTTTGTGATGAAATAGAATGAAATTCAAGCTTTAATTTGTTTATGAGATGATTTTATTAGGCAATTTCAATGGAAATTGATTTTTAGGACCTAATTGTGAAAATGCTTGGAATTCAAGTCTATTGCTGAAATTCTGATTCCTAAAGGTTGTAAAATAGTTTAAGGTGATAGAATAAAATATTAATTGAGAAAAATCAGCTCAATTGAGAGGCTAATTGAGTAGGGACGAAATTATCATTTATTAAAAGCTTAGGGGAAAAATGGTAATAAACAGCTTGCACAAAAACAGTTTGGACAGCAGCAGTAGATTAACTTTGAAAAATCACCATAAATTGTAGAAATCGAATTAGAAGATGAAAAAAATATGGAATTAAAGCTTATTTAGTCTAGTTTCTCATAAAGAAATATTGTAAGCAATGAATTTGTAAATTTTGAGATATAACGAATTTTGTGAGACAAGGTCAGAATGAATTCGGGTTCCCCTGTTCTGACTTTGAAAAATTATAAAAAATTGAATAAAAATAATTAGGGACTTAAATTTATATGTATAGAATTATGAATGAGTCTATTTTTAATAGAAACAAACGATAACATCATTTGAATTCTGTATAAAGAGATAATTTATTTTTAGTGAAGAAGGGTCAGAACTGTTAGACAACAGAACAGGGGTGACTTTGAAGAATAAACTGTACTGGTTGGCTAAACCAAAAATTCTGAAAATTTTATGGTAAAAATATATATGAGTTTAGTTTTAAGGAAAATTAACGGATCTTAATTTGGAGTTCCGTAGCTCAAGTTATAAATAATTTAGTGACTATGACTCAAGTAGACAGTTTTGAATGAACTATAAATAATAGTTGAATTATAGAGAATGTTGCATATGAACATGAAATGTATTAAATTGATAATTAAATTTATTTATTTAGATCTAGAAGATTCAAATCTGAAGCTAGATCGAGGAAAGGAAAAGTTCGGGATTAGTAGATTTTTACTATTTACAAACAAGTATCAAGGTAAGTTCGTGTAACTTGAATTATATTCGAAATGCTTGAGATTGTATGTTATTGATGTGAATATGATTTGAATGTTCATTGTATGAAAATTAATGAAACATTGATATATTTGATAAAATGGGAAGAAATTCGGTTGAATGAAAGGAAAATTCGATGGATCTCTAAAAGGAATTGACGGTAAAAGGATCTAGCCGGACGGGTGATCCTATCTGATATAGCCCTCCAGAAGAATATGTGTAAAATGGATTTAGCCGGACGGGTAATCCGAATTAGGTCTGAATTTAGCTTGGACCGTAATTCAGATCCAAGCTCATTAGAGTAATTGTCGCTGCGGGATTTAGCTCGGACTGGTAATCCCGCTGCAAGGTTGAGGTTCGCGGGAGTGTGCTCTCTGAAATGGATATGTGCGCACATGAATATGAATTGACGGACCCGAAATTGTACAATAAATGTGTACCTCTGAAAATCCATCGAAATTTCGATAAATTCAACAGGACAAATATGGAAAAATAGCAAGGAAATGGAAATCATGGTATTGACGAGCTCATCAATCATAGTATATATTATTGATACATGGAAATTATTGTACTAACTTGAATGTTGAGTTTGTGCATGTTAGGGTAATAATGCATTGAATGGATATATGAATGTTTATTATATTGTATTGAAAATATTAGGTAAGTATAATTCTTGTTACATGAGCTTACTAAGCACAAAGTGCTTACCCGCTTCCTTTTTCCTGTTTTGTAGTGTTAAGAGTTCGGAGGTCGGATTTGGTGGAGACACATCACATCGTCAACCTCGGATTTCGGTATATAAAGAAACTTTATTTTGGAAATCAATGGCATGTATAAGCTAACAAAGTAAATGTTAACATGAAATGAATGTAAAGTTAGCCATTAGTATGGTTAACAAACCTGGTTATAGATATGTGATGACGTTATCTTATATAAATGCATGAATCTATCATGAAAATATGTTGAATTGATTTGGTTGATGTGGATTGGTCTCGATTTAATATTACAGGGAAGGTTAGATATTTATAAAAGGGCTATATTGAATATAAAAAAAAATTAATTCGTAAACTCCGGTAATGCCTCGTACCCTATTCCGACAATGAATACGGGTAGGGGTATTACATGGATTGAATCAATGAATTGGGTATTGTAATAGTTTGAATGCTATGCATAAAAATGTGTCACATGCGGCACGGTGCATGCTAGTTGATTAGATCACTTAGACTTCCTTCTAGTTTGAAAACGTGCGAAAATGGTTGAGCAAGCCATGGGCCTTGATAAAAATATTGAGCCTTTTCGAGCTTTTGGGAAGCAAGTCAGGACATCTAGTTTGCACCCCATATCAAAACGAACTAAAGAGTCTTGGGGACCTTAGAGGTCAACTACGAGAACTATTAAGTTAGACTCGGGATCAATAGCCATCAGTGTCTATAGCTAATGTTAGAGTCCCTGTAAGAGATGTTGAAATTTAAAATTGTGAATTGTGTGGAAGAAAATAGATAAGGAGTATTGGAAAAAGACTGATGTGTGTTTTAATATGGGTCTTTGGAGCATTTTTCTTGAGAATGTCCGAAGACTAATAATGCTTCTCTCATTGCTACTCAGAGGTTAGCTCCTACAATGAAGGGTTGGTGAAATCCTCATAGTGGTTTAGTATCAATGTGATGTTAGAAAAGAGGGATCAAATCAACTATTGTGTAATCTGAGGCTAGAACCCCAATACGAGCCTATACGGTTAGAACCCGTGAAAAGGGTAATGCTACTAATGTTGTAGCAGGTTTCTTTTATCCTTAGTACCTGTATATGCATTGATTGAATCTAGTCGTTGCATTCTTATATTAATTCTATCTTTGTGAGGTCAAGAAATTTGAGATCCGAATTGTTGAAAGTTGCAATGGTTGTATCAAGTCCTTTGGGAAAAACTGTGCTCGTTGACCAAGTAGGCGGTATCTATTGGAAATCTAGAATAGATGTTAATTATGTCATTTTGTGATTTCAGTGTGATTCTAGGAATGGACTGGTTAATCAAGCATAGAGTGATTTTGGATTGTCACAATAAGAAGTTTTCGATCCAAAGTCTGAATGGTGAAGTTGTAGATGTGAATGACATCAAATCGAGTGGTTTAACTTATACCATTTCATCAATTCAAGCTAATAAGCTTTTGAGTCAAGGCTGTGAAGCATTTTTAGCCTATATTATTAACTAAAACTCGGATGAAAGCTACTTAAGCAAAATTCAAATAGTATGTGAGTTTCCAGTTATGTTTCCTAAGAAATTTCTAGGATTGCCTCCCAATCACGAGGTTGAATTTGCAATTGAAGTTTACCTGATTACAGCTCCTATGCCAATTTCTCCATACAGTATGGCGACAACGGACTTAAAAGAGCTGAAAATTTAGTTGCAAGATCTCTTGGACCGCGACTTCATTCATCCTAGTATATTAACCTGGAGAGCTTCAGTTCTATTCAATAAAAAGAAAGATGGGTCAATGCGGCTCTGCATTGATTATCGGTGTTGAATAAGATGACAATTAAGAATTGATATCCATTGTCATGTATCGATGATTTATTTGATCAGTTGAAATGTGTATCAGTCTTTTCTAAGATCGATTTGAGATTAGGATATTATCATTTAAAGGTGAAAGATAGTGACGTACCAAAAATAGCATTTCATGTGGTATGGTCACTATGAATTTCTTGTGGTACCATTCAGGCTGACGAATGCACCTGCGGCGTTCATGGATCTTATGAACCACATTTTCTAGCCTTATCTAGATCAGTTCGTGGTTGTGTTTAACAATGATATCCTAATATACTCGAGATCAGAGGCTAAGCATAATAAGAAATTGAGAATCATTTTGCAAGTGTTGCATGAAAAGCAAATTTTCAGGAAACCTAGTAAGTAGATTTCTATTTATCTAAAGTAGTATTTTTTATCACACCCGATTTCCTTTGAACCCGAAATTTAAGAAGAAATTTGAGGTTAAAAAGACTGAAAATTGATAGTCTTTTCTGGAAAGCTAGGAAAATTAGGAATGGAATGGGACATGTTTGAAATCCAATTTTGGTGCGATTGGATTAGAACTAGTTGGTCCCTTAGTGGAGGACAAAATGATTGTAAATGGATGGTCTCTAAACGATTGAAGACTGTGCGTAAGGGGCTATAAAAGGTTGAGAAGTGAATCATTAGTTGGATTCCTCTCAATTTTGTTTCATTATTTCCTTTTCTTTATCTTCTATGGTTGCTCTGAGGAAGCGATAGTTATGAAAAGCTATTCATAGAGCGATGATCGTGAAGTTTAAGTCGAAAAAGTGGAGAATCCAGTAAACTGGTAAGGTTCTAAGTATTTTGGTGTATGTAAGATTTAGAAAACAAAGTTAAAAGGTTTTCAGAATCATTTTAGGGGTTCTACATGTTTTTGGAAAACTGGGAGTTTAAGTTGAAAATGTTAAGTTTAACCAATGATTTTGGTTATAATGCTTAGCTGCCAAGAGAATGGAAGCTTTTGATACTTGAGAAAAGCTAAGATGATAAAGATAAGAAGCATCAGGTGAGTTTTTGAACTCCATTTTTTGGAATATTGCGATAATAGTATGAGTTCTATGATGATTCATAATTTTAGTTACTTGAGAATGTTGGTTGCGTAAGGTTGTATAAGTTTAAGCATCTGTCATCATGTCGTTGTTTATAAATTTGCATGTAATGCTTGTTTATTACTGTGAACCATGACGGGGAATATCGAAAGGCTTGACAAGTTTAGGAATGAGAAAAATGGGTGATTCTATTAAATATTGCCATACAATATTATTATATATAAACTGGGATGTGCGAAGCTTCGAGCCTTGCGAAGGGGACATTGCGGTGTTTGAGCATCAAGTATAGGACGACAAATGAAGGAATGGGTGGAGGATTAGAGAAAAAGGAATACTTGGAATTTCGTTATGTTTCCACCATCTGGGATTGATTGGAGTAAACTGTGATGTGCAAAGCTCCAGGCCTTGCAGGGGGATGCCTAGGCAGTAGTATCGTGTCATTTTTTCTCCATGTCAGGCAATGGTATCACAATACCTAAGCTTAGGTATCGCGATACCCATGACAATCTTGAAATAAAGGGTCCTTTGGGAGTTGGATATCACGATATCATTGTGAAGTGCCTCGATCCTCTTCAATTCAGCATTGTTAAGGTTATCACGACTTTCATGTTTTGATATCGCGATACCCCCTTTCTAAGTGATGTTTTCGCACACGTTTGGGCCTCCGATGACTCCCTACAACACTCAATTGATCGTTAGGGTCCAAATAGAACATTTGGCCAATTTGGGTCCCAAAATGAGCATAAAACACACTATTTCATTTATTAAGGTGAAGAACAAAAACTAAATAAAAACACAACAAAAACATAGAAATTTCTCAAAAAAACTCGTAAAGTGTAATGATGAGCCTAATTTAACATATCAAGTTACACCAAATCAAGTGACTAAATTAAATAAATTACAAACTATGCATAAATTCATATTTAGTTATGAACTAGCTGGTAATTGATTGTGTGATATGTTTTGTGACTATTCATAGCTAACTTTGCCATGGAATTTTTTAGAGGGAAGGAAAAGCGAAAGTTGTCGATAAGTGACGCGATACAACAATTTTTACATTTATGATTAAGTATCGTAATAATTGATTGCATTTTCATGTTAACTTTATTTGGAAATATCAAGGTGAGTACCTAGTGATAATATGAGCTATTGAATTGAGTTTGAATGTGAAATGTCAAAATAGGGGACTACTAAAATGAATAAAATGTAAAATAGCATGAATTGCTCCCAAAATGATATGTGCTATGGGTTTGGGTGAAAATGTATTAAATGACATAAAGTATATGTGATATGCTAATAAATTGGATTATAATAGTAAATATGATTGAGAAATGTTATATGTAATAAATTGTAAATGGAATTGAACATTAGTACTCTATTAACTAGTCAGACTGAGTCGGATATAGTTGGCATGCCATAGGATTGGTATATGTATAGGATTATGCACTTATGTGCCAAAATGCACCTCATGTGCCAGATATGCACTTTATACCAATTTACCTTACTTCAATTTATCCGATGATGCACTTCAATGCTAGTCTGGTGTGTTGATTGGACGATCTATGTATCCGTCCAAGTCCGAGTCGAGTTAATAGGGTTGTAAATGATAAGGTTGATAGATGGTATTGAAATGAAATGACATATACGATCGAATATATGTATATGTATGAGTTTGATAAAAGAAGTTTGTACTAATGTGGAAACAAATTGACAACGAGCCTTGAGGGTCGAATTGAATGCGAATGAGTCGATAGACTTTAGAAACAAGTTGAATGGTATAATGTTAATAGAATTTTGTAAAGATACATAATTGAGTATTTGATTATTTAATTATTGGTAATTGGTAAGTAAATTAGAGTTAGTCATACATGTTGCTTTCTTGAATAAGTTGTTTGGTAATGTTCTAGTATGCTTATATATATAAATGGATGATGAAAAATGTTTGGCACTTTGGAAAATGAATTGGTATTTGCATGTTTGGTCTTGAAAAACGTTGTTAATGGTTATGTATATATATCTTGAATCATAAATGTACCACTAAGCCCTATTGCTCAGTATATGGTTTGTTTTCTCTATGTATAGGTGTAGGTGATCCTTGGAAAATTGAGAAGTAGTTCCAACATCCAAGAAGTGATTCACCAGCTCATCAAAGTTTGTAAAGTACTCTTTTAATTTTATATGGCATGTACCTAAAGTTTAAGTCAATTTGGTATTATAAATGGTCAAATTTAGAACTTGGTTGTTTATGTTATTTTGAAGTACCATTTTGGCATATTTTGGCTTGAATTCAATTGGTATTTTTTTGTTTGGTTGTGATTGAGATGTTAAGTGTTATTTTAGGTCTTTCTAACTTGTTTGAAACTAGTCCTTTTGAAAATAGTGAGTTACGTCGCGACAACGTACTCCCAGTGTCGTGACGAGGAACAACCAAAGAGTCACGTCGCGACGACATATACTTGAGATCACGATGAGCTTATGCTAAAGAGTTGCATTGTGATTAGGAACCCCCGAAATCAAGACGACAAACTAGAACTTTGAAATATTTATACCCGTGTTGGTAAAAGAGCTTTCGTAAGCTCGTATAAGACCCATAAATGATTATGTATTATTTTATACATAAGTTTTACATATATTTGAATGTTTAATTGTTTTTAACCGAATGTAAATCAATCGTAGTTACTTTGGTAACGAATGTGGCACTTTGTAGCTCGAACCTGATGATCGGGTTCGGTAACAGGGTGTTACAAGATGGTTTCAAAGGCGTGTTAAGATTTTTGCCACTTATCAATACTATTCGGATGTTGTTTTTTTTCATTATTTGGCTACTGATTTGACATTAATTAGGTTATTTTTTGTGTTGTTTTTTTACAAGCTCATTTGGTATTAGCTTTGATAAAATTAGTTCAAAAGGTTGATTGATAGTTTGTAGTCTGCTTGTGGGATCTTTTGCCTTTCATTCTATAATAGGACATTTTGTTTCCTTTGTAGATTCAAGTAAATCGGTTAGAGGTGTTTTCTCTTTGTGCTTTTTGTGTCGAGATAAGAATGTAATTTAGTGTATTTATCCAGATTTTGTGAAGAGATAATACTAAAAAATACTTTACTGACTCTTGCAAGGCTTTTAGGATCTAGAATGGAATCCTTCATTGACCCTTATGTGTTGGCACACCTTCTTAGAACAAAATAGTTGAACAAAAGAATAGACATCTTTTTTAGATAACAAGATCCCTTTTATTTCAAATGAATGTTCTGACCGCCTATAAACGTGTTATTGTTTATTGTATAAATATCACACCAAAAATATCTAAAATTAAATCGAAGATGTTCGCAAGCGTACGGGTCAAATTGTAATATAGTAAAGTTTACAACGAAACACTAGTAGGTATTTTGAGAATCGTACCCAAGGGATTGCAGATTGGAGAAACTATTATTAAATTAATTACAGAAAATAATTACCAACTTAATCGAGTCACGAATTAGTAGTGTTAATCCAAATTAAAGTATTAATTAAACTAATTAAATTAACTAACCTAAATTAACATAATGGACTTTCCTATTCTTAGTTTCAACAATACGGAATTCTAGCCTTTGATTTATTAAATCCCTAATTATTTAATTAAATAATTAATCATCCTAGATTGTGTTATTTATCACCTTTTGCTACGAATACCTTTCAATTCATCTTCACTAACGGTTACCACTTAATTCACCCTTCCGGTCTCTCCGCTTGGCACAAGTTATACACGACAGGATACCCTTCCGGTCTTACCTGTCTCGATATTCTATCAGGGGTATCACTCCCTAATATACTAAAGACTCTTGAATAAATAATCAATTGCAGGTAAATAATCACTTAACAAATAAATTATATTGTTAATCGAATCATGCGAGATATGAAATAAGCACAATAATCTATTCAATTATTCATACAAACGCTAATTGATCAAAGAAACAAAAATATAAATAAAAGGATAAGAGATAGGAGAAGGCTCATGAATACATATATTGAAGCGCGGTGCCGGAGCAATCTCCACTCGCAATTGTCTTTACACCGGAACAGAAAAGTTCTGACTACACGAGCATGAAAAGAAATACAAAGAAAATTGAATAGAAAAAATTGTTTGTCTAAGTTTGCCCCCAATTCAGGTAACCCTAAGGTTGCTTATATAGGCAACGGCTTATTTGGTGTCCACTTGACTCGAGATACACTTAGATACCAATAAATACAATATTCTGATAAATGCTAGGGTCCAAATATGGAAATATCCCAGAAGTGTTGTCCAAGGAATCAACTTCATTTTTGGCCTGCCATCGTCGTGTCAGTGTGATGTGGGAAGACTCCTTGTCACGACACGGCCATCGTGAGGTCCTTTCTATATTCATCTCGTCGTCGTAATGAGAGGAAGCCCCTTGTCACGACGTCAAGTGTATTTTGGGCCTTGGCCTCTTCGTTGTGTTATCGTGCTCCCTTATCTTACGGGCCAATCATCCTTTCTTGTATTCTTGATCCTAAATTGGTATCCTATACACTTAAATAGCCCATTAGTCATTCACGAGGCTCGAGTCAGCCTTACAAGTCATCAAAATAGTAGAAAATACATAAAAAATGCTTATTTTATTAATATTTTATTCCTAACCTACTAATATTGAAAATATAATAATTGATTATAAAAGTGCTAGAAAATAAACTCGTCAAGTGCGGAAATGACCCACAATAACTACTACATTTGACATCAGGTCATGTTCCTAAACAATTTTAATTTAATGTTTCGACGAGTTGCTTTCTAATCAATCACATGTCTTCCTTTATACTTGATGGAGAAAATCTATACAATGTTCTCTTTCCATCCAAATCTTCATTTCCTAGGGAACCAAGAATTTTCAAGAGTATCTATTTTGTTTAAGATGTTTGGCCTTATGTCACTAAATTGGATCCTAAATCCTTAAAATATGTATTTCAAGGATATTCTCACCTTCAAAATGGGTATAAGTGTTACAGTAATGATCTAAACAAGTATTTGGTGTCATTAAATGTTGCATTCTGAAAACAAGTACCATTCTTTTAGAAGATACGCCTTCAAATTTTCTAAAATAGAAGGAGAATGATGAATGATTGATTTACATTATCACTAATCAATCAAGGAATTATAATCTTATGACTTTTGCTTCGACAAGGCCACCTGATCACTCAAGTGTATTTCAAATGAAATCAGACCCATGAGACATTTCTTAATCGGTGTCTTCACTATTAGATCAAACCTCAAATGACATTGACCTTCCCATTGAGTAAGAACCTTAATATTGTATCTCGATCTAGTGTAGAATTAGAATACAGGGCTATGGTACAGCCCATGTGTGAAATCATATAAATACACCATATGTTAACTAAACTTGGGTTAGAGCATTCATCACCAGCAAAGCTTTTGTGTAATAATCAAACAAGCCTTCATATCGCCTCAAATCCAATTTATCATAGAAGAACTAAACACATCAAGGTTGATTGTCATTTCATTTGAGAGAAAATTTTGAACAAAATTAATCTCCATAGAATGTGAAGGTAAGAGAACAACATGTTGAATTGTTCACAAAGGCATTGAACGGGAATCAGATTGGCTACCTATGTAACAAGTTGGGCATGACCAATATCTATGCTTCATCTTGAAGGGGAGTGTTACAGATTCTTAGGTTTAATTCTAGGATTTTCTTTTCTTTTCTTTCCTTATTTAGACAATGTAAACTTGTATATAAATAAGCTAACCCTAGAGATGAAAGCAAGTAACTTTTTTCCATTAGTTTATTTTTGCATATGTTCTTTTCTTTGTTTTCGTTAATAAATCCTATTTAATGTTAGATTAGAGGATGTCTTTGTATCTGATTGATGCTCCAACACTTAAGGAAGTCCATTTTCATGAAAGGCATATGAATTATAAGAGTTAATGTTACCTTTAGTTGAAGTTAGAGTTTGGTCAAAATTCTTGATCTAACAAAGGATCAAAGCTTTGATATGGTCGAAGAAATTATTGTGATAACCATTTTATAGATATTTTAATTTAAGATTTTAGATTAAAGTTAAAGGTTTAGGACAAGGGTTAAGCTCTTTATGGGATCAAGTCTAGTTTTTGATGCTAGTCGAGAAATCTAACAAAAATCACTAGGGATTTGCAACTTACTTAATGTATGATCTCAAGGATTTGAGTTCAATGAGATGTGTTAGGATTTCTCAGTCACATATGTAATATTTTTGGTGGATTTGTTTGAGTACAAGGACCAATAAAGATCACTACATTATTTTATCTTAGGGTTTACTCAAAAGATACATTAAAGTAGAGACCAAAAAAGCTACCTCATAGAAATAGAAGCGAATACTTCAATAATAATCAACTTCGCCAAATTTAAGGGACTATAGTTCAACAGCACAAATTATGTTATATAATTAATTGTTTTTACATATAGATTTTCAATATCTTATATAATATATTCAATAAATTTGTTAAGTCTAATTAAAATTAATACACATAACCCTTTCCTAAACATAAATAAGAATATAATGCGTTTTAACGCACTTAAACTTTCGTTTTTTAAACTTGCAACAATACTAATATTAATTGAGTTAAAACTCAATTAGTATAAACATTTTAACTTTAATTCAATTATTTATTAGAAAAATCAAATAATAATAATAATAATAACAATAATTTGATGTTCACTCGCCAAGAAAAGCAGGTGAGGATTTGAATGTTACTCATCTGACATCTTTATCCTTCCTTTTTCTAGAATACTATTTTATTCATTCCTATTATATTTATTTTATAATATAATATATTACATATAATTTTTAGCATTAATCCATTACAAAATTAACTTATATCATTTAACATTTTATTTCTAATTAACTGGTTTAAAACCTTTAATTATACCTTTCCTTTTTTATGACCAACTATTTCTATTATTTATTTAGACTAAATAAATTCTTAAATATTAAATCAATCATTTCACCGATTTGGTTTATGAAACGAGAATATTCTATTTCGATTTTTAATTAAATTAGTAAATGCGATTAAGTGTCGTTATAAAACTCGATTTAAAAAAATAATAAAATTATAGACAACTACTTTGTTCCCATTATTTTTGTAGCATATTATTATAACTGAATTGATGTAATAAATTAATTAGATAGTAATTTAATTAAAAATAAAAATATTTTTTGTTTTATAAAATAACTTATTTTTTTATATTTTATACTAAAAGTATCCATGCATTAGGGGTAAAGTCGAACAAATTTTTAAGGGTTAAATGAAATTTTAATTTTTATAGTTAATATTTTTATAGTTTTTAAAGAATCGAATCAAATTTTATAATTTTAGAAGGATCAAAGTATAATTTTACCTTATTAATTTAAAATTTTAAAATTTTTAAAAATCTAAATAATAATTTTCTATTCTAAATTCACCTCTAACATGCATAATAATATTTTAAGTTATATTTTTATAATTAATATATTCTTCATATCATAAAATACATAAAAATTAATTTTTAAAAATATTAATTATCACTTCCAACAATAAAACTTATACTTCTTTAAATTTTCACTTTTTATTTTTAACATTTAACCAAAACCACATTTAAATTAGTTTTTAAACATTTTTATTATATAATTTCCTTTAAAAAAAATGAAGGATTACACAGCAACGTCACTTCGACTATTCTTACACGACACTTCATCCTTAATAAATTGTTATTCGCTCAACTGAAACTTTCATTTTCATTTCCACAAATTTGGATCAAATAACAAACAAATATCGAATCAGAAGAAGAAAAAGTCGAAAATGGGGAGCAAGAAGGGAAGAACAATGGTTGAAGTTGGAGCTGATGGGGTTGCTGTTATCACTATCATCAATCCTCCAGTCAATTCTCTTTCACTTGATGGTAATTCCTTTTCTTTTTTTTTTTTTTTTTTGGATCTTTGTTTCTTTTTGCCAATGACCCATTTCTTGTTTGTAGTTTTTAATCAAGGTTTTGAGTTGTGGAATCTCGTGGGATTTCTTTGTTATTAATGAATTGAAATTTTTTTTTGTACTAAATTGTTGAAAAATGTTTTGATTTTTCGGTTCATTTGCAAACTAATTATATCGGGTTTTATTCAATTACAGAAGGAAGTTGACGTATTAGTCTACTTGACATTTGTTCTTTATAGGATCAGAGTTTAGAGGGAAATTGATGTATTAGGCTACTATGTTGTTCTGGTGTGAGTATATATTCATTAAAAATACAGTATTCTAACTTATTTGAAGAACTTTTTTGTCCTCATATTCATATTTGATTATATAGTGTCGATTCAGGTCCGAATGTCAAATATGTAATCCTACTCGGGTATATTAAAAAGTTTTAAAGTATTTTTCTGTATTTAAAGTGTCTCTATATTCATGTTTGATTATACCCTTGGACATGTTTTATATGAATAAAGAGAACCCAAAAAGCTGCCATTGAAGACCTGGCTTTTGTTTCCTTTTGAAGAAACACTGGTGTTGATTCGGGTGTGAGTTCAAATACGGGTATGTATTCGAGAGGGATAGTTCAAAATTTTAAAAATGTTTATGTATTTAAAGGGTCATGTCCTTGTATCCATGTTTGATTTACATTGGACAAGGGTGTCAGTTCAGGTGTGAGTGTGAATTTCATAATTCGAGTGGGGTATATTCAAATTTTTTTCCCCTCCTTTTAATGTATTTGAAGGGTCCTGAAAGTATCAGTTTCCTATATCCATGTTTGATTATACATCAGACGTGGGCGTCTCAAGAGAAATAAGAAGTCGGAAGAACATATTTAGGCAACTGCCTGGCTCGGTTTTGGTCACCTGAAAACTATAGTCATCAGGCTTTTTCCTGATATTTGTAGATTAAATTTTAATGATTATATATAAGTGGGAATAAATGCAATTGATCTCTGATGTCATGTGTATTCCTTGCAGTGTTGCAAAGCTTAAAAGAGAGTTACGATGAGGCCTTACAACGAGATGATGTGAAGGCCATTGTTGTTGCAGGTAAGCTCAAGGAGATTACCCTTAAAATTGAAGGAAAAGTTGTACTAAGATATTGTCCAATACTGGAATTCATTAGTTTGAGATACTAATGTGCCTTGACCTTTGAGCAGGTGCAAATGGAAAATTTTCTGGTGGTTTCGATATTTCTGCTTTTGGTGGAATTCAACAGGGAGCAGGTATACATACTACTAAGGGTGTGCAGTCAGTCAGTATGGTTGAAATTTTTTTTTAAAACCGACTTAACCAACATACTATAAATAATAACCAAAGCAGAATCGACTTAAGTAGGTCGGTTAACCAAATTAACCGAAAATAAATTAGCCAATCTATCCTTTTTAGTTCATATTTATTTAAGACTATTATATATTTCTTTATGTTTCCTTA
Source organism: Gossypium arboreum (assembly GCF_025698485.1). Classification (NCBI taxonomy): domain Eukaryota; kingdom Viridiplantae; phylum Streptophyta; class Magnoliopsida; order Malvales; family Malvaceae; genus Gossypium; species Gossypium arboreum. The sequence continues at coordinate 60,079,265 of NC_069078.1, read as the reverse complement.
GAAAAATCCTAATCATTTGAGAAACGTAATCAACTTTATATTATAATAATTTCCATATATCTATGATATGTTAAATATATTTAAAAAATATAAATATAATATATTTGTATTAAATCAATTAGTTCTTTCAGCTCGATTATCAGTTATATTAGCCGGCAACCAACTGAATTAAACCGACTCCTTTAATTGACTAAAACTGAAGCCGAATTAGCCAAACCGAATTAATCAAATTGCATCAGCTCTGTTTTAACCATGTTTTGCACACTCCTACATACATTCTTTTGTTTTTTCCCAAGTATTATTGTATATTAATTTGACATTGATAAGATTTGATTGCATTTTCCAGTGCAGCAGCCGAAGTCCGGCTATATATCTGTTGAGGTTCTCACCGACACCATCGAAGGTAATGACCTGGTTACAATTATTTTTAAACAGGAAAGAATTTAAAATTTGTTTGACTCTGTGTTGACTCTAGATGTTTTGTACTTCAGCCGCAAGAAAACCATCTGTTGCTGCCATCGATGGCCTTGCCTTAGGTGGGGGTCTAGAGGTTGCAATGGTAGGTACTATTAAAATTAGTTTGATTTTACTTTGAACCAAGCTTGAGCTTCTATAATAGTATCCAGTCGAGCTTGAGCCAAGTTTCAAGCAGTGACTTTCAAGTTGAGATCTAGCCTCTCATTGTTTGAGCTCGGCTCAGCTTGCTTACAGCCCCAATTGAACTTTTCAGACAATTTCTTATTTTGTTGCTTAGAAAGAAAAAGACCTTAAATATCTCTATTCCAGGTATGTCATGCCCGGATATCGACCCCTACTGCACAACTGGGCCTGCCTGAACTTCAGCTTGGACTAATTCCTGGGTTTGGAGGTATGACTCTTTAATTTAACAGCTTGTTTATGCTGGTTATCTTTATACGAAATCATAGGTTATTGAGGTGAACTATCGATTGTATGTGTGAGGTGCTGTTTTCGGATTACATAATATGCTAATTTTATGCTAATTTGTTATCTTGGCAATATTTACATTTGGGCAACTACTTTTTCTTCTCCTACTATCAGTGTTCTTATGCTTCTAAATTGACTCAGGAACGCAGCGACTTCCACGGCTTGTTGGTCTCGTGAAGTCCCTTGAAATGATGTTGGTATGTTGTTAAATCGTCTTTTTGTTTAATGTTACTTTGTTATGACTTGACTAAATGTGATTTACTTCATTAAGTTCTTGTTTGTTAACATAGCATTTTCTTCTTTCCGTCACTTTTCTCATAAATAGACATCAAAGCCGGTTAAAGGCGAAGAAGCCCTTGGATTGGGTCTTGTTGATGCTGTTGTTTCATCTCATGAGTTGGTAAACACTGCATGCCGGTGGGCACTGGATATTTTGGCACGAAGAAAGCCATGGGTTGCTACCCTTTATAAGACTGATAAGATCGAGCCTCTTGGCGAAGCGAGGCAAATACTTAACTTTGCTCGAGCACAGACTCGAAAGAGGGCTCCAAATCTCAAGCACCCCTTGGTTTGCATTGATGTAATCGAGGAGGGCATAGTTAATGGTCCTAAGCCAGCACTGTATAAGGTATCTACTTATCCGGAATAGTGTTTGAATCCCTTTTTTATTTATAGCTATAATTCCCTTCAACACCATATTTCCAATTTTGGCAGGAGGTTGAAGCTTTCCAGGGACTTCTCAAATCTGATACCAGCAAAAGCCTGATCCACATCTTCTTTGCTCAGCGTGGAACATCAAAGGTTTAATGATAATTACTACTAGAAACTGTTTGTTGCATCTCTCATACACCATTAATGGATCCTTATATTTAATCCCTTGGTTTAGTGGGTGATATTCTAAGTCTTTTTGTCTTCTCTACTTGGTCTAATACCAAAACAACTTTTTCTATTAAAATCTTTGTTACTGGGACTCTGGTGAGAATGTTAGATGCATATATTTTCTGACACAAGTTTGTTCAATTTTTTACCATGATTTCATGTATTTGAAGAGTTGCATCCCATATCCATGTATGGATATGTGTTGTGCATGGGTGCTTTAAAAACAATGAAGAGTCAGAGCAACATAAATTAAAATCCTCGTATATTTTACATGTGGTTTATGTGGCTTGTAACTGGAATCTCAAACTTGTGGCTTTTAGTTAATTATTAATCAAAATGAAGTGGCTTTTTAATATGAGAATTCTTGATCTATATTACAATATTGATTATACTCTTCAAAGCATCTACTGCTCCAGGCTTCCGTAAAATGTAGCCCATACCTGGATGCTACCCTACCCTTTGTTATTTTCTGCTGAACTTTTTAGAAATACTTATCTCTCTGCAATTGACAGGTTCCTGGGATTACTGATAGGGGCTTGGTGCCAAGAAAAGTGAAGAAGGTTGCTATACTTGGCGGAGGTTTAATGGGCTCGGGAATAGCAACGGCTTTGCTTCTTAGCAATTACACAGTGATCCTGAAAGAAGTGAATGAGAAGTTCTTGGAGGCTGGGATTGGTCGAGTCAAAGGTGAGATCACAATTTGATTATTTATTTTCATTTCCAATATCAATTTTGATGTATTTCTGATTTTAGAATGGTTCTTGTTCTGAGACCGTGTTCATTTTTGTTCAGCCAATTTGGGAAGCCGAGTTAAGAAAGGGCAAATGACTCAAGAAAAGTTTGATAAAACCATGTCTCTGCTCAGGGGAGTTCTTGACTTTGAAAGCTTTCGGGATGTGGACATGGTCATCGAGGTAGTTAATGACACATTATAAGTTCTCCTCATGGATAAAAAAAACCGAACTGGAGGTTGAACTAGTTGGGCCTCCAGTTCTGGTTCAACCATCTTGAGAAGTCTCAAGACATAGTAATTAATAAAATGAACCAAAACATAATGAAAAGGTTCAATTTTTTGTTTATGAAAATCTAGTTTTACTGGTTCGGTTATGTCCGGTTTCAAATTTTCTGGTTCAATTATATGGTTGAACTGTCAGATCAATTGCTACCCAGTTTAATTTGTTGAATCGTCCTGTCCCCACATTTTAGTCCATGGCTTTCCTTTCTTGCGGTTCATGGGGAGGTTTAATATAATATTTTCACCATTTGTACTATTTGTTTATAATCCTTGTAACAGGCTGTAATCGAGAATGTGTCATTGAAGCAACAAATTTTTGCCGATCTTGAGAAATACTGTCCACCACATTGCATACTTGCAAGTAACACTTCCACTATTGATTTGAACTTGATTGGTAAAAGGACCAAATCCCAGGATCGGATTATTGGAGCTCATTTCTTTAGGTAACATCATAACTTCGGTTACCATTTTTCTGCTTTTGCTGTTTCATAACACGGACGATTTATCTGTTACATGTCTATATGACGCAGTCCGGCTCATATCATGCCTTTATTGGAAATTGTTCGTACTGAGCATACATCTCCCCAAATAATTGTTGACTTGCTTGATGTTGGGAAGAAAATAAAGAAGACTCCAATCATCGTTGGAAATTGCACAGGTTTTGCTGTCAATAGGATGTTCTTCCCGTATACGCAAGCAGGCCTTTTCCTTGTTGAACGGGGAACAGATGTTTATCGGATTGACCGAGCAATTACTAAGTTTGGAATGCCTATGGGCCCGTTTAGGTACCTGATTCTGGAAAATATGGCTTGTTATTTTTATTCTTGCGGTTGCTTAACTTTGATGTGCCAATGAATCGGACTTGGTAATTTTTGTATTAATGCAGGCTAGCTGACCTTGTTGGCTTTGGTGTTGCAATTGCCACTGGCTCACAGTTCATTGAGAACTTTCCTGAGCGAACCTATAAATCAATGCTTATCCCAATTATGCAGGAGGATAAGAGAGCAGGTATGATTTTCAGTTGAGCCCAAGCTGACAAACAAATTACGTCCTTGAGCATATCCTGTTAATTGTATCTGATTTTGTTTCAGGTGAAAGTACTCGAAAAGGTTTTTATTTGTACGATAATAAACACACAGCTAGTCCCGATCCCGAACTAAAAATGTACATTGAGAAGGCGAGGAGCATCTCTGGTGTAGCTGTTGACCCTAAGGTCAGTCTTCATGGATCACAAAACCAGATTGGACCTGCAGGTTCAGTTGGTTGGTCCTATGGTTCAATCATATAAAAATTAAACTTCAAAATTGGAGAATTGACCAGAACCAGTAAAATCCCAATAAAACCGGATTTCTTTTAATTAATTTTGGATTTTTTAATAAAAAAAATTGGGCCTTTTCATCTTTGGCCCAATTTTCTTAAGTTTCTGTTTCTTTTTTTTTTTTTTAATTTCTTTTATCTTAATTATTATCAATGTGTTTTTAAAAATTTTAAGGTGGTTGAATCAAGAACTGGTGATCTAATTGATTTGACCTCTGGTTTGGTTTTTGCAACTATATTTATATGTTTGAAAATGTGGTATTTTGCATCTCATATTCTATGACCATATAGAATCTAAGTCTTTTCCTTTTCATCACTCGTTCTCAATCTCATATTTGTGGGACTACATTTGTATGCAGTTTGTGAAATTGTCAGAGAAGGACATTGTGGAAATGATATTCTTTCCAGTGGTTAATGAGGCTTGCCGAGTTTTTGCTGAAGGTATTGCAGTGAAAGCATCTGACATTGACATTGCTGCTGTTATGGGCATGGGATTCCCACCTTACAGGTTCGAAACATCTAAAATTTTTTTATTAATTCTTCTTGGTTTTCCATTGGTTTCTCAATCTAATAACTTGCTTAAAAATTTTCTCAGGGGAGGACTCATGTTTTGGGCTGATTCTCTTGGTTCTAAGTACATTTATTCGAGACTTGAGGAGTGGTCGAACTTATACAGAGGATTTTTCAAGCCTTGCGCCTTCTTGGCTGAAAGAGCTGCCAAGGGTGCTCCATTGGTAAGCAAACTCTAAACTGTACATATATTGCTACATTATTCGATAGTGAGTTTATTGCGTCTATTAGAAGCATTGTGGGCATACACTGTGTCTTGCAATCTTGTGAGGGCATTCTTTTTTCCTTTTATTTGAGTATGGAAATTGTCAACTCTTATTAGTTCCGAGTTTCGATAACTTGATGTTGAGTAGCTTAAGGGACCGGGACAATTTTATATGTTTCCTCGTATAATGCCTTTCCTCATTTACACATTGCTATCCCTCGTGCTTGCTCTGTTTACCCTGCAATTTTCACCAGAGAATAGTTATGGTCTATCTAGAGATGGCAAGAATACTCGAATCTGTTCAGTTTCCTACCCTCCTCAATTCCATAGGGTCAGCTATTTTTCCTCCTAATTTGGATTCACAGACAAGGTGGTTCGGGTATATATGGATAAAAATCTTGTCAAAAGGACAAAAAATCATCCGTCTTGTTGCCAACTGATTTGGTTGCTCTCCACCTACTTTACTCGGACGTTTTAGGTTGTTGTCTACCTACTTTGCCTGAAAACTGGTCTGAGTGTCATATATGGGTTATCCAGCAAAGTATGTTTTTAAAGTTCCAATGTAAGTCAAGAAAACGGGAAAGCCGGTATAACATAGTTTTCCACCAATTGATATCGAAAACTGTAATATTGATGCTCATCTGATGATTGAACTGTTACATTGCAGAGTGCACCACTGGAGATGGGAAAATCAAGACTATGAAACTGCTTTGATTGCAGTGCTCGGAGATGGCCATTGATGTTTTGGTTTTACCAATTTGCTGCCATTGATAGAATGATAAAGCTCTCAAGATGAGCTCTCAATAATGTTGTTTCAAATCCAAAATAGGATATGAGATGGGGAGGCAGATAAGCTAAAGAATGAAACATGAATAATAATGGTAATAGACATCTCAGATCATTTCTAGAAACAATCTTAATGTCATCCTTTTCGTTGTCTACGGTTGTCTGCCTCTTGTCTTCCGGAAATCTTTGATTGTTTTCCCCTTGAAATTAGATTGCATTGTTAAAATTCGACTTTATTGAACTGTCCAAGGGTTGGGCAGTCCGTCCGGAAGTAAAATAAACAAAATGAAAAGCAAGGTCTGTACACCACCTCGACATGACCTGTGGATAAGTCACTATCTTGCAAAGATAATCGTATTTTTATTAAAATTTTCATATACTTTTATCGTCAAGTAATCATATGTTATTATTTAGTTGTTTAAAGTGGTATTTTCACGTCAAAAATTTGATTTATAAAAATATTATTTATTAATCGCTCCACAAAATTTGATTTATAAAAATATGGGGCAGGGAAAAAACTGTTGGGTGGAGAACTCTATTTCAAGCACTTTCCTTATAACAACTTGTACCAATATGAGAAGCTTTTTAGCAACCTGAATTGGTAGGATGTAGCATAATGTTCAAATCAGACAAGAGATGATTATTGATACACAACTTAGGACAAGTTGGCTTGGGAGAACAGCTTTTTATTAAAAGGGTTTTTGTCGATAAAAAATAAATAGATTCAAAAAACTACGTTATTGGTAATTTTTCTATGATAAAGTTTTTGATATTTGGGTTGTAGATATGTTAATTTTTGTTAATATTGTTTGGAATTTATTATTTTTGTTGTAATTGATATGTTATTGTTTTATTTAAAATTCTAGCTCATAAATTAATTATAACTGTTCTCTCCCAAATTCTTCTAATCATCCCTTTCCTTTCTTCTTCTATCTTTCATTCCTAATTCTTTTAATCTTATCATTCTTGGCCGTTTCACAAGTTCTATTAAATTGGTATTAGAGTCTCTTTTCTGGGTATCAACGACATCATAAGGAAAAGTTAATCAAATTCAAATTAAGATTGCAAAAATTCAAACACAGGTGCAAGACAATGATCGTCTAGTTGATATGAGGTTTCAAGGATTTCGTGGGGAAATGAAAGCTAAAATCAAGGCCATATTTTGAAACATCTCTGTGTAAGTTTGGGCTGGATGAGGTGCAAGGAGTTCTTGGAATGTCCCCTTTAGGTTAATCCCATGCAGGCAATAGTCAAAATAAGATGATGGTGATAAAAATCGTGATTCTTGTTCTGATTCTTTCAATTTGATTGTCCCAAATTTTTAGTAGATGATTTTCGAGGATGGTGGAGTAAAATGGAGCAGTATTTTGCAGTAGAGATGGTGTCTGACAGTGCCAAGGTTTGTATTATGATACTGCATTTGGAAGGACGTGTTCAAGGTGGGATTGAGCAATTGGTATGAAGTTATTATTTGCAAGTCATTCGTGATAGGTTTGTACTAGAAGAATTTGATGATCCTAACTTTTAGATGGTGGCCCTGAAATGACTGGGATCGATAGATCAATTCTACGATGACTTTGTAAGCCTTCTCAATCAGCATTTAGATGATTCTTATGCACTTAGCATGTTTGTTAGTAACGTCTGACCTGGTATAAGTCTGCAATTAGAACTATTTGGACCAAAAACCCTTAAAAGGCTTTCTGTTTAGCTAAACAAATTGAATCCATCCAATACTTGTCTACTAGGAAACAAATGAATTCATTTTTAAACAAGTTAGTTATGATTTACCTAGCCATTCTCAATCTACCTTTCCTAAATCCAACTATCTAAATCCTCGGCCTTTTAAAAACCTATAACGCCAACCTAAAGGAACCACCAATACTATAACAATTAAAAATAATGTGCTCATCAACCCAAAACCACCAAATAAGTTAGCTACAACTGCTGAGGTTGAAGATAGGAAGCGTAGGGGCCTCTGTGGCCTAAAATATACTGTAGGTCATAGTATATGCAAAACTAATTGTATTAGCTGCTTTTAGACAATTGTGAAGTAGGAGTTCAACAAGAAGAATTTGCTAATTGTGTTGATAATATGGATTAGAAACTATGCATGTTCAAGCAACATTGGTAATAGAAGTTTGCTTGTACGGATAGACAACGGTAGTATGCATAATTTTCTAGATTATGTTGCTGTGAAAATTTTGGGATTACCTGTAAAAAGACATTTTGCACTGAAGGTTGCTATAGTTGATGAAAAAATTCTTTAGTATTAGCAGAATTTGTGAAAATGTGGGGTGGCTTTGCTAGGGAGTTGAGTTCAAAAAATGATTTCATGGTCCTTCCATTGAAGGGATGTGATCTAGTGTTAGGGATCCAATGGTTGGTGAGTTTGGGACCTACCGTTTGGAACTTTGAAGCCTTGACTATGAAATTTTAACATCATAGTGATTGTTGTGAATTGAAAGGACTGTAGCCAGGTGCAGTGCAGGTAATGAATGCTCGATTATCCTCTACGGTGTTGTTGCCAGTGTTAAATAGTCAAGGACATCATCTTAGTACTTATTTGATGGTAATGACAACTATGACTATTGAAAAAAATATGGTTTGAAATCAGTTTTCTTGTATAACAGGAAATTAAAATTTTGAAAATCGATCCAATTTATGATATTTATAGTAATAAACCTTAAACTGAAATCATATTTGTGTTTTCGGATAAGCGGATTTTTGATGTTTCCCGATTTTTAACCGAACAATTTTTTTCGCTATTATCATATCATGAACTGCTTCGAGTGTGAGCTCAAACCAATTGCATTGAAACACAGAACTAGAAAAAAGTCTCTCTTTTATTTGAGGTGAAAACAGAACTTCTCTCTTCTTTAATAGAAACCATTAAAATTGTTATTCTAGAAAATATATCTAATAGTTGAGAAAAAATTCTCTCTATTTTTCGACAGAGTAACAATTTCTTAAAGTTGTATGTCACTGGTGTCATCTATTTATAAGAAGAGAAGGTAGAACACTTATTGAATTATAAAGGTTCGTTTCAAATAGAAAAACAACTTTTTAGTCCAACTAGGAAAGGGAAATGCGTTGATAGGGTGTACTTCCCTCATATGATGGGGATTCGGATCTCTCCCACATCGAGTCTAATTACGAGTACTTCTTAGGCCTTTTGACCTAGTGCTCTATAATGTGATATAGCTCAATTCAAATTTTCTATTTCCTAAAATAAACTTTAATATTCTATATTAAACAATTTTCTCATCCCTATTTTACCCTCAATAAAATTTTGACGATTTTACCTCCGGTAAATTTTTTGATGATTATATCCCTGATAAAATTTTGAGAAAATATGTTCAATATTTCATAACACAACATTTTCACTGTGATCGAATGGTTTATTTTCATTTTCTAGCTTCAAAACAGCTCAAAAAATAAACTCATTTTTCTGATCATTTTTAAGTAATCCATATAGAATTATAAATGGATCATTTCTATTTCTATTTTTGGAAACCTTTCTAAATGATTCCATCTTTTCACTTCGAAAAAAAAAAAACCACAATTACTAAATGGTTTCCATTTCTCTTTAACTATTCATTTTGTTCATTTTTATTCAAATTTGCAATTCATTTTTGGTTTCAACAAGCTAGCGAATGGATCAATTGGACATATGTAATTAGGCCTCAAATGATTTATAATTAAGTTTCGGCTTTTCCCCTATTAATTATAAACTCATTTAGTCACGAATTCATTCAACCATAGTATCATGACTGAGCTTTTGCTAACAACATACCATTACGAAAGCAAGTACTCAGTGCTCGTCCAATGACCTTGTCATAAGTGTGTTACTCTCATAAGATATTTTTGATCTCTTTGGGATAATATCCACTCTCTCAATATGGTTCTATTTTATCTCATGGTAACTATTACGTCTTCCTTCATGAAAAGTCAATTACTATCAAATTGTAATCAAGTCATTCATCACAAAGACGAACAACAGTGATTACGGTTACTTTTCATTAACATGTAATGCCTATGAGAGGATATCATTTACCCATGTCTTGAACTATGAACTCCACTGTTGTGAATGACGCTACATACTTCAGAAGTTATACACCCAACGCACTAACTTTCGATTCCTTGCTATGAAAGTCACAAGTGAATAAATCTAGAAACGAATTCAAGATCTATTCTGCTTGGGTCCAGTCCGATGCATTGTATCTAATGCCCTGATGCCCAAGACAAGGTATCTCCCTAATTAGACTTGATAGACGATATATTAGTCTTTCAATCGGTTTGATCATTTTCGATTAGACTAAGGACATGTTCTAATAATACAATTTATCTTTCCATACTACGATCCGACCACGTAATACCACTTAATGTCAATTTAAAGAATAGACAACCAATGAGCAATATTTGTTTCTATTTTTCTTTGCATGCAAAAACCGTTTGAGGATAATAATACAAAGTATATTCATTGTAATAAATAAATTTATTTTATTAACCAATCTGTTCGAAAAAATTACAATGTATATTAATGAAAATACTACACCTAAGGCATGACTTGTCGTAATTAGTTGTAGCAAATTAAACCATTTTCCTTACTTAAAGAGCTTGTATAAATGCAATTTCATCATGTTTTACTTAGTTTTTCACTTTTAGTTTGCGAATAATAAAATGTGTGATTTGAGCTATTTATATGACCTTAGGGACCAAAGTAGGCCTAAAGGAAGACTAACGTATTTGGTAAGTGTGTAGGGTATTATTCGGAGGCACGAGAACACGAGTTTGGTCGTCATGTTGCAACATAGAGGGTCAATGTCATAACATAGTGAGAAGGATACCCAAAATAGCAAAACTACCATCAGTGTCACGATATAGCTAGAGGATGTTGCGACACAGCCCTAAATCCAAGCCTGAGCCTGTAAAATGTCACTAGTGTCACGGCATAGGACAGAGGATATCACGACACTACCTTGAAGTGAAGAATTAATGAGTCAAAGGCGTTTTGGTCTGCGCAAAAAATTTTAATGTGAAAACGTCAATCTAATTAGGTCAATGGACAACAACCAACACTAAATCTATAAATAGGCTTCATTAAACACTTTATAAACATCTTTTTTGTTCCTTTAATCTTTTATTCTAGTTTATGTTGCAACTTTCATTTAGTTTTTAATTTTTTTTTTGTACTTAGGATTTCTATTTGTAATTCAGTTTTATTTTCATTCTTATTCTTCGGAGAATTTGACTTGTGGATTCATCAACTCTTTGTGGATTTTGCTCTTTCAATTATTAATACAAATCTAGATTTCTCTTAAACCTTTATCATTGATCTAGTTTTCATATTTATCTTTTTAATCAAGTTTACGTTGTTTATAAGATTCATGAGGAACTAATCCTCTTATGGGGGATTAGCGAGTGGATGTAAGAGTAATTAATTTCTTAGCAGACCAATTCGTTGGGATAGGAAGAACTTAAATCCAAAGCCTAACAACCCTAGGAAGTCATCTAGGTGGAAATGAACCCAAAATTGGTATTGCCTATCCGTGAACACCTTACCCCAATTCGGTATAGACTGCGAGGTTGACAGATAAGTAATTCTTGTCGACTCGTTAGTTTAGTGAAAGATCGAGAGGTTCTGCTAGGTTAACAACTAGTTGATTGAGTAGAACCCGAAATAGGAATTAGTTACAACCACCGAGGTGAGTTAGTCTGTCATACCTAGAATTGATGAAGTCAGCAAGTTAATTTTTTGTTTTTCTTTTAATGCAATTTATTTCTTTTTCTTTAATACAAATTTTATTTATCTTATATTTTACTGTAATATAATTTAATTAAAATACTAATTATATCTTTTAATGTCGGAGTTATTACTAATTTAGTATTCACCTCTCTTGGGTACGATCCTCGAAGTACTTCTATACTTTGTTGTATAAACTATATTACAACCTGACCCGTATACTTGCGGAAACTGCCTAATACTTATATTTGGTTGTAGGAATTATACTCTAGACATTAGTACATTTGTAGGTGATCAAGTTATTGGCGCCATTGCTGGGGAGGCAATTTTTTTTTTTTGCATTCAATAGAATAATTAGGAAATCTTTAAATTATGGATACAATTTTTATTTTATTTTTCCTCACTAACGTTTTTACTTTTCTTTGTGGTTTCAGTGTATGACTTGCAGTAGGGGCACACCTATAGAGCCAGTCACTGATCCAGAAAGAATAATTCGTAAAAATCGTTGACATCAATAACAGATGCAAAACAATCCACCTGCTGCAGTTAACTGACCATGAGAGAACCTATTGTTTGATGAACTTGACTTACCACCATAACTATTGTTAAACCTACCAATGGCTCAAGAAGAAAGAACCTTAAGAAACTATGTGTTACCAAATCTAGAAATGGTACAATGAAGCATTATAAGGTCGACCATCATGGAAAATGATTTTGAGATCAAACTGGCCATGAGCCAAATGATCCAGAATAATCTGTAATTTAGAAGGATAATGACAGAGGACCCAAATCAACATTTAAAGCGGTTTCTCTAACTTTGTGACACTTTAAAATTTAACGGGGTCACCAAGAATGTTAATTGTCTTCAGTTGCTCCTCTTCTCCTTAATAGATAACGCTTTCTCTTGGTTAGATTCGCAAGCACCAGGATTTATCATGATATAGAACGAACTTGCAGAGAAGTTTCTACACAAGTTTTTTCTTATTAACAAGACGGTCCAACTCAAGAAGGAGATTGTCATGTTTAAACAACTAGAAGGAGAAAGTTTTCTCGAAGCTTGGGAATGGTTTAAGACGTTGGTTTAAAGATGCCCACATCCTGGTTTGCTCGACTGGTTATGATTGCAGATGTTCTACAACGGGTTGGATACAAATACAAGATCAGGTATAGATAGAGCCACAAGAGGAGCCTTGATGAACTGAACATACAAAGAGATGTATGATCTTATAGAAAACATGGCGATGAATTCCTTCTAGTGGCCAAATAAATGATTTACTTATGGCCAGAAATCGTTTACAGTAAAAATTGTTCAGGAAGTGGATAGACTTAACCGGATAGAGTCAACATCTAGTGCATTTTTGTTATACGACGAAGATAGACCTATTGGTCAATATTCTGAGAACCCAGCTGAGAATATGAATTACATCAGGAAAAGGGGTGGAAATCCTATTCAAATACTTACAATCCAAGCTGGAGAGATCACCTGAATTTGAGATGGGGCGGTAATCAATGAGGAGGTAATAATTCTAAACCTATTAAATAAAATATTATTTACCAACCTCCATATCTACAGAAACCTCAAGAAAGGGCCAACCCAAATGACAATGTTGTATGTGGTCAACAACTAGATTTAATCAAGGCAAAGATGCAAACAATGCGAATTGAAGTGAAACAGGTGTAGTCTGAGTGCAATCAAACAAAAAAAACATTGACGAAACTTAAAGATCAAATGATCCAATTGATAAGAATGATGAGAGACATCAAAAGGCAAATTGGCATCAGGATCCCAAACAATACTAAGAACAATCCTTGGAGGGAAGGGAAGGAGCATATGAAAGCAATTGTGCTCCGATAGGGTAAAGTACTGAGTAGCCCGAATAACCCAACTCAAGAGGAGGATAAGAAGGATGTCGATGATATTCAAGAAGAAACCCCTCGAAACGATGATGCTAAACCAAAACCAGAAAGGGTAGTCGAGCCGGAAGTTGAACCAAACCGAGAACCTGCACTGACCAAGGTACGATTCCCCTCTCGGCTAGAGGATAAACAAAAACAGGATGAAGCAGAATTTTTATATTTTTTGAACTTATTCAAGTCGCTTAACGTTAACTTGCCTCTTATTGAATTAATTGAAAACATTCCTGAATATGCTAAGTACTTAAAAGAAATCATGGGTAGACGTAAGAAAATTAAAATAGGAGATGAAGTCAATATAGACGCATCTTATAGTGCAATAATCTCTAAAAAAATACCTTCAAAACTAAAAGAACCAGAGATTTTTACAATTCCTATAGAGATAGGAGATATTCACTTTAATAAGGCCCTATGTGATCTAGGAGCTAGTATAAATTTAATGCCCTTATCAATATACAAGAAACTCGAGTTAGGCGAACTTAAAAGCACATATATCATACTAAAATTAACTGGTAGGTCTTTGGTACAACCGAAAGGGGTACCTGAATATGTGTTGATTAAGATGCATAGTGTTATCATCCCGATCTATTTCGTGATTTTGGACTTTGAGAAAGTGTAACAACCCGTTTTTAATCAAATTGAAACAATTGTTTCAGGACCACCAATCATATTTTGAAATAATTTTTATTATTATTTTAATATTTACAGTATGATATTATGATTGTGTAAAAATTTTGTTAAGAAATTTTATCGTTTGAGTGCTTAATTCGTTAAAAAGGACTAACTTGCGCAAAGTGTAAAACTTGTGTTCTATTAGTTAAAGGTGTCTAATAGCTATGGAATATTAAAGTGGAGGTCATTAAGTGGTAATTAGACCATTGATTGCTTAAGTGGACAATTATGGACATCTTTTAAGTGTTTTTAATAGTTTATAATTAAGGTTAATTTAGTAATTATATAATTAAATAATAAATAAAACCAATTAAGTATCATATTCCATTATCATTTTAGCAACCGAAATTAATAAAGAATGGCAGTCATGGGAGCTTAAAGTTTTTTCAACCCTAATTCCTTTGATTAGATCAAGAAAGGCGAAATACGGATTTAGATCGGGGAAAGAACAAAGTTTTAGATTAATCTACTTAATTTCCCATTTTTGCATTCGAGGTAAGTTTGTATGTAATAAGCTTTGTTATAATTGTATTTTAAATGCTTTGATATTGCATAAATTGTGAGTACGACTCTAAGGACATGTTCGACGACAATTCGGCAAGTGAAAAATCCCGGTTGAACTTTAGTAATAGATTAGGATACGAATGACATGTCATTAGAGGTTATGTGATTTGGGTACTGGCTCGTACGTCCTACCGATGGCTAAGTTATCAGGCATGTGTTGTGGATACTCGTCAGCTTGTATGAGTAGCACAGTGTAGTTTCGTCATGATCGTCAGCTTATGTGAGCAGACTCATTGATAGCTCTAGTGTGAGCATTATATATGATACGAGATTGAGATAGCTTCGGTTATATATATGTGGCACTTAGTGTAACACCCCCTACCCGTATCCGTCGCTGGAACAGAGTACGAGGCATTACCGAGGAGTACAAAACACTTACAGATAATTTAAATATATTTTCATAACAACTTGTCTCGATTTCATACTATTTCATATTTAAGCTTTACTCACCAAAGTATTTGAAATATCATCTTTATGCAAATAGCACACATGAGGTACATAATTCCATAGTTAAGAATGAACATATTTATCAAACATATTCCACATTCATATATCAATGTCTTACATTTCCATATATCAATAACCGTCATTTTCTTATTTTTCAGATAATTATGTATAACCATTGATAAGCATGTAATTCACTTTGTTTCTTTCATCAATCACAATTTCAAATGACAAATTCGTGTGAATCACTCAACCTCATTTGGTGTTTAAATTCTGTCACTTTGATTCACATACTCATAATTTACTAACATATCCTGTCAAACACAATCTCTGAATGATAAAATCACATAATTGAGCTCAATAATAATAATGATAACATTACTTACATTTCTTTTTCCACATGTTACATTTACGACTTACCAACTTGTCCATCCAAGGAACAACTTACGGATTTGAGTACATCGTGATCTGAAGCCCGAAATCTAGCTGAAGCACATACGTGCTAAACGGAAGCCCGAAGGCTAACTAAAGCACATAAGTGCTAAACGGAAGCCCGGAGGCTAACTGAAGCACATAAGTGCTAAACGGAAGCCCGGAGGCTAACTGAAGCACATAAGTGCTAAACGGAAGCTTAGAAGGCTAATCAAGCTCATCGAGTGAATCTGAAACCCCAAAAGGGTTAATTGAAACTCATATGAGTTAACGGAAGCTCGTAAGAGCTAAACGAAAAGCAAACACGAGAATTCACAACAAATGCTGAATCTCGGTTTACTTGGGTAATTTACCGTCAATTCATCTTTTTCACTGAAAGATTGTACTCATTTCCTGCGTTCCGTTCCTCCGAAATTCTCAATTTAATTTTATAACTTTTGTACATAATTTACTTATTTTCAACAATTAACATACATAAATATTAATCACCATTCATAAAATAATATTGAAATTTAATAATATTAACAAATGGTCACTAAATTTAGTTATATAAACTCACAAGTTCAATTTTTGTATTATAGTGATAATCATAATTTCATAATAAATATTCCAAATAAAACATTATATCGTTTCTAATTCAACACTTATCGATTATAATCGGACATGTGATTAATTTATACACGAGTCATTCATATATTTTTGTATATTTTCCTCCTCCTCTCCATCCACATCCTTAGTATAAACAACACACTTGTAGGTAACATTATCTATAATTTTCACTATCTACTTATGTGAATATTCAAGTTGTCCATCTGTGTCATAGTCACTAAATTATTTTTATATTAAGCTACAGAACTTCAAATTAAGATCCATAAATTTTCCCAGAAACTAGATTCACATATATTATTATCATAAAATTTTCATAATTCTTAGTTGGGCCAATTAATACAGTTTATTCATTGCAGTCTCCCCTGTTCTGCTGTCTGACAGTTCCGACCCTTATTGACTAAAAATTAATTATCTCCTCGTACAGGATTTGAATGATGTTCCCGTTTGTTTCTATTGAAAATAGACTCATTCAGGATTTTAAAAATATAAATTTAAGCCCCTAATTATTTTTATCCAATTTTTGATGATTTTACAAAGTCAGAATAGGGGAAACTGAAATCATTCTGACCTTGTCTCACAAAATTTATCATATCTCATGATTTACAATTCCATTGCTTACATTATTTCTTCTATAAGAAAGTAGACTCAATAATATTTAATTTCATATTTTATTCATCCTCTAATTCCATTTCTATAATTTTTGGTGATTTTTCAAAGTTAGACTACTGCTGCTGTCCAAAACAGTTTTAGTGCAAAATGTTGGTTTCCATTTTGCCCCAAATTTCACAATTCATACAATTCAGTCCTTACTCAATTAACCCCTCAATTAAGATAATTTTCTCAATTAATACTTTTCCTAAACGTTATAAGTTATTTCATAACTACTGAATTTTAGAATTTTCACATAAAACTCTAACTTCAAACTCTTTTACAATTAGGTCCCAAACATTCACTTTCTATTCAATTCTTACAATAAAATCAACATATAAACAATTTAAAGCTATAATTCCATGCCAAATCATCATATACTTCTAGCACATATGTATAGAAACTTTCAATTTCTTTCATAGAATAAAAACTAATGAATTCAACAATAGGACCTAGTTGTAAAAGTCACAAAAACACAAAAATTTCAAGAAATAATAAAGAATTGAACTTACTTGAAGTAAAAATATGAAAAACCAGCTTAATAGAACTCTTCCATGGCATTTTTCTGATGAGAATGCAGAAAAATAAAGAGAAATCTAGATAATTCCACTTTAGTCCTAGCTTTATTAAGTAAATTTTGCAATTTTCCAATTTTGCCCTTAATTCTCCTTATTTTCTTGCTGATTTCATGCCCTTGCCATCTAGCCCAAATAGACTTTGGGTCTATTTTCCTTTTAAACCCTCTTTCTTTTATCAATTAAGCTATTTAATCATTTCCCACAATTTTGCATTTGATACAATTTAGTCCTTTTTGTTCAGTTAACTAGCAGAACTTTAAAATTTCTTGATAAAACTTTAATACTAACATATTAACACTCCATAAATATTTATAAAAATATTTATGGCTCGATTTAAAATTATCGAGGTCTCGATACCTCGTTTTTGATTCTAATTATTTTAATATTTATTTTTAGTACACTATTCACTATTTCAAAATTTTTCCTAACTTCACATTTAATTTATACTCACTAAATTAATAATATTTCCTACTCATTTGTCAGATTTAGTGATCTCGAATCACTGTTCCGACACCACTGAAAATTATGCTGTTACAACTCTCCCCCCTTTAGGGATTTTTGTCCCCGAAAATCTTATCAGAAGAAATTGCTGTCAACACTCATGAAACACTTTTACTCACTTCTCAGTTTCACAAAGAAAACCCCACTTTAGCATTTAACTTGGTTGAAATCAAATCATCATCAAATAAAGCCAATCATGTAGTCAACAGTCACAAAAGAATCAAGATTTTCCAATACGTATATAATGTAGAGTAACAACTCGTATAAACAGAATAATAGCTTTACATGAATCTCACCATTTACTTTTATCTACAATGTAACAGAATAGTATAACAAAGAAAAATGAAGAAGTCCCAATCATAATTTAATCAGACCAACGATGCTCTCATCAAATATTTTAGCTAGCTAGCATTCTCATACAATAAGAATTTCATCAGAAAACGAATAGCCACATATTCGTCTGACTAATTCTGTCATCCCTAATCCCATAATATTTCATTCATTAAAAAAAATCAATTTAAAAAAATTTTCCGGTAAGTACACTATTTAGACATCATATCTGAATAAGTCAATTTACTGAAATTAGCTTCTTTTCTAATCATGACATTGCATATCTCGAATGATCTTTAAAACATTCTAATACCTTTTTCCAGAACTGTATTTACTTTTCAAACTATTCTCGTTTCTGTATGCCTTACTAATCACTTCAACACTATACTCTCCAATTCTACAGATGTGATTTTATTAACATAATTCTTATGAAATCGTCATAATTACAACTCTGGTAAGGGGGTGATGTCGTAAAACCTCTAACTCAACTCTCATAACTACACACATATGGCTTGACATTCATACATAACATTATTGTTTTCACATAATTCACTTCAAGCAAAATTAATACACTTATATAGTCTATCAATATTTTCTGCCATATACAATTTCAAACGATGAATTCACTTTGTTTAGCTCAATATCAACAATTAATCAATTTCAATCTCTTAAGTCCATTTATCATTTACCTTTCTTAATCAATTTAGGGAACAATTTCGAAATTGGGTACTTCGTTTTCACCATGCCATAGTAAAACTATGGTATTGCGCATAGTCACATATCACACATCGAAGCCATAGCCCAGCCATGGTCTTACACGGATCACATATCACACTGATGCCATATCCCAAATATGGTCTTATACAGAAATCACTTGTCACTTGTCACTTGTAGCCGAAGCTACCACTATTCACTGATCAGGTAGCCAGAGCTACCATTTTTTTTATCTATCAGGTAGCCGAGCTACCACTTTTCACTATTCACTGATTAGGTAGCCAGAGCGACCATTTTTTTATCTATCAGGTAGCCGGTGCTACCACTTTTCACTGATCAGGTAGCCGAAACTACTACTTTTCACTTGTCATTTGTCATTGATCAGATAAGTGTAGCCGAAGCTATTACTTATCACTTGTTGCCATGGTCCAACCATAGTATTTTCCTTCAATTCATCTTTTCACTGAACTGAAATGCTCAATTTGATCATTTATTCAATTTTCATGCTTTTACATTATTCACGATTTAATCATCAATACATATGAAATAACACATCATGAAATTTATAAAATTAACAAATAATCACTAAAATTTAGCCATATAAACTTACGAATCATACTTATTCAACCAAGTGTACATAAACACACACTTATTCAATTTTGAATAAAATTTACTTAATCAAACATGCTGGGCACATAACATCATAGACATGCCAAACAGACATGGATAGCCTTATCATAATATAAACTTTTATTTCATTTCACCTTTTTATATTTCAACTTATGGTTATCTCATTTCGTACATTATCACATACATATCATGAACTTCTATTCATACCTTGTCAAGTTGCAACTTAACACAGACACATTTTCAATGTCTCAACACCAAATTTTCGCACTGTCAAGATTAGCTCGGTTGGAAAGCACCTCGGTCTTAACAAAACAATTTCGTTAGAGCCGGAAGATATCACACTATCACGAGTAGTAATATAGCATGTATAGCTAAACTCACATACGCTAGGTTAATCCGAGAACCGACTAAACCATAGCTCTGATACTACTAAATGTAACACCTCCTACCCGTATCCGTCGCTGGAACAGAGTACGAGGCATTACCGAGGAGTACAAAACACTTACAGATAATTTAAATATATTTTCATAACAACTTGTCTCGATTTCATACTATTTCATATTTAAGCTTTACTCACCAAAGTATTTGAAATATCATCTTTATGCAAATAGCACACATGAGGTACATAATTCCATAGTTAAGAATGAACATATTTATCAAACATATTCCACATTCATATATCAATGTCTTACATTTCCATATATCAATAACCGTCATTTTTCTTGTTTTTCAGATAATTATGTATAACCATTGATAAGCATGTAATTCACTTGTTTCTTCTCATCAATCACAATTTCAAATGACAAATTCGTGTGAATCAGCTCAACCTCATTAGGTGTTTAAATTCTGTCACTTTGATTCACATACTCATAATTCACTAACATATCCTGTCAAACACAATTTCTGAATGATAAAATCACATAATTGAGCTCAATAATAATAATGATAACATTACTTACATTTCTTTTTCCACATGTTACATTGACGACTTACCAACTTGTCCATCCAAGGAACAACTTACAGATTTGAGTACATCGTGATCTGAAGTCCGAAATCTAGTTGAAGCACATACGTGCTAAACGGAAGCCCGAAGGCTAACTGAAGCACATAAGTGCTAAACGGAAGCCTTGAGGCTAATCAAGCACATAAGTGCTAAGCGGAAGCTCAGAAGGCTAATCAAGCTCATCGAGTGAATGAAACCCCAAAAGGGTTAACTGAAACTCATATGAGTTAATGGAAGCTCGTAAGAGCTAAACGAAAAGCAAACATGAGAATTCGCAACAAATGCTGAATCTCGGTTTACTTGGGTAATTTACCGTCAATCCATCTTTTTCATTTGAAAGATTGTACTCATTTCTGCGTTAGTTCCTCCTGAAATTCTCGGTTTAATTTCATAACTTTTGTACATAATTTACTTATTTTCAACAATTAACATACATAAATATTAATCACCATTCATAAAATAATATTGAAATTTAATAATATTAACAAATGGTCACTAAATTTAGTTATATAAACTCACAAGTTCGATTTTTGTATTATAGCGATAATCATAATTTCATAATAAATATTCCAAATAAAACATTATATTGTTTCTAATTCAACACTTATCGATTATAATCGGGCATGTGATCAATTTATACGATTCATTCATATATTTTTGTATATTTTCCTCCTCCTCCTCTCCATCCACATCCTTAGTATAAACAACACACTTGTAGGTAACATTATCTATAATTTTCACTATCTACTTATGTGAATATTCAAGTTGTCCATCTGTGTCATAGTCACTAAATTATTTTTATCTTGAGATACAGAACTCTAAATTAAGATCCATAAATTTTCCCAGAAACTAGATTCACATATCTTCTTACCATAAAATTTTCATAATTTTTGGTTGGGCTAATTAATACAGTTTATTCATTGAAGTCTCCCCTGTTCTGCTGTCTGACAGTTCCGACCCTTATTCACTAAAAATTAATTATCTCCTCGTACAGGATTCGAATGATGTTTCCGTTTGCTTCTATTGAAAATAGACTCATTCAGGATTCTAAACATATAAATTTAAGCCCCTAATTATTTTTATCCAATTTTTGATGATTTTACAAAATCAAAACAGGGGAACCCAAAATCATTCTGACCTTGTCTCACAAAATTTATCATATCTCATGATTTACAATTCCATTGCTTACATTATTTCTTCTATAAGAAACTAGACTCAATAATATTTAATTTCATATTTTATTCATCCTCTAATTTTATTTCTATAATTTTTGGTGATTTTTCAAATTTAGACTACTGCTGCTGTCCAAATCAGTTTTAATGCAAAATGTTGATTTCCATTTTGCCCCAAATTTCACAATTCATACAATTCAGTCCTTGCTCAATTCACCCCTCAATTAAGATAATTTTCTCAATTAATACTTTTCCTAAACATTATAAGTTATTTCATAACTACTGAATTTTAGAATTTTCACATAAAACTCTAACTTCAAACTCTTTTACAATTAGGTCCCAAACATTCACTTTCTATTCAATTCTTACAATAAAATCAACATATAAACAATTTAAAGCTCTAATTCCATCCAAAATCATCATATAATTCCAGCACATATGTATAGAAACTTTCAATTTCTTTCATAGAATCAAAAACTAATGAATTCAACAATAGGACCTAGTTGTAAAAGTTACAAAAACACAAATTTTAAGAAATAATCAAGAATTGAACTTACTTGAAGTAAAAATATGAAAAACCAGCTTAATAGAACTCTTCCATGGCATTTTTCTGATGAGAATGCAGAAAAATAAAGAGAAATCTAGATAATTCCACTTTAGTCCTAGCTTTATTAAGTAAATTTTGCAATTTTCCAATTTTGCCCTTAATTCTCCTTATTTTCTTGCTGATTTCATGCCCTTTCCGTCCAGACCAAATAGACTATGGGTCTATTTTCCTTTTAAACCCTCTTTCTTTTATCAATTAAGCTATTTAATCATTTCTCACAATTTTGCATTTGATACAATTTAGTCCTTTTTGTTCAATTAACTATCAGAACTTTAAAATTTCTTGACAAAACTTTAATACTAACATATTAACACTCCATAAATATTTATAAAAATATTTATGGCTCGATTTAAAATTATCGAGGTCTCGATTCCTCGTTTTCGATTCTAATTATTTTAATATTTATTTTTAGTACACTATTCACTATTTCAAAATTTTTCCTAACTTCACATTTAATTTATACTCACTAAATTAATAATATTTTCTACTCATTTGTCGGATTTAGTGATCTCGAATCACTATTCCAACACCACTGAAAATTAGGCTGTTACACTTAGGGTACGAGATTCTCGAGTATCTGATAGTATTCCGATTGGTTCAATGGGTAAATCATAGAGGTGGTTGTGTATAAGTTGATACGAGGTGGTACAGGTATGTACATGAACCATACAAATATTGAAATGAGGAAATTATGAAATGTATATATAATTTTGTGAATGAATATGTGGTAAGTTGATGATTCAATATGAATTATGTTATGTTATGTATTATTTGCTTAAGTTGTGCATATATGGTAAGTTGATTTTTATGCTATACGAACTTACTAACCTTTATAGCTTACATTGTTTAATTTTCCATGTTTTATAGTGAGTTCAAAGCTAGCTCAGATTCTGGGACCGTCGGAGTAATCAAGTTAGCCATTTGAATTGGCTTGTAAATGTAAATGTTTTGGTTTTGTATATAACCAAGAGATTTGGCTTAATTTGGTTGTTTTGGGTGTGTATACATATGTGTATATGGCTTTGGTTAGGTGTTTAAATATGGTTATGTTATGCTTATTAATATTTGGTAACCATAGGTATTAAATGGTTGAGAATTGAATTTGGTATACTTGTGAGATTAGGTTAAATGATGCAAAATTGAGAGTGTTCATATTGATGATTTGAGATTATGAGTTTTAGTATGAAATTGAAATGGCATATTGTGGTATTGTTGTGATATGTATTGGTTGGCTTTGAAATGGTATAATTTATGCTTGGTTGAGAGTAGATGAATGCCTATACATGCTATGTTTTGATGCCAAATGGATGGTTTTAGGTATGTGCAAACTTGGGTGGAAAATTGGCTTGGTAAATAGCCTATTTTTGTCCACACGGACAGAGATGTGTCCCCTGATGTTGAATTAAAAATCAAGTCAGTATGCTCCACACGGCTTAGCACACAAGCGTGTGACTTGGCCATGTGGCATAAGTCAGTATACCCTATAGGTTTGGCACGGCCTAGCACACGGCTTGGCACACGATCATGTGTGGTCATTTCTAGGGCACACGGGCTAGTCACACTGGTGTGTGTGTGTAACACCCCGAACCCGAGACCATCGCCGGTGTCGGACACGAGGGGTTAACGAGACAAATCCTCTTAAAGTACCGACCAATTTGGCATTTTCGGACAGGCTGGAAAACTGCGTCACTGTCGCCTTAAAAATCATATCTCGAGTTTCAAAACTCGGAAACTGATTCCGTAAATTTTCCCTGAATTTAGACTCATATATCCATCCATGGATTTATTTCTAGAATTTTTGGTTGGGCAAATTGGTACAGTTTATTAGTTAAAGTCACCCATGTTACAGGGGTCGACTACACTGACCTTCGCACGTTACAACTTGAATATCTCTCTGTACAGGGCTTTAATACTGGTGCCGTTTGTTTCTAATGAAACTAGACTCAAAATGGAATCTTAAAATATAAGGCATGGCTACTAATTATTTCTAGATAATTTATAGTAAATTTTCAAAGTCGCGACAGGGGACCCAGAAACCGTTCTGGCCCCGTCTCACGAAATCTCGAATATCTCTTAAAATACGCCTCATATGGTCGTTTCGTTTCATCCATATGAAAATATATTCATCAAGGTTCAATTTCATAATTTATTCACTATTTAATTCTACTTCTACTATTTTTAGTGATTTTTCCATCTCACCTCGCTGCTGCTGGCAGCATCTGTTACTAAAGCAAACAATGACTATTTCATAATTCTTCCATGGCCAACTATTTCATCATACGTAATGCAACTATGGCCACCTTATCAAAATTAAGGTTTCTAAGGCTCGTGACCATAGGTTTTAGAATCACACTCAACCGACCACATAGGCCATTTTCGCATGGCTTAAAGTTTACAACCCACAATTCAACAAAACAAAATAGCCTATACATGCCAAACGTTCTCCTAGTTCAACTACGAAGACAATACCAAAAGATTTCCAGCGGTGTGATGACTTCAACGACGGTTCCGAAACACGCAAACGATACGAGTCCAAGAGACCTAAAATGGGTGACAAGAAAACACCGAGTGAGTTTATAACTCAGAAGTCATAAGCATTCATCAACCAACCATTAATAAAATTATCACAACATGAAACGATAAACGAGGCTAGGTACTCCATCCATATCGAAACTATACTATAATTCCTCGGACCTTTCGGTTCAATCTCATACCAAGTCATACATCCACATTTCATATTCTATACAATAAGATATTTGAGGCATTTTCACACACCAACTCATTTTCACCACAATCATACAATTGCAATCATCACATAGATTTAAAGCTTACCAAGCTCAACCCCGAGCATGAACATATTGCCTATTCGTCATGAGCTCAAGGTACTTACCTGATCCGCTGTCCGGGATTAACTCGGTAATGTCGCACACTCAGTGCCAATTGTAATTCAAGAGCATATAGTGAATCCGCACACTTAGTGTTATATACATTCAGCTCGCACACTTAGTGCTATATAATCAAACTCGCACACTTAGTGCTGTACAATTTTAAACCCGCACACTTAGTGCCAATCTTGTCACCGTGTCCATTTATACCCGCACACTTAGTGCCGAGACCAATACCTTATGCATTTTGCTGCCTTTATACATTCAACAATGGCATCATTCCATACACATACATTTCCATTTACACATCAACTCATTTAAACACATTTGCATATATATTATGATCATTCAAATCAACACCAAATATATGCTTAATGACTTACCTCGTGTTGGGTAAAATAGTTCCAAGTCGGCTACTCGATGACCTTCGTCTTTCCCTTGCTTGATTCTCCTTCTTTAACTCCTTGAGCTTAATCAATAAATCACTAGTTTAACCATCTTGCTAAACATTCATAATTCAACTACACATGCATATGTATGCTTGTATATTCGCAACCATTCTTACTAATCGCCCATTTGGTCGATTATACACCTAACCGAATATGCACCAAAACTTGATTCAACATTACCTACATACTCACTTTAATGGCCGAATATATATATATATATATATATATGTACAATGTCAACTAACATCTTTTAATCACCTAATTTCATCTCATGAACATTTAATCAAATTTTCCCAATCTAGCATATATTTTCACATCCATTTGTAACATCATGTACAAACACATATACACATATATCAAAACACAAATTTTACCTATCATGCAACAAGCATAAATCGCACTTATGAGCATGCCATGGCGAATACATCCCACACCATCCCTTTCAATTTTTGGTCATGGTTAAACAAAGAAAACTCCATGTCTTACTCAAGAATGCTAAAAGAAATTTCAAGAGTAGTCAATCCATCATTACATGCATCATCAACAAGCTTCACATTTAGCATGCAATGGCTTTAACACAATATCAACCTTGGCCAAATACCATTTCCATGGCATAACAAGGATTTGAACCATGGGCTAACATGAACATCAAGTTAGCAACTAAAACATGCATGAATCTCATGACACAACCTCAAACATACCTTAATCTTGACACAAGTATGACCAAATCTCCTTCTAGTTCTCTTCTAAACCAAGCATGAAGCAAAAATCCTTCCTTTTTCCCTTAGTATTTTCGCCAAGATTTGAGAATGGATGAACAAATTTTTCTCCTTTCTTTTCCTCTACTCACGGCAACAAGGGGGCATCCATGCTCATTTTTTTTCATTTCTTTATTTTTCTACATGATCCACTAACTAAACATGTTGGAAACATGTTCCTTGCCCATATTCTTGTCATGGCCGGCCACTCTTCCCTTTTTTGGGCAAATTGACATGCAAAACCACTCTTTTGCATGCATGTACTATTAGACCATTGTAAGATTAGCCTATCACCTTTCAACAATGTTTCATACAAGTCCATTTTAATAAATTCACATAGAAATGATCAAATTAATGCATGAAACTTTCACACATGCATTTACTAACATCATAAACATAGAATATAACTTTTAATTACTTATAAGACTCGGTTTAGTGGTCCCGAAACCACTTTCCGACTAGGGTCAAATTAGGGATGTCACAGTGTGTGTGTTGGTCGTGTAACCCAAGTCAGAGAGTTACACGGGGTTAGACACAGGCTGGGACATGACCATGTGCTTCCATGTTGAATGTTCACACGGCCTGTGATACGGGCATGTCTTTGGCCGTGTGAGACACACGGACATATGTCCCCTGTATTTTGGAAAATTTTCTAAGTGTTTCAAAAATTTCCTGAGTTATCAGTTTAGTCCCGAACCACCCCGAATGCATGTTTTGAGCATTGTAGGTTAGTAATAGGGACAATGTGAGTGGTATTGAATGTTGATTACATGATATTGAAAATGTATGTGAAATAGATGTTTATTTACGTTATAAGTCTGGTAATGCTCCGTAACCATATTCCGGCATTGAATACGGGTGAGGGTGTTACATTTATTGGTATCAGAGCTACAGTTTAGTCGATTCTCAAACTAACATAGCATATGGGAGAGTTTAGCTATACATTCTATATATAACTTATGATAGTGTGATATCTCTTGATAGTTTAAATTGTGTTTTCGTATAGTAAATAGATCCCAACTGAGCTGTAGCTGATTATGTTGAAATTAATACGCCAGCCTCCGTTCACGAAGTAGTGCAATTAGAGTCGAGACCCATATCGGGTAGCTAGGGATGAGAGGCTAAAGAAGCCCTCTTCCAGATGATGAATGAGTGGTTTACGGAGTTTGTTCGAACAAATCTGCCTGCTCAGCAACCTCCACCCTACCTAATCCCTAATCGGTTCCCGTAGTTACTCAAGGTATGGAATTTTTAAGATTGAATAAGCCACTAGTTAATAAGATTCAAAAACACGGAGCTGAAGAGTTCAGAGCTACTGTTGACGACGATCCCGAGAGAGCCGAGTTTTGGCTTGAAAATACTATTCGTATATTTGATGAACTTTCTTGCACATCAGCTGAATGTTTAAAATGTGCCTATCATTTCTGAGTGACACAGTGTATCAGTGGTGGAATACTCTAATACCAGTGGTGCAAAGAGAAAGGGTCATTTGGGAATTCTTTCAAGCCGAGTTTAGAAATATATATATCAATCAACAATTTATCGACCAAAAAGGCAAAGAATTTTTGGAGCTGAAACAGGGTCGTATGTCTATGACTGAATATGAGCGAAAGTTTGTGAGATTCAATAAGTATGCTCAAGAATGTGTTTCCATTGAGGCAATTATGTGTAAAAGATTCGAAGACGGATTGACTGATGATATCAGATTGTTAGTTAGGATTCTAGAGTTGAAAGAATTTGTGGTGCTACTTGACAGAGCTTGTAAAGCCGAAGAACTTGGCAAAGAAAATAGAAAAGTTGATTTTGAGGTTAGAGATTTAAGAAAAAGATCGATGAATAGACCCTATCAATCTTCATCAAAGAAATCGCAAGGTTTGTACACTTGTTCAAATGCTTCAATTGGGTATCCAAACAGAGATATGGAAAGCAATAATAAAGTCTTAAAACTCAAGCTACATCAGTATCGAGTGTTGGCAGCGTAAGAAATAATAAACCCAAGTGTAGTCGACAATATTTTGGTGAGTATTGGATAAATAATAGAGGTTGTTTTAAATGTGGCTCGCAAGATCATTTCATTCATGATTGCCCAGAGTTAGTCGAGAAAGACAAGTTCCAGAATGCAAGACAGTGTAACACTGCTAATAGAGGGAGGCCACTTAAAAATACGAGGAATGTGACTAGTCGTAAAGGAACGACTAAGGACTTTGCTGTGAGATTTGAGGCTAGAGCACCTACCAGAGCACCAGATGTTATCACCGGTACATTTTCTCTTTATGAGACTAATGTAGTTGCATTGATTGATCCTGGATCGACTCATTCATATATTTGTATGAACTTATTGTCTAGTAAGAGTTTGCCTGTTGAGTCTACTAAGTTTATGATTAAAGTATCGAACCCTTTAGGCAAATATGTCCTAGTTGATAAAGTTTGCAAGAACTGTCCTTTAATGACTTAGGGTTACTATTTTTCAGCAAATTTGATGCTTTTACCGTTTGATGAGTTCGATGTAATTCTGGGTATGGATTGGTTGATGCTGCATGATGCTGTTATGAATTGTAGACGAAAGACTATTGAATTGAAATGTTAAAATAGTGAAATCATTTGAATTGAATCAGATGAGTCGAGTAAATTGCCTGTTGTGATTTCGTTTATGTCAGCTCAGAGATGTATGAGAAAAGGTTATGAAGCTTATCTTACTTATGTACTGAATACAAAAGTGTCTAAATCAAAAATTAAATCAATGTTAGTAGTCTGTAAGTATCCGGATGTGTTTCCAGAAGAGTTACCGGGGCTGCCACCGATCAGAGGGGTCGAATTTGCCATTGAATTAGTACTGGGAACATCACCGATATCTATAGCTCTGTACAGAATGGCTCCGACAGAATTGAAGGCGTTGAAAGCTCAGTTGCAAGAGTTAACAGATAGGTGTTCTGCATGACATAGTTTTTTGCCCTGGGATACACCAGTGTTGTTCGTAAAGAAGAAAGACGGATCAATGAGACTTTGTATTGATTATCGTAAACTTAACAAGGTTACAATAAAGAACAAGTATCCTTTACCGCAAATCGATGATTTGTTCGATCAGTTGAAAGGAACAATAGTGTTTTCGAAGATTGATTTGAGATCTAGTTATTATCAGTTGTGAGTGAAAGATTCAGATGTGTCGAAGACTGCGTTTAGAACAAGGTACGGGCATTATGAATTTCTTGTTATGCCTTTTGGATTAACTAATGCTCCTACAATTTTTATGGATTTGATGAATCGAATATTTAGACCGTTTTTAGACAGATTTGTTGTTGCATTCATTGACGACATTTTGATCTATTTAGAAGATGAGTCTAAGCATGCCGAGCATTTAAGGATTGTGCTACAAACCTTGAGAGACAAGAAACTGTTTACTAAATTCAACAAATTTGAGTTTTGGCTCCGAGAGGTCAGATTTTTGGGACATATAGTTTAAGCAGAAGGTATACAAGTTGACCCGGGCAAGATTTCTGCAGTTGTTGATTGGAAACCACCAAGAAATGTGTCTGAAGTCAGAAGCTTTTTGGGATTAGCTGGCTACTATCAACATTTTGTTAAAGGACTCTCGATGATTGCCACACCGATGACCATATTGCTATAGAAATATGTAAAGTTTCGAGTGGTCCGAAAAATGTCAACAGAGCTTTGAACAGTTGAAAGCATTGTTAACTGAGGCACCAGTTTTGGTTCAACCTAAGTCGGGTAAAGAGTTTGTGATTTTTAGCGACGCGTCATTAAACAGTTTAGGTTGTATTTTGATGTAAGAGGGTAAAGTGATAGCTTATGCCTCCAGACAATTAAATCCGCAAGAAAAAAATTATCCGACACGTGATTTAAAATTGGCTGTTATTGTTTTTGCATTGAAGATTTGGTGAGAATACCTATACGGTGAAAAGTGTCATATTTTTACCGATTACAAGAGCTTGAAGTATTTATCAACTCAGAAAGACTTGAATTTGTGACAACGAAGATGGCTCAAGTTGCTGAAAGATTATGAATTAGTGATTGATTATCATCCGGGAAAAGCAAATATAGTTGCGGATGCTTTGAGTAGAAAATCTTTGTTTGCTTTGCAAGCGATGAATACACAGTTAACCTTGTCTGATGATGGTTCAATTTTGGTTGAATTAAAAGCTAAACCATTATTTCTTTAGCAAATTTGTGAAGCTCAAAAGTGTGACAATGAATTGCAAGCTAAAAGAGAGTAATGCGAGTCGACTAGTGATTCAGACTTTCAGATCAGATCTGATGATTATTTAATGTTCCGAGGTAGAATTTGTGTCCCAAAGAATTCCAAGCTCATTCAGAAAATTTTACATGAAGCACATAGTAGTTGTTTATCCGTTTGTATTCCGAATGGTTCAACAGAAAAATCAGAGATGTTGTTGTGTATAAGTTGATACGAGGTGGTACAAGTATGTACATGAACCGTAAAAATATTGAAATGAGGAAATTATGAAAGTTATATATAATTTTGTGAATGAATATGTTGTAAGTTGATGATTCAATATGAATTATGATATGTTATGTATTATTTGCTTAAGTTGTGCATATATGGTAAGTTGATTTTTATGCTATACAAACTTACTAAGCTTTATAGTTTACATTGTTTAATTTTCCGTGTTTTATAGTGAGTTCAAAGCTAGCTCAGATTCTGAGACCATCAGAGACTCCATCACACTATCCAACTATCATTTTGGTACTTTTGAACTAAAGTATTTTGAGTATATGGCATGTATAGGAACTTTGGTCATTTTGGTTATGGATTGATAATGAAGTTAGCCATTTGAATTGGCTTGTAAATGTAAATGTTTTGGTTTTGTATATAGCCATGAGATTTGGCTTAATTTGGTTGTTTTGGGTGTGCATACATATGTGTCTATATGGCTTTGGTTAGGTGTTTAAATATGGTTATGTTATACTTATTAATATTTTGTAACTATAGGTATTAAATGGTTGAGAATTGAATTTGGTATGCTTGAGAGATTAGGTTAAATGATGCAAAATTGAGAGTGTTCAATGATTTGAGATTATGAGTTTTAGTATGAAATTGAAATGGCATATTTTGGTATTGTTGTGATATGTATTGGTTGGCATTGAAATGGTATAATTTATGCTTGGTTGAGAGTAGATAAATGCCTATATAAGTTATGTTTTGATGCCAAATGGATGGTTTTAGGTATGTACAAAGTTGGGTGACAAATTGGCTTGGTAATTAGCCTATTTTTGTCTACATGGGCAGAGACACGGAGTGTGTCTCAGCTGTGTGTGACACACTGTTATATTACACGGCCATGTGTCCTCTGGTGTTGAATTAAAAATCAAGTCAGTATGCTCCACAAGGCTTAGCACACAGGCGTATGACTTGGCCGTGTGGCATAAGTTAGTATACCCTATAGGTTTAGAACGGCCTAGCACACGGCTTGGCGCACGGGCGTGTGTGGCCATTTCTAGGGCACATGGGGTAGTCACACGAGGGTGTGTGTTGGCCGTGTGACCCAAGTCAGAGAGTTACACGGGCTGGGACACGACCATGTGCTCCCATTTTGAATGTCCACACAGCCTGTGACACTGGCGTGTCTTTGGCCTTGTGAGACACACGAGCGTGTGTCCCTTGTATTTTGGAAAATTTTCTAAGTGTTTCAAAAATTTCCTGAGTTATCAGTTTAGTCCCGAACCAACCTGAATGCATGTTTTGGGCCTCGTAGGCTAGTAATATGGACAATGTGAGTGGTATTGAATGTTGATTACATGATATTATAAATGTATATGAAATGGATGTTTATTTATGTTATAAGTCTGGTAATGCTCCGTAACCCTATTCCGGCGTTGAATACGGGTGAGGGGTGTTACAAGAAGACCGTAAGATACCTATTCTATTAGGTAGATCATTTCTAGCCACATCTAGGTTCACCATTACCCTAGAAAATAATGAAATAATCATGAAAAAATTTGTGAGACTGAAATATTCAAATGCAATCACCAACAGAATGAGCAAAGTAGGGAAAATTTAAAGAGATCATGTTATGAAATATCTGTTGATAAACGCCAAATTATACATAGTTTTACCCCAAATACTTAGCATATTTATGGATGTTTACTACTAGATTTGTGGATTTTGGTGCTCTTAATTCGGTTATTTCATGTTTTGTACTCAAGAGAGCACTAAGAGTCAAAAGGAGCCAAAAACGAGCTAAAAAGGGACAAAATAGAGCAAATCGAGAAGTTCACACGGCCTAAGCCTTGCCACACGGACTGCTCAAATGCCCGTGTCCTTCGAGGGTCTCGACCAAGGCTCTCATGATTCACACGGCCTGGCCATTGACCCACACGGCCGTGTGCAATTTAACGGATCGAACACGGCCTGGAAAACACGTCACACAGCCATGGCACATGGGCGTGTCCCTTTTTCAAAGAGTTGTATTTTACACGGAAAAGGGTACTTAGGGAGGAAGAAAGCTAATCCAAAGCCTATATAAACACCCCAAGTGTAACCTAATAAGAGGGGCCTCTTCCAGAACTTTTCTGGAATACAGAACCACACGCCAGGAATTACTTGAAAGAAGCTAGACGATCCATCCCAAAAGCCGGAGCTACTCCAAGACTGAAGATCTCTCTCAGAATTCCTTCAGGGGTTTTAGAGTTTTCTTCATGTTTTGTTATTTTTATACTTTTAATATGTACTTTTATTTTATTATGAACTAAACCCCTTAGATACCTAAGAGGGATAAAACCTATGATGGATCTTGTTATTATTATCTGAACTGTATGATAAATACTTGATTTGTTCTTAATTATGTGTTCTTAATGCTTGAGTTAATATTCTGGGTATTAATTCATGATTTGATGTGCTTATGCAGAGGAGGAATAGACCCTGCCTAAGAGTAGATTTGGCATAATTAAGTGGAGTTGATCGAATACCTAGAAATAGGGTTACGAGATTTTGCCGGATTAGGGTGAAACTTAATATGGGAGTCCATAAAGTGATTTACTGCTTTCCTAGGAGTTTTAATTAAAAAAAAATTTCGATTAATTCAACTGAGGGTTAGACGTTATTAGTCTCGAAAGGGATAATAGCATAGGTTAGGGAATCTCACGAATCAAGTCAAGTGAATAAATCGTCTGGTTCAGAGTCAGATAACAAGTGAAATCTAGGTGGATTCCTCCTTGGGTGTCGTCTTTATCAATTGCTTTTCTTCAAGTCTTTTTCTAAATTTTCTATTTGCTTTAATTAAATTAGTTAATTAGTTTAGATAATTAGTTTAATAAACAAACCCTTTTATTCTTAGGCTAGATAATAAAAAGATAGTTATTACTAGTACTTTTTGGTTCCCTTGGGTACGATATCCCGGTCTTGCCATTACTATACTATTGTTCGATAGGTGCGCTTGCCTTTTCGTCGTGATAATAGTTAGTCTAGGTTTGATCTTCATTATAAATATTTATTAGTTGTTACGAATCACGCGATCAAGTTTTTGGCGCCGTTGCCGGGGAATCAAAATATTAGGAACGCTAAATTTTTATTACTTTAGCCATTTATTTTTTCTTGCAATTTAATTTTAGCTTATTATTATTATTATTTATTAATTTACTTATTTTTTTTTCTTGACAGGTTTTTATAGTTTATGACTAGAAGAAACCCGTCAGGACCATTACTTTTTGACGAAGAAATCAACCGCACAGTTCGTAGAAACCAAAGAGAAATAAGCGTAGCTTACGATACATGGAGAACGAGTGAGAAGATGAAACTCAACCCCCAACCGACGAGATGGCTGAAAACCAAGGCAATCAGCTACCTCCTGTAATTGCGGCTAATCAAAATCTTGCTCCACGTACTATGTATGATTATGCTAAATCTTTTTTAACAGGAACTGAATCTAGCATAGTTAGACCTGCTGTAGCTGCAAATACTTTTGAATTAAAACCTAACACTATTCAGATGATACAGTAGTTTGTTCAGTTTGATGGTTTACAGGATGAAGATCCGAACGCTCACTTAGCGAACTTTCTGGAACTTTGCGATACATTTAAAATCAATGGCGTTTCTGATGATGCCATATGTCTTCGGTTGTTTCCCTTTTCACTGAGAAACAAAGCTAAACAGTGGTTGAACTCGTTACCACGAGGGTCTATCACTACTTGGGAACAAATGACCGATAAATTTTTACTAAAATATTTTCCGCTGGCTAAAACGGTTAAATTACGTAATGATATCTCTTCTTTTGTGCAGATGGATTTAGAAACACTTTACGATGCATGGGAGAGATACAAGGACTAACTGAGAAGGTGCCCTCACCATGGGTTACCGCTTTGGCTTCAAATACAAACATTCCACAATGGCCTAAATCCCTCGACTCGACAAATGGTTGACGCAGCTGCTGGCGGAACCATCAACAATAAAACACCGGAAGATGCCTATGAATTTATAAAGGAGATGTCACTGAATAACTATCAGCGGCAAGTTATGAGGACAAAGCCAACGAAAATAACCGGCATTTATAACATCAATTCAGTCACCATGCTCTCTAATTAGGTAGAACTTCTAAATAAAAAATTGACGGTTTACTTGGTTCTAAGTAGGTACATCCAGTAATGAGGTGTGACTCAAGTGGGGGAGGTGTGCATACAGAATACCAATCCTTTAATCCTACAACTGAAGAAGAACAAGTCAAATATATGGGTAACAATAACTTCTGATCTCAAAATAACTCATACAGTAATACTTATAATGCAGGTTGAAGGAACCACCCAAATTTCTCCTGAGGTGGTCAAGAGAATATAAAGCCACAAAATCCTCAGGGTTTTCAACAGCCACCTTATCAATAAGAGAAGAAACCAAACCTTGAAGAGATGCTTTCTAAATTCATCTTGGTGTCAGAAACCAGTTTCTAAAATACCGAGACAGCACTTAAGAATCAATAAGTATTGATCCAAGGACTCAAAACTCAGATAGGCCAACTATCCAAACTAATCTCCGAACGACCACAAGGTAGCTTACCAAGTAATACTGAACCTAATCCGAGGGAACACCTCAATGGAATTAGTGCTCAAAATAAAGAAGGATTCATTGCACCAGAGCCAGAATTACAGCAAGACAACGCAATGAACAAAGGTCGAGAAGAGGTAAACGATAATAATCCTAAACAGGTAAGTACGAATTATGAACCTCGTGTGCCATATCCTAAAGCGATGACGAAAGACAGAACAAAAGAACAATTCGGTAAGTTTGTCAAACTCTTAAAGAAATTACATATTAACTTACCCTTTATTGAAGTTCTATCGCAGATGCCCAACTCAGCAAAATTCTTAAAGTAACTTCTGAGCAATAAAAGAAAATTAGACGCTACATCGCACGTGGAACTCAATGCAGTCTGCTCAGCTATTCTAAATAATAAGCTACCTAACAAATTGAAAGATCCAAGGAGTTTTACAATTCCTTGCTTAATTGGTATTTTATCTGTGAATAATGCTTTAGCTGATCTAGGGGAAAGTATAAATGTTATGCCGTATAAAATGTTTAAACGACTAGGTCTCGGTAAACCTAAACAGACGAGGATAAGCATACAATTGGCTGACAAAATAGTTAGATTTCCTAAAGGTATTATTGAAGATGTTCTCGTTAAAATTGATAAATTTATTTACCTAGTAGACTTTGTCGTCTTAGATATGGATGAGGATAACGAGGTACCTTTAATTTTAGGACGACCCTTTTTAGTAACTACTAGAACCATTATTAATGTAGGCATAGGAGAGCTAACTCTTCGTGTAGGAGACGACGCAGTAACACTCCAAGCACTCGACTCAGTCAAAACCTCTAAGACTCAAGATAATGCTATGAAACTTGTCGATGACAAAACTAATATTCAATCGTTCTTGCAGGAACCTCGTCGAATTAAGACAACGGAGACAATGCACTATTATCAAGTAGCAAACAAAGACACCCATGATGAACGAAGGCTTCAAATAGAGGAGCTAGATGAATGGCGAGCACACAAACTGAGAACACATGATAAACCAAAACTACGCCAAAATAAGCCTGATACCTCTCCTAATCAACTCAAGGTTGGCGATAAAGTCTTACTAGATGCCGCAGATCCCCACATTGTCACTACTATACCAAATGAGGAAATTCCTCTTACGGTACTCAGTATTTTTCCATTTTGTACAATGGAGGTGAGTCATCCCAAGTTCGGCACTTTTAAGGTAAACAACACCCGATTAAAACCTTATTTTAAGATTGACAGCAAGAATAAGGAGTATGAACTCCTCAAACCACCATGATAATTTAACAGAGAGGTAAGTCGAGCTTAGACTATAAATAAGCGCTTCTCGGGAGGCAACTCGAGCACTAACATATTTTGATTTCTTTATTTTTAATTTCTAACACTTTGAATCATTAACTTAATCTTTGAATTGCAAAGTTTTTCAGCACATACAGCCAGGCACACGGGCGTGCCTAAAGCCATGGCCAAACAGGGGAAGAGACACGGCCGTGCGATAAAGCCGTGTTGAAGCGGGACATGATTTCCTCAAAATACGGGGTGCGATAAATCCCCACGACCGTACGATATGGCCGTGGGTGAACTTGATAGGAGACCACGGGCGTAGGAATGGAAAACTACGAGCGTGTCAGGGACAAGGCTCGATTCTGTTTCTTCGACATGGGCGTGAGACACGCCCGTGCCGTTCAGCCGTGTACGACAATACACGGGCGTGCTACCATAACACACGGGCATGGGAGAAGCAAACAAAGCTAGGCACGGCCGTGCGACATGGCCGTGTTTAACACATGGGCGTGGGATAGTAGCCAGGCACGACCTAATTCGTAAAATTTGAAAAACACAGGCTCACCCTCAAAGTACACGGGCATGGCCCTAGGCCGTGTGAACCTCCTCTATATAAGCAAACCACTGTTCATCTCATTCCCCTTTTCAAAACCCTAGCCGAAATCTACCCTTTTCCATTCTCTAATCCCTATTCCGGCCACCATTCCCCAAATTCTCACTTCTCCAACCCCCAAACCACCCTCAAATCCACTCCCCTTGCATTAATCCCTACTTTCTCCCCTCTATACCCTCTATTTTTCCTCCACACGGCTATATCCCCGTGTCACACGCCCATGCTCGCCACCAACACGCCCGTGCACCGCCCTACAGTAGCCTTTGGTTCACTTTCTCAACCTTATTTTAACAATTTGTATTGCTACATTAGTATTCTACATGCTTTACATAGATATTGTTACTATTACAAATATGTTTTAGATAAGTTAGGAATTTGCTTTAGAATTTTCTATATTTGAATTGTTTAAGCTACTAAATAGTATATACTAGTTTTAGGCCTTTTGCTTAACTACTGATGTATCTTGGATTCTATCAATGCTCATGTATTTTTAGGAACATTATGTCGTCATCGAGAGGTAAGAAGGTCGCGGTCCCATCCTCAAAGAGATGTAGGGGACCGGGTTCTTCCTCAGTACGTGCTACAGCCGAAGTTCGACACCCGTTCCTTAAATTTCTGCAAGCTTCGCAGGAGGATCTATTTCAGATACTACGCGCACGAACCCTCACTACAGGTCGCTGCATTGACTGGGCTGTCGTCGAGCAAGTTCAGCTAGCTGATGCCATCCGCGCCCTCCTGTCCACAGACCCATGGGAACGGTTCTTCGCTATTATCGAGCCCACTTATTTAGAGCTAACTTTAGAATTATGCTTTACTTTTCATTTACAGGTGGTGATAATGAACAATGATGACCCAGGCACCATTCACTTCCGATTAGGGGGTCTAGTTCGCACAATGAGTGTCCCAGAGTTTGGAGTCGCTCTGAGACTCTACACCAATGAGTTTATGGAGGAGGAAGACATGAATGCACTACCACGAAATATCCACATTTCTCCCTCATTGTGCTGGAAAGCTTTGGCAGCACTCTTTTCCACCTACGACCCCAGCCGCTCGAAAGCCTCAGCTCTCACTCCTTCCTTACGCTATCTCCATGCCATATTGGCACACACATTGATCGGGAGGAGAGAGAGCACCGGCATCGTCAACACCCACGACGCCTACTATTTATGGTGCATGGCAAATACACACGTGACTAACTTGGCATGCTTCATTACTTTCGCCATTCGCAATTAGACCGAGCGGCATAGGAAGGGAGTGATCTCCATCAGCCCCTACGTGACGTGCCTTGCCAGACACTTCGGTCTCCTCAACACCGTGGCCCAGTCATCAGTACACTGATAAGTCAGATGTCCCTATAGGGCATCACGACTATGTTACACATGAGGATGATCGAGCGCCAACGTGGGACCGATCCTCCTCAGTACCGTCTCTCTCATGCCATTGACGAGGAGGATCTTGAGGACATTCCTGATGATGTTCCCCCACAGCATGAGGAGCCTTCCACCGCGCCACCTAGGGAACGACCAGTTCATGCGGCTGCTTCATTGGCACACCTTTCCAACCTACTCGCCCACTTCGAGCAGTGTTGCACTACACAGTTCGAGATGATTCACGAGTGAGATCGGCGACAGGACCAACAGATGGACGATATGCAGGCCATGATGCAGCAACTGTGCCAGCACTTTCACATCGCCACCCCAGCGCCACCACTTGAGGGCCCCACTGACGAGGATCATTGAATCCTCCTATCTTTTTATTCTTTTTATTTTATTTTATTTTATTTTTATTTTTATTTTTATTTTTATTTTATTTTTATTTTTATTTTTTTTATTTTTATTTTCATTTCAATTTTATTATCTTAATTTGAAAGACATATCTATATTAGTAATTTTTTTTCATTTTCTGGTATTTTTAACAAGTAATCCCACTACGCTCTCTTCTACACCAACTCTTAATAAGCTTTTCATGATTCTACAGACTTCCAAGCAAAGCTGCTAGGAATATTTTACGGAATGAGGAAACAAATGGGAAACAATACCTCACGAGTGTCATGTTCAACGACCCAATTTCTTCATCTAGCCAAGAACAATGGCAGCTATTACTTTCCCCAAACACTCCAGCCTCAGAATCAAGCTCTGCATCCATATAACAAGGAGTTTCACCTCCTTTCCTCTTATGATTTTCTTTATTTTGAATAATCTATCTTTGTACATTGAGGGCAATGTACATCTTAAGTGTGGGGGGGTGAACATGAAACCTAACTTTTTGCATTATTCTCAAATCCCTGAATTTGGTCTTGTGCTTAAGTGATTTTCTCATAATATTGATAGAATGAATTCTGATTGATCTATAATTATTGTTGATATGTCATGAATTAGACTATGGGAATTATGCATGATTATTTGATTATAGGACATTAGAGAATCGAGCATGATAGTTGATATTTTGAGAACTAAAATTTTTAGACTATTTTCCTAAATTGAAGTATTATATTGAAATCTTAAGTATACAGGAATGACATCAAAAACCCAAATTTTTGGTGAGCATGTAGCTTTCTTTCTTGTTCACTTCTTTTATGGTTTGAGTGTGTCAACATTGAACTGTTCTTCTAGAATTTACTTCGATTATACATGTCGAGATCACATGTATGATTTGATACACTGAGATGATAAAGGCACTTAGGATTCAACCCATTTACTCCATAAAAAGCCTTCCCACATAATTAAACCCTTAGTGAACTCCCTTTGAGCCTACTAATTTTTTTTATTGATTAACCTTGATCATTAACCCATTAACCTATTATTTTTGAAATCCTCTTACTTAATTTACTTTTTTTTATCGAGATTAAATTTAATACTGTTACCTCACTATGTTCACCATTTTTTGTTACTGAATCATGAAGTATGATTTCTATATTATATTAACTTGATTTGTTCTTAAAAAAAAAACTCAATATTATTATTGTAATTCTCAGCAAGCTAAAGTTTTCATGAATTCATGTAAAATAGTTCTAGATATTTGTTTGTGGTTCAGTAATTAAGTTTTTGATAGTGGGGTAACATATTGAAATTATCTCGATTCTAACCCTTGTCTCTTCAGCTTGTATCCATACTTGTAACCTAAACCCCATTACAACCATGCAAAGACCTTTTGATTAGTGTATCATATCATTTACAAGTGGTAGAGATTTGATTTTCATGCAAGCCTATGGTAATAACTTTTCATGTTAGACAATCGAGTGCTTAATCTTGAACCTTAAACACTTTGAGTGATTTGAGTGAATCTTTAGTGAGGATGTCATCTCTTGTATATTTAGGACTAAATTTAATTACTTGAATGAAGGAGATTACCTGTAATTTTATTATCAAAGTATTCGATTTAGATTGTTTGAGGTTTTTAAAGCCCCTATAGTTGAATTCTCGCTGTATGATTTTCCGTTGAATAATTTGTAACATTATTAGTAATGCTTATGCGATTGAAAGGAATGAATTCTAGCAGTAAATGAGAATTTCACTTGAGGACAAGCAAATGCTTAAGTGTGGGGGTATTTGATAAACGCCAAATTATACATAGTTTTACCTCAAATACTTAGCATATTTATGGATGTTTACTACTAGATTTGTGGATTTTGGTGCTCTTAATCCGGTTATTTCATGTTTTGTACTCAGGAGAGCACCAAGAGTCAAAAGAAGCCAAAAACGAGCTAAAAAGGGACAAAACGGACCAAATCGATAGGTTCACACGGCCTAAGCCTTGCCTCACGGGCAGCTCACACGCCCGTGTCCTTCGAGGGTGTCGACCAAGGCTCTCACTATTCACACGGCCTAGCCATTGACCCACACGGTCGTGTGCAATTTAACGGATTGAACACGACCTGGCAAACACGTCATACAGCCTGGCACACGGGTGTGTCCCTTTTTCAAAGAGTTGTATTTTACACGGAAAAGGGTACTTAGGGAGGAAGAAAGCTAATCCAAAGCCTATATAAACACCCTAAGTGTGACCTAATAAGGGGGCCTCTTCTAGAACATTTCTGGAATATAGAACGACACGCCAGGAATTACTTGAAGGAAGCCAGACGATCTATCCCAAAAGTCGGAGCTACTCCAAGACTGAAGATCTCTCTCAGAATTCCTTCAGGGGTTTTAGAGTTTTCTTCATGTTTTGTTAGTTTTATACTTTTGAGATATACTTTTATTTTATTATGAACTAAACCCCTTAGATACCTAAGGGGGATAAAACCTATGATGGATCTTGTTATTATTATCTGAACTGTATGATAAATACTTGATTTGTTCTTAATTATATGTTCTTAATGCTTGAGTTAATATTCTGGGTATTAATTCATGATTTGATGTGCTTATGCAGAGGAGGAATAGACCCTGCCTAAGAGTAGATTTGGCATAATTAAGCGTAGTTGATCGAACGCCTAGAAATAGGGTTACGAGATTTTTCTAGATTAGGGTGAAACCTAATATGGGAGTCCATAGAGTGATTTACTGCTTTCCTAGGAGTTTTAATTAAGAAAGAAATTTCGATTAATTCAACTGAGGGTTAGACGTTATTAGTCTCGAAAGGGATAATAACATAGGTTAGAAAATCTCACGGATCAAGTCAAGTGAATAAATCATCTGGTTCAGAGTCAGATAACAAGTGAAATCTAGGTGGATTCCTCCTTGGGTGTTGTCTTTATCAATTGTTTTTCTTCAAGTCTTTTTCCAAATTTTCTCTTTGCTTTAATTAAATTAGTTAATTAGTTTAGATAATTAGTTTAATAAACAAACCCTTTTATTCTTAGGCTAGATAATAAAAAGATAGTTATTACTAGTACTTTTTTGTTCCCTTGGGTACGATATCCCGGTCTTGCCATTACTATACTATTGTTCGATAGGTGCGCTTGCCTTTTTATCGTGATAATAGTTAGTCTAGGTTTGATCTTCATTATAAATATTTATTACTTATTATGAATCACGCGATCATCTGTAAAAACCCTAGCTATCTTGAGTCGGAAAAGGTATTCTCTGTAATTAATGCAAGTAGAAAGAGCAAATTTAAAGAGTGGGATAAACAAAAAAAAGGTGGAATGGCATGATAGATGTTGGACCAATATGGATAGGAAAACAATCAAAGACGTATCCATGTATACACTAATGGAGCTAACAGACGAATCCAGTAGTAATACCTAACACTTTTTAAACTATGTTAAAATTTTGTAAATTATTGTATTTTAGTGGACTTATACGTAAATTAGGAATTAATTTGATTTAAATTGTTTTGAATTAGGTTATATATGCACGAACACTTTGAAACTCAAGAAGGGCCAAAGTAGAGCCAGTGTGGCAACACCGATAACAAGATTAAGGAATTGAGCAATTCAGCTCGATGTCATGACTTAGCACCTCTATGTCACGACAAAGTAGTTAGAAGTCCCAAAATCTAAATATTTCAAGGTGTTTCGCAACATCAAACCCCGATGTCGAGACATCGATAGCCTACCAGGGGTGTTGCAACATGGAGCCCCTATATCGCGACATCGCTGCAATTTTCTACAGGGCCGACTCGACCCGTTGCACAACCTATAGGTTTTAACCCTTATTTTACCCGATTTTTAACCTAAAAACACCAAAATTTTTAAAACTATAACACTTCTAACTATTTCTAAACTTCCTAAACTCTTCAATCGCAAAACCTTCCCCATTTATTTTTCTTTCTACTTTGCTGTAACTTTTTCTTCATTTTCTTGTATTCTACTTTGTGCAAGGATAAAAGTACCACATAAACAAGGAACTTGCAACAAATTTTTGCAAGAAATCACAAGATTTCAAACAAGGCTAAGGGTTCCTACTTAAGTTTATTTTTCAATTGCATTGTTCTTTTGTTTCTTTGAAATATGTTGCTTGATTTATCTTCTTCTAGTAAAAAAAATTATTGAAAATGCCTTCTAGGAAATTTAGATGAACTAGTGAACAAGAGCCGTTGGAGGTCACAAATCCTTCAAAATTTCCAAATGCGAATGTCAAAAAATATTTTCTAGAATTACCAGGAAAGACATTTGCTCAAGAATAGGGTTTCGAACCATTGGTTATTCTTTGTAAACAAATTTGGGCATTAGTTCAGTATCATAGATGGGAGCGATTTTGCATGAATCCCAAAGAAAACGTTGTTATCCACGTGGTCCAAGAGTTTTATGCATCTTTTAAGGATAAAGAGATGAGGTACGCAACTATTTGGGAAACCATAACAGTACAAGGCAAAGAGGTACACGTCACCCCTATGGGAATTTATGAGTTTTATAATAGTCCGTACTATGAAAATGATTTCCTTGAAAGCAATAATTTAACAAATTTTAATGACATAGATATGGATAACATTATAAATTACCTAACCGAAGGGAGGGGTGAGTGGAATCACCGACTGGGTATTGGACTACCAACCAATTTTAATCAAGCGCTAATATTTCCTGAAGCTAATATGTGGATGTCATTTCTTTGCAGTAGAATTACACCTACAATGAATGTTTCTAACGCAAATACTTTTCAAGCTATTTTGTTATATGGCATTTTGCAGAAGAAACAGATATGCATCAAGGAATGGATCTATCACAGCTAGACCTGTTCATAGGTTGGGTCAACCGGCTTAGGCTGAAGGCCAGCCCAAAATGTAGGACGGTTTGGGCAAAAATACAGGCCCGAAAAAAGGGCTTGGACAAAAAAAAGGGTGGGCCATTAAGTAAGGCATTTTTTGCCTGGGCCCGAGCCCGGCCCGAATTCATTAAAGGACAAAAAAATTGTTTATTTTTAATATTATTTTCTTGTTGTTTTATCCCTATTTTGCTACAATTTTACTATTACGTTGCTACTATTTTGTTGTTGGTGTTTGGATATTATATAAAACTTATTTTATTGTTAATTTTGTTATTATTTTAAAGACATTTGTTAATTTTGTTATTATTTTAGAGGCATTTGCTTGCTAAGTTGCATCTATCTTAGTATTATTGAAGTATACATATTTTTAAAATTTATTTTCAATTTGTTGGGAAATATTGATTTTGATGTTTTTAGTAT
The DNA here is from genome assembly GCF_025698485.1 of Gossypium arboreum. Taxonomy (NCBI): domain Eukaryota; kingdom Viridiplantae; phylum Streptophyta; class Magnoliopsida; order Malvales; family Malvaceae; genus Gossypium; species Gossypium arboreum. The sequence continues at coordinate 60,034,908 of NC_069078.1, read as the reverse complement.
TTTTGATGTATTACATATATTTTAAAATTATATAAAAATAATATAAAAATTAATATGGGCGGCCCGGGTGTAACACCCCTAACCCGTATCCGTTGCCAAAACAGGGTTTCGGGGCATTAATAGAATTTACATATCATTTAACGAAAATTTCAATTAAATACTTATCGATTCAATGCATCATATAAATAAACATATTACCGTTCAATCAATAGCTTGGCACTTGTCTAAGTATCAAACAACAACATTGTTAATATACTTGTACATATTTCATATAATTTCAACATTGATATACCTATTTTCTCGACATATCACACTTGAGTTTAATAATAGTCTCAACTTACATAATTTCCTTGTATCAACATATCAAAGGTAATCATATATGTACATGTCACGAAACATATTATTCTCTTACCATTTCTTCATAAGGATATATAATTCATTTTGTTATATCAATATTTCATGCACCATCACTTCCTTATTTCTTATGTATATTTATTTCAGTAATAGTTCATATTAAACTTAACATAAATTAAATTCCATGTATCCATACTTATTTCATTTATCTATCTTCTTAATTATTTCATACAACTATTTTGTACATATATTTCCATATGACCAATTCCTGTAAACATTTCACACAAGCATTTTGTATAACCAATTCATATAACCATTTGTCATCTGGTACATATTACCTGAATATTAGTTGTTCAACAGATGTCTTTGTGTCTCTCATCCATGATCTTATTTATCTTCGACATGATGCCATAGTGTCTTTCAACTATGGTCTTACTCATTTTCAGTCATGTTGCTATGGTCTTATTCATTTCCCCGTCATGTTGCCATGGTATCTTTCAATCATGGTCTTATTCATTTCAAGTCACGTTGCCATGGTATCTTCCAACCATGGTCTTACACATTTCATATCATGTTGTCATGGTATCTTTCAACCATGGTCTTACATATTTCATATCATGCTGCCATGGTATCATTCAATCATGGTCTTACACATTTCATATCATGTTGCCATGGTATCTTTCAACCATGGTCTTACATATTTCATTTCAGAAAGCACACTCCCACGAACCTCATCCTTACAGCGGGATTACCAGTCCAGGCTAAATCCCCTGTAATATAAACTCATAGAGTATTGTCGGGTTTACCAGTCCAGGCTAAATCCCCTACAACGACAATTACACTAATGAGCTTGAATCTGAATTACCAGTCCAGGCTAAATTCAAACCCTAATTTGAATTACCCGTCCCGGCTAAATCCATTTTCCACAAATTCTTCGGGAGGGCAATATCAGAATAGGATCACCCGTCCGGGTTAGATCCTTTTTACCGTCAATTCCTTTTCAGAAATCCATCGAATTTTCCTTTTATTCAACCGAGATTTCTTCCCCTTTTTATCAAATATATCAATGTTTCATCAATTTTTATACAATGAACATTCAAATCGTATTCACATCAATAACATACATTTCAAGCATTTAAGAATATAATTCAAGTTACACGAACTTACCTGGCAAAATTTCAGAAATATCAAGATTCAGGGGTATTTTGGTAAATTTTTCATTTTCCCCGATTTTCACACAATCTTGATCCAAATTAATAATTTCATTTAATATATTAATTTATTTAATAAAACAACTCATTTCCTTCATTTTGGTCATTTTTGGCATTTTTACTAAATTGCCCCTACAGTTCTTCTTTTATTCAATTTAGTCCCTGAGTCTAAAACATATAAATTATCCATTTTAAACGTAAACCTATTAAGGGTGGCAACAAACAGCAGTATGTATGTTACCGGATGAAATACTTCTCTCAATTTTTCATCCGTTTTGCTTCTGTTCGTTTGGTTGCAACTCCCAAGTCCTTGAATCTCAAACTTACTTCGTACTTCATCCAGAATTATTACTTTGTTACTCTAGCTTCAACAAGAGCTTCATATTTCATCCGAATAACTTAGTTCTGTTTTTCTTCTTTTGTGAAAAACCCAACAAAACCCTTGCTAGCTAAAAATTCATATATTTATTTCCCTTCTCTTCCTCTCCATTCCACATTCTTAATTTATATAACATGCTACAGGTAACATTATCAATAATTTCACTATTTACTTATATGTATATTCAAAATTATCCATTTGCTTCATAGTCACTAAATTATTTATATCTTGAGCTAAAGAATTTGAAATTAAGATCTGATAATTTTTCATGAAAATAGACTCACATATATTCTTACCATAAAATTTTCAGAATTTTTTATTTAGCCAATAAGTACAATTTATTCTTTAAAGTCACCCTTGTTCTGCTATCTAACAGTTCTGACACTTCTTCACTAAAAGTTAATTATCTTCTCATAAAGGATTCAAATGATGTTCCCATTTATTTCTCTTTAAAATAGACTCATTCAGAATTCTAAGCATATAAATTTAAGCCCCTAATTATTTTTCTCTAATTTTTGATGATTTTCCAAAGTCAGGATAGGGGAACCCGAAATCATTCTAACCTTATCTAACTAAATTTGTAATATCTCACCATTTACAATTTCATTGCTTACACCGTTTCTTCTATGAGAAACTAGGCTCAATAAAATTTAATGTCATATTTTATTCAACTTCTAATTAAATTTTCACAATTTTTGGTGATTTTTCAAATTTAGACCACTGCTGCTGTCCAAAACTGCTTTAGTGAAAGATATTAATTACCATGTTTATAACACCCTTATTTTCTTTCTCTACACTATTTCTCATCACTTTCTCTTGTTTTCTCTTCACTAACATATCAAGAACATAGGACCATATGTAAGGAAACTCTACCATGCTTTTTCAATAATATCAAACTTAAAAATATATTGAAATCATGATGGTCTTACCTTGTTCTATTGATTTCAATCTTCATCTTGATTTTCTCTCTCCTTCAGCTTCCATTTCTTGAATCCAACTTGATATTCTAACTTCCCATAGTCTTCTTAACATTTTTCTCTCTTGGTAGCTATGGAAATTCTTTTGATTTTTGGGTGAAAATGGTAAATTTTTTGTAGAAGGACCAAATTGTAAAGAAAGAAAAATTTTCTTTCTTTCTCTCTTTCTCTCATGTTAGTGCATGGGAAAGATGATGATAATTCTTCATCTTTCCTTCCTTTTATACTAAATAAATAATAATAAAATAATAAAATATCTCATTAAAATAATATTTATCTAATTAAATAATTATAAAATATCATCAACATCATCATTATTTTCTAGATTTCTCTCTCTTCCAATTGACCATTTTACCCTTTATTATCTTTTAAAATTCCATCCTTGAGCCATCATTTAATTTTGTAAAATTACAATTTAATCCCTCATAGTTCTTCACCTATTCAATTTGGTCCTAATTCATCCATTTTCCTTAGCTTATAGACCATTCCACCCTTAAAATATTTACACTATTGGTCCTTCAAATTTTTCATATTTACACTTTAACCCCTCAAATTTTCAGTATTTACTCTTGTGCAACAAAATTTTTCTAACTTTTACAATTTAGTCCTTTCTTGAATTAATATATAATAATATACTTCCCAATATTGACTTAACTCAAAATTTTCCTTTTTGTCACTTTATTTTCTTATTTTACTATATTAAGGATAGTATCTTACTGTAAAATTTTCGGGGTATTACATTTTTCTCCCCCTTAAAAAAAATTTCGTCCTCGAAATTTCCTTGTTTTCTTTTGATCATGAATTTCATTATTTCTATAATTCTTTAGTTTCATTTCACAATTTATTTTCAATTCAATATTTCACATTTGCCTTTTAGAGCTTCTACCAACAGAAATAGAAAATAATATCATATGAATCTTATTATCAAGTGTTCTATCACATATATTGGCTTGGAAAACCAAAGAAAGATAGAGTAGTGCCACTTGCGAATCAATCAGACTTGCGATAATTTATGTCTATTAGTATATTTATCCAACCTTTCCATATAATGATTATAGCATCCAAACATGAACAGTTGCATATACATCTGAAAATATCAGTACATATAAGATACCCATATAAAATCCCTAAAAAAATTTACTATAATATATCTAATTATATCAGCTATATTCAAATATTTTTGCAATTTATTCACCAATCTATTAACTACTATAGTCATCAATAATTTTACATCATCAAGAAACTAATTCGAAAGAAATCTTTAGTTAACTATTTTGTAAATACCATATTTGAATAAATCGATTTTCCCATAAATAACTTCTTTCTTTAACAGTGGTACTGTATATCTTAACTGGTCAAAAAAAAATCTGATATCTCTATTCAGAACCCATCTTTACTTATTAACTCATTCTCAGTTCCGACTGTATTATCAATTGTTCAACCATTAAACTTTTCACTTTCCACTTCTGAACTTAATTAATATAAATCTCATGAATTTTATTGCATATAACTGTACTAGTAAAGCGGTATAGATTGTAAAGCCTCATAATTTAATTTTCATGTGTTTATTCATATAACATTTATCATTCTCAAGTACTATTAAACATTTATCCGTACTTTTACGAGTTCTGCTTCATCATAACTAATATTTTTACTCAGAGATAATCATTTACCTCGTAACAAAAATTATTTCCTTTTTACTTAGCAGAGGCCTAGTAGACTAGATAGAACACTTCGGATATACGGGACTTATACAGAGGTGCATTATTATGCACTATTAAACAGAGAACACTGACGTGCTATACAGAGAGTACGAATGTGCTGAATATGCTAATAATCAGAGAGCACTAACGTGCTAGTAATTAGAGAGCATGCTGAGGTCCCTTAATATCCTAGTAGTTTTAATCTTGTCTACTTGGGTGAATTATATCATGCACGCATATCACTTTTACACCTTTCACATAATACTTTTACATGCTTTACAATTTAATCTGTAGCACCCCTAAACCCGGCCCAGACGTTATGGCCGGATCCGACATGCCACATCGAAACGTTCAAAACATTTTATATTGTTGATCCAGAAAAACCTACTTAGTGTTTTAAAAGATAATTTCATTATAGGTTAAAGCGAATGGAAGCTGTGCACTAGGTAGGAAACCGGAAAAGAGGAGGTGAGTCTATCGGACTACTTAAGTACCAAGCTCCCTTCGGATCCAATCCTAGACATGCACACTGCCATTGCCACACCTTAACGTCATGTATATTTCTAGGAAACCAATTTGATTAAGTCATTTTTAGGAAAAGTGATTAATTTTGGAAAATACTTTCATTGCAGAAGCTTTGCTTGTTGTCGTGTTATTTTGAAATCAATTGTTGTTTTTTTTTTTTTTGAAAACACGCCCTAAAGCTATCCAATTTCAACAGTTAAAATAAGTAATACCTATCTTAGTAATACATATTAAAACCATCAAAAATAATTAAGCGGCCTTATTACATTTAAAAACCCAAAACTTCAAACGTAAATAAAAGGATGTCCAGTTCACCAGAAGAAAATCAAACTTTCAGAACGGGTGGCCACTTCGAATTCCCTCACAGCTCCAAGCCCACTATGGTTGGGGATTACCTGCGTGGATGAAAATAAAAAGGGGTGAGTTTGGGGAAACTCAGTGTGTAAGGAAAACTCATTCAAAGCCCAAGTCAGCTCAAGCCTATTAGGCCTAAGCCCATTCAGTGTAATGGGTATTGGACCGAGCCCTTTTAGATTACAATAAACGGGCCTTAGCCCTTATTCAGATAATGATGGCCCATAGGCCCATTTCAAAATACATGCAACATCAATAACATATGCAAGCCCATTTGGGAGACTACTCAACCCACCAACCACTACACTCCACCCGTACCAGCCCTACACTCCATGTGGGAATAGCTCAACCCACCCACCCAACACTCCACAGATTGCACCTTGCTTTGCTCGATTATCAATAAATTGAGGCAAAGCCTCCAAGACGTGGACAAGCCACTTTCAGTACTTCCTCCGTCAATATCCCAATCCCATGCATCGATAATAACAACATGGCATGCAAGAAATAACAACATCAAACATGCATTTAGGTCAATTTAACCTAGAGGTATTTCGGTAATTTATCTACTAGAGGTAAAACTGTAAATTTTCCATTTTTAAAGGTATTTTAGTAATTTATCTATTTTAGGGTTTTTCATGCATATTCCTACTTTTCACGTACTAACAGAATCACGTACCGAGGGTTCTTACCGAATTGGGCCCGTTGGCCCATCATTCCAATTTTGGCCCATTAAGCCCAAAAATATCGAGGGCACAGAAATCATGCACTTTGCAGTCCAAATTTTGCAGCTTACCAAAAACATTAATCGATTTACCTCACGAGCATTCACACACTCGCAAATCTACAAAATACCGATTTTCGGCATTTCGGCTTTTCGACTTTTGCCGATCCAGACTAAGAAAGAGGGTGTTAGTTACACACCTGGTTGCGACGATATGCTGACGAGATCCACACACGAACCGCCTACAATTGGATTACTAACACATTAATCTAACTATTCAAATACAAACTACGTATTAACCCCTTACAATATTCGGCCAACCACACCTACAGATCATAGTAAGCTTATAAGAAATCAATAAGCAACTCATTAACAAATTTTTGTCAATGTTTACCACATAATCATAATTTCACTGCAAGCTGTCTTCCTGAGCAACAGTCACTAAATCATTTATAACTGGAGCTACAAAACTCCAAATCAAGTGCCGTTAATTTTCCCTGAAAATAGACTCATATATCTTCTATCCATAAAATTTTTAGAATTTTTGGTTTGGTCAATCAATACCAGATTTTTCTCAAAGTTTCGCATGTTTCACTATTTGACTAATCTGACCACTCTTCATTACGAATCAAATTTCTCATTGTACAGAATTAAAAATATGTTCTCGATTATTTCATTTGAAACTAGACTCAACAAGCTTTAATTACATAATTTATTCAGCTTCTAATTCATCTCCCACAATTTATGGTGATTTTCCAAAGTCACATTACTGCTGCTGTCCCAAGCAGATTTATTACCAAATTCACTCTTTCACACATAACTTGCATGCATGTTATTTAAACATGTATATCACCAATCAAGCATCACATATCTATGATTTTACTTAAGTATAATCTCCATTTCATCATTTTAAAGCACAACATGTTAGCCGATTTTTCCGTTTAGCATCTAAGGCACATGCATGTTCATTTGTTTGGCTCAACTTCACCTATCTTCCATTTTTCATCAAAAGAACATGAAACAACAACCATTTCCTTCATTTTAATTCATGACCAAATGCTCACAACACAACCAAAAACCAAAATATGCTTCAAGAGTTAAGGTAGAATCAAGAAGAACTCATGAACATCAAGATAGAAGCAAACTACCATGAACTTACCTTCAATTTTCTTCCCCAAGTGACCAAACATTCAAGAGCTTTCTCCTCTCCTTTCTATTTTCTAACTTTCGGCTATGATAAACAAAGATGGACAAAACTTTGTTCTTTTCACCCCTTTTTCTTTTAATAAAATTTCATATTTCATCCATTTAATTCTTTAATACAAAAGACATGAAATGCCCATCATGGAACATTTACCTAAACCATTATCATGAAACATTTACCTAACTCATTATCATGGAATATTTACCTAATCCATTATCATGGAACATTTACCTAACCCATTATCAATTTGTACCATGAATTATGGATATCAAGTGCTCATATTGTCTACAACAACATGATGGCTGGCCACTTCATGTAAAATGTGAGGTTTGTCATGCAAATCCTCCTATTTTGCACTCCTATTTATTTGGCCACTTCAATGTAGCCTATAGCATTTTCAAACATTTTCACATAGGTCCTATTTCATAATTTCACCCCTTTTTCTTATGGAACAAAAATTAACTAAAATTGTCGGGTTCTATCTTAAGCTTGGGCCTTCTAGAGGCCCACTAACATAATTAAACCTATACCAACATTCACAGAATTCCCGAAAATTGGGGCGTTACATAATCCTTGTACCTATAATTCATATACTTATATCTTTTGTATTTTCAATACATGTAATATATTTCAAAATTCACTATTCATCCATAATTCCCTAATAATCCTTATCATACACTTCATATATCACTTTTTATATTTTGTAATTTAGCCATCAGTACAATATTTTGTGTAGCAATATAATTTTCTTTATATAACATAATATTCATCATCGACATGCTTTATAAAACATTTATTCATACCTTTATGAGTTCTGATTCATCACTTCCAACATTATTAATTCGGCTGACAAGCATCTCTGTCTATAAGTAAAACAAATCTCACCAGAATCGAAAAATATCACACCATTACAGGTTATATAATGACATGTAATCCTAGACTTTCACGTATGCTACATTCGGTTCGAGAACCGACTAAATCGTAGCTCTGATACCACTAAATGTAACACCCCTAACCCGTATCAGTTGCCGGAATAGAGTTTCAGGGCATTAATAGAATTTACATATCATTTAACAAAAAATTCAATTAAATACTTACTGATTCAATGCATCATATAAATAAACATATTACCGTTCAATCAATAGCTTGGCACTTGTCTAAGTATCAAACAACAACATTGTTAATATACTTGTACATATTTCACATAATTTCAACATTGATATACCTATTTTCTCGACATATCACACTAAAGTTTAATAATAGTCTCAACTTACATAATTTCCTTGTATCAACATATCAAAGGTAATCATATATGTACATATCACGAAACATATTATTCTCTTACCATTTCTTCATAAGCATATACCATTCATTTCATTATATCAATATTTCATGCACCATCACTTCTTTATTTCTTATGTATATTTATTTTAGTAATGGTTCATATTAAACTTAACATAAATTAAATTCCATGTACCCATACTTATTTCATTTATCTATCTTCTTAATTATTTCATACAACTATTTTGTACATATATTTCCATATGACCAATTCCTGTAAACATTTCACACAAGCATTTTGTATAACCAATTCATATAACCATTTATCATCTGGTACATATTACCTGAATATTAGTTGTTCAACAGATGTCTTGGCGTTTCTTATCCACGATCTTATTTATCTTCGACATGATGCCATAGTGTTTTTCAACTATGGTCTTACTCATTTTTTGTCATGTTGCCATGGTCTTATTCATTTCCCCATAATGTTGCCATGGTATCTTTCAACCACGGTCTTATTCATTTCATGTCACGTTGCCATGGTATCTTTCAACCATGGTCTTACACATTTCATATCATGTTTCCATGTTATCTTTCAACCATGGTCTTACATATTTCATATCATGTTGCCATGGTATCATTCAACCATGGTCTTACACAATTCATATCATGTTGCCATGGTATCTTTCAACCATGGTCTTACATATTTCATTTCAAAAAGCACACTCCCGCGAACTTCATCCTTACAACGGGATTACCAGTCCAGGCTAAATCCCCTGTAATATAAACTCATAGAGTATTGTCGAGATTACTAGTCCAGGCTAAATCCCTTGCAACGACAATTACTCTAATGAGCTTGGATCTGAATTACCAGTCCAGGCTAATTCAGACCCTAATTCGGATTACCCGTCCAGGCTAAATCCATTTTTCACATATACTTCGGGAGGGCTATATCAGAATAGGATCACCCGTCTGGGCTAGATCCTTTTTATCGTCAATTCCTTGTCAGAAATCCATCAAATTTTCCTTTCATTCAACCGGGATTTCTTCCCCTTTTTATCAAATATATCAATGTTTCATTAATTTTCATACAATGAACATTCAAATCGTATTCACATCAATAACATACATTTCAAGCATTTAAGAATATAATTCAAGTTACACGAACTTACCTGGCGAAATTTCAGAAATATCAAGATTCAGGGGCATTTTGGTAAATTTTTTATTTTCCCCAATTTTCACCCAATCTTGATCCAAATTAATAATTTCATTTAATATATTAATTTAATCAATAAAACAACTCATTTCCTTCATTTTGGTCATTTTTGGCATTTTTACTAAATTGCCCCTACAGTTCTTCTTTTATTCAATTTAGTCCCTGAGTCTAAAACATACAAATTATCCATTTTAAATGTAAACCTATTAAGGGTGGCAACAAACAGCAGTATGTATGTTACCCGGATGAAATACTTCTCTCAATTTTTCATCCCTTTTGCTTCTATTCGTTTGGTTGCAACTCCCAAGTCCTTGAATCTCAAACTTACTTCGTACTTCATCCAGAATTATTACTTTGTTGCTCTAGCTTCAACAAGAGCTTCATATTTCATCCAGAATTATTACTTTGTTGTTCTAGCTTCAACAAGAGCTTCATATTTCATCTGGATAACTTGGTTCTGTTTTTCTTCTTTTGTGAAAAACCCAACAAAACCCTTGCTAGCTAAAAATTCATATATTTATTTCCCTTCTCTTTCTCTCCATTTCACATCCTTAATTTATATAACATGCTACAAGTAACATTATCAATAATTTCACTATTTACTTATATGTACATTCAAAACTGTCCATTTGAATCATCACTAAATTATTTATATCTTGAGCTACAGAACTCAAAATTAAGATCCGCTAATTTTTCATGAAACTAGACTCACATATATTTTTACCATAAAATTTTCATAATTTTTGATTTAGCCAATAAGTACAATTTATTCTTTCAAGTCACCCCTGTTCTACTGTCTGACAATTCTCATCCTTTTTCACTAAAAGTTAATTATCTCCTCATACAGGATTCAAATGATATTCCCATTTATTTATCTTGAAAATAAACTCATTCATAATTCTAAGAATATAAATTTAAGCCCCTAATTATTTTTTTCCAATTTTTTATGATTTTCGAAAGTCAGGACAGGGGAACCCGAAATCATTCTGACCTTATCTAACTAAATTTGTTATATCTCACCATTTACATTTCCATTGCTTACACTATTTCTTCTATAAAAAACTAGACTCAATAAAATTTAATTTCATATTTTATTCAACTTCTAGTTAAATTTCCAAAATTTTTAGTGATTTTTCAAAGTTAGACCACTGTTGCTGTCCAAAACTGTTTTACTGTAAGATATTAATTACCATGTTTATAACACCCTTATTTTCTTTCTCTACACTATTTCTCATCACTTTCTCTTGTTTCCTCTTCACTAACATATCAAGAACATAGGATCATATGTAAGGAAACTCTACATTAACATCAATCTCATGCTTTTTCAATAATATCAAACTTAAAAATATATTGAAATCATGATGTTCTTACCTTGTTCTATTGATTTCAATCTTCATCTTGATTTTCTCTCTCCTTCAGCTTCCATTTCTTGAATCCAACTTGATATTCTAGCTTCTCATAGTTTTCTTACATTTTTCTCTCTTGGTAGCTATGGAATTCTTTTGATTTTTGGGTGAATGGTGAATTTTTTGTAGAATGACCAAATTGTAAAGAAAGCAAAACTTTCTTTCTTTCTCTATTTCTCTCACGTTAGTGCATGGGAAAGATGATGATAATTCTTCATCTTTCCTTCCTTTTATACTAAATAAAAATAATAAATAATAATAATAATAATAAAATAATAAAATATCTCATTAAAATAATATTTATCTAATTAAATAATTACAAAATATCATCAACATCATCATTACTTTCTAGATTTCTCTCTCTTCTAATTGACCATTTATCCCTTTATTATCTTTTAAAATTCCATCCTTGAGCCATCATTTAATTTGGCAAAATTACAATTTAGTCCCTCATAGTTCTTCACCTATTCAATTTGGTCCTAATTCATCCATTTTCATTAGTTTCTAGACCATTCCACCCTTAAATTATTTACACTATTGGTCCTTCAAATTTTTCATATTTACACTTTAACCCCTCAAATTTTGAGTATTTACTCTGTGCAACAAAACTTTTCTCACTTTTACAATTTAGTCCTTTCTTGAATTAATATATCATAATATACTTTCCAATATTGACATAACTCAAAATTTTCCTTATTGTCACTTTATTTCCTTATTTTACTATATCAAGGATAGTATCTTACTATAAAAATTTTCGGGGTATTACACCGAGTTGGGTCTAGGTTTTAGCATTTTTATCCGGGTCGGGCTTGGGAAAAATTTTAAGCCTATTTTTCGGGTCGAACTGGGCCTGGGCCTAGCAAAAGGGCCTCAATTTTTAGTTGAGCCCGGCCAAGCCCATGCACACCTCTAATCACAGCATGAAATGTTGTATCAGTGGCCAGAAGGTCGAGGTTTTCTTCCCTGACCTTGTGACGACATTATACAAAAAGGTTGGAGTTTCAATGGAAGAAAATTAATAGTTTATAAGGCCGACGAAGAGCTTAATAGGTGACTCTATATATACTCAATACGTCGAGCTCAATCGAAAAGAAATTAAGGATTGGAACCAGCAAAGAAAGCAAAAGATGGATGTCTCAGTATCTCTAAAAATAAAAGAAATATCAAAAGCTCGGAAAGGAAGTGAAATTTCAGACACCGAATGGATGAAAAGGTGGATACAGGTAAAGGTGCTTATGGGCTGGGTTCGGGTCAGGTCTAAGCATGATATTACCATACTTTATGCTTGCCCAAGCCCGGACCAGCTCGAAATTTAGGCCTAAAATTTTGTCCAAACCCGCCCATATTTGTAAAATACTAACTCACGCCCATTTTAGGTTCGCCCATATTATTTTTAAAAATTTTTTAAAAAATATTTATCTTATTTTTATTTTATTTTATATTTAATACTTTTTTACATTTTTTAGTTATTGAAATTTTTTATATAATCATCTTAACACTATTTTAATATTTACATTAGAGTAGTATTATATGTTTAGTATAAGTTTATTTTTTTTAATTTGTTCTAAATTACACAATATATAAGAATAACATAATATAAAGTATTATAAACTTAAAATTGGTTGAGTCAGGCTCGGCCCTTGAATGTTTAGGCCCGAACTCGAGCCCAACTCATTTTAAATAGGCCTAATTTCTTTGCCCAAGCCTGTTTTTCAGGCCTAATATTTTTTCCCAAACATTCCCAAATTTCAGGCAAATCTTCGAGCTTGGGTAGGTAGCTCGGCCCATGAACTTGTCTAGATGCAGGAAATGGGCCCAGTTGGACAGGAGTTTGCACAGTAGAACAATATGAGAATACAAAATTTACTGCCAAAAAAATATGGACTCATGCGATCCCATCATAGATTCAAGGAATAGGGAAGTAACGAAGGAGAAAGCGAGAGAGAAGAGGAGGAGGAAGAGGAAGCTACAAAACAAGACTCTCAAGAGGAGGATGACAACTACGATGCGGCATTTCAACCACAACATTTTACACAGAAAGGGCCCGTCATTCGTAGCCCAACCCGGCATGCACATTCATTAGATAGAGGCTCCTCTCGAGGCTACGCTTCGGGTCAAGGGAAAGCTCCAATGGTGGGGGGCAATCGACACATTTTAACAATTGAAACAATTTTTAATTTTGTTAAATTGTAAAACAATTAATTAGGATGATTTTTATTTTTATTGTTAGGAGTAGGAGTAACAATAGCTTTATATATCTATTTTTTTTTTTTTTTTTTAAAATGCAGGAACCTCACATGAAGGAAGCACTACATTTACGAGCTTTAAACAACCAAGGATGGAAGCACCCACCATAAGATTAAGATAATGTCATGATCAATCGAGTAACTTCGTTTATCTACTTAGGGGTTGTACATTAAGGGCAATGTCCTGTATAATGAGTAGGGGGAAACATAGAAAATTTATTTTTTATTTTTATGATTTTTTGTTTATTTTTCTTGCCAAAAGTGAGCTTGAGCTTATACAAATACAATTGATTGGTTAGGAGCATGTTTATAGGTTGATTATATTTACTGTAAATTTGGCATGATAGTGAATGATTTTAAAAATACTAAGTTCTATATATTACAATATAAATAGACATTAAGTAATTGAATATACCAAATGATAGAGAAAATATAGGGAAACTAGCATGCTAGTATGTATGATAAATAGTTAAAATTGTGATTTTTTTATTGATTAAATTTATGAATATTGAGATCCCTAGGGATGACCTACGGCATTGTTTGGTATCACCCAGAGCCAAAAAGCCAACCATATTCATCAATCCTTAGTACCTATATTTGAGCTAGAAAATACTTCTTGATAAACCTTCATGCAAAACTCGAGCCAAAATATGAACTTGTACTTACCCTTTTTCTTTGGTCCTTGAAATGCACAAATTTAGACATTTGGTCATACGTATTGAGGGATAGGTAGATACATCACGGTGGTTTTGTAAAATTTAGAGTGAAATAGGAAGGAGCATTGTGATATAGTGATTATAGGTCCAGCTAAGATGTGCAAAACAAAAAAAAAATACAAAAAAAGTCAAAACTAGTAGAAAAAGTACTTGAACATTGAAAAACAAAAGCATTGTGAGTGAGATATGTTGAAAAAGTCAAAACTAACTTAAAAATAAAAGTCACAAAATTAGAAACCTCAATCATTAGTGAAAAAAAACTCGTAATTTGCCTCTAGTTACTTTATCATGTTGTGACTTCCTACATGGAGAAATAAGGAAGGTAAGAGAAAGAAAAATAAAGCGGTGAGTGGGAAATGGTCATTAAGCGGAAGAATAGGGGACAATATGATGTGCCAAACTACTTTCATGCTTGAAACTATTTTGATGCTCACTGTTTTTTAATTTCATACCTACCTTAAGCCTCAGAACGTTACAAGCTGAAAAGTCCTATGTGACTTCGGTAAATCTATTCATGAATAGACATTGTATCAAGTAATTGCAATAATGATTGTTTGTATTCTGCTAGGATAACCAAATTACCTATATGATTTATTGATGGATTAATATATTTGAGGACCTTTTTGTTTATATACTTTATAATATATTGAACTTAGATGTTTGAGATTGAGAATGGTAAGTCGTTTACATATCATGCTAGAATTACGTATATATATGATTACTCTTAATTATATGTTCCAAAACTTGTCTTTGTATTATACTTACTCAGGAGTTGTCTTTTCTTTTTTGTTTTTATGTTTTCTAGCTTAAGGACAACCAATGGCTTACGTGTGGGGGAATTTGATCTACCGCAATTCGTTGTAGCAGATTAAATCTATCACGCCCAAGAATTTATTTATTAAATTGTGCAAATTTGTATCACAAGGAAGAAAAAGGCTTAGTGGTTTAGTATGTTAATTAATTGTTAGAGGTCTCATGTTTGAATTCTCCTACACTCATTTTATTTCTTTTCTCATCCTAGTCTCAATTTTTGACCATTCTAGAAGGTCAACATTCCCCATTGTCGTCCAAGTGTTTCCATAAAAGAGGGAGATTCTCCTTCCTTTTATTGACTCAAACTTTCCTTCCACGGCCTCTTTCTACTTTCCTTTTTGTGCAAAACCCACTTTTCACTCCCTTTTGTCCCCAAATTTACCCAAAATGAGTTGTTGAATACCTTTGGTTGGCCCTAGCTTTCCCAAAACCTCATTTTTTATTTTGTTACTCCCCCTTTTTTTTATCTCCTCTCCTCCTTTCTCGTCTACCACCTTCTCATCTATCGTTTTTGCCTTTTTCAATTATTTTTCAACACTTTTGAAGCCACTTTTCTTCAAATCTCTTCCCCTCTTCAATCATACTCAGCTATCGCACCATTTTCCTTCCCCACTGCCGTTATCATCGCACCACCATTGCCAGCCACCGTCAATTTTTTTCCATTTTTCTTCTTTTCTTCTCCTCTTTCCAAAAATCCTCTTGTAAACTCCTAAATATGATTTTTCATTATTAAAAATCATCTTTCAAATTATTATTTTATTTAAACTCTTATTTTCTGATTATAGGCCTAATCCCCCTCTTTGATCAGTTTTCAGGATTTCGTTGCCAAGCCCTTTTCTCTTCGTTTAATTGTAAGTATGAAGAATTATCATAAGCATTATATTTTCAAAGTATTATTTTTATTCAACAAGGATCTAACTATTTAGTTTCGTGCATCATTGAAGAATACCCGTAAATCTTGGAATACACGCATCAATTGTAGAAAAGGGTGATAGTTGACGATCTTTTTTGCGTAAGTAGTATTGAATCAGTGTTATTTATTTAAGGAAATATTATTATTTTGTTAGATCGGTACTAACACATATTTTGATTTAACATAGTGACTCAAGGAAAATCAGATTCATTTCTTTTGAAGTGGAGTCGAGAGCTAATCCATCAAATCTAAGGTATGGGATTTAAATGAAATTATTCGATATTACGATTAAATAAATAATGATGAAGAATATTTTTATATATATAGAAAGTGTATTACTTATGGATATTGATATTTAATATTGTTATTATGTGAATACTCATAGAAATCGGTAAAACCGATAAGTGATAATAACAAGTAGGTAAATCCCAAATTTTTATGATTCTATAGTATGATTGGTTTATTGGATGATTCTGAGATGTATGATAATATATGATTTCCATCACTCATGTCATGTGATTTATGACTTATAAAAATATGGTATACTTATTTGTATGGAAATAATATATGTTACTAAATTTTGATCTAAGGATTTGTATGTTGATTATGCCCTACTATGATGCTCTGATTTGCTTGATAAAGCATGCTATTATGAAATTATGTGTAAAAATATGAGATCTAACTCACATGTTAAGCATGCCATACTCTGATAATCTGATTCGCATGTAAGGCATCCTACTAAAAAATATGTTATGTTGCCATAACACATGCATGGGTTGGGAAAAATGTACGAAGGAAGTATCTGCTAGTAGATCTGCATTTCTGGTGGCTTGTCCACAATATGATGTATCTGGCAGTAAATCTGCAATTTCTAGTGGTTTGACCACATTTTTGTGTGGTATTGGTTGGATGAGTTTTAGGGAACTTTATATGGCATGTAGCAGAGGTAGGTAGGATTTAAGCTCTAATATCTGTATTGTATTATAAAAATGTTGCATTGATTATGTCATTACACAATCTGCCATATCTAATTTATAATTGAGTAATTTATATATGTTATGGATTGATTAATATGATGTTGTGATCAATTATTTTGTGAAATAATTATTATTTAACTGAACCTTTTTAAGCTCACCCCCTTCAAACTTTGATTTTAGATAATTGAGTCTAGGATGGGCTTGGCTACAGAGGTACTCTTGGTTGTTTTTCAGAAAACTTTGCAAGTATTGGTATTGGACATTACGGTTTGTGATCATGCTTTATGGACTTTAATTTTGGGAGTTTGGTTTGGCTTTTTTATTTGGGAACTTTGGATAATGTTTTGGGGTTTTTCTTTTCTACATGATTTGTTATGTTAAATTATAATTTAAATAATTTGAAGAAATAAAACTAAAATGACGGACTATTTTTATAACAAAATTTATTAGACTCCAAGTAACGATTTTAAACTCAATCTTATGGTTTTCAAACCCATCACAACATATTTCCAAAATCGATGATTTCCAAAGTATCAAAATCAATCTTATGGTTTTCAAAATGACATTTTCTGCTACGATATTTCTTTTGAATCTAACATTTTTTATTTGAACATAATATAGAATTTATAAAACAAAACACTTAAATAACACAACCTTCAGTTTTTGTAAAAGGATTTTCAAGAGATAATTTCAAAAATATTTTATTGGGCCATCGTCATGGCTAATGTAATCTTCAAGATTTGGCCATAACGTTTGCGCCAGGTGTAGAGGGTTACAAAACCATTTTTCATACTTAAGGAGCCTGTATAAATGCAATTTCATTATGTTTTACTTAGTTTTTCACTTTTAGTTTACAAATAATAAAAAGTGTGATTTGAGCTATTTATATGACCTTAAAGGCCAAAGTAAGCCTAAAGGAAGGTTAACATATTTGGTGAGTGTGTAGGACATCATTCAGAGGCATGAGAACACGAGACTGGTCGTTATGTTGCAACACAGAGGGTCAACGTCGCAACATAGTGAGCAGGATACCCAAAAGAGCAAAGCTACCTTTAGTGTCACGACATAGCCAGAGGATGTCGCGACATAGCCCTGAATCCAAGCCTGAGCCTGTAAACTATCACCAGTGTCGCAACATAATCTAGAGGATGTCGTGACATCACCTTGACGTGAAAAATTAATGAGCTAAGGGCGTTTTGGTTTACGCAACAAACTTTAACGTGAAAACGTCAACCGAATTAGGTCAATGGATGACAACCAACCCCAAATCTATAAATAGGCTTCACTAAACACTTCATAAACATCTTTTCTGTACCTTTAATCTTTTATTCTAGTTTAGGTTGCAACTTTCATTTAGTTTTTAATTACTTTCGTACTTAGGATTTCCATTTGAAATTCAGGTTTATTTTCATCCTTGTTCTTCAGAGAATCTAACTTGCGGATTCATCAACCCTTTATGAATTTTTGCACTTTCAATTATCAATACAAATCAAGATTTCTTTTAAACTCTTATTCTTAATCTACTTTTCATGTTTATCTTTATAATAAAGTTTATATTGTTTATGAGATCCATGAGGAACTAATCCTCTTATGGAGGATTAGCGAGTGGACATCGGAGTAATTAATTTTTAAGCAGGGTTTCTTAATGGACCAACTAGTTGGGACATAAAGAACTTAAATCATAAGCCTGACAACCCTAGGAAGTCATCTAGGTAGGAATGAACCCAAAAATGGCATTGTTTATCGATTAACACCTTACCCCAATCCGGGCTAAACTATGAGGTCGACAGATAAGTAGTTTTTACCGACTCATTAATTTAGTGGAAGATCAAGAGATCCTGCTAGATTAATAACTAGTTTATTGTGTAAAACCCAAAATAAGAATTAGTTATGACCACCGGAGCTAGTTACTCTTCCATACCTAGAATTGATTAAGTCAAAAAGTTAGTTTTCCATTTTTTTAATGAAATTTATTTCTTTTATTTAATATAATTTTTCTTCACCTTATATTTTACCGTAATATAATTTGATTAAAATACTAATTAGATCTATTAACGTTGGAGTTATTATTAATGTAGTATTCACTTCCCTTGGGTATGATCCTCGGAGTACTTCTATACTTCGTTATATAAACTAAATTACAACCTGACCCGTATACTTGCGAAAATCACCTAATACTTATATTTGGTTGCAGGAATTACGCTCTAGACATTAGTACATTTGGAGGTGGCCAGGACACCAAATCCACCAATGGAAACCTCAATAGGTGATGACAGTCAATTGAGAATTGATTTACACTTGCTATTGGAGGAATTTCAAGATGTTTTTAGTGAACCTAAATTGTTGTCACCTTGTAGAGCATGTGATCACAAGATTCCCATGAAAGATGAATCAGAAGTGGTAAAGTTAAGGCCATGTAGATATCCAACCATTCAAAAAGTTGTGTAGGAGAAAATAGAGTAAGAAATGCTCGATGTTGGCATCTTTTGGCATAGTAGTAGCTCTTTTATCTCACCTATTGTTACGGTGAAAAAGAAGAATGGTTCTTAGAGGTTGTGTATTAAGTACAAGTTTCTTATACCCTTATTTGAGGAGTTGTTGGATAAGTTAGGCCAAGCAACCTATTTTTCAAAGTTAAACCTGAAGTCAGGGTGTAACACCCTTAACCCTTATCTGTTGCCGGATTAGAGTTACGGAGCATTACCAAAATTTACAGATCGAATAAAAGACATTTCATATCATCTAGTATTCATATCAGAAACTAATCCAAAATCAATCATATTGTCCCTTAAGTGAGCCCTCGAGGCCCAAAATACATATTAGAAACAAATCGGGACAAAATTGGGTACTCAAGGAATTTTTTAGAAAACATCAAAATTTTTCAAATGTGCAGGGGACACACGCTCGTGTGGCCAGGCTGTGTGGCTCACACGGTCAAGAGACACGCCTGTGTCTCAGGCCGTGTGGGCATTCAAAATAGAAAACACGGTTGTGTCTTAGCCCGTGTCCAGACTTGGGAGCTTTCTGACTTGGGTCACACAGCCAAACCATACACCCATATGCTAGGCCGTGTGAGCATACTGACTTGCTTTAATAAGGTGTAGGGGTCACACGGCCAAGCCACACGCCCGTGTAGATAAAAATAGGCTATTTTCTAAGCCACATTTCTCACCCACATGGATACCAACCTAACCTCAACAATTTACATATCATTAGACCATATTAAGACATTCGATATAAGCTATCATAAGTCCTAAACATTCATCATCACAATAATCAACGAACATGCTCTTAGACACCTCAAATGACAACTTATAAATATGTCAACCAAATACTCAAACTTACTTATTCAATGCATCTAACAATTCTACTAAAGTCCACTATAATTTAAATGTACACAATTATATATATCATTCACACCAACATCCCTAATATGCCTCATTCTCAAACCCATATATATATATATATATATATATATATATATATATATATATAAGTTGGTTATATAAATAAAGTTATAATTCTTAACATTCACACAAGCCAAACTTTGAACAAATCCACACAAACCCTATACATGCCATATAAACCATATTGAGCATTTCAAAAACTACCGGAATAAGCTGGATAGTGTCACTTGAGTGTTAATCTGATTGTCCAACCTTTTGAAAATCTACAATGACATTAAACAACTCAAATAAGCTTATTGAAGCTTAGTAAGTTTGATGAGTTAAACAGAAATCTTACCGAACCTACTATAATAAAGCAAATAATAAAAATCATTCATATCAATTCCCTGTCAATCACAACTTCAATCGATGAATACTCTTGTTTTCAAGTCGATATCAAAAATAAATAATATGTCTTTCAATCTCAATAAATAAATCACCTTACCAAAATCTTTCCAAAATTGAAGAACGACTTATGGGTATGAATACATCGTTAACAGAAGCTCATAAGAAATGGGCTTCTCAGATATGACAACAGAAGCTTGAAAGTTGAACAGAAGCTCATAAGAGTTGAACAAAAACTTAAGAGTTGAACAGAAGCTCGTAAGAGCTGAAAAGAAACTCATAAGAGTTGAACAGAAACTCGTAAGAGCTTAACAGAAACTCATAAGAGTTGAACAGAAGCTCGTAAGAGCTAAACAGAAAGTAAAATATGAGAGTTTGCAACAAATGCTAAACCCCGATTTACTTAGGTAATTTGCTGTTATTTTTCTCCAATACTGTCATTCGACAAATCACGAATGTACTCAAATCCCACGTTCGATTTAATCCAATTATCCAATTCAATATCATAATTCCAATAATAATTCATTTTCAATAATAGAATAAATACATAATTCCATTCATAAAATTTATACAAGTATAACATTTAAACCGTACAAACTTACCTAGATTGAATTGTAATATATGTAAAAGTTTAGGGACTATTCCGCTTTTTTTTTCACGAGTATATACGGGATCTTGATCTAAAATATAAAATTACTCACTCAATAGCATATATTTCAGTTCCAATTCATTTCACAATTAATACCGTTCAATTTTTAAAAATTTATACAATTACCCCAAACTTTACAACTTTTGCAATTTAATCCATTAACTAGTTTATCTATCAAATTAACTAATTTTTCTCAATTAATAATTTATCTAAATATTCTAGGCCATCATACGGCCCTTAATAAATCAAAAATTTACTACCAAACCCTAATATTTTAACCTTTTCATACTTTGATCCTAAAATCAATATTTAACAAACTAACTTTATAAAATCATCATACAACAAAATCAAAGCTCTAAATCCATGTTATTCATCAAAAACATCTAATATTCATCAATGGAAACTTCCAAAATTTTCAAAAAATCAAAAACTAATGTAAAGTTTAGTTGGACCTAATTGTAACAATCTCAAAAACATAAAAATTACATACATGAAGCAAAAATAAGTAAAACCAGCTTAAGCAGCTCTCCAATGGTTGTTTTGGTTGAAATTTGGAGAAGAAATTGTCTAGAAACTTTTAGAATTTCAATTTGTAATTTTAATTTCACTTTATTTACCATTTTGCCATTAAATGGCTTTATTTTATTAATTTCTCCACCCTTTTATTTTAGGCATATTTACTCCTTTAAGTCTTCCCTTGTTTATTAATTAGGCCATTTAATCACTAGTTCTTATCATTAATAAGTTTTGCACCTTTTTCAATTTAGTCCTTTTAATTAATTAACTATCGAAACGTTTTTCAACAAAACTTTAATACTACCTTAATGGCACTTAGTAAATATTTATAAAAATATTTACGGCTCAATTTATAGAAACGAGGTCTCGATACCTTATTTTTTAAAACCACTTGACCTAATAAATTATTATAAAACATAAATTACTAATTCAAAAATCTTTTTAAAACCGCATTTGACTCGTAAATACTAAATAATAAAATTTACGAGCTTACTCGTCGGATTTGGTGGCCTCGAACCATTGTTTCAACACCACTAAAAAATCGAGCTGTTACACAAGGTGTCATGAAATAAGGATGTGGGAGTCATATGTGCATCAGACTACCTTTAGGACCTACGAAGGTCACTATTTGTTGGGGATCGACCCGTATAAACAATGAAATAGAAAACGTAGAGAAGATGGAACACAAATTTTACGTGAAAAACTCCTCCGAAGAAGATAAAAAACCACTGGAAAAAGAGGCTTTAGTTTTCACTAAATGAGTAAACAAATGAGAGTACAAGATGGAGAAAATAAACCTAAATGTACTAAACGTAGAAACCCAAGCCCCAAAAAAAAAGCCCTAACTCTCATAGAGTTCTCTTAAAAGGGGTACAAAATTCTCACCATAGTTACCACAAAAACTTTCACCAAAACTCATTTGTCCCTACATTTTGTCGTCCCCAAAAGAAAAATCTTGTAGCACTACATCTTTAATTGTCTTATCAAAATAGGGATACAAGGCCTCTTTACATAGGCTAAGTTTAAAGGGCTAAAACGACTAAAATATCCTTGAAGTAATCAAAGTTCGATTAGAAAAAGATAGCAGAGTTTAACTAGGAGAAGAAACTTAATTTATGTAGGAAAACGTTGTAACGTCATATGTTACCTCATTAGGACGTCAAGTGTCACATCATCGATAGACCTGTCCATGAGTCGGGCCACTCGGTTCAGTCTGGAAGCTCGCCTGAAAAGTAGGAGGGTTTATGTAAAAATATAGGCCCAAAAAATGGGCTTGGGAAAAAAACAATACCCGTTTAAAAAATAGATCTGGCCTCAAGAAAGCCTTTTTTGGCCCAAACCCAGCTTGACCCAACTCGAGTTAGCAAAAAGACAAAAAACTACTTTATTTTCTTGTTGTTTTGTTGCTATTTTCTTGTTGTTTTATCACTATTTTACTACCGTTTCACTGTTATGTTACTACTATTTTGTTGTTATTATTTGGGTATTGTATAACTCTTATTTTATTATTAATTTTGTTACTATTTTAGAGGCATTTGCTTGTTAAGTTACACCTATCTTAGTGTTATTTAAGTATAATATTTTTAATTTATTTTTTGGTTCAAAAACAATTATTTTTATATTTTTAGTATTTTTGATGTATTATATTTTTTAAAAAATTATATTAAAATAATATAAAAAATTAATTTGGACAGGTCGAGTCGAGCCTAGGTTTTAGCATTTTTATTTGAGTCGGGCTTGGGAAAAATTTTTAAGCATATTTTTCGAGTCGGGCTAGGCTCAGGCCTAGCAAACGAGCCTAAAATTTTGGCAAGGCCTGACCCATGGACAGGTTGTTGGGATGTCAAATGTCGCGTCGTTGGGACATCGGCTCTGTTTCATCTGAAAATGAGAGGCACACTCTACAAATCTCGACATTGACTTTTATTTTCACATGCCTTCCGTTTTCGTGCCTCGTTACGAGCCTAACTCGACCTTTGCAGGATACTGACTAAGTTTAAGCAGTGTTTGAACTTGGAAACTAGAAGGCTTTTGGTTATCATATCAACTGAATTATTTTTTGTGTCAATTTTATGAATTTGAACATCTCCTTGAGCAACTACCTCCTAAACAAAGTGATACCAAATGTCTATGTGCTTTGTTCTTTCATGGTGATTTGATCCTTAGTAAGATGTATAGAACTGTCTAACTATCACAATATACGACAGTTGTTTCTTCTTCCTTAACCAGCTCCCCGAGCAGACCTCTCAACCAAATGGCTTCTTTCATAGCTTTTGTGATTTTTATATATTCAGTTTCAATAGTCAATAAAGCCACCGTAGCTTGAAGCGTGACTTTCCAGTTAATAGCACAATTGCTAAAAACGAATAGAAACCTGTGACAGATCTCCTTTGGTTTAAATCTCCTGCATAATCCGAGTCCACATAGCCAATACACCTTTTGAACTTTTCCCTAATTCCAAACAAACATTGAAAGTGCCCCTTAAATACCTAAAAACATATAACTACACCCTCTGAACTTCTCCCTAATTCACTTAACTATTTGCCAGTTTAATTTTTCGGGTCTAGCCATGTATCTACTTACAACACTAACAACATGTGAAATATCGGGACAAGTGCAAACCATTGCGTACATCAAACTTCTGACTGTACTAGAGTAGGGAATCAAAGACATGTACTTTTCTTTGTCTTCAGTTTGTAGTGACTCTGAAGTCGAAAGGCTGAAGCATGAAGCTAATGAGGTACTCACTAGTTTTGAATTTTGCATCCCAAACCGCTCGAGAATTATTTTGGTGTACCTTGGCTAAGACAAAAATATCTTCCTGAAGCTTCTATCTCTGGAAATTTTCATCCTTAAATTTTTCTTAGTCGCACCAAGATCTTTCATCTCGAACTTAGTGTTAAGCATGATTTTTAACCGATTGATTTTAGATGGATCCTTAGCCGTAATTAGCATATCATCAACATAAAGCAACAAATATATAAACAATCTATTATCAAAACGATGTAAATACACACAGTTGTCATACTTGCTTCGAACAAAACCAATGCTCAACATGAAAGAGCAAACTTCTTATACCACTGCTAAAGAGACTACTTCACGTTATACAATGATTTCTGTAGAAGCCAAACATGATCTTCCTTGACTTCGATCCTAAAGCCTTCAAGTTGTTGTATATAAATATCCTCCTCTAGGTCGCTATGAAGGAATTCAGTCTTCATATTTAATTGCTCTAATTCAAGGTTGTATAATGTAACAAGGGCTAATAATGCTCGAATAGACATATGCTTCACAATAGAAGAGAAAACTTCGTAAAAATCAACTCCCTCCATTTGACTGTCACTCTTTACGACCTACTTTGCTTTAAACACTCTGATTTATTTGAAACTTCTACAACCTGAAATATGTGATTCCATCAAACTTCTCGATATCGAAATTCATTTTTGCCATCCCTGAGCAGGTCGATTACTAAAATATAACATTGCCCTAATACTAGTTTGTTGGGGATCAACCCGTATAAACAAAAAATAGAAAAGGTAGAGAAGATCGAACACAAATTTTACGTAAAAAAACTCCTCTGAAGAGGATAAAAAACCACATGCAAAGAAGGCTTAAACTTTTCACTAAATAAGTAAACAAACGAGAGTACAAAATGGATAAAGTAAACCTAAATGTACTAAACGTACAAACCTAAACCCCGAAAACAAATCCCTAACTCTCATAGACTTCTCTTAAAAGAGGTACAAAATTCACTCTATAGTTACCACGAAAACTCTCACCAAAACTCATCTGCAGCTACATCTTGTCACCCCCAAAAGAAAAGCCCTGTAGTACTACATCTTTAATTGCCTTATTGAAACAAAAATACAAGGCCCCTTTAAATAAGTTAAGTTTAAAAGGTTAAAACAACTAAAATACCCCTGAAGTAATCAAAGATTGATTGGAAAAACATAATGGAGTTTAACTAGGAGAAGAAACTCAGTTTATGTAAGAACACGTCACCACGTCGTGACGTCATATGTTGCCCCGTAAGGACGTTAAATGTCACATCGTCAAGACATAGATTTCTTCTCGTTAGGATGCCAACTCTTCCTCGTGGCGACGTCAACTCTGTTTCGTCCAAAAATACAAGGCACACTCCACACTATGAATTTTTGGTGATGTCATTTGGGCTTACATGCACCCTCCACTTTTCAAGGATTGATGAACTCTGACTTTAAACAATTTTTAAGGAAGTATGTGCAGTTTTTTTATGGTATCCTAGTATATTCAGAATGTTGAAGTTCACATTTGTAGCATCTCAGACAAGGGTTGCATATTCTTAGAGAGCATAAGGTGTTTGCTAAAGGTAGCAAATGCCATTTTGGAGCTTAAGAGGTGGAGTATTAGGGACCTATTATCAATAAGGGGCAAGTATCTATGGATAAAAAATAAGACAGCTAATGTTTTAAATTGAGCAATACCTAAGCCAATTAAGGAACTCGGGTTTTTTTAGGCTCTCTAGCTATTATACTAAATTCATTCAGGGTGCCAAGCCTCTCACACAATTATTAAAGAAATCAAGGTGGAAGTGGTCTAGTTTGCAAGATGTTACTTTTGAAGCTTTGAAGGTTGCTATGACTATTGCTCTAGTTCTCACTCTTGTGAATTTGTGGTAGAAATGGAAGCCTCATGAATTAGAGTATGTGTTATGTTTACTTAAAAAGGTAGACCCTTGTCATCTTCCAATAAAGCTTTAGCTTATAGGCATCAAGCCTTATTCATTTATGATGAAGAGATACTTGTTGTTTTATTGGTTGTTAATCACCGAAATTCATACTTCGTTTGCAAGCATTTTAAGATAAAGATAGACCACTGAAGACTGAATTTTTTGTTAGATCATAAAGCTATTACTCCAACT
The DNA here is from genome assembly GCF_025698485.1 of Gossypium arboreum. NCBI lineage: Eukaryota > Viridiplantae > Streptophyta > Magnoliopsida > Malvales > Malvaceae > Gossypium > Gossypium arboreum. The sequence continues at coordinate 60,008,056 of NC_069078.1, read as the reverse complement.
CAACAAATGTGAGTGGAAAAAATGATAGGGTGTGATTGTGAGGTCTTTTACAAGAAGGGGAGCTACTAATTAGGTAGTTGATGTCTTATCTAAGCAGCTTAATACTGGTAAGGAGACACAAGCAACTAATGACAATTATGCTATTACTACTGGATTGATAGATAAGATTCAGAGACCATGGTACCAAGATCCTAAATTGCAACAAGTTATTCAAGCCATTGCACTAGACCATATACTTGTCCTAAGTATCAGTGGGATGGCAAGTAGACTTGTTCATGGGTCGGGCTGAGACCGCCCAAAAAGTAAGAGGATTTGGACAAAAATATTTGTCCGAAAGATGGGTTTGGGCACAAAAATAAAGCCCATTTAGAAAATGAGTCAAGCCTCGGGTAAAGCTTTTTTGGCTTGAGCTTGGCTCAGCCCGAATTTGCAAAAAGAAAAAATCCATTATATTCTTGTTTTCCCATTGTTTTGCTGCTGTTTTATCATTGTTTTGCTGTCATCTCACTATTATATTACTACTATTTTATTGTTACTGTTTGGATTTTTTAAAATTTATTTTCAATTTGTTAGGAAACGTTTATTTTAATGTTTTTGATGTATTATATTTTTTAAAAGAAAATTATATAAAAAAAATTTACTATGGGCAGGTCGGGCCGAACCCAAGTTTTAGCATTGTTATTTAAATAAGGTTTGACCAAATTTTTAGGCTTATTTTTTGGACCGGATCCAAGTCTCTCAAATGGGCCTAAAATTTTGTCAAGGCCCAACCCATGGACAGGTCTAATGGCAAGCAACTTAGAAGGGCAAATTGGAGGTAGGAGCTGGGGAGGAAATAAGGAATTATGGGGCTACTTTCGCAATAGTTCCACAGCTGGCCAATTGGGTGCTCCAGAAATTGTAAGTAAAATGAGAAATATCTTATATTGGAGAGGCCTAAGGAAAAATGTCAGGAAATGAGTTCAAGAGTAATGCAGGGCTGATAATTTAGCCAAGCCTGGACTACTTCAGCCTTTGTCAATACCCAAAAGATGTGGGCTGATATAAGCTTGGATTTCCTTGAAGGTTTGCCACGATCAGGGAGTAAAGATACTATACTGGTAGTTATGAACAGACTCGTCAAATATGCCCATTTTGTGGGATTTTCACATCCTTTAACTATAAGTGGCCTAAGAGTTCCTCAATAAGATTTGTCAGTTACATTGACTTCCAGAGAGCATAATTTCAGATCGAGATAAAATGTTCATGAGCAACTCCGGAGAGAGCTTTTCAAGAAGTTGGTAGTTGCCCTTAAACAATACACTGCCCATCATCCTGAATCGGATGGCCAGACTGAAGCGGTGAATAGATGTTTAGAATCTTAATTGAGATGCATGACTGATAATAGGCCAAAGGACTGTTATAGTTGGTTGCCATTAGCCGAGTATGGCCAATAACCACCAACACATCTTCCGTATTTGGCTAGTATATCTTTAGTGACAGAGGTAGATACGCCTCTGCAGGCCAGGTAAGCAGCTACTAAAATACTTCGATTTTATTCTCCTCTCTTTTTTCGTCTCTCATTCTTATTTCTCTTAATTTCGCCATTTTTGGCCGTTTCATAAGTTCCAGCATATATCAGCTTCAAGAAATTGGAATGTTAAAAAAAGTTAAAAAAGGAAATAAAAAGAATTGAATTGAATTGAACCTATCCAGGCTAAGCAGGCAACAATTCTAGGTTATTATCAACACAAATAGTCTCAATATATACATTGGGTTTTGTAATTTGATAATATTCCAAGCCCCAAATGACAAAATTCAATCAATATTTTATCTAATTTCATGCATCCCAATATGAGTTCATCGACAAAAAAATAAAAGGTCGGAGTAAAAGATTTTTATCCAAAGACAAAGAATACAGTATCAAATAGCCTAGAAAATGTTCCATGTTTTCAGCAAAGTTTAGGAGACTCAATGTAATGAAAGGAACAATGAAGTTTCTATCAAACAATGTTTTCTTCTCCACCTCACAAAAATAGTACCAAGATATTGTCTACCTTCCCACATTTTCAACAAAAAAACAAAAATAGACTCTTCCGGCTTTTTTTTTTCTTATCGATGTTTTTACTTTCTGTTTACCTGTTTATCAGTTATTATAGAGGGCAGGGTGGGACTTCAAGGGTTGTTCCAGCTTGGATTTGGCCCCATCCGATTAGACGCCAATGCTTCTCAACACGCCGACTAAGAGCAATTTTCTCTCCCTTGCTGGTGCATACAGGGGACGTGAGTTGCAGCTTTGCCAAATCATTCTTTACAGCTATGACTCGAGCACCGGTCGACATAGACCCAATATTCAACATTAGGATCTCTCCCTTGGCCAACTTTGACACTTTTCCTTGCCTCTCTGAGCCCTTTGTCCTAACACCAAGAAGCCTTCGGAGAAGGAAGAAATTTACCTACACAAATAGAAAAGATGCACCGAGCAAGAAGATGCCAGCAGTTAGCATTTTTCATAGTTTTTCTGATGTAACAACCTACAATACTTGGACTCGGATGTAAGGGCCAGATTCGAGTTTGTGTCTGATTCAAGTATGCTCATTTTTTTTTATAGCTTTTTTATACATTTGGAGAGCCATAACCCTATATATCATTAAGAAAAATGAAAGTTCAGGTAATATATTGCTAAAGACACTTAGCATATACCTCGAGCTCAACATAAACTTCTGGGAGTGACCCGACCTCTCCAAGAACTTGACCCACCAACCTATCTGCACGAGTTAAAGTCGGGTCCATAGTTGTTCCAACACCAATTAGACCTCCCGGAACGGCATATTGTAGCTCATTTTGTTCAGCATACAATGAGACTATTCTCGAATATATGGGTGTGCATTTGATGTTTCCGCTTTCATCCTTGACAACAATCCCAGGACGAACTTCAATAAATTGGTTCACCTTCAAAACACCCTGAAATAAACAAGTATTAACAAAATAATCATGAATACAAAACCAAAGCTACCAAAGTTCACTCTAAATTCATTCTCTAGCATCTTTTTGGTAGAAGTCAATATAGACATGAATGAAACAAGAAAAAAATAAGGACTCGGTGTGGTAAATCAAAATGTGCATTAATCGTACCATTCATCTCCAAATAAAGACTGAAAACTATATTCCAAAGAAATACATACCCTGAGTATACTTCCACCAGCAACACCACCTTTAATCTCATCAACCTCAAACCCCGGCTTATTGACATCAAATGATCGGATTACAATCATGTTAGGGGGTGAGACAAAGTTTCTCTCAGGAATAGGGATCTTCTTCACAATGTACTCGCACACAACATCAATATTATATTTCAGTTGTGCAGAGATTGGCACCACTGGTGCACCATCAGCAACTGTACCCTGCAATGAATTATTTTGAGCAAAAGATTCAGAAGAAAATCAATAATTAAATATCCATCTGTTTTCCATGAAAAGAAAAGCGATTAACCTGAATAAATTTCTGAATTGCTTCATGCTGATTGATGGCTACATTCTCTTGAATAAGATCAACCTTGTTTTGAAGAATTATAATATGCTGGAGTCGCATAATTTCAACAGCAGCCAGATGCTCAGAAGTTTGAGGTTGCGGACAGCTTTCATTGGCAGCTATAAGAAGTAATGCACCATCCATGATTGCTGCTCCATTAAGCATAGTAGCCATGAGAATATCGTGACCCTGATGGAAAATTTGAAGATAAAAATAAATCCACATACAACAAATAAAAGATATGTATAAATCTCAAGAGAAATACGCTTAAATCCCTTTTATAGCACTGCAACAAGAGTGACAGATCAAACAAGAGAATTAGAAAACTTAAAACTATCCCTAAAGTGTAGCACTTAGGACCTTACTGGGCAATCTACAAAAGATACATGTCTCAGCAACTTCATCCTACAGTTTTCAAAGCCGGGCACATCACAAAGAGGACTATCCTCCTTTCCACTTCCATATGCCCTACAGAAAAGATAACAATTGCAGGTGTTACTAATACTCATTAAATCAGTATTTAAAAAACCGCTGGAGATCAAACCAATGCAGCCTCCACTTACCAGTTGATTTGGTTTGGTTGTAGCAAAAAGAAAATAATATTAAATAAGTATAAAATGTAAAAGATATTAAATAAAAATAGGTTTTTGGTTGAATGGTACAAACTTTGACATTAATTAAAGAGGTTAAAGGACAAAATCCATTCACATATAAAAAAAAAACCTTCATTAAGAAATTATTTTTAAAAAAGTTTAAAATCAGTTTTTGGGGATTTTTAAAGTTTTCTTCTTTCTTTTTCTTTTTTTCTTTTTTTTTTTTTTTTTTGCCTTTTTTATCCAGTTAGAAAACAAAGCGGTTTAATGATATATGCCACGGACTAGATGGGCCACCAGTTCAACTGATTCAACAGTCTGGTCTTGTCCAACTTTTTAAACACTGCATTAACTTGGCTAAGAAAACAATTGCTAGATATCAACATACTTGTAGCACATAGGACGAGGGCATCGTTCATCTTCACATTTGTATATCTTTGCATTTGCATATCCAAGCTTGATAGTAATATTTCTCTCCAACTCATTCTTGAAACGAACAGTCTGCAGAAAAGGCACAAAGCATAGAAAGCAAAATGATTTAAATTTACTAGACTCCAAAATTCAAGGTTATTGTAGTCACTGTTCAAAAAGGTAAAAATATTAAGTGAACTCTATAAAGGTAAGTTATCATATCCTAGTTCAATATCACTTGTTAAAAATAACTGAACTCACCTGAACCCCAGATATTGCTTTCACAACTGTTGACTTCCCATGTGCGACATGCCCTATGGTGCCTGATAAATTGAAATCCGAATCAAAAGATTGATAAATAAAGTCCCTAGCATAACAACTAGGAGTCATAATAACCATAAGTTCATAACTATTGGCACTGTAATGATACATGCTACAACTAGTTCAATAACAATGGAGTTAAAGCATTACCAATATTTATAGTAGCCTGGCGAGATATGACTTCAGGAGACAGTGGATGCAACTTAGTTACATCCAGTTTACTTAAGTCTTGCTCCATCAAACCTTTTTTCGACATTTTCACTGCTCCCTTTGTCTTTCTGCTTCAATATGAACTGTAAACAGAACATATCCCGAAAAACAAATCATTTCGCTTAATGTAGAAGAAAAGGAATAACCAAATATTGGAATCTAGCAATTAAGCAATCCTAAGAAATCAAATCAAAATCCAATGTTACAGAACAAAAACCTTAAAAAGTTCAGTTTTCCTACAACCTACAAAGCACAAACTCAATATGAAGCAGAGTTCGGTCGAAGGGCCTTTACTCGATGAAGCTTTTAATCTTAATTCTGAGCCTCAAATGACAGTGAGGAAATGTTGGATACAGATAAGTACAATTCTGGAAACGAATAGAACTGTGATACATTACGTTCTGAATTCACTGCCCAAAAACCCTATACCCAATAACCCTGATTAATTAATTTCCTAATTCCTAGCCCAAAACCCTAAATCCAATAAACCCCTAGCTCAAAATTTTAAATCCTTAAGCATCGATCTTCAAACTCAAAATAAGCATAACTTATCCAGAAACATAACAAAAAAAGGAAAAATGAGAAAGCCAACAACAAAATTTGAAGATCAGGCAAGCAAAAACAGCTCACAGCAACAAAAAATAAATATTAAAACTCAAAAAAAAAAAATACGAGAAGAAGCATGAAACAATCAAAGGAACCTGATTAAAAGAAAGAGTTGCTTGAGACTGATTTGATTAGTTTGCCTGAAGAAAGAAGAACGCAGCCTTTTTCAGTCTCTAGGGATGGTGAGATTTAAGCCTAAAAAACTGAGCTTTTTAACAATGGTGCTTTCTTTTGTCAATCGAATCAAAGATCCAGTATTCTTTGGTTTGGATTTGGGCTTTATTTCTGTTCCAACACCTTCTTAATCAATTATTATAATTTTAAATGGTTTAAACTACAAAATGTACCTATACTTTATTAGTTTTCTCAAATTAATACCTAAACCCTTTTTTTTCACAAGTAATACCTAAAATATATTCCATTACCTAAAGTTACCTAAATTATACTCCATTACCCAAATTATTCCAACCAATAAAAATCTCTTAATAATTATTATGTGACACGCGAACAAATTTTTACTCAAAAATCTCCCAAAATTAAATATCATTTCCTTATTCTATATTTGGAAAAATATTTATTAAAAAGAAAGAAAGGAAAGGAAATAAATGAAGGTTAAAAATGATATTATATATGTTTATTTTATTTGAATAAATAAAATTAATAAAAGAACCAAAATAAATAAATATTTACAATTTTTGTTCGATTAAATTATAGAAAGTAAAAAATAATTGATTATAATATTTTTTCCTATGTCTTTGTAAATAAGATAAAATGTAACTTTATAACTTTGCTTTCTTTTCCTTAACTTCTCCCCTAAATTGGAATATTTTAAAATTAACGGTAGGTTTGGATGGGCGGTGGGATGCAGTGCGTTTAAATTAATTTTTTATCTCACGTTACATTATTTAATTTTACTGTCACCGCTATTTATACTCTAATCACAACTAAACACACCGCCTACCTATATCCACCTAAGTAACTCAAGAAAAGGCAATGGAAATTCAAACTTCCTTTTATTTTTCCCTTCCCCATAAAAGAAACTATCCAAATGAGGGAAAAGATGTTATTTTCATTTCCTCTCCCTAATTCCAATGCAATCCAAACATGGTGTCTAAGGTTTTTTTTTTGTTAAACTTATAAACATATTTAAGTATGGAAAATTTAAAGACCTATTAAAAGATTTATTTAAATCTAGTTTTCGATAATAAAATTTAAATTTCTTTTCACCCTAATTCAGAACTCATGTGTTATTTTTCTTAAAAATAACTTTTTCCGTTTTTTCCTATAGACTTTGTATAAACTAATTAATGTCAAGTGAACCTTTACAATGAAGAAACCCATCCCCAAAGAAAAAAAGAAATCCAAATATTGAAAAGAAGTTGAGTAAAAAAATGGTAATAGGATTGCAATAAAAGGTTATCTAATAGATAAAAAAAGTGCATTGAAATAGAAAAAAAATCGTGATAAAAAGAGTGTAAAAGATTTTTAATTTTATTATTTTTATAATTTAATTTAAAAGTGCATATATCATAAAATGATAGACTAAAGGTTTATTCAAAACGACGAGGATACTTTAGGTAACTAAATTAATTTAGGTATCACTTGTTACCAAAAAATCATATAAATATCAATTTGAGAAAAAATATACCAAAAATCATATAAATATCAACTTGAGAAAAAATATACTTTAAGTATCATTTTGTGAATTAAGTCATTTTATATTAAACCATATATTACAAATATCTAATATAATTTTTTAATACAATATTAGGGTGGGAGATGGGGTCATGGGATAATATAATTCATTACGAGAAAATATTTGGTACACTATCTGTGAAGTTTTAGACTCCACAAGTAGGGTTAGGAGATTAACAAGTATCTTATAGGGTTATAATAAAATATTTTTAAAAAGAGATACATTGTAATTTTTAAAACTACTTGTGAAATAAAAAGATACACTACTAATGTATCGAATACTAACTCATTTATTATATCAAATATATATATATTGAACACAACATCAATAAAAACAAAATAAGGAGGTATAATATGATTACATAAATTAACAAATTAGATTTTAAGTTTTGTAAGGGTTAAGTATTAAAATGCTTTTAGAAAGTAATGAAAATTAATTCAAAATCAATTAAACATTTGAGCCATTAATCAAAAATTAATAATTAATTAAGCCTTTCGGATATGGTTTTTCATTGAAGCCTTTCACAGACGTGTTAAATGTTAACGTGGTAGATAATGTGAAATCTGACATAGAAAATCAAATGACATGGTGGTTAATATGGCATCTAGCGGGATGGGAAAATACTGATGTGAAGCGGTAATTACTTTTTTTAATTATTTTATGAGGGTTTGATTGATTTTCTTTAATTATTTTAGGAGGGCTTAAATGAATTTTAAGGATTATATAAAATTCTTTAAAACTTATAAAAAAATAGTATTTGTTAAATTAACATTTAAATAATAACTTATAATTTTTTATAATTTTCTTTATAATATTCTAGTAGTTCTAACCGTTTTAAAATTTTTAATAAAGATTACTAGCCTATATCATACTTTAACCCATGCATTCTTTATCAACATCTATTGCATCACTTCTCTTCGACTAAAATCATTACTCATAATTCACTTGAAGCCACCAAACACTAAATTTATTGTCTTTGAACTCAATACCCCATACATGTCTAATTACCATTTTACAAAAAAATAATAAGTTTTATAAGAATTTTTATAGACTTTTATAATTTTAATTATTTTATATAATCTTCTAAATTTTTATAATATCTATTTAATATTTTCATAAGATCTTAATAATATTTTATAATATTTAATGGTTTTTATAATGTTTTAAAATTTTATGATATAATAAGCTCAGTTGGTTGTAGTTTGATGCTACTAATACTAAGGTTGTAGGTTCGAAACTTGTAGGCCAAATAAAATTTTATGATATTTAATTAATTTTATAAATTTTCCATAAATTTTAATTTTTTATAATATTTTAATTATTTTTAGACTTAAATAATTACAAAATCAATTAAACCTTCATACAATAATTAAAAATTAATTAAGCCTTACACATTAACATTTTTCCACGTCAAATGCCACATCAATTATCATCTCATCAAAATTTTTATGTTAGATGTTATGTCAAATGCTACACCACCTATTATATCAGCTGTTAATAGTCCATTAAAGGCTTTAACGGAAAACCATATTTAAGGAACTTAATTGGTTATACTTTTCAATGAGGGACTCAATTAATATTTGAATTATTTTCGTGAGGTTTTTTTTTATTACTTAAATCATTTTAAGTTATATATAAAATCTAAAATTTTGTTGAATTAATTTTTAAAGATATGATATTTAAGGAAATTTAATGATGCTTTCATATGCCCTAACATGATGGGTGATTAGGATGTCTCATTGATTTTTATTTTGATAATATGTCAAGTAGTCTTATGAATATGAGCACATGCTAAGAAACCATAAGACCAGAAATAAAAGACTCATCCTAAAGCTAAAGCAAGTAAACAAATTGTGAAACATGTAGTGGCTTTGATTTGACTATTAGGTCATTTAAATATGCATAAGTTTGTAGATGCCTTAGTTCGATTTGGAAGCAATTTTCAACCTGATTTAACTATAGTATTCATTATGATTATGTATTACTCCTTCTACTTGTTTAATTTCTTCATTAGCGAGCAGGATAGTGTATTGTATCCAACAATATACTAATTTCGGTTTAATGGTAACTAATTCCTTTATTTGACTAAAAAAAAAATTTTAGCCCCACATATGCAAACGCCTTCGGCCACTTGTTTGTATCTTGTAGAGCTTGATTACACACAGCTGAAGAAACCAGCTTAATCACTAGACTTGGCAATGCCACTACCAAGATTTGTTGCCTCCTTCACAAAAACTACAACTTGGAGCTAAAATCTTTTAGAATCTTGTAAGGAAGGCTTCTCCCAAAATAAAGAGAAAAGGCAAATACATACTTCTTTGTGTCGAGATCCAACAGCTGCATTGCAACCAAGTTTTCCTCTTTTTTTATCCAGGAAAGCAGAATAAAAGAATGCTCCATGCCCATGCCATGTAAAGTACTGACTTGTGTTGTTTTAGCAAAGTTGGTATCAACAAAGTCGAAACACTGATTCCAAGAGTCTGATAAACAAGCCCCTTAGCAGCAAAAATAACACTCGCTGGGTTGAAAACTTCTCTCTCAATTACGATGAATCTATAGTGACTAGGTTTTCAAAATCTCAAGAAAAAAGCTATGTTCAGGCAAAGTTTTCTTTACCATAATGGAGAAGTTTATCCCATTGATTAGATTGATGTTATCAGACATAAATTCAGATCTGCTCCCAAACCACAAATTTGCATCTTATTCTGAGCTCTCTCTAGAATAGATTGGAAGAAATGGAATCTTTTAGAAGGTGCTTCAGCTCAGTATCTACCAGTAGCAATTTTAATATGCAAGATTTCCTTCATCTTTTTGAAACGAGGATGACGATTTGGGCTAATTAGGAACTCTGACTTACCAAGATTGATAAGATGACTGAAGAACTCACTCTTAACACTAAACAGCTTCAGATTCTTGCAAATTGGCTCTGAAGAAAAGATAACTATCATTTGCGAAGAAGAGACGGAAAATAGGAATATTATTTCAGCTGAGTTTTCAAGCCTTCAGTTTTCTGCAGAGCACCGAAAGCACATTATGACGGATAAAAGATCTTTTGTCTTAGTCCTTGTTGAGGCTTAAAAGAGCTTGTCATGTTCCCATTGACAAGAAATTTAAAAAAAAAAAAAAAAAACTGCTGTAGGTTTCCTTGCATTATATTAAAAAAAAAAAAACCTTAAAATGGCTCTAAGCAATGCAATGTTTATCAATTAAACTCGAAATTCAATTTAGTTCATGTAAAGGAAGCGACGTTTATGGTAGAATCCGGTTTCCAACCATAAAATGGCTCTAAATTCTTTAATCTATCAATAAAAAAATATTAATTCAAACAATCGTGTTATCAGGATTTTCTTTTATCTATGATAAAAGCTTCAAGAAATTGAGAAAATAAATGAATTGAGCTTATCCACGCTAAGCAGGCAAACTTCTAGGTTTTCAACACAAAAAGTATCAATATATAAATTGGGTTACGTAGTTTGATAATATTTCAATCCCCAAATGACAAAATTAAATCATTATTTTATCTTATTTCATGCATCAAATATGAGTTCTTCGAGAAAAATAAAAAGTCCGAGTAATAGATTTTATCCCAATAAAAAATTACAGTATCATATATCCTAGAAAAAGCTCCATGTTTTCAGCAAGGAACAATCAAATTCTCTATCAAACAATGTTTTCTTCTCCACCTCACAAAAATAGTACCAAGATATTGTCTACCTTCCCACATTTTCAACAACAAAAAATTTGATTCTTCTGCCCTCTTTTTTTTCTTATAGATGTTTTTGCTTTCTGTTTACCTGTTTATCAGTTCTTAAACAGGGCAGGGTGGGACTTCAATGGTTGTTCCAGCTTGGATTTGGCCCCATCCGATTAGACGCCAATGCTTCTCAACACGCCGACTAAGTGCAATTTTCTCTCCCTTGCTGGTGCATACAGGGGACGTGAGTTGCAGCTTTGCCAAATCATTCTTTACAGCTATGACTCGAGCACCGGTCGACATAGACCCAATATTCAACATTAGGATCTCTCCCTTGGCCAACTTTGACACTTTTCCTTGCCTCTCCGAACCCTTTGTCCTAACACCAAGAAGCCTTCGGAGAAGGAAGAAATTTACCTACACAAATAGAAAAGATGGACTGAGCAAGAAGATGCCAGCATTTAGCATTTTTCTTAGTTTTTTCTGATGTAACAACCTACAATACTTGGACTCAGATGTAAGGGCCAGATTCGAGTTTGTGTCTGATTCAAGAATTTTTTTTTTATAGCTTTTCTATACATTTGGAGAGCCATAACCCTATACAGCATTAAGTAAAATGAAGAGTTTGGGTAATATCTTGCTAAAGAAACTTAGCATATACCTCGAGCTCGACATACACTTCTGGGAGTGACCCAACCTCTCCAAGAACTTGACCCACCAACCTATCTGCACGAGTTAAAGTCGGGTCCATAGTTGTTCCAACACCAATTAGACCTCCTGGAACGGCATATTGTAGCTCATTTTGTTCAGCATACAATGAGACTATTCTCGAGTATATGGGTGTGCATTTGATGTTTCCACTTTCATCCTTGACAACAATCCCAGGACGAACTTCAATAAATTGGTTCACCTTCAAAACACCCTGAAATAAACAAGTATTAACAAAATAGTCATGAATACAAAACCAAAGCTACCAAAGCTCAATCTAAATTCACTCTAGCCTCATTTTGGTAGAAGTCGCTATAGACAAGAATGAAATAAGAAAAAAATATGGTAAGGACCCGGCATGTGGTAAGTCAAAATGTGCATCAACCGTACCATTCACCTCCAAATAAAGATTGAAAACTACATTCCAAAGAAATGCATACCCTGAGTATACTTCCACCAGCAACACCACCTTTAATCTCATCAACCTCAAACCCTGGCTTATTGACATCAAAAGATCGGATTACAATCATGTTAGGGGGTGAGACAAAGTTCCTCTCGGGAATAGGGATCTTCTTCACAATGTACTCGCACACAACATCAATATTATATTTTAGTTGTGCAGAGATTGGTACCACTGGTGCACCATCAGCAACAGTACCCTGCAATGAATTATTTTGAGCAAAAGTTTCAGAAGAAAATCAATACTGAAATATCCATCTGTTTTCCATGAAAAAGAAAGAGTAACCTGAATAAATTTCTGAATTGCTTCATGCTGATTGATGGCCACATTCTCTTGAATAAGATCAACCTTGTTTTGAAGAATAATAATATGCTGTAGTCGCATGATTTCAACAGCAGCCAGATGCTCAGAAGTTTGTGGTTGTGGACAGCTTTCGTTGGCAGCTATAAGAAGTAATGCACCATCCATGATTGCTGCTCCATTAAGCATAGTAGCCATGAGAATATCGTGACCCTGATGGAAAAATTGAAGATAAAAAGTAAATCCACCTACGAAAAATTAAAAGACTTGCATAAATCTTAAAAGAAATAAGCTTAAATCCCTTTTATAGCACTGAAACAAGAGTGACAGTCTAATAGATCAAACAACAGAACTGGAAAACTTAAAACTATCCCTAAAGTGTAGCACTTAGGGCCTTACTGGGCAATCCACAAAAGATACATGTCTCAGCAACTTCATCCTACAGTTTTCAAAGCCAGGGACATCACAAAGAGGACTATCCTCCTTTCCGCTTCCATATGCCCTGCAAAAAGGTTCACAGTTGTAATTGCTATTAAATACTCATAAAGTCATATTTAAGAAACCAGGTGGAGGTCAAACCAGTGAGGTCTCCAGTTACCGGTTGAACTGGTTTGGTTGTAAGAAAAAGAAATTTTAAATATTACACGCAATAAGTATTAAGCAAAAATATGTATTTGGTTAAATGGTACAAACTTTGAAATTAATTAAAGAGGTTAAAGGATAAAATCTAATCACATATAATAATTTTTTTATTAAGAAATTAAAAAAAAAAGGTTTAAAATAAGTTTTTTGGGGATTTTATTGGTCTTTTTGCTGTTTTTAGCAGTTCAAAAATAAAGCGATTTAATGATATACGCCGAGCCAGATGGGCCACTGGTTCCCAGTTTGGCTGATTCAACAGGCCGGTCTTGTCCAATTTTTTTAACAGTATATTTAGTTGACGAAGAAAACAATTGCTAGTTATCAACCTACTTGTAGCACATAGGACGAGGGCATCGTTCATCTTCACATTTGTATATCTTTGCATTTGCATATCCAAGCTTGATAGTAATATTCCTCTCCAACTCATTCTTAAAACGAACAGTCTGCAGAAAAGGCACAAAGCAAAGTGTTTTACATATACTAAACTCAAAAATTCAAGGTAATAGTAGTCACTGCTCAAAAAGGCAAAAAAAATAAAAATAAAAATAGTGAACTCTTGAAAGGTAGGTTATATCCTAGTTCAACATCATTGGTTAAAAGTAACTAAAATCACCTGAACCCCAGATATTGCTTTCACTACTGTTGACTTCCCATGTGCGACATGCCCTATGGTGCCTGATAAATTGAAATCCAAGTCAAAAGATTGATAAAAGAAGTCCCCAGAATAACGACTAGGAGTCAAAATTACCATAACTATTGGCACCGTAATGATACATGCTATAAGTAGTTCAATCACAATGGAGTTAAAACATTACCGATATTTATGGTAGCCTGGCGAGATATGACTTCAGGAGACAGCGGATGCAACTTAGTCACATCCAGTTTACTTAAGTCTTGCTCCATCAAACCTTTTTTGGACATTTTCGCTGCTCCCTTTGTCTTTCTGCTTCAATATAAACTGTAAACAGAACATATCCCGAAAAACAAAATCACTCACTTAAGGTAGAAGAAAAAAATAGCCAAATATAGGAATCTAGCAATTAAGCAATCCTAAGAAATAAAATCAAAATTCAATATCACAGAACAAAAACCTTAAAAAGCTCAGTTTTCATACAACCTACAAAGCACAAACACAACACGAAGCAGAATGAATCTGGCCTAAGGACGTTTACCTGATGAAACTTTTAATCTGAGCCTCAAATGACAGTGAGGAAATGTCGGATTTGAAAGATAAGTACAATTTTGGAAACGAATAGAACTGTGATTCATTACGTTCTCAATAAACTGTCCAAAACCCTAAATCCAATAAACCCTGATTAATTAAGTTCCTAATTCACAGCCCAAACCCCAAATCCAATAAACCCCAAGCTCAAAATTTCAAATCCTTAAGCATCGACCTTTAAACTCAAAATAAGCATAAATTATCCCAAAAACAGAACAAAAATGGAGAAATGAGAAAGCCAGCAACGAATTTGAAGAACAGACAGGCAAAAACAGCTAACAGCAACGGAACATAAATATTAAAACTCATAAAAAATTACAAAAAAGAAAAGGGCACGAGAAGAAGCATGAAACAAACACATAAATATTAAAACTCATAAAAAATTACAAAAAAAAAAAAAAGGCACGAGAAGAAGCATGAAACAAACAAAGGAACCTGATTAAAAGAGGAACCTGATTAAAAGAGTTGCTTGAGACTGGTTTGATTAGTTTGCCTGCAGCAAGAAGAACGCAGCCTTTTTCAGTCGCTAGGGATAGTTGGATTTAAGCCTAAAAAACTGAGCTTTTAACAATGGTGGTTTTTTTTTGTCAACCCAATCCAATCCAGATACAGTATTCTTTGGGTTGTCTTTGGGCTTTGTTTGTTGAAGGATACTGAGCCTATCACACTCTTTGCATCTTTATACTCCACCTTAAATCGGTTGTTAGGAAAAAATTATGTAATAAATTTTAAAAATATTGATATAAAATTAAAAAAACAGTTCGGTTTAAAATAATGTTAAGACATTATAGGTTATTATGTTTTAATTTTAAATTCTAATTTTTAGATTTTATATAAAAATATAAAATGCTTAAGTCATTATTTCAATCTAGATTTACAATTTCTTTCAGTATTAAGACTTGAATTCTTTTTTCAATTTAAATCTTTAACTTTACTTTTGTTAAATAAATTAATTTCTATAATAACACCATTATTTTTAATACAACGAACCATGATTTGAAACGTGGCTTTTAAATATAATTAAAATATATTTTAATTAAATAAAATTTTAAACCCCATAAAATACATATAAATTAACCAACATTTGTGGCAGCAGCTATCTCCTTCTCTTTTCTTTCACGTGAACCATGATGAGGATGTTTTTTTTTTCTGAAATCGTCACTAAAAAATCCCTACACTTCGATTCCTTTAAAACATATTTTATTTAATTAAAACATATTTTATTATACTATAAAAACCATGTGTCAACATGTGTTTCGTTATATTTTAAAAAAAGAACTTAAATTTTTATCATAGAGCCTAATTTTATTTAATAGAAGTCAAGTTAAGAGCTCAAGTTAGAGAAAAAAATTCAGATTGGAGAAATTGCCAAGTACAAACTTTAAATAATGACTTAATCTCATAAAAAAGATAAAACTTTAATTATTATTTTCTAAAATAAAAGTTTTAATAATTTCACAACTAATAAGAGATACGATCAATGGATAACATTAACTAAATTAAACACAACATAAATTTACATTTTCATTAAAATATATATATATTTATATTGTGGACTCAAAGTAGGCATATTCAAAAATAGGCATGGTGAATTTTAATTTAGATTAACTTCATTTGGCCTGAAGCTAATAAAATTAATATTTTAGTCATAGCTTGACTTGAAACACGAGCACATTTAGGTAAAAGATGGTGTTAATATTTAGGCTAGGCAATTCTTGATTTATATGTTTTTATTTATTTCATATTTGTGTTTTAAATTATTTTATATTTATCTAACTTTTGATAATTTAATAATTTTAATTTTCTTAAATTTTGACATATTTTCTATCGTGTTTGTGTTTCTTTTCCATGTCATGTAGTATTGTGTTTACATAATGTTTTTTTTCGGTGTCTTGTAATCATATCATGTTCAACATATCTAAACATTATTTAAACATCCATAAACACAAAAGTGGATAAAGCAATTTGTTGGTACTTGTTGCACTGTCAGTTGCAAGTCACTTAGTAACTAGACAGTTGTGCAATTTATCATATATGTTGGCATATTTTTTTTACTAAAAAAATTTTGTTTTATTTCTTACATTTCATTAAGAATTTTGAGCAACAATTATATAGATTTAATCTTGTTGAATATTGGTCAATCAACAACTTTATTTGAACAGTTTATAAGTGATTGAGTTACCACATTTGAAGAGATTTAGTTTCTATAGAAATTTAGATGGAGAATATCTCTACTTAATTGATGTCATATTAAAATTAACTGAAGCACAATTCCAATAGCATATCTCATTCATTGTAGCTGAATATTATAAGTCTGCAATGCCTATTTGAAGAAGACTTGTCTATGCGATTATGTACGAAATAAAAACACTTATTTTGTTCATCAAGAGTAACTTGTTTTAATACATAACACATGTAAACAAAATTATTTTCATGATCAATTTGTAGCTATGCTTTCAAGGGGAAGAAAGTATTAGTGGGAAAAGTGATCTTACTTGATGTTCAGGTGTGAGTTTGGAACTCATTGAGTGGGTTGAGCTTAAACCACAATTTGTACTATTGTTTAATTGTAAACTTCTCTTTGGATAATGTCCCACAAACATAAAAAAGGGTTTCCAACTGCCTAACTAATTTTTTGTGTCCACCCTTACTTTTTACTCTTTTAGTTGGTACTCTAGTTGCAACTTTACATATAACTGACAAGCAACTCAACACTAATAATTGGTATCAGAAAAAGTCACTTGATGTATTAGGTGAAGATCTTGTTATTTAGTTGATTAAATGTGAAAGCAAGCTCAATTTAAAGGCTCCTTATACTTGATAGTTCCAACTATGCTATTGGAAAGGCAGTATGGTGACATTTATCAAGTCTTTGGATAAGTGAGGTTAGAAAGTGATGCTGGCTAGTTAGGAGCCTTCTACTGTTGATGTAAATTACATGGATCATTGAGGAAGATAAGTTGATTAATGCACACTTGAAAGCTTTCATGTTATTTTCAATGATGAGGACCTTCAGGAGTTTAAAAAGAACTCCAAGCATACTACTCGATGAAAAGCTTGGTAAATATTAGAGATAACATGTGAAGGAACTTCCACTACTAAATAATCAAACTTCAAATGTTAACGATCAATTTTGGAACTCTCAAAGTCAAAATTCTTGATGGTAAATCCTTGTATAATTTTCATGCAACACTTCATGATATCTCTGACCAAGCTTTTCCTCTTGGTGTATTCAAATGCTATGCTGGTTAAGAAGATTTTACAGTTATTTCTTAAATGTTTTGCGATCAATGTGACTAGTTTAAAAAAGGTCAAAGATGTCGATACAATGAAAATCGGTGAACTCATTGGATCTCTACTAACCTTTAAGATTAATTTATTGTGCCCTGACATGTGTCCACCAGGGCTATTAATCAGCACAAAAACAATTATAATCTAGCAGTGTACTTGCAACACTCCTAACCCGTCTTTTTTGCCGAATTGGGGCTGCAAAGCATTACAGTACAAATCAGAATAATTTACTTCAAAATATATCAATAATACCATTTGTTATTAATTATAAGAACCCATCACAATCTTAGTAAACATACACATTTGGACATTAAATCAAGCATTCAAGGCCCTAAAAATAGTTTAGGAACAAGCCGGGACTAATTTGAAAAAAATAAGAAATTTTAGGAAAAAGTTGAAAATTCTGAAAATAGGGGTCATATAGCCGTGTCCCAGCCCATGTATTCGCCCATGTGTGAATACGAAGTTGGGTCACACTACTGTGTTGCCAGGCCGTGTAACTCTCTGAGTTTGTGTGGTTCACCTTGCACATAAAAAATTTAAATAATGCACGGCCATATGGGGTGAATGTGTGTAGCACACAGTCATGTGACAGCTCATGTCTTAGGCCGTATGTAGCAAAAGTTGCCTCTAAATCAAGTTATTTCAAGCCCAAAACTTGCACACAAAGATTTACAAGTTCAACCATCATTAACATATATAAAACATACCTCAAAACATCTATAAACATGCAAAAATCACATTCTACCTATTTCTAGCCAATATGCCATTTAAACGGCACCTCAATCATTATTCTATTCAATTCATTCAAACATGCATTATAATCTAAACATATATTCCTATGCTCACACCATCATAATACCATTTCTACCACATATGAATGAACACAAAACACATATTTACAAGATATTTAGAGATGGTCCAAAGTCACAACATATACATACATTTTCATAGCCATACTAACAAATGCATAAGTTTGGTAGCAATCCAAACAAACCAACTTAAACATCAAAATACCAAGTGGTAACTAGCCTATACATGCCAAATAACCATATCACAACATATTACACAATCATCTTCTCTCTATTCACATGAAGGCATGCATAGTTATTATCCTCTCATATGAATACACTTCATTTATACGCTTTCATTGGAAGATATGAAAATAAATGAACTTGGCACCATTTAAAAACAAACCAATTACCAAGACTACACTTATAACCCTATTACATGTCATTTATAACCATCAACCAAAATAACCAAAACTTACCAATATGGAACATTAGATAGTGTGACCATGCTCTGACACAATTTCCAACCGATCAAACTTTCCGATGACTTAAAGAAACAAAGAAAATCAATAGGTAAGCAATTAATGCTTAGTAAGTTTGTATAAAGGAACTTAAACTTAGCAAATACATTAATTAAACAACCATAAATGATTCTCTTTAGCCATAGTCCAAATTTTATTCTCCTATATACAACACCTCACAAGATTAGTAGGTGAAGCAATACACATATAAATTTAACCAAATAAGGCATATAACATCTCAAGCTTTTTAAATTCATCAATCATTTTCATCATATACTATGTACTTTTATTTTCATTACCTTTCACACCTCAAACTTCATATATCATACATACTATAGCATAGTAAATCATGGCATATACCTAATAAGCATTTAGGTTTTATAAATCATCCATCACACATACATATATCCATTTCACATTCTACCCATTTGAGTCCACATAGTTAGTAGATAATAAGTAAACATAACATCTATGAAACATAACATATGTTAAGAAATAAATTCCATGCATATTTCATCCATCACATGGTAAATTCTTATCCTTTTCATTGCATATGTGCATATCCATCTTTCCATTTCATATGAACATTAGTACATTAAGTTTTTATACATGTCTTTCCATTAACCTTTACTTTCCCATTGAACCATCTAGAATTTCAATAGATACTTGAGAATGCTCACACATAGTATGCCTTTTCATGTAATCATAACATTTCCTTTTCAATAGTGCTTTCACGCGCTATAAAATAGGCCTACTCACACGAGCTATAGGTCAAAATGTTAGCTACACGATGTTGCTCACATGAGCTGTAGGGAATCCGCAACAAATGCAGGATATCAGCCATCGGTAGAACATTCAATACCAGCACCCGAAATCGTATAAACCCTACTGATATGTCATTTGTATCCTAATAATTCCTAAGGTTCAATCAGGACTTTTACATCTTAAATCCTTTACTTCCATTACATTATAACATTTCTGTATATCATCACGATTTTCACATTTCTTAATTACAAACTTTAAATAAACTAACCTTACAAATCAATCCATACTACCCATTACCAAACAATTTACAAATCAAGATTTTAATTCACATAATTATTTATAGTAACTCATTTAAAACATCATATAAAAATAATTTAACTCTATACGAACTTATCTGTACCAAAACAATGCCCTAATATGATCCAACGACTAATCCACTATTTTAGTTTTTTGGTGATTAGTGTCCGTTTGAGTCGTCTCTTAATCTAGATAAATATTTTTATTCAATTAATCTTGTTCCAGTATTTAAAATAATCAATTTAGCTTATAACCCTTAATAATGGAAATTTACAAAATTACCCTCAAAATTTACCTTTTATGCAATTTAGTCCCTAAATCCAAAACTTGCAATTTCACCATTGTTAACCATAAATCATGCTATCCAATTTTTACCTAATCTTATAACAACCCAAATTTATCAATAATTTACAATATTTTCCTTAAATTTTACAATTTTCATAAATAAGTCCCTAAACCTTAAAATCATAAAAAATTACTTAACAAAATATGTCTATTTAACAACCAAACTTAACAATCTACAATAAAAATTCATAAACATATCAAATTCATCCATGGCATAATATATAAAATTTAAAAATTTTACAATTTGACCCCCTAGTTAGCTAGATTAAGCTAAAACGAGCTCAAAAATATAAAAATTACTAAAAACAGGGCCCGAAAAAATACCACGCATGAGATTTCAACTTTGGCTGAAAGCTTCTTCACCAAAAGACGGTGTTTTAGCGATCCCCTTCTCCAAATGAAAAAGATGATACCTTTTCATTACTTAATTTTAAGTTAAATTAGCTAATTACCATTTTAACCTTACATATTAAACCAAATTTCACCAAATGCCAAGCCATGATCATCCACTAAACTTAAAATAAGTTGAATTACTACTTGAAGCCCTTATTTCATGCTTTTAGATCCATTTAATACAAATAAATCTATAGCTATTAAGTTTCACATTTTTTACAATTTAGTCCTTTTCAATTAATTAACTATCTAAACATTAAAATTTCTTAACCAAATTTTAATATGACCCCAATGACACTCCGTAAAATGTTTAATAAACTATTTACGGCTCAATTTATAAAAACGAGGTCCCGAATCCTCATTTTCCTAAACCACTTGACTTTAAGGATTTACCACTTGAACATAATTATTCGTTCAAATAAGATAAATTATCAAATAAAAATTTATTATAATACTATATTTAGCTTGTAAATATTAAATAATAATATTTACGAGATCACTCGTCAGATTTGTGGCCCCGAAACCTTTGTTTCTGACACCACTGAAAAATGGGTTATTACAGTACTAAAAGTGTGATAGGTCGAGTTGTAATATCTGTAGTGTTACAACAGAACACCCAAATATTCTAAGGATCAAACCCAAGAGAATTTAAGAACTAAGTGATTCTTAAGCAACCAACATGCAACCAAGAATTCTAGTTTGATTCTTAAGCAACCAACATGCAACCAAGAATTCTAGTTAACTACTTGTCAAGTGCTATATTACAGCAATCCATGATCAAGAGTTAATTACACTAATTGACTACCTAACACGAAATTGTAAAACAAAAAAATTTAAGCAATTAACAATTCAAATCAACAACAACGGTTGGTTGGTTGACTTCCATGCTGCTGATTGGTCTTTGGTTTAGGGATATAAAAAGCCTAAACTTCTAATTGTCTCAATTTCACCTCTCGGTCTTCATTTTACCAAATTAGACAAATTAGTCCAGTTTATCTCTCGACCTCACCAAACTAACTCGAGATAACCAAATAGGTGCTCAATAGGATCTTTTATCGGTATCACCTATCTAAGTTTTCTTGTAGAGGTGTCAATTATAAGTTTTGAAGTTTATTCGATTTAGTCTAGTTTTTATGATTTAGTTCATGTAGCAAAAACTAACCAAGCAATATATCCATCAACCAGCCACCATAGATTTAGCTACTCATCATCATTTTCATACAAGTAACAACCCAATATACATTCAAATCATACATTAAAATAAGCACAACCAAATGGTTAAAAAAATCTTAGAGTTTTCTTATAGTTACTTGAAGAAGATGAAGTTGGCAGCAATGACGGTGAAAAATAACACTAAAGTTTATATTTTTATCTAAGAAAAGAAAACAAAGCTGAGTTATATTAATAACTATATATTAAACTGAAAATATAAAGAGAGTTGGAGTAATAAAATGCAAATAAAACCAAGCTACAGTAAAAACTAACTAACTAACATTAAAACTAGAAAAAAGTTGAAACTAAATCCTAGAAAAATGAAGAAGAAGATAACTAGAAAGCTAAAAAGATGAATGAAAAGTAAATGTAACAATATTTATTCAGTTATCAGCCAAAATGGCTTTTAACATCTAATTACAACCCAAAATTTTATATCAAAATGCCCCTAAACATTGTATTTTGACTGGTGTTGGACAAAAACTACCCCTACAAAATGTTATAGGCTTTCTATTGAAAAAATTACGGATTTGCTGAGTAATAAACCCTTCTCACCAAAACTTTTAATAGGGCATTCAAGAATATTACAAGAAATAGCAAAATCTTTGAAGGGGCTTGTAACTTTAACAAAGGAAAATAAAAACTTGTTGTAATCAATGATGAAGCTCACAATAAGAAAAGAAAAAGCATCAGTGTTATGAGTGTTAGGTGTATGGACACGTCCAAGCTGAGTGTCACAATACACTAAAGTAAAAGATATCTCATTATGTAATTTAGAGTGATGATGATTCTGTGACACCCCTAATTTGACCCTAGTCGAAAAGTGATTTCGGGACCACAAAATCGAGTCATAAAAATAATTAACCATCATAGTTGATGCTTATTATATGTATATATGCATGTGTGAAAATTTCATGTTTGAATTTTGTTAATTGTAAGTAAATTTTATTAAATAGGACTTATGTGAGAAAATTTAGAAATGTGCTAGGCAAATGTAAAGTGGCCTATTAATGCATGTTATGAAAATGATGGGTTTGCATGTCAAATTACCCAAAATTAGAGCTAGTGGCCGGCCATGCTATGGGGTGAAACATGTTGGAAACATGTTGTGTTAGTGTGTTATGTTAGAAAGAATAAAATAAGAGGTTAGTAATAAAGTAATGAAAAAGAGGGTGATGAAAATAAAGTTGTCTCATCCATGCCCCCTCCATTGCCGTGAATTGAAGGAAGAAAACAAAAGAAAAGAAAAATGTTCATCTTCTTCTCCTACCTCTCTCAAGTCAAACTAACCAAGAAATGGAAGAAAGCACACCTAAGGCATTCTACCATCTTGTGTGGGAATTAAGGTATGATATCATGTGATTCTTTTGGAATTTTGTGAAGTTGAGTTTGTTTTGGTGCTCATAACATGACCCATGTGTTAATTTTTGAGTTTGTGTTGCAAGAAACATTTGGTTATGTCCTTATATGTCAAATTGATGATAAATTTTTATATTTGGTGAATGAATATGGGTTTCGGTCATGGTAGATAACAAAGAATGTGGTTGTTGTTCTTGTTAATTTGGATGAATTTTGGTGGATAGGTGCTTGAATCAAACAAATGATCATGTGTGTACACTAGGTGCTAGTTGAGAAGAATCGGTCACTATATTGGAGGCCATTGCGAATATGAATTTAGTTATTGAGAGTGATGAATGTGTTTTGAGTTGATGGAATAAAAGAATGCTTAAAGATGTGTCACAACAAATTATATGTTAAGCTAAGGTTGTTAAATTATCAATCTTTCTTCCTAGCTGAATATGTGTTTATAAAGTTGAGTTGTTAAATAGATTTTGAAGTTAGCCCATGTATTTATTTTTGAATTTAAGAAGAATGATACATTCGACTATGCTTTGATGTGCTTGGATTGTTGTTCATTCAGTAAATGATTGAGGAATGGTTAAAAGAATTTGAATACTAAACTAGTTGATTTGTTTATAATGTCCGATTATGATCATTTATAGATATGTGAATGAATTGTTGTTATGTGAATAAATATTTGTTTGATGATATATATATATGTATTCGGCAATGGGATAAAATGTGTATTAAGGTAAGTTTCATGGTGATTATGCTTGTGATGTTGGGTTAATATTCGGCATTGAGTAATGTGGGGTAAGGTGATTAATCGGCTATGAAATTAGCTAAATTGAATAGGTATGTTTAATGATATGCTTAGTATAATGTATAGAATAGACTAGTGGCGGAAGAATATTTTTGGTTAATGTATATAAGCCATGCGAAAATGGCATCTTTTGAATGTTTACTTAGTGAAGTTTAAATTTTACCTCTGGCTGTGCTTAGTACTTATTTAAATGAACGATCTTTATTTCAAGAAAAAGTTCAAAATTTTACTATTCTGACATGAGTTACAAGTCCGGTAATGCCCTTTACCTATTCTGGCGACGGTTACGGGGTAGGGGTGTTACAGATTCTTTTAGTCAGCCATAAGAAGATAATGAGCACTTAAGTCATTATGTGGCTTTCACTTCCAAATTTTTTCTAGTAATTGTCATTGACTCAAACAATTGCTATGGCAACGGCGAAGACAATGGTGTTGAGTCTACTAAAGACTTTATGGAAACCTACAAGCATACACTAGAAAAGTGGGATTAGGTATGCAATATATATAAAAGCTTACTAATGACAATATGATGTTGAAATATGAAAAATAAATAACATTGTAAAAAGAGAATCAGACCAAGGTAGGCTATGTTATGTTCACAAAAGTGACAAGGCAATACTCCTATAGTTTTTTTCAAAACCAAGAAAATTGCAAATCAAGTGATGTTTTAAGAAGCCATAGATTGTTCACACTAAAAATAGCCATAGATGCAATAGTAGTTTTTTCCCCACTATTGTGGTACCCCAAGTCATATCAGGCCTAGTTGTTACATGTTTTTGAAAGATCTCAAGAGAAAGAAACCAATTGCATCTCTAGTTGCAACTCAAGCCGCAACTAAGGTAGAAAGAAAAACTTGTCTTGTGAAAGGAATATCAAATATGTCTCATTGTTTCACACCAATATTTGAAGGCTTTTATTGAGCATATATGATACTTCAATAGTGGAGTTTTAAGTATATGGCTAGCAATAAAAGTTTCCTTAGAGAATTCCAATAAACCATAAAGGTGATGTAACTTCTGAAAATGGTAAAAAAGGATGAACACTTAGAAAGAGAGTACTCGACGTATAAAGAATGACATGACTCTAAAACATATTCCTTGTTGAAGGTTTGAAAGCCAATGGTTAATATCAATGAGTTATGTGATCAAGGTATGCTAGTGAACTTTATAAAAGAAAAATTGTAAAGTGACTTGCAAGTTTGATTAACTGGTTATAGAAGGTGTCAAGATGTTTGATAATTGTTATAGGTTGATAGAATCTTTGACTTGCATCAGAGTTAGCTCTTCAGATCTTGAGTTATGGCATGAGAGGTTGGATCATGTACATTTTAAGAATCTACAAAGGCTTGTGAGAAGATTGCCAAATTTATGGAGAGTAACGTCTAAAGTATGTGGAGAGTGCTTAGAGGGAATGAAGCAATGTGATTCACATCCCTAGTTGCAACTGATCTAAACAACTAGACCATTGGAACCACTACATATAGACTTGATGGGACCTATGCAAACAAAAAGCTTAAGAGGTAAACATTACGATCTAGTTTTTGTAGATGATTATTCCAAGTTCATTTGGGGTGAAGTTCTTACAAAAGAAGTTGGCACATTTGATGCATTCAAGAATATAGGTAAGAAGTTGATGAACAAAAAAGGACAACTCATTGGGAAGATAGTCAGAATATGAAGTGATTATGGAAAATAGTTAAAAAAATAATAAATTCTTTGATTTTGGTGATAATGCAAGCATCCAACATGTGTTTTCTACACTAAATACTCCACAATTGAACAACGTCATTGAAAGAAAGAATTGAACAATCCAAGACATGGCTAAAATCATGTTTAATGCCACAGACATTTCATGTAGGTTTTGAGCAGAGACTATTAACATAACATGCCATGTGATCAACAAGGTGTTGCTAATGACTAAGACAAGGATGGCACCCAATGAGATGTGTGGAGGAAGAAAACCAACTGTGAGATACTTCAATGTGTTTAAAAGTGTGTGCTACATTGTGACATCCCAAAATTTACCATAGTCGGGATGTGGTTTCGGGACCACAAAACCGAGACACAAGAATAATTAATTATTATTTTCTATGTTTATTGTGCATGAACGTACATATGTGAAAATTTCGTGCCTTAATTTCGTCATTCGTAGGTGAAATTTATTAGAAAGGACTTATGTGAGGAAATTGAGAAATGTGCTAGGCTAATGTTAAAGTGGCCTATTGATACATATTAGAAAATGCTTGGACTTGCATGTCAAATTGCCAAATTTTCCTTATGGTGGCCGGCCAAGTTAGATTGATGATGGGCAATATATTTGTTTGCCTTAGATATTATAATAAGAAATTGGATTATGGGAGACAAACTAAAATAAAGAAAGGAATTTAAAAGAAAGGGGAATAAAATAAGAAAAAAAAAAAGTGTGTGGATGCCTCCCCCAAGTTGCCGTGAATGGAGCAAAGAAAGAAAAAAAGAGAGCTTCATTTCCTTTGGTTCTCTCTTAGTGAATTGAAGAAAGAAAGGGGAAGGGGAGATTTCGGTCAACTTTAAGCTCAAAACAAGGTTAGTAATTCATGTTAGATTTTGAAATTTCAGCTTAATGAAAGTTGATTACTAAGTTCTTTAACTAGCCCATGTTAAAATTTTGGATTTGGGTGGTGCATGAAGTATACGGCCATGGTAGATAGTGAAGGAGTTGATTATTTTCTTTGTGTTAAATGAGTGATTGTGGATGGGTGAAGTGTGAGCTAGTTAAATATTCATATAGTTAGGTTGGATGATAGGAAGAAAAAATCAGCTTGTGTATGTACACTAAGGCCGAATATGAAGTTGGAGATTTGTGGGAAATGTATGTGTCTTGAAGTGTTGGAATGGAGAGGATGCTTTAATTGTGTTATGAACAATTATGTGTTAGAAATTGTGATTTTGGGTTGACTAGGATTTTCGCCATAGTGGTCATTGAGGATTAAGGTTATGTTTCATGCTAAACTTGATAAATCTTGGTGTATGGGTGTTTGAACTAAACTAATGATCAAATAGTTGCATAAATACAAAGTAAGAAGAATCGGCTATTGTATGTAATATTATTGCCGAATGTGAAAATACTATACTTGAGTAATGAATGTGATTGGATTATTGATAGTATGGTAATTGCATAAGGATATTAGCCGAATAGCTAAGAACGTAAGGTAGTAAGATAAAAATTTTACTATGTCGTTCCGTATGTCATAAGATCATTAAAATGTGGATACCAATATATGTACCAAAGCGGTTGAATGAGCTAATTTATTTGTTTAAGCTCAAGATCCTAAAGGAGAGGCGTCCAACAAGGGGAAATCGAAGATCATCGAGTAGCCGACTTGGAATTATTTACCGAACACAAGGTAAGTCATTAAGCACATATGTTTGATATTGCTTAAATGATTGGAAAATCTATGCAATTGTGTTTAATGGAATGCTATATATATGTATAAATGAAATTGTATGTGTATGGAATGAGGATAATTGTTGAATGTAATAGAAATAGTGGAATGTGTAGAAAGTTTGCTTTCGGCACTATGTGTCTTGAGCAATACGTGTGTATGGTGACGAGATTGGCACTAAGTGTGCGTGCTGGAAATATATGGCACTAAGTGTGCGTGCTGGAAATATTTGGCACTAAGTGTGCAAGCTGGAAAAATACGGCACTTGGTGTGCGAGTTCGGAGGGTATGGCACTGTGTGTGCGAGCTTAAATTACGCGGCACTAAGTGTGCGAAATCGAGCGGTAAGCACTATGTGTGCGTACTCTATATATATGGAGGGTGTGTCTCCATTGAATTGAGTATTGGACAGCGGATCGGGTAAGTACCTCGAGCTCATGACGAATAGAGAATTCGTTCATGCTTGGGGATTGAAATTGGTAAGCCTTAAATCTATGTGATGATTGAAGTGTGTATGGTTGTGCTGGAAAATGAGTTAATGTGTAAAAATGCTTCGATTATCTTGTTGTGTAGAATATGAAATGTGGATGTATGAATTGGTACGAGATTGGACCGAAAGGTCCGAGGTATTATGGTATAGATTCGGTATGGACGAGTACCTAGCCTCATTTGTTGTACATGTAGTAGTAACTTTATCGATGGATTGATTAATGCTTATGACTTCTTGAGTTGTAAACTCACTCGGTGTTTTCTTGTCACCCATTTTAGGTCTCTCGGACTCGTATTGTTTGCGTGATCGGGACCGTCGTTGAAGTCATCACACCGGCTGAAATCTTGTGGTATTGTTTTTGTTGTTGAAGAACATTTGGCATGTATAGGCTATTATATTTTGTCGAATTGTGGGTTGTAAACTTTAAGCCATGTGAAAATGGCCTATGTGGTCGTCGAGTGGGATGCTAGAACCTATAGCCACGAGTCTTAGAAACTCTAATTTTGATATGGTGCCCATAATTTGTGTCATGTATGATGGATGATTAAGGCCAAGGAAAGATTCATGAAATTGGCATAGTCTCTGCAGTAACTGTTGCGGACAGCAGCAGTGAGATGAGATTGAAAAATCACTAAAAATAGTAGAAGTAGAATTAAATAGTGAGTAAATTATGAAATTGAACCTTGATGAATCTATTTTATATGGACGAAACGAAACGACCATATGAGCAGTATATTGAGAGATATTAAAGTTCTCGTGAGACAGGGCCAGAACGGTTTCTGGGACCCTGTCGCAACTTTGAAAATTTACCATAAATTATCCAGAAATAATTAGGAGTCATGCCTTATATGTACAGATTCCATTTTGAGTCTAGTTTCATTAGAAACAAACGGCACCAGTATTAAAGCCCTGTACAGAGAGATATTCAAGTTTTAACGCGCGAAGGTCAGTGTAGTCGACTCCTGTAACATTGGTGACTTTAACTAATAAACTGTACCAATTGGCCCAACCAAAATTCTAGAAATAAATCCATGGATATATATATGAGTCTAAATTCAGGAAAAATTTACGGAATCAGTTTCTGAGTTTTGAAACTCGAGATATGATTTTTATGGCGTCGATGACGCAGTTTCCCAACCTGTCTGGAAATGCCAAATTGGTTGGTACCTTGAGAAGATTTGACCCATTAACCCCTCGTGTCCGACACGGCGGACGGTCACGGGTTCGAGTGTTACATTTTATTGGTATCGAGCTATGGTTTAGTCGGTTCTAGGACTACCATAGGCGTGTGAGTCTAGCTATACATGCCAAATGTTTAGTGCTTAATAATGTGATGACTTCGACGGTTGAAATTTTTGTTTTGATTAGCGATGGAACCCGGATAGAGACCCTTGGCGGATGACGTTGAAAGTGTAGCGGCTGCTCTGCGCAAGGGACACCGCCTATTGAGCCTCGTCATCCGCGAATAATCAAAATGAAGGCGAAACAAGCCTTCTTCACCATGATGAAAGAGTGGGTCGCATGATATGCCCGAACCAATCCGGTGTCCAACCATTCCGAATTTAAATAATCCACCCAAGAGCCCGTGATGCCATCGATTCTCGATCCCGTGAGGTGAGTAAACCACCGTGAACTTGATTAGGAAGCGTGGGGCGAGGAGTTTAAGGTCAGTAGTTACCGACGATGCCGAAAGGGCCGAGTTCGCTTGATAACACCATTAGAGTGTTTGATGAACTATCATGCACACCGATGAATGTCTTAAGTGTGCTATATCCTTGTTATGAGACTCGACTTACTATTGGTGGAGGACTTTAATTTCCATAGTCCCAAATGAACGAGTTACTTGGGACTTCTTTCAATCCAATTTCGAAAGAAATACATTAGTCAACGGTTCATCGATCGAAGCGTAAGGAATTCTTAGAACTCAAGCAAGGCGGATGATCAGATATCGAATCTGAACATGAGTTCGTAAGACTTAGTCGGTATGCTCGGGAGTGTGTGGCTGATGAGGTTGCGATGTGCAAAAGATTTGAAGAAGGATTGAATGAAGAGTTAAAGTTACTAGTGGGAATTTTGGAGATAAAGGAGTTCGTGACACTAGTCGAACGAGCTGCAAGGCGGAAGAACTTGGGAAGGAGAAGAAGAAGGCTAAATTTGAAGCAAGAGATTACCGTAAAAGATCGACGAGTAAAGCTCCGTTCTCGGTACGTAAAGAGGTTCGGGGAGGACACCGATGAAGTCGAGGACGATGCGGGAATTTCCATTAGAGCCCGACCATTGACGGACTCCCGAGCTACTTGATAGCTAGTGTGGGCAATAATCGTCAAGAGAGACCTGAATGCCCCAATGTGGAAGACGACACCTAGGTGAATGTTGGGGTAAGTCATTAATAGGGCTGTTATGGATGTGGTTCAAGGACCACTTCATCGAAGATTGCACGAGCTAGATGAGAGGAATAAGACGCAAGGTGCAAGACCTAGTGGAACGACGACCGGAGGTAGGCCCCGAGAATCTCTGGAGGTAGGGGTGGTAATCGAGAGGAGCCTCTAATCTGCCGTCCGATCCGAGACCCATGCTCCTGCTAGAGCATATGCCATCCGCGCACGAGAGGAGGCATCCTCCCCGACGTTATCAACGGTACTTTTACTCTCTTTGATACTATTGTGATTGCATTGATTGACCCGGCTCTACTCACTCATATGTATGTGAAACCTTAGCATCCAAAGAAGACTCTACCGTTGAGTCTCTGAGTTCGTAATTCAGTGTCAAACCCTTTGGGTCAATACGTGCTCGTTGATAAAGTGTGCAAGAGATGCCCCTAATAATTCGAGAATCTGCTTTCG
Organism: Gossypium arboreum; assembly: GCF_025698485.1. Classification (NCBI taxonomy): domain Eukaryota; kingdom Viridiplantae; phylum Streptophyta; class Magnoliopsida; order Malvales; family Malvaceae; genus Gossypium; species Gossypium arboreum. Next base: position 59,977,151 of record NC_069078.1, on the reverse strand, counting down.
GCCGATCGATGCTTCTACCATTTCATGAATTCGATGTTATTCTTGGTATGGATTGGTGACCGTACATGATGCAATGGTGGATCGCAAAAGGAAAACCATTGATTTGAGGAGTGCAAATAATGAGGTAGTCCGAGTCGAGTCTCTGATTTGAAAGGAGCGCCAATGATAATATCTTCTATGACCGCGGAGGTATGTGAAAAGGGGTGTGAAACATACCTTGCGTATGTGTTTGGAAGTAAAGAGACGGAAAGGAAACTCGAATCGGTACCGGTGGCTTGTGAGTATTCGGATGTTTTCCCGAGGAGTTACCGGATTGCCACCGGTTCGAGAAGTGGAATTCGCATCGGTTGTACCGGTACTACGCCGATTTCAATAGCCCCGTGTCGTATGGCATTAACGGAATTAAAGGAATTGAAGGTTCAATTGCAAGAATTGACGGATAGAGGTTTCGCTCGACCGAGTTTTTCTCCATAGGGCGCTTTGTATTGTTTGTGAAGAAGAAGGGCGGAACCATGAGGTTGTGCATCGACTATCGTCAACTCAATAAAGTGACGATAAAGAATAAATATCCATTGCCACGAATTGACGATTTGTTTGATCAATTAAAGAGAGCCTCGGTGTTTTCAAAGATAGATTTGAGGTCGGGTACTATCGGTTGAGGGTCCGAGAATCGGACATACCCAAAACCGCTTTTAGAGCGAGGTACGGTCACTCTGAATTCTTGGTGATGCCGTTTGGGCTCACTAATGCCCTACGGTGTTTATGGATTTAATGAATAGAATTTTCGAGCCATACTTGGATCGGTTCGTAGTTGTATTTATCGATGACATTTTGGTCTATTCGAGATGAAACCGAACATCTTGAACACCGAGGCTAGTGTTGCAAATCTTACGAGATAAGCGATTATACGCAAAGTTCAAGAAATGTGAATTTTGGTTGAAAGAGGTTAGCTTTTGGGGCACGTGGTGTCCGTGATCGGTGTCGGGTGGACCCGAACAAAATTTTGGCCATAGTCGATTGAAACCACCAAGGAATGTTACCGAAGTTAGGAGCTTTTGGGGCTTGCGGTTATTATCGACGATTTGTAAAGGTTTCTCGATGATAGCCACGCCAATGACGGCTTACTCCAAAAGGATGTTAAGTTCGAATGGACGGAGAAATGTCGAAAAGTTTCGATCAATGAAAGCTTATTTGATGAAGCCCCACTTCTAGTGCAACCCGAATCGGGCAAAGAGTTTGTCATTTATAGTGACGCATCCCTACTTGGGTTGGGTTGCGTATTGATGCAAGAAGGGCGAGTTGTGGCCTATCGTCGAGACAATTAAAGCCACATGAGAAAAATTATCCGACCCATGATCTCGAATTGGTCGCCATCGTATTCGCCTTAAAGATATGGCGACATTACTTATTTGGTGAGAAGTGCCATGTGTATTCGGATCACAAAAGTCTCAAATATTTGATGACCCAAAGAGACTTAAATCTGCGACAAAGCGATGGCTCGAGTTGTTAAAAGATTATGAGCTCGTCATTGATTATCACCGGGAAGGGCTAATGTGGTTGCGATGCCTTAAGCCGAAATCACTATTTGCTTTATGACGATGAATGTACACTTGTCTATCCTACCCGACAATGTGTTAGTAGCTGAATTGAAAGCCAAACCATTATTGATACGTCAAATTCGTGAAGCTCGAGAAAGTCGACGATGAGTTGGTTGCAAAAGCGGGATGAGTGTGTTCCAACAAGGACTCGAATTTCAAATCGATGATGACGATTGTTTGAGGTTCGAAGTCGTCGTGTGTTCCAAAGAATTGAACTTATTCCAATAATTTTGAGCGAAGCCCATTGTAGCCGAATGGCAATCCACCCGGGAGTACGAAAATGTACAACGATTTGAAACATCGGTTTTGGTGGCATGGTATGAAACGAGACATCTCGATTTTGTTTGAGATGTTTAATATGTCAACAAGTGAAAGCGGAACATCAAGTGCCTTGAGGATTACTTCACCGATCACGATACCCGAGTGGAAATGGGATCGAGTCACAATGGACTTTGTATCCGGACCGCCATTGTCGGTGAGTAAGAAGGATGTGATTTGGGTCGTTGTCGATGGTGACTAGGTCGGCTCACTTTATCCCGTCGTCGGATTTTTCAATGGACAAACTAGCCAATTGTACGTTTCCCAGTTGTGAGATTACACGGGTGCCTATTTCTATCGTGTCGGATAGAGACCCAAGATTTACGTCGCGATTTTGGAAGAAATTGCAAGATGCTTTGGGTACCAAGTGCATTTTAGCACCGCTTTTCATCCCCAAACCGATGGTCAATCCGAGCGGATAATTCAAATACTCGAGGATATGTTGAGATGTTGCATCCTTGAGTTTAGTGGTTCATGGAAACGGTATTTACCTTTGATTGAATTCGCCTACAACAATAGCTTTCAATCAAGTATTAAGATGGCGCCTTACGAGGCTTTATACGGTCGTAAATGCCGTACCCCATTATTCTGGTGAACTTAGTGAAGGTAAATTCTTGAGGTTGATTTGGTTAAGGATGCCGAGCAAAAGTTCGAGTAATTCGTGAAAGTTTGAAAGTCGCTTGGATCGCCAAAAGTCGTATGCGGATTTGAAAAGAAAAGATGTTGAATATCGGGTTGGAGACAAGGTCTTTCTCAAAGTTTCACCTTGGAAGAAGGTGCTTAGATTTGGTCGTAAGGGCAAATTGAGTCCGAGGTTCATCGGGCCATATGAAGTATCCGAACGAGTTGGGCGATCGCATATCGATTAATTTTGCCCCGAGCTCGAAAGGATTCTAACGTTTTCATGTCTCGATGCTTCAACGATATAGGTCGATCCATCGCGCGTAATCGCTCCGTCTCGAGATTGAGATTCACCTAATTTGAGCTATGAAGAGGAACCGTTCGCATTATGATGCGTGAAGTAAAAGAGTTGCACAATAAGAAAATCCCGTTAGTGAAGGTGTTGTGGCATAAACATGAAATTGAAGAAGCCACTTGGGAACTTGAGGACTCTATGAAAGAGCGATACCGAGCCTATTTACGGTAAGATTTTCGGGACGAAAATTTCTTAAGTGGGGAGAGTTGTGACATCCCAAAATTGACCATAGTCGGGATGTGGTTTCGGGACCACAAAACCGAGACACAAGAATAATTAATTATTATTTTTATGTTTATTGTGCATGAACGTACATATGTGAAAATTTCGTGCCTTAATTTCGTCATTCGTAGGTGAAATTTATTAGAAAGGACTTATGTGAGGAAATTGAGAAATGTGCTAGGCTAATGTTAAAGTGGCCTATTGATACATATTAGAAAATGCTTGGACTTGCATGTCAAATTGCCAAATTTTCCTTATGGTGGCCGGCCAAGTTAGATTGATGATGGGCAATATATTTGTTTGCCTTAGATATTATAATAAGAAATTGGATTATGGAGACAAACTAAAATAAAGAAAGGAATTTAAAAGAAAGGGGAATAAAATAAGAAAAAAAAAAGTGTGTGGATGCCTCCCCCAGTTGCCGTGAATGGAGCAAAGAAAGAAAAAAAAGAGAGCTTCATTTCCTTTGGTTCTCTCTTGGCGAATTGAAGAAAGAAATGGGGAGGAGATTTGGTCAACTTTAAGCTCAAAACAAGGTTAGTAATTCATGTTAGATTTTGAAATTTCAGCTTAATGAAAGTTGATTACTAAGTTCTTTAACTAGCCCATGTTAAAATTTTGGATTTGGGTGGTGCATGAAGTATTCGCCATGGTAGATAGTGAAGGAGTTGATTATTTTCTTTGTGTTAAATGAGTGATTGTGGATGGGTGAAGTGTGAGCTAGTTAAATATTCATATAGTTAGGTTGGATGATAGGAAGAAAAAATCAGCTTGTGTATGTACACTAAGGCCGAATATGAAGTTGGAGATTTGTGGAAATGTATGTGTCTTGAAGTGTTGGAATGGAGAGGATGCTTTAATTGTGTTATGAACAATTATGTGTTAGAAATTGTGATTTTGGGTTGACTAGGATTTTCGGCCATAGTGGTCATTGAGGATTAAGGTTATGTTTCATGCTAAACTTGATAAATCTTGGTGTATGGGTGTTTGAACTAAACTAATGATCAAATAGTTGCATAAATACAAAGTAAGAAGAATCGGCTATTGTATGTAATATTATTGCGAATGTGAAAATACTATACTTGAGTAATGAATGTGATTGGATTATTGATAGTATGGTAATTGCATAAGGCTATTAGTAGAATAGCTAAGAACGTAAGGTAGTAAGACAAAATTTTACTATGTCGTTCGTATGTCATAAGATCATTAAAATGTGGATACCAATATATGTACCAAAGCGGTTGAATGAGCTAATTTATTTGTTTAAGCTCAAGATCCTAAAGGAGAGCGTCCAACAAGGGAAATCGAAGATCATCGAGTAGCCGACTTGGAATTATTTACCAACACAAGGTAAGTCATTAAGCACATATGTTTGATATTGCTTAAATGATTGGAAAATCTATGCAATTGTGTTTAATGGAATGCTATATATATGTATAAATGAAATTGTATGTGTATGGAATGAGGATAATTGTTGAATGTAATAGAAATAGTGGAATGTGTAGAAAGTTTGCTTTCGGCACTATGTGTCTTGAACAATACGTGTGTATGGTGACGAGATTGGCACTAAGTGTGCGTGCTGGAAATATATGGCACTAAGTGTGCGTGCTGGAAATATTTGGCACTAAGTGTGCAAGCTGGAAAAATCTGACCTTTGGGTGTGCGAGTTCGGAGGGTATGGCACTTGTGTGTGCGAGCTTAAATTACGCGGCACTAAGTGTCCGAAATCGAGCGGTAAGCACTATGTGTGCGTACTCTATATATATGGAGGTGTGTCTCCATTGAATTGAGTATTGGACAGCGGATCGGGTAAGTACCTCGAGCTCATGACGAATAGAGAATTCGTTCATGCTTGGGGATTGAAATTGGTAAGCCTTAAATCTATGTGATGATTGAAGTGTGTATGGTTGTGCTGGAAAATGAGTTAATGTGTAAAATGCTTGATTATCTTGTTGTGTAGAATATGAAATGTGGATGTATGAATTGGTGCGAGATTGGACCGAAAGGTCCGAGGTATTATGGTATAGATTCGGTATGGACGAGTACCTAGCCTCATTTGTTGTACATGTAGTAGTAACTTTATCGATGGATTGATTAATGCTTATGACTTCTTGAGTTGTAAACTCACTCGGTGTTTTCTTGTCACCCATTTTAGGTCTCTCGGACTCGTATTGTTTGCGTGATCGGGACCGTCGTTGAAGTCATCACACCGGCTGAAATCTTGTGGTATTGTTTTTGTTGTTGAAGAACATTTGGCATGTATAGGCTATTATATTTTGTCGAATTGTGGGTTGTAAACTTTAAGCCATGTGAAAATGGCCTATGTGGTCATCGAGTGGGATGCTAGAACCTATAGCCACGAGTCTTAGAAACTCTAATTTTGATATGGTGCCCATAATTTGTGTCATGTATGATGGATGATTAAGGCCAAGGAAAGATTCATGAAATTGGCATAGTCTCTGCAGTAACTGTTGCGGACAGCAGCAGTGAGATGAGATTGAAAATCACTAAAAATAGTAGAAGTAGAATTAAATAGTGAGTAAATTATGAAATTGAACCTTGATGAATCTATTTTTATATGGACGAAACGAAACGACTATATGAGCAGTATATTGAGAGATATTAAAGTTCTCGTGAGACAGGGCCAGAACGGTTTCTGGGACCCCTGTCGCAACTTTGAAAATTTACCATAAATTATCCAGAAATAATTAGGAGTCATGCCTTATATGTACAGATTCCATTTTGAGTCTAGTTTCATTAGAAACAAACGGCACCAGTATTAAAGCCCTGTACAGAGAGATATTCAAGTTTTAACGCGCGAAGGTCAGTGTAGTCGACTCCTGTAACATTGGTGACTTTAACTAATAAACTGTACCAATTGGCCCAACCAAAAATTCTAGAAATAAATCCATGGATATATATATGAGTCTAAATTCAGGAAAAATTTACGGAATCAGTTTCGAGTTTTGAAACTCGAGATATGATTTTATGGCGTCGATGACGCAGTTTCCCAACCTGTCTGGAAATGCCAAATTGGTTGGTACCTTGAGAAGATTTGACCCATTAACCCTCGTGTCCGACACGGCGACGGTCACGGGTTCGGAGTGTTACATTTTATTGGTATCAGAGCTATGGTTTAGTCGGTTCTAGGACTACCATAGGCGTGTGAGTCTAGCTATACATGCCAAATGTTTAGTGCTTAATAATGTGATGACTTCGACGGTTGAAATTTTTGTTTTGATTAGCGATGGAACCGGGATAGAGACCCTTGGCGGATGACGTTGAAAGTGTAGCGGCTGCTCTGCGCAAGGGACACCGCCTATTGAGCCTCGATCATCCGCGAATAATCAAAATGAAGGGGCGAAACAAGCCTTCTTCACCATGATGAAAGAGTGGGTCGCGCAATATGCCCGAACCAATCCGGTGTCCAACCATTCTCGAATTTAAATAATCCACCCCAAGAGCCCGTGATGCCATCGATTCTCGATCCCGTGAGGCTGAGTAAACCACCGTGGACTTGATTAGGAAGCGTGGGGCCGAGGAGTTTAAGGTCGTAATTTAAGCGATCTTGCCGAAAGGGCCGAAGTTCGCTTGATAACACCATTAGAGTGTTTGATGAACTGTCATGCACACCGATGAATGTCTTAAGTGTGTTATATCCTTGTTGCGAGACTCGACTTACTATTGGTGGAGGACTTTAATTTCCATAGTCCCAAATGAGCGAGTTACTTGGGACTTCTTTCAATCCGATTTCGAAAGAAATACATTAGTCAACGGTTCATCGATCGAAGCGTAAGGAATTCTTGGAACTCAAGCAAGGCCGGATGATCAGATATCGAATCTGAACATGAGTTCGTAAGACTTAATCGGTATGCTCGGAGTGTGTGGTGATGAGGTTGCGATGTGCAAAAGATTTGAAGAAGGATTGAATGAAGAGTTAAAGTTACTAGTGGGAATTTTGGAGATAAAGGAGTTCGTGACACTAGTCGAACGAGCACGCAAGGCGGAAGAACTTGGGAAGGAGAAGAAGAAGGCTAAATTTGAAGCAAGAGATTACCGTAAAAGATCGACGAGTAAAGCTCCGTTCTCATTGTGTAAAGAGGTTCGGGAGGACACCGATGAAGTCGAGGACGATCGGAATTTCCATTAGAGCCCACCATTGGCGGACTCGAGCTACTTCAGTAGCTAGTGTGGGCAATAATCGTCAAGAGAGACTGAATGCCCCCAATGTGGAAGACGACACCTAGGTGAATGTTGGGGTAAGTCATTAATAGGGCTCATTATGGATGCGGTTCAAGAACCACTTCATCGAGATTGCACGAGCTAGATGAGAGGAATAAGACGCAAGGTGCAAGACCTAGTGGAACGACGATTGGAGGTAGGCCCCGAGAATCTCTGGAGGTAGGGGTGGTAATCGAGAGGAGCCTCTAATCTGGCCGTCCGATCCGAGACCAGCGCTCTGCTAGAGCATATGCCATCCGCGCACGAGAGGAGGCATCCTCCCCGACGTTATCACTGGTACTTTTACTCTCTTTGATACTATTGTGATTGCATTGATTGACCCCGCTCTACTCACTCATATGTATGTGAAACCTTAGCATCCATAAGACTCTACCGTTGAGTCTCTCGAGTTCGTAATTCGAGTGTCAAACCCTTTGGGTCAATACGTGCTCGTTCATAAAGTGTGCAAGAGATGCCCCTAATAATTCGAGAATCTGTTTTCCGGCCGATCGATGCTTCTACCATTTCATGAATTCGATGTTATTCTTGGTATGGATTGGTGACCAGTACATGATGCAAATGGTGGATCGCAAAAGGAAAACCATTGATTTGAGGAGTGCAAATAATGAGGTAGTCCGAGTCGAGTCTCTCGATTTGAAAGGAGCGCCAATGATAATATCTTCTATGACCGCTTCGGAGGTATGTGAAAAGGGGTGTGAAACATACCTTGCGTATGTGTTTGGAAGTAAAGAGACGGAAAGGAAACTCGAATCGGTACCGGTGGCTTGTGAGTATTCGATGTTTTTCCGAGGAGTTCTGGGGATTGCCACCGGTTCGAAGTGGAATTGACATCGAAGTTGTCTGGGTACTACGCCGATTTCAATAGCCCCGTGTCGTATGGCATTAACGGAATTAAAGGAATTGAAGGTTCAATTGCAAGAATTGACGGATAGAGGTTTCGCTCGACCGAGTTTTTCTTCATGGGCGCTTTGTATTGTTTGTGAAGAAGAAGGACGGAACCATGAGGTTGTGCATCGACTATCGTCAACTCAATAAAGTGACGATAAAGAATAAATATCCATTGCCACGAATTGACGATTTGTTTGATCAATTAAAGGGAGCCTCGGTGTTTTCAAAGATAGATTTGAGGTCGGGTACTATCGGTTGAGGGTCCGAGAATCGGACATACCCAAAACCGCTTTTAGAGCGAGGTACGGTCACTCTGAATTCTTGGTGATGCCGTTTGGGCTCACTAATGCCCTCGGTGTTTATGGATTTAATGAATAGAATTTTCAGCCATACTTGGATCGGTTCGTAGTTGTATTTATCGATGACATTTTGGTCTATTCGAGAGATGAAATCGAACATCTTTGAACACCGAGGCTAGTGTTGCAAATCTTACGAGATAAGCGATTATACGCAAAGTTCAATAAATGTGAATTTTGGTTGAAAGAGGTTAGCTTTTTGGGGCACGTGGTGTCGCGATCGGTGTCGGGTGGACCCGAACAAAATTTCGCCATAGTCGATTGGAAACCACCAAGGAATGTTACCGAAGTTAGGAGCTTTTGAGGCTTGCGGTTATTATCGACGATTTGTAAAGGTTTCTCGATGATAGCCACGCCAATGACGAAGCTACTCCAAAAGGATGTTAAGTTGAATGGACGGAGAAATGTCGAAAAAGTTTTGATCAACTGAAAGCTTATTTGATGAAGCCCCAATTCTAGTGCAACCCGAATCGGGCAAAGAGTTTGTCATTTATAGTGACGCATCCCTACTTGGGTTGGGTTGCGTATTGATGCAAGAAGGGCGAGTTGTGGCCTATCGTCGAGACAATTAAAGCCACATGAGAAAAATTATCCCACCCATGATCTCAAATTGGTCGCCATCGTATTCGCCTTAAAGATATGGCGACATTACTTATTTGGTGAGAAGTGCCATGTGTATTCGGATCACAAAAGTCTCAAATATTTGATGACCCAAAGAGACTTAAATCTGCGACAAAGGCGATGGCTCGAGTTGTTAAAAGATTATGAGCTCGTCATTGATTATCACCCGGAAGGGCTAATGTGGTTGCGGATGCCTTAAGCGGAAATCACTATTTGCTTTATGACGATGAATGTACACTTGTCTATCCTACCCGACAATGTGTTAGTAGCTGAATTGAAAGCCAAACCATTATTGATACGTCAAATTCGTGAAGCTCGAGAAAGTCGACGATGAGTTGGTTGCAAAAGCGGGATGAGTGTGTTCGAACAAGGACTCGAATTTCAAATCGATGATGACGATTGTTTGAGGTTCGAAGTCGTCGTGTGTTCCAAAGAATTGAACTTATTCCAATAATTTTGAGCGAAGCCCATTGTAGCCGAATGGCAATCCACCCGAGAGTACGAAGATGTACAACGATTTGAAACATCGGTTTTGGTGGCATGGTATGAAACGAGACATCTCGATTTTGTTTGAGATGTTTAATATGTCAACAAGTGAAAGCGGAACATCAAGTGCCTTGAGGATTACTTGACCGATCACGATACCCGAGTGGAAATGGGATCGAGTCACAATGGACTTTGTATCCGATCGCCATTGTCGGTGAGTAAGAAGGATGCGATTTGGGTCGTTGTCGATAGACTGACTAGGTCGGCTCACTTTATCCCCGTACATACGGATTTTTCAATGGACAAACTAGCCGAATTGTACGTTTCCCAGATTGTGAGATTACACGGGGTGCCTATTTCTATCGTGTCAGATAGAGACCCAAGATTTACGTCGCGATTTTGGAAGAAATTGCAAGATGCTTTGGGTACCAAGCTGCATTTTAGCACCGCTTTTCATCCCCAAACCGATGGTCAATCCGAACGGATAATTCAAATACTCGAGGATATGTTGAGATGTTGCATCCTTGAGTTTAGTGGTTCATGGAAACGGTATTTACCTTTGATTGAATTCGCCTACAACAATAGCTTTCAATCAAGTATTAAGATGGCGCCTTACGAGGCTTTATACGATCGTAAATGCCGTACCCATTATTCGGTGAACTTAGTGAAGGTAAATTCTTGAGGTTGATTTGGTTAAGGATGCCGAGCAAAAGTTCGAGTAATTCGTGAAAGTTTGAAAGTCGCTTGGATCGCCAAAAGTCGTATGCGGATTTGAAAAGAAAAGATGTTGAATATCGGGTTGGAGACAAGGTCTTTCTCAAAGTTTCACCTTGGAAGAAGGTGCTTAGATTTGGTCGTAAGGGCAAATTGAGTCCGAGGTTCATCGGGCCATATGAAGTATCTGAACGAGTTGGGCGATCGCATATCGATTAATTTTGCCCCCGAGCTCGAAAGGATTCACAACGTTTTCATGTCTCGATGCTTGACGATATAGGTCGATCCATCGCACGTAATCGCTCCGTCGAGATTGAGATTCACCTAATTTGAGCTATGAAGAGGAACCGTTCGCATTATGATGCGTGAAGTAAAAGAGTTGCACAATAAGAAAATCCCGTTAGTGAAGGTGTTGTGGCATAAACACGGAATTGAAGAAGCCACTTGGGAACTTGAGGACTCTATGAAAGAGCGATACCCGAGCCTATTTACCGGTAAGATTTTCGGGGACGAAAATTTCTTAAGTGGGGGAGAGTTGTGACATCCCAAAATTGACCATAGTCGGGATGTGGTTTCGGGACCACAAAACCGAGACACAAGAATAATTAATTATTATTTTCTATGTTTATTGTGCATGAGCGTACATATGTGAAAATTTCGTGCCTTAATTTCGTCATTCGTAGGTGAAATTTATTAGAAAGGACTTATGTGAGGAAATTGAGAAATGTGCTAGGCTAATGTTAAAGTGGCCTATTGATACATATTAGAAAATGCTTGGACTTGCATGTCAAATTGCCAAATTTTCCTTATGGTGGCCGGCCAAGTTAGATTGATGATGGGCAATATATTTGTTTGCCTTAGATATTATAATAAGAAATTGGATTATGGAGACAAACTAAAATAAAGAAAGGAATTTAAAAGAAAGGGAATAAAATAAGAAAAAAAAAAAGTGTGGATGCCTCCCCCAAGTTGCCGTGAATGGAGCAAAGAAAGAAAAAAAGAGCTTCATTTCCTTTGGTTCTCTCTTAGCGAATTGAAGAAAGAAAGGGGAGGAGATTTGATCAACTTTAAGCTCAAAACAAGGTTAGTAATTCATGTTAGATTTTGAAATTTCAGCTTAATGAAAGTTGATTACTAAGTTCTTTAACTAGCCCATGTTAAAATTTTGGATTTGGGTGGTGCATGAAGTATTCGGCCATGGTAGATAGTGAAGGGAGTTGATTATTTTCTTTGTGTTAAATGAGTGATTGTGGATGGGTGAAGTGTGAGCTAGTTAAATATTCATATAGTTAGGTTGGATGATAGGAAGAAAAAAAATCAGCTTGTGTATGTACACTAAGGCCGAATATGAAGTTGGAGATTTGTGGGAAATGTATGTGTCTTGAAGTGTTGGAATGGAGAGGATGCTTTAATTGTGTTATGAACAATTATGTGTTAGAAATTGTGATTTTGGGTTGACTAGGATTTTCGGCCATAGTGGTCATTGAGGATTAAGGTTATGTTTCATGCTAAACTTGATAAATCTTGGTGTATGGGTGTTTGAACTAAACTAATGATCAAATAGTTGCATAAATACAAAGTAAGAAGAATCGGCTATTGTATGTAATATTATTGCCGAATGTGAAAATACTATACTTGAGTAATGAATGTGATTGGATTATTGATAGTATGGTAATTGCATAAGGATATTAGCCGAATAGCTAAGAACGTAAGGTAGTAAGATAAAAATTTTACTATGTCGTTCGTATGTCATAAGATCATTAAAATGTGGATACCAATATATGTACCAAAGCGGTTGAATGAGCTAATTTATTTGTTTAAGCTCAAGATCCTAAAGGAGAGCGTCCAACAAGGGAAATCGAAGATCATCGAGTAGCCGACTTGGAATTATTTACCGAACACAAGGTAAGTCATTAAGCACATATGTTTGATATTGCTTAAATGATTGGAAAATCTATGCAATTGTGTTTAATGGAATGCTATATATATGTATAAATGAAATTGTATGTGTATGGAATGAGGATAATTGTTGAATGTAATAGAAATAGTGGAATGTGTAGAAAGTTTGCTTTCGGCACTATGTGTCTTGAGCAATACATGTGTATGGTGACGAGATTGGCACTAAGTGTGCGTGCTGGAAATATATGGCACTAAGTGTGCGTGCTGGAAATATTTGGCACTAAGTGTGCAAGCTGGAAAAATACGACCTTTGGGTGTGCGAGTTAGGAGGGTATGGCAATGTGTGTGCGAGCTTAAATTACGCGGCACTAAGTGTGCGAAATCGAAATGGTAAGCACTATGTGTGCGTACTCTATATATATGGAGGTGTGTCTCCATTGAATTGAGTATGGACAGCGGATCGGTAAGTACCTCGAGCTCATGACGAATAGAGAATTCGTTCATGCTTGGGGATTGAAATTGGTAAGCCTTAAATCTATGTGATGATTGAAGTGTGTATGGTTGTGCTGGAAAATGAGTTAATGTGTAAAAATGCTTGATTATCTTGTTGTGTAGAATATGAAATGTGGATGTATGAATTGGTACGAGATTGGACCGAAGGTCCGAGGTATTATGGTATAGATTCGGTATGGACGAGTACCTAGCCTCATTTGTTGTACATGTAGTAGTAACTTTATCGATGGATTGATTAATGCTTATGACTTCTGAGTTGTAAACTCACTCGGTGTTTTTCTTGTCACCCATTTTAGGTCTCTCGGACTCGTATTGTTTGCCTGATCGGGACCGTCGTTGAAGTCATCACACCGGCTGAAATCTTGTGGTATTGTTTTTGTTGTTGAAGAACATTTGGCATGTATAGGCTATTATATTTTGTCGAATTGTGGGTTGTAAACTTTAAGCCATGTGAAAATGGCCTATGTGGTCGTCGAGTGGGATGCTAGAACCTATAGCCACGAGTCTTAGAAACTCTAATTTTGATATGGTGCCCATAATTTGTGTCATGTATGATGGATGATTAAGGCCAAGGAAAGATTCATGAAATTGGCATAGTCTACTGCAGTAACTGTTGCGGACAGCAGCAGTGAGATGAGATTGAAAAATCACTAAAAATAGTAGAAGTAGAATTAAATAGTGAGTAAATTATGAAATTGAACCTTGATGAATCTATTTTTATATGGACGAAACGAAACGACCATATGAGCAGTATATTGAGAGATATTAAAGTTCTCGTGAGACAGGGCCAGAACGGTTTCTGGGACCCCTGTCGCAACTTTGAAAATTTACCATAAATTATCCAGAAATAATTAGGAGTCATGCCTTATATGTACAGATTCCATTTTGAGTCTAGTTTCATTAGAAACAAACGGCACCAGTATTAAAGCCCTGTACAGAGAGATATTCAAGTTTTAACGCGCGAAGGTCAGTGTAGTCGACTCCTGTAACATTGGTGACTTTAACTAATAAACTGTACCAATTGGCCCAACCAAAAATTCTAGAAATAAATCCATGGATATATATATGAGTCTAAATTCAGGAAAAATTTACGGAATCAGTTTCTGAGTTTTGAAACTCGAGATATGATTTTTATGGCGTCAGTGACGCAGTTTCCCAGCCTGTCTGGAAATGCCAAATTGGTTGGTACCTTGAGAAGATTTGACCCATTAACCCCTCGTGTCCGACACCGGCGACGGTCACGGGTTCGGAGTGTTACATTTTATTGGTATCAGAGCTATGGTTTAGTCGGTTCTAGGACTACCATAGAGCGTGTGAGTCTAGCTATACATGCCAAATGTTTAGTGCTTAATAATGTGATGACTTCTGACGGTTGAAATTTTTGTTTTGATTAGCGATGGAACCCGGGATAGAGAGACCCTTGGCGGATGACGTTGAAAGTGTAGCGGCTGCTCCTGCGCAAGGGACACCGCCTATTGAGCCTCAGTCATCCGCGAATAATCAAAATGAAGGGGCGAAACAAGCCTTCTTCACCATGATGAAAGAGTGGGTCGCGCAATATGCCCGAACCAATCCGGGTGTCCAACCATTCTCGAATTTAAATAATCCACCCCAAGAGCCCGTGATGCCATCAGTTACTGATCCTGTGAGGCTGAGTAAACCACCTGTGGACTTGATTAGGAAGCGTGGGGCCGAGGAGTTTAAGGCCGTGAGTTACCGACGCGATGCCGAAAGGGCCGAAGTTCGCTTGATAACACCATTAGAGTGTTTGATGAACTCATGCACACCGATGAATGTCTTAAGTGTGCTATATCCTTGTTGCGAGACTCACTTACTATTGGTGGAGGACTTTAATTTCCATAGTCCCAAATGAGCGAGTTACTTGGGACTTCTTTCAATCAAATTTGAAAGAAATACATTAGTCAACGGTTCATCGATCGAAGCGTAAGGAATTCTTGGAACTCAAGCAAGGCGGATGATCAGTATCTCGAATCTGAACATGAGTTCGTAAGACTTAGTCGGTATGCTCGGGAGTGTGTGGCTGATGAGGTTTCCCAGCCTGTCTGGAAATGCCAAATTGGTTGGTACCTTGAGAAGATTTGACCTATTAACCCCTCGTGTCCGACACCGGCGACGGTCACGGGTTCGGAGTGTTACATACATACTCAGAGAAAGAGCTTACTAGGGAAAATTCAATGCTTGCAATGATGAATGCAATTTTCTTAGGTACTTCACAGACAACAAGGCTTATAAAGTGTTCAACAAGCGCACCATAAATTTAACATACACAAGCAAAACCTATAAAAATGTAAATATACATGTAATTTTTTTAAAATATCCATGGTTTTATTTATTTATTTTGAGCAAATGTGTTTTTATGAGAGTAATTATTCTAAAAATAACAAATTTTAGGTGGGTTATGAATATCTTATTAAGTGGATGTCCATCATGATCAAGATAAAGTTTTGATGTACTTTAAATTCTAATAGTTATTAGAATTAGATCTCTACTTCTTTTATACTTCTTATACCTATAAATAGAGACTCTAATGAAGCATTGTAAATCACCCTTTTGATCAATAAATTACATTCTCTATTGCTTTCATATTTTCTTTGTTATTTATTCTCTCCATCTCTCTTTATTTTATAATACGTTATCAGCATGGTGATTCTCTATTTTTTCAAAATCTTTCGAAGTCATCCCACAAATCAATCTTTAGATTGTTGAAACAATTTCAGAATGAATGCTCGTGATAATAGTTAAGGTGATGACGATGACGTTAAAGATCTTCAGGTATATTTTACTATGTTTTATTTATTATATCATATTTATTATAATTGGAGACTAATTACGACAACATGAATAGATAGATTTTAATTAAAAGCCATGCATGTTTCGATGGTGATTATGAAATAAAGAATCTATTGGGACGTTTATAAGTTCGTCCTAATAAATCTATTGCATTTCCTGAAGTGAATGTAAACATAAAGAAAATAAAAGATATACTCATGGACCACTAAAAGTGGGAACATAGTAATAAATAAGAGAACAATGAGAGTTCTTAAGATAACTTTTCAAATGGTAAAGATAACTTTTGTTATCAATGTGGTATGAAAAGATTATTGGCCATATATGTGGCATATGCCCAAATATTTTGTTTATGTTAATATTCTTTGAGGAAGATATAAAAATGTAGTAATAAATTCTATCGTTACAGATAGAAAATATTTATCTTATTTGGTATTAAAACAAACAAATATTTTTCCAATATTTGATAGTACAAAATTAGTTGAAAGCTCTAGAAGAGCTAATATATCACTATCTAAAAAGCACAAAATTTGTGATGGTTAATGCATTACTTTTAAAAGTTATTTGTAATGGATCTCATATTGAGATTGTGAATGAGGAAAATATTATATTTCATATAAATAAAAAATGGGATTGAGTTATTAATTTATAATATTTATGATATTCTTTTGTCATCATCCCTATTAAAGGGTTGAAAGCAATATATTTGACTGTGAAAGATCTACTCATGAGAAATAGAATATGATAATTCTATCTAAAACTTATTATGGTTGGATGCACCTAAGGTTGCAAGTTTTTTTTAAAAAAAACTGTGAGTATAACTCTACAGTATTTATAATAAGTCCTCAATTAAAAATACGTGCTAAAATATTACTAATGAGAGCTTGTAAGAGAGAAAACTTATGTATGAAAAGTCATTGGTTATGTACTTATTGTACACCTGGAAAATAAGATCCACTATTAAAGTTTGCTATTAATAGATTTTTGGGCATTTGAAGATTTTGGCATATTCCCTGAAACGAATATTGCATATAATTATTTGGAAATTATATTTATTGACTTGGTGAAATTATAGATTTCACATTAATTTAGACATTTCCAGTAGTAAATGTCACAATAGTACTTATATGTAGATACAAATTAAAAGGAGTGATAATAAAATTATCAATTTATTATAATTTAGTACAATTAAAACACATGTTAAAGTAAACCAGAAGCTTACTAATACAAATGCGTTTACTACTTGGCGTGACTAGTTAGACCATCCTGAATCGTATATGATGCGAAAATTAATTGAGATATCATATGGACATCCATTAAAGAACTAGAAGATTCTTTAATTTAAAAGAATTCTCATATATTGCTTGTTCTCAATGAAAATTGATTATTAGAAACTCACTAGCTAAAGTTGAGATTTAATGTCTTCAATTTTTGAAATAAATATGGGCACATTCACCCACCATGTGGATAGTTTTGATATTATATGATTTTGGTAGATGCATTCACAAAATAATCACATATGTGTTATCAATTTGCAACCTGTTGTTTGCAAGATTGCTTGTTTAAATGATTAATTTTAGATTATGAATTAAAATAATTCATCTTGCTAATGTTGGTTAGTTTACAGTTTTCAATGATTATTGCATGTCAATTAGAATAAAAGTTGAACATCCTATAGCTCATGTTCACACACAAAATGATTTAGCTGAATTATTTATCAAATGCCTCCAACTAATAGTTAAATCATTACTTATGAGAACTAAACTTTCTACTTCAGCATGAGATTATGTTGACTTATATGTTGTACACATCAAACTAATAAGTTATAAATACTCCTATTACAATTGGTTTTTTATCAAGAGCCAAATATTTCTCATTTTTGAATTTTTGTATGAGTATATATGTTTCAATTGCTCCACCACAACGCACAAAGATGAGTGAATCCTCAAAGAAAGTTGGGAATATATTACAAGTTTCTTCGTATTGTTAGATGTTTTGAATGCATTAGAGATTCAATTATGACAATATTTGTGATTACAATTGTAATAGTCCGGTTTTAGCTAAATTAGAATAGTGGTTTTGGAACCACAAATATGATGTCAGAAAATTATTTTAATATTATATTTGGTGTTTACAGCATGATAGCATGTATGTGTGAAAATTTCGTGAGCTAATTTTATCGTTTAATAGCTCAATTTGAGAAAAAAGACTAAATCGCGTAAAATGCAAAAGTTACATTCTATTTGTTAAAGGTGTCTATTGGCCTTTGTTTTTAAATATGATGACCTTAAATGGTAATTAGACCATTTTAGATTTTAATGGACATTAATGGACATCCATTATATGGTTTTTATATGTTTATTATTAAGGTTAATATAGTAATTCATTAATAAAGGTTAATATAATAAAAACAAAAGGAATTTTGTCCATTTTTTCTTCTTATGACCGAATATTGAAGAATAAAAGAATCCATTGATGAACACTTAGGGTTCGGCACACATTAGGCTTGATTAAGGTATGGTTTGAGCTTGGTTTTTAATGATTTTTACGTTTTTGATATCGTTGCTTTGTATTCTAGCTAGCCTGTACCTTAGATTTTGAAATTTTTAAAGGTTTAAAAAAATTTATTTTTGAATTATTGAGTTATTTGATGTTTAATGTTAAAATATGAAAGCTTGATGATAGATTTTAATGTTCTGTAAAGTGATTTTTGACAAAAATGTCAAAAAGGGATTAAATTGTGAAATATGTAAATTGAGGGGTTGAAATGTGAAATAAATGAAATTTTAGGGCTGCTAAGGACCCTATAGGAATTTGGCTCTCATAAATTTAGAAAGAAATTGTGTAATTTGTGTTTTTATGTGTTAAGGACTAAATTGTTAAAATGTGGAACTTTAGAGGCTAAAGTGTAAAAATTGCCTAAATATGTGCTCGTGGATTGAATTGAATGAATCAATGAATAAATGAGTTAATTTTCAATTCATATAGATCAAGAAAGAAAGAATTCAGATTTAGATCGGGGGAAAAGCAAAGTTATCGAATAGTCAATCTGATCCGTTAGTTTCGATTACAAGATAAGTTCGTATGTAGTAATTTCATTATAAATGTATGTTATATGCTTTGATATTGCATAAACTGTAATTATGAGATTACAGATAATGGTTGAATTGTGAATATGACACTACAGATATGTTCGACGATGAAATTGACAAGTGAAACTTCCCGGTTGAACCTTAGGAATAGTTTAGGATGCTAGTGACATATCATTAGGTTATTGTTTGGCTTCGGGCCATGATATCGACACTTCAGGTGCGAATGATACCTTGACTTGGCTACGGGCCATGGTATAGGTATTTCAGAGAGAAGTTACATTGATTTGGCTACGGGCCATGGTATAAGTACTTATCGATTGTGATCCTTAAGTATCTGACTTCTATTTTGAATGGTTCAACGAGTAAATGAATGATGTGGTTAAGAAAGAGGTTAGTACGAGGTGAAATAGGTACGTACGGAACCTATTTGAGTATTAAATAGAGAAAGTTCAATGAGATGGTACTTAATCATGTTTTGAGACATGAGAAAGGATTGTAGTTAATGTGGTTATGATTTGGTAATGTGTAATTGATTAAATTGCATTTATTTGATGAACTGAGTTATTCACTTACGAACTTACTAAGCTATGAAGCTTACTTTGTGTTATTTGTCTATTTTTTATAGTGTATCAAAGCTAGCTCGGATCCGGGAGTCGACTGGAACATCATCGCACTATCAAACACCTAAGTTGGTACTTTTGAGTTGTGTATATTTGGTATATGGCATATATAGGCTACTTGTGATATTTTGGTTGTGAATATAGCTATGAGAGTTGGCTTGTAAATGTATATGTTTGTTTTGTATATATAGCCATGAGTGATGGCTTATTTTGGTATGTTTTGATATAAACGTGGTTATGGTTTCATAGTTGCTCAAATGGTTATATTTTGAGTTTGGTAAATAATCTATACGGTGTGATTGAAGTTGTTAACTTGAGAAGTTATATGATTGTGAATTAATGCTTAATGATATAAGTATTTGAATAGGTAATTGGCATTGACTTGAGTATTGATTTTGGTTGAAATGGATATGGTATGAATTGTGTATATTGATGATGAATTTGGATGCCTATTGTTTGATGAAAGGGTACCATTTTGGTTGATTAGGTGAACATGAGTAAGGGTGGAAAATTGGCCTTGCAAATGGCCTATTTTTGTCCACACGGGCAGAGACACGAGCGTGTGTCTCAACTGTGTGTGACACACGGTCATGCTACACGGCTGTATGTCCCCTAGTGTTGAAATTGAATTGAAGTCAGTATGCTCCACACAGCCTCACACACGGGCTTGTGATAGGCCGTGTGGCACAAGTCAGTATACCCCCTAAATGGCACACGGCCTAGCACACGGGCGTATGACTTGGCTGTGTTTGTAACAGCCCGATTTAGACCCTAATCAAAACGGTGGTTTCGGGACCACGAATTCTAGTTAAAAAAATATTTAAAAATTATTTTTTGTGTTTATTTTGTGTGAATTTATATCTGTGAAATTTTCATGATTTAATTTTGTCGTTTAGGTACCCGATTAAATAAAAGGGCTTAATCGCGTAAAATAAAAATTTGGTGGTTATTTCTAAAAGGGACCTAATTTCTAATGGCTTCTTTAATGGGAACCTTTATGTTGTAAATAGTCCACTTATACATTAGTTGGACGGTATTAGTGTAACACCCCGTACCCGAGACCGTTGCCGGAGTCGAACACGAGGTGCTAACAGACTTAATTCATTTATTTGCACAGTCCATTTTAAAATTTCGGACAAAGCGGCTAATCTGCGTCACTGTCACCTTAAAAATCATATCTCGAGTTCAAAAACTCGAAAACCAGTTCCGTAAATTTTTCCTGAAACTAGACTCATATGTCCATCTACAAATTTTTTTCTAGAATTTTTGGTCAAGCCAATTAGTACAGTTTATTAGTTAAAGTCTCCCCTATTTCAGGGTTTGACTACTCTAACCTTCATGCATTACGACTTAGATATCTCCCTGTACAGGGCTTCAATACTTATGCCGTTTGTTTCTAAAGAAACTAGACTCGAAAAGGAATCTGGACATATAGGGAATGACTTTTAATTATCTCTGGTTGGTTTATAGTGAATTTCCAAAGTCGGAACAGGGGATCCAGAAATTGCTTTGGCCCTGTTTCATGAAAACTTAGACATCTCATAATACGACTCATATGATCGTTTCGTTACCTTCCTATGAAAATAGATTCATCAAGGTTCGATTACATAATTTATTCAATATTTAATTCCATTCCTACTATTTTTAGTGATTTTTCAAATCCACACCACTGCTGCTGTCAGCATCTATTTTTAAGGTAAACTTTACCTATTTCATGGTTTTCCATGAATCAACTAGAATTTGTCATACATAGCACCAAAATGATCATGATTAACCATTCCAATAGCTAATCGTTACCAAACATTTCCATACCTCTCAATGAACAACATGCAAAACGATTATAATGCTATGCTCAAAGTATATATAAGCCATTTTCGCATGGTTATCCAAATATATACATTACCAAAAAGTACATGACTAACAACAAAGGACAGTCCTATACATGCCATTTTCAGAGTTCAACTAAAAGAGTACCAAAAGGGCTTTGATAGTGTGGATGACTTCGACTTTGACACTCTCGAGTCCGATAGCTGACGAACCAAAATCTATAAAACAGAGAATCAAAGAAACGGAATAAGCATTTAATGCTTAGTAAGTTTTGAGTAATGAAATCATGCACAACTGAAGTATAGCATTCATATGATTAAACGAATAGTTTCATATACACATATTCTCAAAATCATACCTACTTCACATTTCCAACCCTTATATTCATACATAAGGTATTAACTTGACTAAAGGCCAGGAGCTTGTTAATCGGTTGAGCGAATACTATTTAAAAGGAATCAATTATTCCAATGCATATACAAAACATACCTCATCGTTGGGATTTTACGAGCGTATTAATTGAAATTATTACAGCAAGATCGCTCATTCCCAAACCAAGTACCTTCAGGATTTAGCATCGCTCATTCCCAAACCAAGTACCTTCAGGATTTAGCCGGATATAGCTACTCGCTCAAATGCCTTCGGGACTTAGCCCGGTTATAGTAACTCGCACAAATGCCTTCGGGACTTAGCCCGGATATAGTAACTCGCACAAAGGCCTTCGGGACTTAGCCCGAAATTAGTAACTCGCACAAAGGCCTTCGGGACTTAGCCCGGAATTAGTCACTAGCACAAATGCCTTCGGGACTTAGCCCGGTTATCATCCGAATATTCATGCACATGTTAATAAATCATGACGCATCTATATTTCATTTTCATAACTAGAATTCAAACACAAGTCACTTATCAAGCATTATCATTTTCGGCTCAATAGCCACATACAACGAGCAAGATTTTGATTTGCTTATAACATGATCTCCATACACATTCGGCTACCCGTCACAAGTATAAACTAGTCACCTCAATGTATAATTCAAGTAGAATCATTATATCTCCGTTTATTTGTTATGCTATATGTCATGACTTAATCAAATCATAAACTAAGTTCCATTACTCGAAAACTTACCTCGGATGTTGTCGAACGATTTCAACGGCTATTCGATCACCTTTTCCTTTCCTTTATCGGATTTAGTTCCCCTTTGTTCTTGAGCTTAATTTAACAAATAAATTGATTTAATCATTTTGAACATCAAAGAGAAACTCAAGGTACTTAGCCCATGTATATTAGGCATTAGAGTCATATGTGTATGAAATCATGAATCAAATTCAACATATTAGCCAATATTCTCCTTTAGCCGATTTTCTAAGTCAAGATAAAGCCATCAATATGCTTACCTATAGCCGAACGTACAACATCAATCTATGTATTCATTCATGTGGCCGAATATGCATGTCTATGTTGAGGCCAATTGTATACTTAATAGATTCTACAAATATGGTCACTTGTATTGACTAAATACCATTTTGTTTCAAGTTCAAAGCTCGGCTAAAACACATATATACACTAGTAATCAAATACTAACATTTGCACTTCACCTTAATAGCTAGCTTAGCAACCCTTAATTTAACATATAATTGTTCATAACATAATTAAAGCATCCTCTCCATTCCATCAATTCAAAACACATACATTACTCAATAATATTCAAAGTCACATTCGGCCTTAGTACACAACTTGCTAGCCGATTTTTCTCCATCTAGCAACTAATGCACATATGTGCTCATTTGTTAGACTCTACTTCATCTAACATGAACAACAACTATATTTCTCTTCTACTTCCTACCATGGCCGAATGCTTCATGAAGTTGCTAAGTCCTACCTTTTCAAATTCTCACACACTCACATCCAATCCTTTTGTTAAGCACTCAAACTCTATCATCTTCATACCTCATCGACACAACATCAAACACCAACCAAGAATGACAATATCCATGGCCGAGTATCATCTCCATCAAATAGCAAAAAGAATTTGAACCATGGGCTAGGTAGAATTCAAACTAACATCTAAAAATATGCATGAATTTCATGGAATAACATCAAACATACCTTAACCTAGTTACAAGCATGGCCGAACCTCTTCAACCTTTCTTTCTTTCTTTCCTTTGATTTTTTTCGGTCAAGAAGAACAAAATGAGAACTTTTTCTTTCTTTTTTTCATCACCCCCTCAATTTCCATTATTTTATTACTAACCCTTTTTATTTTATTACCCATGCTCCTTATTTTATTATTCCTAACATAAAACACTAACATAAAATGTTTATAATACCTTTTTACCCATAGCATGGCCGGCCACCATCCTAAGTTTTGGGTAATTTAACATTTGCCTAGCACATTTCTAAATTTTCTCACACAAGTCCTATTTAGCAAAATTCACTTACAATTAACAAAATTCAAACATGAAATTTTCACACATGCCTATCTACATATAATAAGCATCAAATATAACGGTTAATTATTTTTATGACTTGGTTTTGTGGTCCCGAAACCACTTTCCGACTAGGGTCAATTTAGGGCTGTCACAATTAGGCTTATTGTATAAAGATTTTATATTAATTCATTAAGGTTATATTAGTAAAATTAAACTTAAGTTATAATATGTTATAATATATATAATAAAACATAAAAAAGTTAATATATATATGTGTTATTATCGTTGTTCTTGCCGAAATCAAATAAAATAAAAAGAAGCTAGGTTCGGCCATCCTTTCAAACTCAATCAAGGTTCGTTTTTTTTCGGTTTTTGATAATTTTTACGCGTTTGAGATCGTTGCTTCGAGTACTACAAAACCCATGCTTGAATTTTTTATTTTGGTGAATATTTTGAGTTATGCCATTGTTGAGAGCTTGTGATTTTTGTTGTTTGATGATGAAACATGAAATATATGTTTTAGATTAACATGTTTTGTATTGGAGTTTTTGTTGATTTTGAGTAATTAGGACTAAATTGCAAAAATAATAATTTGAGGGACTAAAATGTGAAATAAATGAATTATATGAGTTTGTATAGACATGGGAAAAATTTAGCCCAACATGGGTATTTTGAAATTTCGTATATTTTGTGTTTTGTGTAATAGGGACTAAATTGTAAAAATTATAAATGTTAGGGGTAAAATGGTAATTTGCCCATTTATGTGTTTTTGGACTAAATTGAATGAAAATATGTTTGAATGAGCTTAATTTGAATATGTTTAGATCAAGAACTAAATAAATCGGATTTGGATCGGGGAAAAACGAAAGTTGTCGACTAGCAGCCCTGTCTCGTTTTATAACATCCGAGGCAAGTTTATAAGCAAATAGATGTACCTAATTTTAATTAAATGCAAAGTATATATGCTGAATTGAAATTTATGAAATTATAAATGCATTGGCCGAATGTTGTTAAGCTTGGCAATTATGTTATGACTTCGTTTTGATCGAGTTACGACGTCCGAAAGCCCCATATGAACCTTAGGAATAGTTAGGATACATATGTCATGACATAGGATTCTGATATATGTGTGCGAGTAAGACCAGATTCTGATATATGTGTGCGAGTAAGACCATGGCATCGATATGTGATTCCGAGATGTGTTTACGAGTAAGACCCTGTCTGGGACTGTGGCATCGATATGTGACTACATGTAAGACCACGTCTGGGACGTTGGCATTGTACGACTTGTGTGATTATCCGAGTGTCCTATCCAATTCCGAATGGTTCATCGAGCAAAGGTAAATCGTGTACAGATGTGTAAAACAAGCCAAATGGCCAGGTATGAGTTAGCTTGTTGGTTACTAGTAAAAAGGTAAGTATATTACTTGATATTTGCTACAAGTCATGTGTTATGCTAATGTTGAATAAATGTGAGATTGATATGTGTGTTTGGCCTTGTGACTAAATAAATTGAGTATCAAATAAATGATTCCTAACTATGTGCATATGTGAGACCATGTATATTCGGTCACATATCAAGTATAGGCATATAAAGTTATATTATGATATATGAGCTTATGAATTGGAGAGTATGTGGATTAGGTTTTTACAATGATTATTGGTTTGGAAGATATATTGACCATATGGATTTTCGGCCGAGGTGATTTTTCTGTATGAAAATATATCCATAATGAAATTCATATATTTGTGACTAAGTATGGTAACGATGGTATAATTTGGATTAGCTTAGTAATATTATTGAGTTGTTTAATTGCTTATGACTTGCTAAGCTAAGATAGCTTACTGTGTATATAATTGCTTCTGTCTTATAGATTTTGGATTCAAGACGAGCTCGGGGATCGTCAGCAAAGTCTTTCACACTATCCACAGCTTCGGTATTTAAATAGTTGATCTTGAAGTATGGCATGTATAGGCTAGCTTAGAGTTGGCTTATTTTGGAAGATGAATGTATATAGGCCATGCGAAAATGGCTTTATTTCTATGCTTGAGTTCGGTATCGATGAAAACTTGGTTTAAGTTTATTTTGGTTATCATGCCGTATGTCATGGTTGATTATAAATTTTGTTATGTGATTATGATTTTGAGGTTGGTTGTTGAACTTGGATGTGGCATGAAGGAATCAACTATGCTATATACATATATATATGTGTGTTTGGTCTTAGTTTGAGCTTATATTGAAAGAGTAGCTAAATATATGATGTTTGTGAAAATGTTATGTGTTTCGGCCATTTGTATAAATGGATGTTAATTAAGCTAAGGTAGGTTATGTGTTGTTACGTAAAAATCAAGACATATGCATGGTTTAAATTGGGTGATCATTGATGGGCTATATTAATGATATGAATGGCACTTGAATTGCGGTTTTGGTAAGTAAAACACATTGGGATTTAAATTTATATAAGCATTTGGGTTAATGATAAAGGACATATGTGTACTTGGTAGACAGTTATGTTATGTTAGTTGAGTTTTAAAATGTTTTACATGTATAAATATATGTGCTTATAATATGGTTGATATGTATATGTGCATGGCAATATAAATTCGTTAAATATTTATAAGTTATTAAATATGTATAAATGAATTGAGTTAGCCAAGTAAACATAGAATTGAAATGGGTTATTTATAACCGAATGCTTGTTATTAAATTGTGTTAATATGCAAACATATGAATCTCACATAGATTAACACACTAATCTTGCATATATGAATGAAAGAGTTAGTAATGAAATTTAGTTCAATTGATATATAACTTGTGTATCATGACTTAATTAATTATAAAAATATAGGTTTAATATTCAATAATGAATTTATTGATATGTTATATATATTGTGTATATGAATTAAATGATTTTAAATATATATATATTTTGGATTATGTTTTATTTAAGCTATGAGGTGAATGATAATAAATTTATGATTAGATATTGGATTAAGTCATAAGCATTGATGTGATGTATATCTTGAATTGCATTGAACGTATGATTTGCATTTGTAATATGGTTGTTAAATAAAGATGATTATGACTTGAATTAATATGAAAATATTCGGAACTGTGCTTTCGTTTAGTAATGCCTCATAACCCCATTTCGACGACGGATACGGGTTAGGGGTGTTACAGTATTGCATAGGCCAGTTTACCCTACAGGTTTGGCACGGCCTAGTACACGGCTTGGCACAAGGGCGTGTGTGGCCACTTCGAAGGGCACACGAGCTAGACACATGGGCGTGTGATCAGCCGTGTGACATAAGTTAGTATGTATGCGCTGTTTTCACACGGCCTGAGACATAGGCGTGTCTGGAGCCTTGTGAGGCACAAGGCCAGTGACCCTTATATGATTGAAAATTTTTTAAGTTTTTTTAATATTTCGTATGTTATCGGTTTAGTCTCGAACCACTTCTAAAGCATGTTTAAGGCTTCGTAGGCCCTTATAAGGGACAATGCGATTGTGTTGAATGGTATTTGAATGTGAATGCGTAAATGTATGAGTTATGTATAATAAATGATGTGTATTGATCGGTAATACCTCATAACCCTATTCTGACAATGAATACGGGTGAGGGGTGTTACATTTATTAGTATCAGAACTACGATTTAGTCGATTCTAGGACTAATGTGACATGTGTGAGAGTCTAGCTATACATGCCATATATACTATGCGACAGTGTGATGATTCCTGACAGCTTAAATTGTGTTTTTGTATAGTAATGGATCCCGAAAGAGCTGTAGCTGACGATGTAGAAAGTAACGCGCCCGCTCCTGCTCAAAGGGCAGTGCAATCTGACCCTAGGCCTGTAACTAGTAGCCACGAGGGAAAGGCTAAACAAGTCTTCTTCCAAATGATGAACAAGTGGTTTACGGAGTTCGTTCGAACGAATCAAGGGCCCTGTAAGTTGCAATAATAACTCAATTAAACTATTCTATAAATAGTATGATTAGATATGAATATATTTTCGTCATACTCTTTAAGAGTAATTATTCTGTCCACTATTAGTAGAGTAAAAAAACTCCACAAACAAATTTAAAATGATGTCAAGTGTTTTAAATTCTTTAATTATTATTTTATTATACCTTAAAATCTTTTGTAGAGTTTTTCTTACTCCATTAATAATATATAGAATAATTATCCACTCTTTAAAAGGTTAAAATGTTTTTTTTCCTAGTTGGCGTGCCTTGAGACCCAACTATCATCCTTCTTCGTGAGGCCAAAGTGACCCAAACAACTCACCTTAAAAGGTATAATTAATGGTTTATATATATTTAAAGAAATGGAATTGATGACATAATTAAAAAACAAAACAAGTAATAAAAATAAAATAATATATAAATATATAAAAAATTATAATATAAACTATTAATACGTTAGAATATATTTAAATATAAAATATCTTAAATTTATTATAAAATATATTAATTTAATATAAATACTTAACTTATTTAATCTACAACATTACACAAACATCTATATTTATATTATTATTTAAACTTTTAATCAAATTAATAAGTATCTAACTCACTTAAAAATAATAAAATAATCATTTGACAAAAGAAAATTATATTATTATAAAATATTCTTATCTTTTCACATTTTTTAAACAAATAAAACTTACCAATAAAATATTATAATTAAAAAAAGAACACTATAAGTTTTAAATCTTGCACGTTACCTTTTGTCCGATACTTTATTTTATTTTTAATATTTATTTGTTACATAATATTTTTCGGTAATCTAATATTTTTATAATTACAATCTTCTGCTTAGGTAAGCTGGCTCCATTATAAGCAAAGGACATTAATAACCGCATAAGGCTAAAACCAAGTCTTTCAAAGGAATATTATTTTACTCTTTTTCACATAAAAGTTCACTTACTAAAATACAACCATTTATTTATTTAAGTTTTAGATTGTTGTCATCATCATTTCTTCCACTCATTTTTAGTACTAATTATAAATATTTACAAAAGAGAGCTTTAAAGAAACTTCTTAAATTGTTTTGCATAATTTTTTCTTCCGCAAAGTCATTTGTAATTTAATAATAAAATTATGAAATAAATTAAATTATATATATATATATATATATTTCTAAATAAGAGTATGTTCATTTCTTTTAAATATGTTTAATAATCGTAATAAATTTTAATAAAATTGTTGAATAAATAATTTAATATTAAAAGATAAATTGATTTTATTTTAAAAATATATTCAAAATAAATCATCTTTTATTCTTGTTAAAGAATAAAATATTTAAATTATTATATCGAGAAATTATTTAGTATCTTGTCGTTAGAATTTTTAGATTCCATGATCATGACAAAGAGTTAACAAGTATCTTATAAAAATATAGTAAAATATTAAAAATATTTTAAAAAAGAAACACTTGTCAATTTTGAAGGTTATTTGTGAAATAAGAAAAAATATACTGTTAGTGTTTCAAATATTAACCCTATTATATTGAACTTTTATCCAAAACTATAGAAAATAATATAAAATATTATATTAATAAGATTAAAATTATGAAATAAGTAATTTTAAAAATCAACATTTATAATTATCAGATGCCTATTTTTTACTATTGTAATATAAATTTAGAACTTATAAAATTTTGTATTAAAATCCTATATTTAATTTTTTAGTTTATAAAACAATACCTAACTTAAAAATTAGACATTGACATTGATTTTTTATTTGCCTTTTTCACACATAAATTTAGAGAAGACTCACATTTAATTACATAAAATTTAATAATAAATATAAAAACATAAAAACCTTTGAATTTTTATTTATTTATTTTATCAAAAATAAGTTGAAAATAGTTATATGTATTTTAATTATTT
This sequence comes from Gossypium arboreum, assembly GCF_025698485.1. Taxonomy (NCBI): domain Eukaryota; kingdom Viridiplantae; phylum Streptophyta; class Magnoliopsida; order Malvales; family Malvaceae; genus Gossypium; species Gossypium arboreum. Next base: position 59,947,646 of record NC_069078.1, on the reverse strand, counting down.
GATTAAATTACAATAAACTTTATTTATTAGTATTAATTATTTTGAGAATATTATTAATAGAATTAATAAAATATATAATTTTAGTTTATTATTAAAAAGTAAATGTAAAAATATAAAGGAAATATATTAGAATGTGACATGACATAAAATATATTAATATACTTATATTGTAAAAATTATAGATATCAAATTGAAATAGAAATTAAATATTGTACGTGAATAAAATTACGATTAAGGGCATTTTTGTCACCAAAACCCAAAATAAAAAGAATCAGAGGGAAATAAGGGCATTTAAGTCATTCGAACAACTTAAACATTGCCTTCCAATAATTTTGAAAACAAAGAAAGGCAACTTACCCAAAATAACCAAATCCAAATTAGCAAACTATAATTATATTTCAAAGAGAAAAAGAAAAAAAAATCCTAACTCTCTGTCTCTCTCTGCTTTTATTTTCTCCTCGATTTTTATTTTCAAAGTATTTTGAAAAGGAAAAAAAAATTGAATAGAAATTAAATCGGAGCGGCCATTCTATCAAATTTTAATCACTGTTTCTGATTTTAAATAATTTTGTTTCTGTTTCAGATCTGATCGCAGATCTTGAATCTCCGACGTATCTCTTCATTTTTTTTTCGTATTTTTCTCTGGTAAATTTTTTTAATTTTTCCCTCTCTTTCTTTGTTCTTTTAATAATTTAAATGCTTGAATTTTGAGTGATTTTTTTGTAGGATTAAGAGAATTGTACGGACTATTGGAAGTCGAATTTCCGAAGAAATTCATTTTCATGTTCTTCTTCGAATTCGGATTTTCTCCGCCCTGTGAGTAAAAATCTGTTATTTTTTTATTTGTTTTATCGTTATCGTTATTATATATGAAGTTTGATTTTGGATTTTGGATTTTTTGTTATGGCAGGTTGGTAAATATAGATCTTAAAAGTTGGCTCCTCAAAGGCGATCGCAGCGCCACATGGGTGGCCAGATGCAGCAAAGCAATGCTGCAGCGGCGGCGCTTTACGATCACGCCGGCGGAGGTGGCGGTGGGTCCTTGCACAATGCGGGTCCTGCCGGCGGCGATGCTGGTGATGCCGTTATGGCGCGGTGGTTGCAGTCTGCTGGATTGCAACATCTGGCCTCTCCGTTGGCATCTAGCGGCATCGACCAACGCCTCCTTCCCAATCTCCTCATGCAGGTGAACCATTGCTCTCTTTGTAATTTCCACGCGTATTTATAATTTCTGTTGTTTTAATTATTATCTGTCTGTTGCTCGATTCCAATGCGGCAATTTGAATTCGGTTAATGTATATATTTAATTGCTTTTAATTTATTTTAAATTGTCATTTTATGAACTTATTTGGTGAACATAATTGAATTTGGTTAATGTATATATTTAATGGCTTTTAATTTATTTTAAATTGTTATTTTTTAAACTTATTCGGTGAACATAATTGAATTTGATTAATGTATACTTTTAATTTATTTAAAATTGTCATTTTTATGAACTTATTTGGTGAACACTCTCATGACTATTGGCATTTGAATGATGGGAAATGTTTTTGAAGATGTACATAATTCTTCACCTAATAATGTTTCTTTTTTACGATATATATTCATTTTTTCTTTTGCATGAAGTTATGAAAAATTCATTTCTAGTGTTGACAATTAGGGTGGTTAACCTTTTAATTCATTATTACGTGATAATTTGATGCTTGTTTCCTTGTTTTCCCATAAGTTTATTAATTTTCACTTCCTTTCGATTGAACTATCTGTGTTTTAAATACTTCCTATTGTGGTACCTTTATATGTTTAAATGATTTACATTTTATATGTATTCGAAGATAATGAGAAATTACTACATTATTGAAGGGTTACGGAGCTCAATCTGCAGAAGAGAAGCAGAGGCTTTTTAAATTAATGAGGAACCTCAATTTTAGTGGAGAACCTGGGTCAGAGCCGTATACACCAACTGCCCAAAGTTTGGGAGGGCCGGGTACATCTGATGGTTTTTATTCTCCAGAGTTTAGGGGTGATTTTGGAGCTGGGCTTCTTGATCTCCATGCTATGGATGATACAGAGCTTCTTTCCGAGGTTTGGTTTTAGGGATGCGCATATTGTTTTTCATGAGATTCCGTAGTTCTACTATTTTCCTTTCAGTTTTTGTGGTGATATGGTTAGATATTTCTGGATGTTGTTTCCTCTTGATATTTTTTAAAATTCAGTCAAAATTTTACTTCAATTTAAGTTTTGTTGAGCATCTTTCTTTTTCCCCTTTTAACTTTTATTCCCTTCAGAAATAAATTTCTATTTGATTTGTTTGCAGCATGTTATCTCAGAACCTTTTGAGCCATCACCATTCATGCCTAGTTTGAATAAAGAATTTGAAGATGAACTTAATGTAACAACTAATCGGCAGCAAAAGGAGATAAGTGATGCAGATTCCTCAGCTTCATTAATTTCTGCCAATGAAAAAGAGATGAGTGCAAGGGAAAATAATGTTGCTAAGATTAAAGTTGTGGTATGTTGATTTGTAGCTATGGTGCTTCATTTCCCTCTCCTTTGCCTCTCAACCTTTTATGGAGATAGGGACATCCTTATTTCGTTGCTAAGATTAAAGTTAATGTTCTCCAATATAGTATCTTTTTATTCCCCTTTTCTTGCATTATTTATCTAGGCTGGGAAAAGTTGATATGTCTAAGCACTGCATGTTCAGTGCACAACATTATGTGCCTTGCTTTTTAGTTTTCCTGTAACTATTTCTTCAAGAATAAAAAATCCTGTTATTAAATTTCTGTCTTGTATGTGCTATAAGGTCCGCAAAAGACCATTAAACAAGAAGGAGATTTCTCGGAAGGAGGATGATATAGTAACTGTCAGTGAGAATGCTTTAACTGTCCATGAACCAAAGCTAAAGGTTTGTGTCTTATTTATAGTAGTTAATGCTACGTGACTATGTGTTATTCAGATGAACATTTTAGAACAATTGGTGCTTGATTGATTTGCCATTTCTTATATATGCTTTGATTGTTGTGTAAAGGTGGACTTGACAGCGTATGTAGAAAAACATGAGTTCTGTTTTGATGCTGTTCTGGATGAGCATGTTACAAATGACGAGGTAATACATGGTTGAAATATTTTCCATCTATATTTTTTAGTATTTCATGACCAAAGTTTATCCTTTGTTTATTGATTTTGTGTAGCAACTGATTGATTTCTTCTTTTGTTTGCTTCTACAGGTTTATCGGGAAACTGTTGAGCCGATTATTCCCATCATCTTTCAGCGAACAAAAGCCACTTGTTTTGCATATGGTCAAACAGGTGAATAGAGTTCCTGAACTTTCTTCCTGAATGGCGGGCACCTTTGCTATATTTTTTATGTTTTATTTTCATAAACTTGAAGTTATATTCGTGTGAAGGAGAACTTTTTAGTATCCAAGCTTGCATGCATCTTGGATGCCATCTATATTTCATTTGCTTCCAAAATATATTTTACGTGAAGATTAATCCTCATTCCTTCAAGGAGAATTATATCTGGATGTCAAAGTATAAATGTCTTTAGCTACATTTGTTATTTTCTATTCCATTTTTTAATGTCTTCCCTCATGCTAGTAATTATCGCTTTGGTTTATATATAATTATTGTTCACCCTGAAATCATTTTACAATATTCAAAGAGCCAGGAAGAAATTAGATTCTAGTTTAGAACCATTTTTTTTTTTTTTTGGTTAAGTGATGCACATGGTATTTTGTGGTATTTTAAATATAATGGAGGAAACCATTTGGGAGGTTTAGAGACTGCAAATGTTTGAATATGTTGATGCTTTTGTGCTATGTTAATAGGTAGTTCCCGAAAACAGGAATACTCTGTTGTGAAATAAAGAAATCACATAAAACAACAATGCATGATAGTCATTTTCTTATTTTCCTTAAGTTCTTGTTGGACATCTTGTTGCTAATTTCTGCACCATGTCATGGAATATACTTTTGATTTCAGGTAGTGGTAAGACGTTCACAATGCAACCGTTGCCTCTCAGAGCAGCAAAAGATCTTGTTAGATATTTGCATCAGCCAGTTTATCGGAATCAGAGATTTAAATTGTGGCTTAGCTATTTTGAGATATATGGTGGAAAACTCTTCGATCTTCTGAGTGATAGAAAGTATTTCCTTTTATTCCCTTTCTTATTTTTGTGTTGGTTTAAAAAAAAAAAAAATTCTTTTTTCCCTTAGACCACCTGATTGATTTATGATGAAGTTTCTGCTGGTACTACGTCAAACGCACATTCTCTTTCAACATGCTTGATGATGTAACTGTGGATGCATATATGTATTAATGATAACAATTAGATTGCTCAATATTCTAAATGTTCTTCTAAAGGAAACTTTGTATGAGAGAAGATGGGAGACAACAAGTCTGCATTGTTGGATTGCAAGAATTTGAGGTGTCAGACGTGCAAATTGTGAAGGAATACATTGAGAGAGGAAATGCCGCTAGAAGCACAGGATCTACTGGTGCAAATGAGGAATCTTCAAGGTCACATGCAATTTTACAGCTTGTCATCAAGAAGCACCCAGAGATAAAGGAGTCCAAGCGGAGAAATGATGGGGATGAGTCAAAACCTGGGAAGGTTGTAGGAAAGATTTCTTTTATTGATCTTGCTGGCAGCGAAAGAGGTGCTGATACCACTGACAATGACCGGCAAACTAGGTAAGTTTAAATCTGTCCGTGGGAAAAAAGAAGGTTTCGGAAACCACTTCCAAAGGTCTAATATGTGGATTAGCTTTATCCATCAGCTTGTTAACTAGCTTAACACCTGGTTTGTTTTTAGCTTGGTTCTGATATAATGGTTTTAATTCTTGCTAGGATTGAAGGTGCTGAAATAAATAAAAGCCTTTTGGCTCTTAAGGAGTGCATTCGTGCGCTAGACAATGACCAGATCCATATACCTTTCCGTGGGAGCAAACTCACTGAAGTACTTCGTGACTCCTTTGTTGGCAATTCAAGGACAGTTATGATCTCCTGTATTTCTCCAAATGCAGGATCATGTGAACATACTCTCAATACTCTGAGATATGCTGATAGGTATGCTTGTTTCTATAATGAGTCTCTACAAAATGGACTTCCTTTGTTGCAGTAGATAGTATTGTCGTAGTTATGGACTAAATAAGGGTTATTATTCTCCAAACCAACAGGGTTAAGAGTCTTTCCAAAAGTGGTAATCCAAAAAAAGAGCAGGCTGTAAATTCTTTTCAACCAAGTAATAAGGATGCTTCTTCAGCATCGTCTCTGTTACCTACTGCTGTTGTAGAAGATATTTATGAGCGACAACTGGAAGTAAAAGTTGTTGATACTGGTCGAAGGGTAGCAGAGAAAGATGTTTATACTACAGACTTTGACAAACAGCCCTCTACTTTTTCGTCAGGTTACCCTTTCAATGGGAGGGAGGAAAGTGGAAAGGCTTCTGGCCCAACGGATAGGGAGAGATTTGAAGTGAATAGTAATTATGGTGGTTCTTCGAGCCAAAGAGTTTATTCATCAAATTCTCAAAATTCAGCTGATACAGAAGAGAAAGTGCCAAAGGTGTCACCACCTCGTAGAAAAGCAACTAGAGAAGAAAAACTGGAAAAGACAAGGAATTGGGCAAAGAAAGACGGAGGAGGATCTGATTCGTATGCTTCAAACTCGAGGCAGGTGAATGCTGTTAATAATAACGAAACTAATACCATTGGACATAGACAATATGATCCAGAAGAAAAACAGGAAAAGACGAGGAATTGGGCCAAAAAAGATGGAGGATCCGATTTTTCTGCTTCAAACTTGAGGCAGGTGAATGCTGTTAATAATAATGAAACTAATACCGTCGGAAATAGACAATATGATCCAGAAGAAAAACCGGAAAAGACGAGGAATTGGGCCAAGAAAGACGGAGGAGGATCTGATTTGTCTGCTTCAAACTCGAGGCCAGTGAATGCTGTTAATAATAACGAAACTAATACCATTGGATATAGACAATATGATCCAGAGCCTCCCACTGATGCGAATATCAATGCAATACTTGAGGTAGGCGATCTGTACTGTTCATTTTGTTGTTTTATATTTACGGTCTCGGGATTTTCTTCATTCTGTGTATGCTTTTGGTTTGTTGCAGGAGGAAGAGGCTCTAATTGCTGCTCACAGAAAAGAAATTGAGGACACAATGGAGATTGTTCGTGAAGTAAGTAAATTTGCATTTGATCCATGGTGAATATTTTTCATTTTTGAGTACTTGTGTTGTGAGGCATTTACATTCCTTATACGGAAGCCACATCAATAAGCTGAACAGATTATCCTTCTCCCTTTTCCAAATATTCATATCTATGCTGCTTTGTCTCTTCATTTTTCTTAAAAAGTATTCATGTCTAACACTTGTGTCCAAAACATTCTCGGACAAGAGTATTGGGTATGACACTTCAAAGTCCCTCCAAATACATGAAAAAACTAAAAAAAGAAATCTGAACATGCCCTCTTATGACATATACTTGCATCCAACACTTGCACTTGAGTTTGAGAAACATAGATTCATCCAACAATTGAACCAGTGTTCATCTTATTTTGCCCCTTTATGATAGGAAATGAAGCTTCTGGCTGAGGTGGAACAACCAGGCAGCCACATTGACAATTATGTGACCCAGCTGAGCTTCGTTCTTTCACGCAAGGCTGCTAGTCTGGTGAGTCTTCAAGCTCGCCTTGCCCGGTTCCAGCATCGACTGAAAGAGCAGGAGATACTGAGTCGGAAAAGAGTTCCTCGTTGATGCCAGCTCTTTGTTCTCTGCTTTCATTGCTGCATCAGACTCTGTCCAGTAATTTCCTCTCCTATAGATTATTATGGTACTATTTGTCCTACTGGACATGTATGTTAATTATTTGATTAAACTACCTGACGGTTCTAAGCGTAGGAACAAATTAGTCCCTCTACTATAAAGTGGGCAATTTAGTCCTTGTACATTTAGTTTTGAAGCAAATAAGTAAAACTGTAAACAACAGTAAGGTTGAATGTTAAAAAGATACTAATCTGTTTTTTAAAGTGACGCAAAAAGAAAGTAAATGTATAGGGACTAAATTGCGCACTTTTATTTGCTCTTCAGCCTATAGCATAGGGACCTGTCAGATAGTTTAACCTTGAACATTTTTACAAGCTGATGAATTCTCTTAAAAGAATCTACTCAGTTCTTGCAGTCGATGCACGGAGCTGCATTAGGGTCTTGAGAGGAAATTCAGCAGTGTGCAAAGATCCCGGTCCTATTTCCCCCAGCATCAAATGTTGCAGATCGCGTTTCCTTCAAACGCAATGGCAAAGATAATTCAGGTGCAGATACTTGTGTGATGCTTGATTTATGAAAATGTGTATTGTTTTAGATGAATCTGATAATGTTCTGGTTGAAGATTGAATGGTTTTGGTGGCCTTCTGTTGTTTAAAGGGCGACAAGAAAATGCTTTCTTTGAAATCATTTCTAGGAAATGAGAGAGAAAAAAAAAAAGAAGGGAAAATAAGGTTTTTGTTTTTCCCCTTTGTTTATTCTGTAGTTTTGAAACTATATATATTCTGTTTTCTCACCTCAAAAAGCACCTTGTGAATGTTATATAGACCCAGTAGTATGTAGTAGTGTCCTTTTCAAGTATTTTGTTATGTCATAATCGTATTTTAAGGTATTTTATATTTGTATTATATTTTATACATTAATAATTTGTATTTATATATATGTGAAAACATTCGTGCATTTGGGTTATGTGTGTTATTTTACAGTCACTTTTAGTTTTTTCTTTAATTAATATTTTTCAAGTATTTTTTGTTTTCTCACCTAAAAAGCTCCTTCTGCACCTAATATAGGTCCGGCAATTCATTCCAATGTGTAATGATGGTGTTTTTGGTATTTTAATAATTTGAATTATATAAATCTTGTATGTGTCATGCCCATGTCCTTTTCCGGTCGTGTTTAATATTTGTCAAATTTACGATATAAATTGACTTGGTGTAAATACACATAAAATTTTGTTTTAGGTTCAAAATATATATGAAAATTTGAAGTTCAATCGTAAACATTTAAAGAAATAAATATATCATTTTACTTTTATATTAGATAAATATAATTATATATGCATATAATATATAAATATAAAATATCATTATATTAATAATTATGTTCATAATTGTGAAAATTAAATTAAATCAAAATTTCACATACAAAATTACACAAATTCAAAATTCTTATATAAGATTACACATTAAATTAAAATTTTGTATAATTTTAAAATTTATTAAAATTAATCGTGTATTTATATCCTATATTAGTATAATAATATTCTGATTCTTCATTTTTGCTTAAGCAGCACCTGTGTCTGAAATTCAGTTTTGACGTATAAATATTAGATTATGATCTTCAAGGATCTCCTAAATGCATGTACAAATTTGATCATATTTGTATCGAGAAATGAGCATGCCTGAAATCGAGTAGAGCATATCGGTTTTAATTTACAATGACCAGAAACAAATGGTAGAAACGATCCAAAGAAGAGTTGATATAATATAAGCGAAACCATAGCAATTACCAGTGTTAAAAAAAAAAAAAAAAAACCAAAATTTATGTTACAGATGAAATGCCTGTAAGAATCCTCTAGAAAATCTAAAATCTAATTTCATCACTTATTGGTGCTACTGAGCTCCTAAAGGTTCCGATGGTTGCTGCAGCAACTCAAGTTCCTCTAAATCCAGATCCTCGGTGTGGATTGGCGGTATATCCTGTTTTAAAATCAGAGGACAAGAAAACAAGGATTGTTATCGTTTATGGATATCAATGTTAGATGGAATCTAATGCTAAATTCTTGGTTCGAACCAGGCTAGGTTTAGGTCCAGGCTGGACCTATGTATTGACCAAGCCTGACTTGCCCGAAATATGGAACTCAAATATTCTACCAACTCAAATGATTAACCCAACTCTATTTAAACTCACCTATATATTCTTTTTCTTTTAAATATGTTAATTTTATTTAGTATTTAGTATTTTGTCTTATTAAATCTTAAACATATATAACTCAAAATATTTTTTAATATTTATATTATAATATTATATATTTTTTTTTATATGATATTAAGTTAAAATATATATATAAAGAAAAGAAAAATAAAATTATATAATTAAAAGAGGCCAGATCAAACTTGAACCTTAAATGTTAGAATCCAAGCTTGCCCTATTTTCTAAATGAGTTTTTTTTTTTTTTTTTTGCTAATACTCATTTTTTAAGCCTAATATTTGTCCAACCCTCTAAATTATTGAACGGACCTTCAATTTTGGACTAGTATGAGGATATGATCCTCTAAATAGACTCATGTTATACACATCTGTATGCGACAGTCCTAACTGACTCCGAATAACTTATATCAAATGAATCCAATATGAGCTGACACAATATTAAGCTGGTACCTCAGCCTGTAGTAACTGATGTGGTTGCTGGTCTTGTGCCATTGTGTAGGGTTGCGGCTGTGACATACGGTAATATGGCTCCTTGAGATCGAGTTTGCAAGATGATGTCTGAATAATTCCTCCTTGTTCTGCCCCGGGACCCCACATTTTAGCTATAACAGTCGATCTACCTCGTTAGAAAAAATGAAACAGCAAACCAGAAACACAAAAAGGAGATAGGGACTACCTGACAATGTTAGGTATATGGTATAACTTTGAGCATTATGGGCAATCATATGAAGTTGGCCTGTTATTTCTTGCCCGGCCATAACGTAAATCGGCTGTGAGAGGACACATCGTATCTGGTACCAGTGTGTTGTAGGTGCACCGGGGGCGGTCGTAAGCCATCTTTGCACGGTACTGTCAATAAAGCAGCTTGATTGCATTTAGATAGGATGAAACACCGGTTCTGATGAATAAAGCAAAATTTTAAAGCATTACCTTCCATTGAACAGAACATCGAACCAACAGGCCAACCCATGGACTCTAGTCCCGACAGATGCTGTGAATTTCAACGGAATATCTATTTCATACAAGTCCTCTTCCTACACAAAAGGGAACAAGTTTACTAAATATTTTGCTTTTGCTAATAACCATTCCAAATCTATGCTTTTCTTTAAGTACCCATGCCTAGTGCATATTTGGGAATGAGCATGGGGATATGAAATTCCATGCACCCTCCAAATACAAGATAAAACTTTAAAAGAATTGAATGCACCCGTGTTGGATATGTAAACCGTATCCTACCCTAACACCCAAGTTTGAGTAAGATAAATTACAAGTAGTCAACTATGTTTTGACTTTCATTTTTCTAGAAGTACTTGCGTCCTACGAACATATGTGCTTTGGTTCCATGAAAATTACCATAAGAGACTACATTAGTTAATAAGAGGAGTGTATAAAGGCTCTCGTTTATACCTTTATTTCATTGAAGTTGAGAACATGGCACATGGGAGGACACACCAATAATCTCGGATCGAAAGCGTCCACCACAGGCTGAATGAAAGGAAAACACATTCAGTTAAAAATTAGTTGAAACAGAATGAAATATCAACGGAGTAACCATAAACACACAAAGATTGGCGACTGCCCTAGAAATTTATGGGCAAGCATTCTAAACTTGCATTTTAGTAAGGATTCTGTAGAAGTGCTGGAATTTAACTTGACAGATTCATGTGAAAATGTATGAAACAAACCTGAGAAAAATATCCCTGGAATGCAGACCCATATAACGGTGTCAGATCCACACCATAATAATTTTGCTGCTGCCAGAAAAGAGCCTGCAAATTCTTCCAGGTTAGGGAGAGGAACAGAAAAGGTCGATAAAATGAAAAGTTAAATGAAACTGTAGTAAAGTAACAGCAAATCAAGGAATGCAGAATGGGATGCTATCTGAGCCTTATCTTACTCAAACTCAGGCTAAAGTGTTGAATATGGATATGTGTTCACTACAAGGATGTTCAATTTTATAAAAGCTTTTTTCATGTATTTAGAGGGTCTTCGGAGGATCATATCTCCATACCATATCCAAACATATGTTGGATATGATTACTTCAAGAAAAATGAAGGAAAAAGATCGCTCCGAAAATTTCTGACAAGAATTATAAAACAATTTATACAGCGAACAAGTTTCTATGTAATTTTCTTAACTGGACTGGATAAGGAAACGAATTCACAGCAACAAGTCATGAGATTTTGAGATCGACTTTCCTCGTTTATGTATAAGTTTACACAGAAGGATAAAATCACTTTATATTACTTTAGAAAAACAATGTTGAATACATACCTTATTTGCAATTTCAACAAATAAATATTCATCACTGAAAGGAGCCATATGTATCCTACAATATTAAGATAGCATGAGATTATCTCAAAGAAAAAGACCTTACGCATTTTACAGCTTGATGAAAACATTGATCAATGGAGACTATGAGACTATGTTACTCGGATTCAAATGCAAGTATCGGATACGGACAGGTTTGACACTAGAGGTGTCCACAGGCCATGCCAAGCCATGACTCAAATCTATTATCCCAAACCCATTCAAGCTGGACCCAGTTCAGCCCGCCCATTTTTACTATTCAAATAATAATAAGTTTTTAAAAAATTATATTAATATATTTTATAATTAAGTTTAAATAAAAAATATTAATTTTATCATCAAAGTTTTAAGCTTGGCCAGACCAGTCCAAATTAAAATCACCTTGTCTAAGTCCAACCCAAGTCAGGTAGCCCAATCTTTGAACAGGTCTGTCCAACATGGATACATTCAATTTTTTCAGTTTTTCTATATAGTAGGACAGTCCTTGAAATGTCATATACTCACACCTATGTCCTAATATGTGTAGAACACAAGTGTCAAATGTCAATACTTTAAGTAAAATAAAGAGTCCCAACAATCATTTAACCAGTTTAGTTTCAGAAAGACTGACAAACCAAGAAATGAAATGCATGTCTTCACTGACAGTGGAAATCCTACAAGTAATGGACTCTATGTTTTTTGGATTCAAGTATGAATGTCGGAAATAGGAGTGTGCCCGACACAGGTATATCCAATTTTTTCTTAGTTTTTCCTTATATTTGAAAAGTCCTTGAAAGGTCATATCTCTATATCCGTGTCAGAAGATATGTCAGACAAAGGTGTCAAATACAAGTACTTCAAGAAAATTTGGGATAACATTACCAGCAAATTGAAAATCATTATCAACTACATGAGAAATAAACGTATTGAATGGAGTAGCTTTTACCTTCCAGTCGAAGGAAACATTTTCCCATTAGGTACAAGAAACCGATCTCTTGCAATTATATAGGATTCCAACATTCTCTCATTAACTAATAAGGTGCCTGCAAGTGACAAAATCAACTAAAGAATCAATGAAAAACAATGTTGAAAAAAGCAGACTGAAGGTAAAACCGATGAGACCTCAGTTATCAGTTTAACTGGTTGAACAGAATGGTTTATTAAGAAGAAATATATTAAATAACTAATTCTATTATTAAATAAGTATTAAATATAACAAATATTAAATAAAAATATGTAATTTGATTAAATGGTCCAAATTTTCATAAAGTTAAAAGGCATTAAAGGTTAAAATCTAATAACATATAATAATTTTTATTAAAAATTTTCTTAAAAAAATTAAGAACCGGTTTCTACCTTTTTCTTACTGGTTCAACTGGTTAGAAAACCAAGCAATTAAATTATAATATTATATATACCAGACTGATTGGACCAACGATTTCCGGTTCAACCAGCTCAACAGGCTAGTCCGGTCTAGGTTTCTCAACACTGATCAAAAGTAAGCAGAAAAATTTAAACATCCACAAAATAGTTCATTTTCAAATGATTTTCACTCATCATTTTCTTATCAGAAAATCTTCATTTCCATGAGAATAGAGCATCAAAGCAAGGATTATAAAAAGTTATCAAAAGTTCAGCATAGTGAGATTTTTTATCATCACATTTAACAAAAACAGCAGAGCCTCACACACCAACATACCCATTGGTTCAGAGATGAGAATATCCGCTTTCTCCGGCAACTCAGCTTCCTCAACTTTGCCTTTAATTACCTACATTTTGCATGTCATTTGTAACCGAATACATGAGAAACCGGATCAATCTAGATATAAGAGGAAATGCGAACAAAGTGACAAGACAAGCACATACAGTAATTCGTTGACCTAATGTCGGGTTCCCAGTGATAAGTTTACGAGCATAATCTGCCATTTCAGAAGCTTCAACAGCATAAACATGCTTTGCACCAGCCTAACAGGGAGTAGAAAACAAATTGAGTATTTACAACCAATGGAAAAACCAATAGCATATGCACATGGTCAAAATCTATATTGTTCTGACTCTTCGTTTATGCTGAAATACAGTATCAAATGCTCGTGTCTGACATTATTATGCATGGGCAAAGCATAATGGGAGCCAAAGCCCCCAACCCCAAATTTTGAATTATTTTTTAAATACTAAATAATATTGATTGGCCCCCTCAAAGTTAACGTTATATGCTTATTTATAACTTAAATTTATGCATTATGCACTAAAAAAGTTAAAGCACATTATTGTTTATCTTTTCATTTCACCATTTATCATTATATATTTACAAACTCTTCAAATTAATTGGTTTATTATTAAATATCAAGTCCTATCATTTGAACTTAAACTAATTGCATGACAAGAGGCTTTTGCTTCTTCTTGGATTTAGTATTTGTTAAATTATTATTAAAAAATACGCAACAAACTTAAAAAATATGAATTCCTTGCAAATATTTGGTTGTCAACATCAAAAGAAAGATTGTTTTTTTATACTTTCATTCAAGAATTGACAAAACTTATGATTTTATAAGTTCTTAATTTTCCTCCCTCCAAAAATAAATAAATGTCAAGGTCTATCATTGTGGTTATAACCTCCAAGTATCCTCCAAATACACAGAAAAACTTATAAAAGCCTAACCATACCCGTTTTGGACATGAGTCAGACACTAACACTGAGTACGTGTGACACACGACAAAACAAGCCAAAAGGTTAAAAATACCTGAGCAGCAAATAATGACAAAATACCACTGCCTGCACCAACGTCAACCACCACACGACCTGTAAAATCCACTCGGTTCTCAATTACAGCCGCATAATAGGTTCCTGGAGAAAAACCATTAATCAATCATCAGTCTTTAACTTCTTTTCTATGTTGATTATACACAATGGCATAATATATCACTGTAGTGGGCTTTGTTAGCATAGTCTACAAAATTTAAGACTGTACTATAGGCTTAGGAACGAAACAGTCTATCTATTAAAAAAAAAAGAGCAATTCAATCATTGTATATTTAATTTTGAAGAAAATAGATAAATTTGTAAACAGCAGCATGGTTTAATGTTAAATAATAGACCCGGAAAAAAAAGTAGGTTGGACTTTGTTGTGTTTTAAAAAATGTTGAATTTTAGTTTTTCTTTTGTATCACTTTAAAACACGACAAGCCAGCACCTTTTAATGGTTAAGGTTACCGCCATGTAAAGTTTTACCTATTTGCTTCAAAATTAAATGTATAGAGACTAAATTGCTTGTTTTTATAGAACTAATTTGCTCTTCAGCTTATAACATGAGGATCTACTAGATAATTTAACCAAAGAAAATTTGTAACAGAAAATCAAATGAAACACAGCTCTGTGATTTAACCTGTTCTCACATAATCTTGTAACATATTCTGTTGATGTAGCAATTGTCCATAATAATGGAAGTACATTTTAGCAGAAGATGGCTCAATTTTATTATCGAACTTGCTCTTAGAAACAGAAATGTCTCCATTAGGCAAATGTGTTCCTGGATGAGAATGGAAAAATAAAAATTATGAAAGGCTACATAACAGTCAATTTTTCTGCATCATCATAAGAAGGTGTTCGAAAATAGCACCTTTGCTTTCCATCTGCCATTGTTCGAATGCAGAATGGAAGTCCCTGCTCTCCTCCTCATTTCTAAACCGGATGGAGACTCCCCGAGAATATGATTTCTGATTAAAACGTAACTATTGTATATCATACTTATCAATAGCAACAATTTCACAAAACTTTTAACACAACACATTTGGCAAGGATATATACTCCTAAGTCCGTATTGCAATATACTAGATAGAAAGTGCTGATATATGTAACCATCAACCAGCATTTGAACTAGGAATGGCAAAAATCTTGAAAACCATCAAATTTTGATCTGTTCTGTCCCTTTAGGGATTTTCTTTTCCTTTTGAAATCAGGTTTCAGGGCAGGGCGGGTCAGTTTTTTAATTAAAATTTTCAAGGTCAAATCAGGATGGGTTTAGGTAAAAGACACTCTGCCCTACCCCGATATATTTACCAACATGATACTTTTTTTTATATTTTATAACCATTTTTATATTTTTCATTATAATTTCTTAATTTTATGAGAATTTGTAGCATAAATTTTAATCAATGAATTTTATAACTTTTTATTACAACTTTTTAATTTTATAAAAGTAATATAATATAGAACATTATGCAAATTTTCAAAACGAATTGGGAAAATCATTTTACAGTCGGGACAAAATCAAGGCAAAAGTTTTAAATAAAGTTCAGAACAGAACAGATAAATTTGGGAATATATAAGTTAAGGTCAGGTCAGGCCAAGCAAGCAAAAAAGCCCACCTGTTGCCATCCCTATTCTATAACCTGCTGTTAAAGTTATCCCCATTCAATGAGAAATCAGAATTTTAATTTACTTTTTTGAAAAGTTTTCTTTCCCGTGTATAGGGCAATTAAGTTGTATCACTAATGAAGATTTAATTGACCTTTTAGGTACTTAGCAATTAACATTACAAAACTGTTTTTAAATGAGAAACCTTTAGCAATTCAGAAGATTATGTTAGTATCATGTGTCATCTGGACTTAGATCAAAACAAATCTGGATATGACTCACATAATATATATCGAAGAGAACCAATATCGCATAGTTGGATGACAAAGTTTCCATGTCTGAACTTTGTCATTTCAGCCAAAGCCTTATTGACATTTAGTTATATATTTTAATATTTTAAATTTTGCATAATTTATCAAATTCATTTAATTTCAACTCTAAATCCATTTACTTGAAGGATTGAATCAGGATTGAATCATTGCACTTGTCATTCATTAGATAAAAATAATGTTCAAAACTTTTAATAAGCAAAGCCAGAGCATATTCTAGTTTTACAGACAATGTACCAAACCAGAATTCCATTGCTAATCATAGTAACATAATATATACATATTTAATGATTTTAGTACCTCTTTATTGGTATCAGCACTCTCTGAGACACAAAGTGATTGAAGAGGTCCCAACTTGAAGAGCTGAAAACAATAAACACACACACACATACAAATTTCAACTATTTTACAACATTGTAACTGTCAGTAACCAAAATTTTCCATTCAAAAGTAGTAAATTTCAACAATTCAATCTAATTTTCAACTTCGCCATTCTTCATCAAAAGAAAAACTATACCCAAAATAAAAATTGTAATAATAATAAAGAAAAAAAAAGAAAAACCTTGTGCAGCTCTTCAATGGTAAAGAAAAACATAGACGTTTATTAAACCAAAAACAATTGAAGTTCTTTGTTTCCCATTTTTATTAAGACCATAAAAACCCAATATTACATATTTCATTACCGTTTTCTCCAGAATCAAACAAGACCCTCTTTCACTTACCTGAGAGGTTCCAAGATCGACATTGAACCCGTCAATAAATTCCGAACCTTGATGAAACCGAAGCGCGGCAACTCCATCATCAGCACTGAATCGAGCAATCACCGGTGTCGAAGAAGAAGAAACCGATGAAGAGGAAGACAGTTCAGAAACAGCCGCCAATGTGAACTCCAAGTGTTTGTGTTTATGCCCAGTTGAATCCCCCATTATTATTATACAAAACTCCCCCTAAACAAAGTAGATAGAAAATTTTCTGAATCCAATCAATTTCCAAATTAGGGTTTTTATCAGAGAAAGGAAAAAATGAATTTAAAAGAAAATTAGAGCAGCCACTAAGTGAGAGATAGAATAAAAGACAGTAGCTTTAAGCTGATGTCTGGTAGATCTCTTAAGGTTCGAATTTGAATGAAAGTGATTATAATTTGGATCAATTTAATTAGGTTTTGAATTATTATTTTATTATTCAAATTTAGGGGAAACTCAGCATTAACTATTAAATTATGAGTAAATTTTCGTTTTGGTCATTTAATTATAAAAAGTTAAATTTGGTCAATTATTTAAAAGTTTTTATTTAAGTTATTAAACTATTTAAAAGTTTTATTTAAATTACAAGGATGTTAAAATTTGTTTTTTAAGTTTCACCAATAAGCTCCAAGCAATAACGATAATCGGTATGGTAGATCAATACCCATTAATGAATAGAATAACATCTATTAAATCTAATCTGATGGTTAGTGTCGTAGATCGGAAAAAAAAATTATTTGAATTTAATTCAAAGATTCATAACGTCAAAAGTTGTTTTATGAAAAAAAAATTGAGCTATAGAAAGGAAGGGAAAAGAGAGTTTTTAATTAGTACAGAAAGTGCGAACAGAAAAAAGTCATTTATCATTAATTTTAATAGCTATTTGACTTAAATAAATTTTTTGAATAATTCAATGATCAATGATATAATTTACCCTTAAATTTAATTATAAAATGCTTAAATAAAATTCACCTATTTTTTTAAGTTAAGTCACTCTTTTTAATAAAAAGTGCTACTTAAATTATGAGTCTATTATATTTTTTGGTCCAATCAAGTTTTGGGAAGCGGTATTTTAAATTTAATATTAGATGAAAAGTTCTCTCCTAGTTTTTATTATCTGATCCATTAATCTTCACTCAAGCACCTGACTTTTCACTTTAAAATGTAATAAAAAATTCTATCAACTACTTTATTTTAAACGACAATAAGGATCTATATCAAAATTGTTTTTTTTTCTACTTTGTTTATTTTATGTAAGTTGAAAATATAATGATAAGTTTAACTTGAATGTTTATTTATCTTGTCGTTTTGTTCTTAATTCTTTTTTTCATCGTTTTTATTTTTATTTTTAAAATTTAGTCAATTTACTTTTATTTTAGATGGAAAAGTTAATTAGAATGTTAAAAATTTAATGGCATTTTACGTATAATTCATTACCGACATGAACAATTTTTAGTTCTTTGATGAATAGGGTGAAGCTAGAAATTTTTTGAAGGCGAATTAAGTTGTATATTTTATGATAATAAATATGTAACTTTACCATTTTAATAGCTTATATCTTTATAATTTTAAAATATTAAATAAAAATTTTATTATTTTTTAAGTTAAAAAAGTAAATTTTACCATTATTAATTTAAAATTTATAAATGTTTAAAGGGGCCTAAATGAAAAATTTTCCATTTTATGTGGCACTGGGGCCTTGCCAACCCCTAGCTTCACTATTGTTCATGAACCTTTTTAAATTTGTTGAATTTTTAATAATTAATTTGATTTTTTTTAATAAAATATGTATAGTCTGTCACGTCGATGCCATTAAAATTTTCAAGTTCCATTTAACTTTTTCATCTATAAAAGAAATAATTTGATAAAATTTCTAAATTTGAAGGTCAAAGTGGAAAAAAGAATTAGAGCCAATATAACATAAAAGGTAAACATAAAAGGCTAAATTTATGGTTATACTCGAGATTTTTTGGCTGGAAATTATGAAGGGTGTTTAGCTACAAAAGATAATCAAATATAAAAAAAGAAATTAAAATATGCTATTTGATGCGAGTCTCAAGACCCAATTTCAGACTCATGGATGCGATAGGCTTACACTACCTCAAGACCCAACAATAATGTCAAAGGTCAGGCAAATCAAACTAAGATTCGATCAAAGGCAAGATTTGATGACGAATCTTTTTGAGAAAAAGGGGAACAATACATGCCCGGATGAGGTAAAATTTATTAAATTCCATTCACCAAAACTGTCAATTTTCAATTTTAGGAAATCAGTAGACTCGCGACAATTTTTTGGATAGAATCCTGGCATTTCTAGGTTGAGATGTCTTCATGGAGTTCGAAGATCTATCTCTTAGCTTCGAAATGCATTTGAATCACTCGTTTTTGAGTTCGGGAGCTCAAGTTATGACTGTTTTAGTGAAGACTATGCGAGTAAAATTTCTGAATGGGATTATGATGGGAATTACGACTTTCGGGCTTTTAATTCGAGTGTAAATCATATTGAGTTTAGGTTTTGGGCTTAATTTTTATTATGTATGAACCCAATATTGTATTTATCAGCTCTTATTATTTTATTATTTTATTATTCTGAATTTTAATAATTATTAAGTAGTTTAAGTTATTTAAGAGTTTTATGTCAACAATAAACTTTAGTTTAAAACTCTTCTTGTTTAGTTTAATTAGAGTTTTAGTATACTTAAGAGTTTTATTTAGATTTATTTAGCTAGCTTATATGTAGGCCTTTGTATTGTACACAAATCACTCAATTCATTATTATTCAACTTCTCTTTTGAGTTAATAAATTATCTTTGAGTTTTCTTTTCAAGAATTTCTCTTGAGTTTCTTTTAAAAGGATTTTAACAATCTTTTCAAATTATAGGGATCATATTCAAACTTTTTTTTGCCAATTTTTTTTCTCGTAGGGGAAATTAGAGCGACCTGAAGGGGGTTGTAGATTCTTCGTGTTTCCAAGGCTTCTTAGGACTTTTACATACCACGTTCTATCTTTCCATCTATCTTCTTTATTTTCTTTCTTATTGTTCTAATTGTAGATTTATTATTCTTTTTTAATTATCTTATTATTTATTTCAATTATTTTATCTAACTTGGATTTGATTACGTTTGATTGTGTCAAAATCTAAGTTTCTTTCTCAACGTCTAAAGCCCTAAGTCAAATTCGCGACTTAGAAAAGCTACGATCTTGTTCCGCACACGTTCTTTATTACTATTAGTTCATGTACTTTATTTTGTTCAAATTTGTCTTTTGTACTTTTCTAAATTTGAAATTTTAGTCCTGACCCAAATAGTAGTAGTTAAATCCATTTGGTTAAATTCAATTACTAGTCATGTACTATGCATACATCTGCTGATTTAGTTCATTGGATCATTGGAAGTCCCTATACTTTTCATAGTTCAAAAATTTAGTCTCGATGAAAATAACAGTCATTAATCCATTAACCAAATTTTTAGTGAGTAATATATGAAAATAACAAGTTAACACAATATTACACATATGATAATATGTTTGCTAGTTATATTTTAAAAATAGAGGAATTAACTTAATAAATTTAATAATTATCATTTGATGAGAATTGAAATTTAAAAAATATAAAAGCGAAAAATGACCAAATTAAAGTATAAGGATTAACTCCGCAAATTTTACAGGCTAAAGGTACTAATAACAAAATCCTAACTCTCAAATGTTGAGTTCTTAAACTTGAATCATCTCGATGGTTGACAATACCTATATTTCCATAATATCACACAATTATCATTATTAAAAAGTTGAAATATTTTGAAGCCAATAAGCTTTCTCTCATTTGCATAGTAAATATTTGGTTTGACAATCTCTACATCAAAATTAATCCAAATTGTTGGGTAGTAATGAATTGACTACATAAGTTGCATTAATAACCAATGTAGGATTTGATACCTTTGTAATCTCTCGATGGTAACAATTAAACTTGAATTGCATTATTTTCGTTGCTCGTTAATCTCAAACCTAAGGTAGCATTCTTTTATTCAAAGGTAAATTGAATCATTAGTCACTAAATTATAGGTAAGTTTTAATTTCGCCGACTTAACTTGTTGGGGATCGACCTTGTAATGCCTTGAATTTCTTAAATATGGAATGTTAGATTATGTTAAGAAATTTAATTTGGTTTAGTGGTTATGTGTTTTGTATGTGCGTGAGAGGTCTTAAGTTCAAATCCTAGCTCTTGGAAGTTTGTAAAGATTTTAGCTTAAATTCCTATCCCTAGCCTTTTGACTTAAATTTTATTTCCGTGCAAGTTATAATAGAATAAGCTTGCCAGCTTGGTGATAAGGTGTTAGCTTACCTTTAGGTGTTGTGTTTAAATCGTATGTTGCACATGTTTGAATTGTTTTTGCTTCAGCTTTTGTTGGGAAGTAGAGTTCAACTTGAATTTCATAAAAAAATCTATAGGATAAATCTTTATTTATTTTTATTTTAGTTTGTTCCCAAATCCCTATTTTCTCTCAGTCATCAACCGTTCATTTCCCTCTATTCCCTCACATTAATTTTGTTTTGTTTTCTTCCTATTCTTTTTTTCTTTATTTCTTTGTTTTCTTTTGTTCTTTTGGTGCTCTTGAGATTCTTTGCTTAGATTCCTTGTTAGGTTGTGTGTGTTGATGTTTTATCTTCCTTTTGTTATTGTACTCAGTAACCAATCTTTGATCGTTTCAACGTGGTGTAAGTCCAGTCAAACTAGTTTTGATTACTTTGCTATTAATCATTTCTTAATCAAAATAGGGTGACTTTAATGTATAACTCTTGTTTTAGTAATACTTAACGTTATAGTGTTTCAGTTAGGTGAAGAGAGCGAGACCCAACTTCCTCCAATAGAGTATGTCTCAATTTAGACGCTGATTTTTGAATGGTAAACATTTAATTTCAATTTAGGTGTTGGAACTTTGGTAAAAGTGTGATATTTTTTATGGTTTTTGAGAATTAATTAGTATGGTTTGATGAATAATTGTAGGACTTGGTGGTTCTAGTTGTGTGGTTGAATGAGTTTGCTATTAGGTGTGTGAAACTAACCCAAAACCTCGTTTGAAACTTAATAAAATTGCAAAATAGGGGCTGTTTTCGAAATTGCCCAGTGCCACATGACCGTGTGCAATTACACGGCCTGAACAAGTAGGCCGTGTGGACCATACGGGCATGTGGACATTTTGGCGCCAATTTTGAGGCCTGATTAGGGGCCGATTAAGGGACTCATAAATTGGGTCCGTGGGCATTATTTAGGCTCAAAAAAATATAAGTTTCAGTATACAAACATGGGTAAGTGTAGAAAGCATGTTAAGTAAGTTTCGATAAGTATAATATTGCGATATGATATTGTAACACCCCAAACCCGACCTAGAAGTCCAGACCGAACCCGGAGTGCTACATTGATCACCGAAGTGATCATGAGGAAATGTTAGAAATCAAGCCGTTCAAAATTTTATTTCCGAAATCGTTTATCCCGAAGCAAGTCTAAAATGTTTAATCATTTAAATTCAATCAGTAAGTTTAACAGTATAAAATGTACTAATGAAAACTTAAAACAAAAGTTGCACCACAATATTATAAAACTTTACAGTTCAACTAAAACCGGATAGCAATTTAAAAATTGAAATAAAAATTATAGCTCGTTTCCTCCAAAACTGTCCGAAACCTCCATGTATTAAGCCCATCAACAAAATCTAGAACTGTACCTGAAAGTGAAAACAAAAGAGGGGGTGAGCTACTCGAGCTCAGTATGAGATCAACTATCTAACTACAAAAATAGGTACAGAAAACCTGGAAGCAATTTAGAAGTGGCACATACTTACAAAACTATACGGAACTCATTGGTACATTTTAAACGGACGTACCGGCAAATAACAAAATTTAGCACATATTAAAACACACTCAATTATACAGTTGCTAAAACGGTTCAGTCAGATAGTCACAATCAGAGTACACAGTGTCAGAAATGCTTTTCGGTCAAATAGTATAACAGTCAGTCGCATTCTCAAACAGTCGATAATATGCATATGAGTGCAATTGATCTAAAGAAACCTACCCATCCAGCCAACACACCTCTCTGTCCCCTATCACACTTCAATAGAGCTGTAAGCTCATCCAACCAATCACTCCAGGTGGGGTTATAATCAACCCATCCATCCAACCCTACACTCCATATGATGTCATCCTGGGTTTCCCAGCAACAATGAACATCAGCATTGTCCTCGAACTTTAGAGAATTGGGACTGCCCATGACCCTTTGGGTATTAGGGCTATCGATGAAGTCAGTCTGATGCCATGCGGAAGACCGCAATCTGAGACATGCAAGATGAACGCGGATCGATATATTATGCTACAAAGTTAAGTATAGGCTGTACTGTGCAATGCGGTAAACAAAGGTATATGTGTGCAGTATAAACTGCCATATCAAATAGTAGTACGTAGTGTAGCTAATGTACATGCGGTACAGTACAAGGCGGTAATCCGCTATATCATTATCAATAATGTCTACAACCCTCAGGGTATTAGGACTGCCCACGACCCTCTAGGTATTAGGAATATCTGTAATAACCAGCAGAACAACTGTCAGTTCAGATCAGACTTCCTTCTCATTACAATCCTGCCCGAAATATTTTATGCATATGTATGTACGTATGCAGTCAGATATACAAAACTAGGGTACCAGTCTCAGATAATTAATCAGAAGCAGAATTACATCTAATTAATCAGACAGAACCAGTTGCACACACACTCACCCAGTTAATCGGGTTTAGAACCAAACATGTCACATACCCAATCACAAAGAGCACATTATTCAAACTTAGATCAGAGTCATAAATACCTTCACTAGAGCTTAACTAAGGGTTAGATCATACAGAGCAGCAATTACCAGTAACTTTGACCTAACAACAATATTTGGCGAGATAGGGCCACACGCCCGTATGCTTTGGCTGTGTGGAGCAATCCAGGCAGTGTGGGGGTCCAAACGCCGGTGTGAAGGGTAGCACACGGCCTCGTGACAGAGGCACACGCCCGTGTGCTGTAGGAACATGGCCGTGTGGATAGGCCATGTAACTCACTGTCCAAAATCACTATACTAAGGTGTAGGGAAGACACAGCTGTATAAAGGTCTCATACGCCCGTGTGCCCACCAGACACGACCGTGTGTTCCTAAACACACGCCCGTATGGAATCCCTAATCCCTAAATTAGTCACACAGCCATGTGGTTGGGCCATATAACCCTAAATATTTAAAACCCTAATTTCCAAAACTCATATGCCCGTGTGGACCAAGGGACACGACCGTGTGAGAAACGATGAAATCCCTAAATCAGCCACACGACCATGTAGCTAGGCCTTATGGCACCAAATTTGGCCCGAAACCCTAATCTCGAATCCACATGGCTGTGTGCCTCGGCACAAGCCTGTGTGACCATTAGGAAGGTCACGAAACCACCCCAAAATAGCCCTAAACCACCACGTTAGCCACCAAAGCCATCCCTAACCAATGCCTTATCAAAAGTACCTCAGAAATCTAAGTTTTCCCACACTCCCAACGTCTATAAACTCAAAACCAACAGATTTAACATACCATTAACAAAAGCCAAAAATAGATGTTTGCAAAACAAGACAAACAGAAAAGGAAACTGTAGACAAGTTTTGAATCCCACACCTGTTTTGACGATGAAGGATCGAAAATCCCACAATCAGTCAGTAACCGTTTCCTCCGAAAGCAAAAAGAATAAAACTAAAAAGTAAAAAGAATAAGAGAAGCACGTCCAAAAAAAATAACAGAAAAGAAAAATAATAAATAAAAATAAGAATAATAAAAATATTATAACAATAAAAATAAATAATTAATAAAAAGAATAATTAAAACGACACAAAATAAATTACCCTTCCAAATTGCACACACAAAGATTTGAACCCAGAACCTTGAGGTTTGCTAACACTCTTTCAACCACTAGACCAACAGGCCTATTCTTGTCACTAAGTTGCACGACTAAACACATAAGTGCAGCCGCCTCACTATCCCTATTCCCAAAACCCAAAACTTCTAGGCCTAAAATTCGGGGCTTTACAATTCACCTCTCCTTAAAGAAATTTCATCTCCGAAATTTCCAACTAACAGAGTAATTGTAAAACCAAACTACACCACCACGCTCCCGCTACGCACTCTAACTCCAAATCATTACCACGCTAAACTTGGATTTGGAAACCTCTCACGCATAGCCAGATCACTTAACCACTAAAGCAAATACACATTTGTGCACATATAATTTCTATGCTCAAAACAACACATCCAAACATTCCTAACCATACCTAAATCAAAATCGCAAAGGACAATCTCAAACTCGGTGCTCCTTAGACCCGCATCTGAGACATACTCCGAACTTTCTCCAACAATCGCCCGAATGGCACCTCTTACAATGCTCGCAAGACTGTATGCTCGTACCACTGCTGGTACTAACCACTGCTGATACTAACTTTGTTAATACTCAGGTATGTCTTAGCATGCTTCGCAGAATAAGGCTCCAATTTTGAAGAACTACGATCTCTCTTCTTTCCACAATCGATGCATCTAGACTGAAGCGCCTCACTATTCTCCCTTATCCTAGTCTCAAACACTTTCTCTAGCACTTTCCTCACCAACTGGGTCAGTGCCTCAGTACCAACCTCCAAGTTATCGCTACTCGAAGTTGACGGAATCACATTGATTACAGCTCCTAAACAATCTCACGTTTCAGATAAGCAGACAACTCCTCGCAATCTTGCGCACCCTCAAAATCCATATCGGTATTACCGCTAGCTTAGAAAACCCACACTTTCAGAAAATAAACACTGAATAAGTTTAAAATCTAAATTTCAAGTATCACAATTTTGAATTTCTACCTGGACTAGGATCGGAGTCTCAGACAGTTTATTTCTGTAAACTATTTTGAAAACACAAACCATTTCAACCTTCTGTGGTACAGTTTTTCAAAATCAATTATTTGCACACACGTTCACTGAGTGACACAGGCTGAGTTTTTACAAACCTGGCTCTGATACCATAAAATGTAACACCCTAAATCCAGCCTAGAAATCTAGATCGAACCGGGAGTGCTACAT
Source organism: Gossypium arboreum (assembly GCF_025698485.1). Taxonomy (NCBI): domain Eukaryota; kingdom Viridiplantae; phylum Streptophyta; class Magnoliopsida; order Malvales; family Malvaceae; genus Gossypium; species Gossypium arboreum. The sequence continues at coordinate 59,921,810 of NC_069078.1, read as the reverse complement.
TGATCACCGAAGTGATCGTGAGGAAATGTTACAAATCAAGGCATTCAAAATTTTATTTCCGAAATCGTTTATCTTGAAGCAAGTCTAAAACGTTTAATCATTTACATTCCATCAGTAAGTTTAGCAATATAAAGTGTACTAATGAAAACTTAAAACAAAAGCTGCACCATAGTATTACAAAACTTTACAGTTCAACTAAAACCCAATATCACTTTAAAAACTGAAATAAAACTTATAGATCGTTTCCTCCAAAATTGTCTGAAACCTCCACGTATTGAGCCCATCAACAGAATCCAGAACTGTACCTGAAAGGGGAAACAGAAGAGGGGGCAAGCTATTCGAGCTCAATGTGAGATCAACTAACTAACTACAGAAAAAGGTACAGAAAACCTGGAAGTAACTCAGAAGAGGAACATACTTACAGAACTATACGGAACCCGTTGGCATGTTCTAAAAAGATGTACCGATAGATAACATAATTTGGCACATATTAAAACACACTCATTCACACAGTCACTATAACGGTTCAGTCAGACAGTTGCAATCAGAGTACACAGTGTCAGAAACACTTTTCGGTCAAACAATATAACAGTTAATCGCATTCTCAAATAGTTGATAATAAGCATATGAATGCAGTTGAGCTAAAGAAACCCACCCATCCAGCCAACACACCTCTTCGTCCCCCATCACACCTCAATAGGGCTGTAAGCTCATCCAACCAATCACTCCATGTGGGGATATAATCAACCCATCCATCCAACCCTACATTCCATATAATGTTATCTCTAGTTGCCCAGCAACGATGGACATCAGCATTATCCTCGACCCTCAGGGAATTGGGACTGCCCATGACCCTTTAAGTATCAGGGGCTATCAGTAAGTTGTACAGTGCCATGCGGAAGATCGCAATATAGATATGCAGTATGAACTGCTAGATCAGATATATTACGAGCAAAGCTAGCGTATAGGCTATACTGTACAATGCGATAAACCGCGATACAGGCGTGCAGTATAAACTGCCAGATCAGATAGTAGTACGTAGCATAGCTAACATACATGCGGTACAGTACAAGGCGGTAATTCACATTCGCTATACCGTTATCAGTAATGTCTATGACCTTCAGGGTATTGGGATCGCCCACGACCCTCTAGGTATTAGGGCTATCTGTAATAACCAATAGAACAACTGCCAGTTCAGATCAGACTCCCTTCTCTTCACAATCCTGCCCAAAATAGTTTATGCATATGTATGTATGTATACAGTCAGATGTACACAACCAGGGTACCAGTCTCAGATAATTAATCAGAAGCAGACATTCATATCCAATCAATCAGACAGAACAAGTTGCACACACACTCATCTAGTTAATCGGGTTTAGAATCAAACATGTCACATACCCAATCACAAAGAGCACATTATTCAAACTCAAATCAGAGTCGTAAACATCTTCACTAGAGCTTAACCAAGGGTTAGATCATACATAGCAGCAATTACCAGTAACTTTGACCTAACAGCAATATTTGGCGAGATAGGGCTACACGCCCGTGTGCTCTGGCAGTGTGGAGCAACCCAAGCAGTGTGGGGGTCCAAACACCAGTGTGAAGGGTAGCACAAGGCCGTGTGACAAAGGCACACGCCCATGTGGTGCAAGAACATGGTCATGTAGACAGGTTATGTAACTCACTGTCTAAAATCACTATAATGAAGTGCAGGAAAGATACGACCGTATGAGGCTCTCACACCCCATGTGCCCACCAGACACGATCGTGTGTTCCGAAACACATGCCCGTGTAGAATCCCTAATACCTAAATCAATCACACGACCGTGTGGCTAAGTCGTGTGATTTTAAATATCTGAAACCCTAATCTCTAAACTCATACACCCGTATGGACCAAGGGACACGGTTGTGTGAGAAACGACGAAATCCCCCAATCGGTCACACGGTCGTATTGCACCAAATTTGGCCTGAAACCCTAATCCCCAAATCCACACAGTCGTGTGCCTTAGCACATGCCCGTGTGGTAGTAGGGGAGGTCACGAAACCACCCCAAAATAGCCCCCAAACCACCACGTTAGCCACCAAAGCTATCCCCAACCAATGCCCTATCAAAAGTACCTTAGGAAGCCTAATCCCTCAATCGGTCACACGGTCGTGTTGCACTAAATTTGGCTCAAAACCCTAATCCCCAAATCCACACAGCCGTGTGCCTCAGCACACGCCCGTGTGGCAGTCGGGAAGGTCATGAAACCACCCCAAAATAGCCCCCAAACTACCACGTTAGCCACCAAAGCCATCCCCAACCAATGCCCTATCAAAAGTACCTCGGGATGCCAAGTTTTCCCACACTTATATTATCTATAAACTCAAAACCAACAGATTTAACATACCATCAACAAAAGCCGAAAGCAGATGTTTGCAAAACAAAATAAACAGAAAAGGAAACTGTAGACAAGGTTTGAATCCCACACCTATTTCGATGATAAAGGAGCAAAAATCCCACAATCAGTCAGTAACTGTTTCTTTCGAAAGCAAAAAGAATAAAACTAAAAAGCAAAAAGGAGAAGAGAAGCACTCCAGAAAAAAAACAGAAAAGAAAAATAATAAATAAAAATAAGAATAATAAAAATATTATAATAATAACAATAAATAATTAATAAAAAGAATAATTAAAACAACATAAAATAAATTGCCCCTCCAAATTGCACACACAAAGATTCGAACCCAGAACATTGAGGTTCACTAACACTTTTTCAACCACTAGACTAGCAGGCCCATTCTTGTCACTAAGTTGCACGACTAAACGCATATGTGCAGCCACCTCACTGTCCCTATGCCCAAAACCCAAAACTTTTAGTCCCAAAATTCGGGGCGTTACAGATATGTTATATAAGTATATACGTTAGCTATGCATGCTATATAATTTGTGAGTTACTATGTATGTTACTATGTTTATGTATATGCATTGAGGTGGGTTATGATTTGATGGAGGAAGTGTGATATGGCAGTTATTACTGTAATTATGGTGACAAGATCGCAAATTTTTGTTTGGCAGCTCAATTGCGTATTTATGACTAGCATACTGCCATATATTGGTGTGATTGGATGGATGGACTCTTGAAGTCCTAATTGGTGTGATTGGTTGGACGGAGATGGTGTGTAGCGAACAGTGATAGGATATGATATAATATATGTTAATATATGATATGTATTATACTATGCTATGATATGATATGATTTGAGATTTGCTAAGATATGTCATGAGATGTGTTATGATATGTTACACAATATGTGAGCTAAATCACACACTGGGCGTGAAGCTCACATGTTTAATTGTTTTGTTTCAAGTGATCCTTAGGCTTAGGATTGGATGACAACTCTGAAGCTCGGTTTTCATATTATTGGGTTGCACATTGAGTTTAAGTATGTTTTGGACTTTCTTTGGACTTTTTAGACTTTTGGATACTTTAATTTTTGTTTGGGGACTTTTAAATTGTTTTGGTATTCATTTTTCAAAGGACTTTATTTTAACTGGTATTTAAGACAAAACAACATGACTAACATATTAAGGATTTATAAAATTAAATCGCTATAACATTGTTCTTTGGTTGTAAAGTTTTTTACTAAAATCGTTACAATGTTTTACTCACAAACTGTTTAAGTAAGCCGATTTGTTTAGTAAAGCTAATTAAACGTAGTTTTCATCAAAGTACTCACGAGTTTCAGAATTGATACGTTTGTTTTTCAATGAGTTATTCAAATTGGTTTTCTCTAAGTTGAAAGTGGATTTTCACCAAAATTAAGCGTTAATGTTTTCACGTACAATGTAACCTCCACAATTAAACCATAACGTCTAGATCGGGTTTGGAGTGTTACTTTTGGTGGTATCAGAGTCAAATTGAAAAACTCAGGAAATGTATTTTTGGTCCAAAATATTTTTAGAGAATGAATTGAAAAATGCAATGTTTAATCGCAAACACGAGTAAGTCAACCAAGCAAGTTTCTCAATGTCATTAAATTATAGCTTGGATGCTGACAATATTGATGATCTCACTCGTGTGATTCGATTTGGGATTCCTTGAAACCTTCAAACATCTCATTGACCTAGGGAATCCCAAATAAACCACTTGTTGGCTACATAACCAATTTGAACCCGTTATCGTCCTACCACAGTCAATGGAAACACTTACATAACCAATTTGAACCTGTTACCGAATAAATAACTGGCATCCAAAAATAACCATTAAATTTACTGGTGTCGGAGCTCCACTGGATTATCATTAAACAAAACATACCTTCAAATTAAAAAATTTACTAAATAAGCAAAAACACTAATACATAATAAAAAAAACACTCCACATCTCACTCCCAATCATCCTCTAACAAAATATAAGTAAAAAAAAAAATCCTTTAACTCAGATTGATCTACCACTGGGGTTATATATAGTTATTTGGTCACGCTAAAATGAATGGCTCCACCAAATAAAATATTATTTTTTATATTTAAATTTAAATTTAATAATAAACATTTTTAAAAAATGTTACAGTGCACTAGTGGCACCATTCTAAATGGAGCCACCTAAGAAAATAATATATATTTTTTAATTTTTTTTTAAAAAAGTGGCTCACATGTAAAAAAGTGGTTGTGCCATTCATAATGGCTCCAAAAAAAAATGGATTATTTTTTAAAGCCCCACAAATGCTTTTTAATTGAATTATTTCCTAGTATTTATACAACAAGCCCCATTCTCCTTGGCAACACCAAAAAATTGAATTTTTTTTTATTTAGGTGGCTGATGTGGCATGTTGTCGGCGCCATTCTCTTTGGCTCCACAAACTTTTACTATTCATTTTAGGTCATTTATGTGTATAATCAGATATGGGGTCATTTAAGTAATTAATCAAAATTTTAGGGTCATTTACATGAAAAAGCCAAACGAATGGTTGCTCGTGTTAGAACATTCTAAAAATGTGGTAACATATTTCAACAAAAAGGAGAGTGAGTGGAAAATTTATTTTAATAATATTTCATGGTCTTCATTATGATAGGAATGCTATATGAAAATTCTAATAAGAAAATTTTATCGATTATGTAACAGTCTGGTTTAGACCCTAGTCGAAACAGTGGTTTCGGGACCACAAATCCTATTCAGAAAAATATTCTAATATTATTTTTCTGTGCTTATAGTATGTTAATTTATATGTGTGAAAGTTTCGTGTGAAAATTTTATTGTTTGTGTACTCGATTTGATAAAAGGACTTAATCGCGTAAAGTGCAAAAGTGACCTGCTAATAGTTAAAAGTGCTTAAATACTATGCTTTGTGAAATGTGAGGTCCTTATTATGTAATTGGACCATGGATAGTCGGATTGGTCATAAATGACCTTAAAATAGATGAATTATAAGTTATTAAACCAAGGGTAAATTAGTAATTGATCTGTTAATGTTTATTAAATAAAACAAACAAATTAAATTCATCATTTTTCTTCATTCATCAACCGAAAATCAAAAGAAAAGAAAAAAAAGACCAAGCTAGGGTTCAGCATTCATTTTGCTCAATTAAGGTATGAATTTTGTTCGGTTTTTGATGATTTCTATGTTTTTGTGATCATTGTTATGTGTTCTAGCTAGCCCATGCTTATATTTATGAAATTTTTGATGATTTGTTGAGATGTCATTGATGAATTCATGAGTTTTGTGATGTTAAATGGTGAAATAAGAAAGCTTAGTGATAGATGTTCATGTTTTATTAAGTGATTTTTACTGAAATTGCATAAAAAGGACTAATTTGTGAAAAGTGTAAAATGTGTGGTTTAAAGTGTGAAATAATATAAAGTTCTAACATTTTCATGTTTATAACAATCTAACATAAGATGTCTAATTGAATCATTTAAATTATCATTCAACAAAATTTCCCAAAGCTATGATATAGACTATGTTTGAGACATATGTAATTGTATGGAACAACCATTACCATTACCATCATTTATCATTAATATTTATGTATCAAAATAACAACAAATTACAACCTAGGTACATGTCATTTTCAAAAGAGAAAATACATCGCCACGTATTTGAGTTTGGGATTGACTTGGATGCTGAGTCGTTAGTCACTTTTATACCTAACATGCGCACGGAAACAAACCGTACGCTGAGTATGCACTCAACGGTATTTCTATAAACCAACACTTAAATAATTATAAAATACATATATATCACTACTCAAATTCAATAACTATTCAAATATTCACCTTTCAATTCAGTGCTCTATTTTATTTCAAACTTAGTATCAATCATTATTTTTCAATAACAATTATTTGTTTATTGTTATTCAATAAAAATTAGTTATTCAAGATCAAACAATCAATAACAATTAGTTATTCAGGTCGATGTCTGATCATTCAAAGGCAATAGTTTACCCCTATTAACATAACTCGGACTTAGACGGATACACGGATCCAACCAACACACCAGTACGACACTCAGTGCCTCATTGGCTTTGCTGAAATAAATAGTAGTAGTACGGTACTTAATACCTTATTGGATTAAACCAAAGTAATAGTAACAGTACGACACACAAGGTGCCTTATCGACTTGAAGTCGAAGTAACAGTACGACACTCATAGTGCCTCATCGACTCAAGGTCGAAGTATCCCTAAACACTTCCAATCCTATGGCATGCCAATTATATCCGACTCAGCCCGATACAGTTAATAGGGTATTCAATTCATTTCTCAATTCACAGTAATTAATTATTTCAATATCCATTTCACAATAATCACAAATTTACGTACATTCAATTCAATATCAAAACACTAATACTTACCTTAATATCTTTCCATACACATCAAATAATAAAAACAAAAATTTAAATGTTAAGTTCGGTTTATATAAATACAAACCGTAATTCTCGGATTACTCTTCGTCAACCTTCTCTTTTCCTTTTTTTGTCAAGGTCTTCGGTATTACATTAGCTATTAAAGCTTCAAACCTTAAAACCCTAGTTTTTCCTTTTATTTTTTTCTTTCTTTTCTTTTTCTCCTTTCCCTGCTCTGATTTCGAAATGCTATTCTGTTTCTTCTTTTCTTTAATTGTTTCCTTTCTTTTCTTATTTACTTTATATTATATTATATTATATTTAATTAATAATTAATAATTATAAAATATCTTTATACTTAAATTATAATTAAATTATGTATTTAAATTACAATTGTACAAATATGATTTTTACACATGTATATTTTTTTACCATACATTTGTTACAATTCAATTTATTTTATAATATAATAATATAATAAAATATAATTTATAATATGCTTTTTATCTAATTAATATAATATTTTATTAATATAATAATTTAATATATAAAATATCTTTTACTTAAAATTTAAGAAAATATACAATTATATTACAAGTGTATAAATACATATATTACACATGTACAATTTTATCATCATACATTTATCTTTATTTTAATTTATTTAATAATAATAGTAATAATAATAATATAATTAATCTAATAAATATCATGTAAAAATCGTAGATCTTTTAAACATATGCCGCCTCACCTATTAAAATGGGCATAATTCCTATTTAGTCCCCTTTATTTTATTTTGATCTACAATTAGACTTTTACCCTTTATTCACTTTAGTCCTTTTTGCTAATTCTCTTAATTAAGTTAAATTCACCTAATCAAAACCTAATTGAATACATCACTAGACTCATAAATATTTCTAATAATTATTTAAGAATCCATTTCGCTAAGACGGAGGCCTGATAATGTACTTTTCTGATGCCCGTGAATTTTGGGTCATTACAGTGTGTCCCCTAAGGTACCTTTTCGATTTAAGATAGTATACCCTACAGGTTTGACACGGCCTAGACACACGGGTGTGTCTACTAGCTGTATGAGTGGCACATGGGTGTATGGTCGGTCGTGTGGCCAAGTCAGTAACCTCCTTAATTTTCACACGGCCTGGCACACGGGCGTGTCTTGTGGTCATGTGGTGAAGTTAGTATATATGCCCTGTTTTGCCACGGCCTAGACATACGGGCGTGTCTAATGCCGTGTGAGGCACACAGCCTCTTCACACGGGCGTGTGACCTCTGTAACTTAGAAAAATTTGTTAAGTTTCGAAAAATTTTGTATGTGCTTGGTTTAGTCCCGACCCTTTCCTAAAGTATGTTTAAGGTCTCGTTGACCTAAGAAAGGGACTTTGTGATGATGTTTAACTATGATGCTATGATGTGTGGATGATGTTTGTGAATTGATTATAAAATGTTCCGATACATCTGGTAATACCTCTTAACCTTAGTCCGACGACGGATAGGTTATGTGTTTAATTAGGGAAAGGACCAAATTGCATAAAATGTAAAAGTTGAGTTCTAGTAGTTATAAGTATCAAATAGCTATGGAATTCAAAATTTGAGGTCCTTATATGGTAATTAGACCATTAAAGAAAAGTTAGTAGATATTTTTGGTGATTCATCCATGGAAAATTAGAAATAGAAAAGGATGAAATTGGAAAGTGGAAAAATTAAAAGATGATAAATTAAATAAAGATTTAATATCATCATTTTATATCATCTTCATCCCCAAATACATAGAAACCATAGGAAAGAGAAAGCAAGCTTTCTTGGCTTAATTGGGTAAGTAATCTTGTCCTATTTTTAGTAATTTTTATATTTTTGAGATCAGAATAACTTAATCTATCTATTTTGGGGATTAATTTGAAAATTTATCAAAGTATCAAAGTTTTTCCATGGATGAATATGCTAAAATTTTAAAATTTATGGTAGAAAATAAAAAGTTGTTGATAGATAAACAACTTTTGTAATGAGAATTTTGATGAAATTATGATTCAGGGACTAAATTGAAAAGTAGTAAAACCCATGGAAAATTCTAATTTTTTGTGAAATTCATGGGCTGATATTGTAACATGTAAAAATCGTTAGGCTTGGAATAAGGATTAAATTGCATGAATTTTATTTTCCAAGTTGAGGGACAAAATTGTTATTTATGAAAAGTATAGAGGCAAAATGGTAATTCTGCCTAGGATGTAAATTGCATCCAATTGAATATGAAATATAATGAATTGATGATTAAATTCATTTATATAGATCCGGAAATATCAAATACGGAATTGGATTGATGAAAACAAAAATTAACGAATTAGTAGACTTTTATACACGAACAAGTGTCGAGGTAAGTTCGTGTAACTAAATTGTGTTTATTTTTTACTTGAATTGAGTATAGTATGTGATTATATGAATTATATGAATGTTATAAATTTATGAAATAATCACATGTCCCAAAATGTCTTTAATATGTTAAGTTCTGTTTGAATAATGGAATTTGATGGATACATAATTTTTCTGTACTGATTATAGTCCTGCATATGTTGCAAACATTATAGCTCGAACGAGCATGCTGTTAAAAGCCTACTCGAGCATCTTGTTATATAGTTTCCGTGAGCATCCTGATCGATAGTGATTCTGCATGTGTTGCACACTACCGCAACTCTTTATGACCGTTCTGTTATATGATTTGATCGGTTGTGATCCAGCATATAATGCGGTCACAAACGCAACTTGACATGAGCGTCCTGATATAGGCTCTTATGAGCTTCCTCACATGGCTTGCTTGAACTCTCTGCTAAATGGCTATCCAGTGCTCCTTGATAATAACTCTTCGGAGTTACCTATTAAGCTCTATAAGCTCCTTGATTAATACTCTTATGAGTTTCCTGTTTAGCCCAGATAATCATTGTAACACCCCGAACCCGAGACCATCGCCGGTGTCGGACACGAGGGGTTAACGAGACAAACCCTCTTAAAGTACCGACCAATTTGGCATTTCCAGACAGGCTGGAAAACTGCGTCACTGTCGCCTTAAAAATCATATCTCGAGTTTCAAAACTCGGAAACTGATTCCGTAAATTTTCCCTAAATTTAGACTCATATATCCATCCATGGATTTATTTCTAGAATTTTTGGTCGGGCCAATTGGTACAGTTTATTAGTTAAAGTCACCCATGTTACAGGGGTCGACTACACTGACCTTCGCGCGTTACAACTTGAATATCTCTCTGTACAGGGCTTTAATACTGGTGCCGTTTGTTTGTAATGAAACTAGACTCAAAATGGAATCTGCACATATAAGGCATGACTTCTAATTCTTTCTGGATAATTTATAGTAAATTCTCAAAGTCGCGACAAGGGACCCAGAAACCATTCTGGCCCTGTCTCACGAGAACTTTAATATCTCTCGGTATACTGTTCATATGATCGTTTCGTTACTTTCATATGAAAATAGACTCGTCAAGGTTCGTTTACATAACTTACTCACTATTTAATACCATTCCTACAAATTTTGGTGATTTTTCACATCCATGTCACTGCAGCTGGCAGCATCTGTTTTTAAAGTAGGCTTTACCCATTTGTAGTTTCCATGGACCAACTATAGTCTAGTCATACATAGGTCCACATATGATCATGTTTAGCCATTCCAATGGCTGATCATGTGACCAACACTCCCATTCCAATCCATAATAACATCATGAAACCATATAAAATTACAAACCACAAATGGTCTAATTCCGTACTCCACTTTTACGAACCATTTTCGCATGGCCGTACACATATACATCGAAAGTACTTGAAAACAACCGAGGTAGTCCTATACATGCCATATCCAAAGTTCAACTAAAAGAGTACCAAAAGGGGTTTGATAGTGTGGATGACTTCACTTCAATGATCCCGAATCCGATCGCTAACGAGCAAAATCTATAAAACAGAGAGCCAAAGCAACGGGGTAAGCATGTTTATGCTTAGTAAATCTCAAGCAATGAAATCGGCTTTAACTAAAGCATTACATTCACATAGCCAAATGAATCACTTCGTTAATACACATTCACATAATCATACTTACTTCACACTTCATCAACATATACATTCACAAGATATCAACCAATTCAAGAGCTGAAAATTCGTTAGTCGATTGACGAATATTATTCAAACGTATCGACTTTTCCATTGCACATGTAAACATACCTTATCCTTTGGGCTTTTCGAGCGTACTAATTAAATTTATTACAGCAACCAACACTCACCTTCAACCCAAGCTTCTTTGGAATACAACCGGATATAACCACACGCACGAATGCCTTCGGGTCTTAGCCCGGATATAATGACTCGCACAAATGCCTTCGGGTATTAGCCCGGATATAACAACTTGCACGAATGCCTTCGGGTCTTAGCCCGGATATAGTCACTAGCACAATTGCCTTCGGGTCGTAACCCGGATATCATTCAATTGCTCATGCACACATATATCAATAATCATTACACATTCATGTTTCATTTTCGTTACTAAGGCTCAAACACAAACATATCACTAGCATAATTGCCTTCGGGACTTAGCCCGGGTACCATTCAAATACTCATACACACGTATATCAGTAATCATTACACATCCATAATTTCATTTCACATAATTCAAGTAGGGTCATTACTTGAAGACTTACCTCGGATGTTGTCGAACGGCTTCAACGGCTATTCGATCACTTTTTCCTTCCCCTTATCCAATTGTGGCCCTCTAAGCTCTTGAGCTAATTCAAACAAATTCAATTTATTAAAGTCTAAACTTGCTAGCCTTGGCCGAATACACATATCATTGACTCAACATCACATAACTAAGCACTTTAGTCAATTTTCTTTAATTACGCACACATTCGGCCTTAGCTCACAACAAGGTAGCCGATTACCTAAGTCAAGAATAGGCACCATTAAGCTTGCCTCTAACCGAATGCATGCACAATAGTTCCCCTCATGTGGCCGATTATACTTAGTCATACTTGCAAAAAACCAACAATAAATTGCAAGATTTTCACATCGTATGTGTACTAGGCCGAATGTACTTGCAATTTCACAAACATTCTTCAACACTTTCTTCTTGAAACAAACATATTTATCACTTACTTCATAACCAAAACATCATGTGCAAACATATATACACATATAGGTGCAAGGCCGAATTTCAAGGTGTCCATAACCATCCAAAACACAAATTTTAACTATCATGCAAGAAGCATAAACCATGCTCATGAGCATACCATGGCCGAACACCTCACACACCATACTCCTTTTAAATTTTTTGTCATGGTTAAACAAAGGACTCAATGCCCTACTCAAGAATACTAAAAAGAAATTTCAAGAGTAGTCAATCCATCATTACATGCATCATTAGCAAGCTTCATATCTAGCATGCAATGGCTTCAACACAATATCAACCTTGGCCAAATACCATTTCTATGGCATAAACAAGGATTTGAACCATGGCTAACATGAACATCAAGTTAGCAACTAAAACATGCATGAATCTCATGACACAACCTCATACATACCTTAATCTTGATGCAAGTATAGCCAAATCTCCTTCTAGATCTCTTCTAAACCAAAAAATGGAGCAAAAATCCCTCCTTCTTCCTTAGTTTTGGCTCAAAGAAAGGATGAACAAATTTCTTTCTTTCTTTCTCTACAACTCACGGCAATGGGGGGGGGGATACCACACTCACACACATTTTTTTTTCATTCTTTTCTTACCCATACACCTTTGTTTATTATTTCTCCCTAATGCACCAACAAAACATGTTTATGACATGTTTTGCCCATCCTCTCTTGCCATGGCCGGCCACCACCTATAAAAAGGGGGGTATTTGACATGCAAGACCATTGTTTTGCATGCATGCTTTAATTAGTCATCACACATTTCCCTATCATACTTTCAAAGTTTACTACTAGGCCCTTTCTAGTGAAATTCACATTTATAACCCTAAATCAAATCATCAAAAATGTCACACACAATTTAACACATATCATAGGCATCAAAATAAATTTTAAATTATTTTTATGCCTCGGTTTTGTGGTCCCGAAACCACATCCCGACTAGGGTCAATTTTGGGCTGTCACAAGCATCCTGTTACTTGGCTGATTTGAGCATCCTGATATATGTCGCTTGAGAATGTGTTTCCTGATTATGTGCCCTATCGGGTACCCCTGAACATGAATTGACGGATCGCTGATTTGTATACCTCGCGTATACTACTTGAGTATCCATCGTAATTTCAATGATTCAACGGACAAAACTCCTGACATGAGAAAATTTTGAGATTTAAAAGAATTATGTCTTGATTGCTTCTAAAATACCTGAAAGTTTGTAGCATGATGAGCTCATCCATGCTTATTTGAGGTACATGTGAATTATGTGACTAACTTGTTTAATTGGGTGTATGTGATTAGGCAAATTGCCAATTTGTTGAGAAGTATGTTATTGAATGCTTATTTTAATGAATGTTATCGGTAAGTTTAATTCCTGTTATACGAACTTACTAAGCATTAAATGCTTACTAGGTTTTCTTTTCTCTGTTTTGTAATGCTCAAAAGGTCGCAAAGGTTAGAGATCGGTCGGAATATCATCACACTATCCACCAGTTCATTTTGGTATAAATAGTAAACTTATTTTGGTATAATGGCATGTATAGGTTAACTTGGCCAATTGTTGGCTAGTAAATGGTTGTTTATAATCTAGCCATTGGAATGGCTAGTGATAGTTTGTTTTGGTATATTTATAAGGTTAAATCATGATAAATACATAAGCGTTTAGTATGGTTTAATTGAGTAATGTTAAACATGTATGTTTATAAAAGGTAAGATTATTAACATTAATGCATGTAATGATATGTCATGTTAGATGATAGAGTTGGTTTGGTTATAATGCTTGAATTGGTTGGTATATGATTGCAAGTATTGGTGTAGGTTGTTAGCAAATTTGGGTGAGAAATAAAGCTAGGAAATGGCTTTATTTTGTCCACACAGGCAGACACATGGGCGTGTGTCTTAACCATGTGTGACACGCGACCACGCGCACGGGCGTGTGTCCTTTACATCTTAAAATTGAGAAACAAAATGCTCAGAATTAAGCACATGGGCAGAGACACATGTGTGTGTCTCAGCCGTGTGTAACACATGGCCTAGAACATAGGTGTGTATCTTGGCCGTGTGAAACCTGCACCTATATTTCAAAATTAAAATTAACCAAGCTGACCGTGTGACCTAAGTCAGAGAGTTACACGGGTATGGGCACGGGCTCAGACACAGCCGTGTGCCTCTCATTGAATGCCCACATAGCCTGAGACATGGGCATGTCACTTGGCCGTGTGAGCCACACAGCCTACTCACACGGATGTGTAACCCTTGTATATAAGAAAAAAATTTGAAATTTTGCGAAAAATTTTCTGAGATCCCGATTTAGTCCCGAATTGTTTCTAATGCTTAAATTGGGCCTCGATGGTCCATTCAAGGGACGATATATTAGTTTTAGATATCAATAGTAAATGACATGAGTTATCTATTATTTTTTTTTGTAAACTTCGGTAATACTCCATAACCCTGTTCCAGCGACGGATACGGGTTAGGGGCGTTATAGGCTAGGTGGTTTACTTATACTAGAATAAATATTTTAAAGATATTTGAAAATGCTGATCATAATTGGGCTAGACAAAATGATGAAATGAGGTACAAAAAAATTCATACGGAATACCAAAGTAAGTGTTTGTTCATTACGAATTTCGATAGCTACTTCCTTATTAATTTGGATTATCTCATAAAGAGAAATGTGCTTAATGTGAAAGCATATTATAAAATTCAGCATATATGCAAAACTTGTGTAGCATATATGCAATTATCATATTTTAAAAATATAATAATTGAAGTTTAAAACTTGTGCAACATATGTGCAATTATATTAGTACATATATATGGGAAAACCAATACGAATTCATAAATGGAAAATCAACACCATTTATTTGCAGTTTTGAATGGTAAAAGTAGCAATTTATAAGAATATTGCATTTTGGAATTCAATGTATCTAAATTGGGTAAAATTTTTACTAGTCCATCAGAATCCATAATTAACAAAAAATTACTCGAGTATTTCGTGTAGATGTTTTTGCACCTCTTTTCATCACTTTTTCTAGCCCAAATACGAGCAGCATTTTGAAAATTCTTAAAAAAATCTCTTCTAATATAAGTAAATGACCTAGCCTCACTCCTGTGTGAAGACCTACGTTTCCACTCCCTCTACTTTTTTTTACAATACATTACTGTGCTTTTAGAATGTTCTAACACGAGCAACCATTCGTTTTCATAGCATACAAGTCGATGACACCTTAGTATGTCATCGTCATTATGATGCTTAGCCAAAAATTTGTACATTCGCAAAGCCGCCCTTTTGTCTGTATTAGGGGGTTTTAAAGTTTTCAAGTGAAGAAATTCGCTTGACTTTTCTTCCTTAAACTGAAAAAAAGGTAGCTTTGCGGATATACAAATTTATGGCTAAGCATCACAGTGACGATGACATATTGAGGTGTCATAAACTTCCATACTATGAAAACAAATAGTTATTTATATTAGAAAATTCTAAAAATGTAGCAACGCATTTTAACAAAAAGGAGAGGGAGTGGAAACGTAGGTATTCATAAATGAGTGAGGCTAGGTGGTTTAATTATATTAGAAGAAAATTTTTAAAGATATTTCAAAATGCTGCTCGTATTTGGACTAGAAAAAGTGATGAAATGAGATGTAAAAACATCTACATGGAATACTCGAATATGTGTTTTTTCATTATAGATTCCAATGGTTGAGTAAAATTTTTACTCAATTTAGATACACCGAATAAGAAAACGAAAGATAATATTGAGGAGCTAAAAGTTTGGATAGACTTCATCATCAACTATCTATTCGGATCTGCTATCCAAGATTATAATCATTTTAGATTGCCTACTAATCTGATAGCTTTTCTTAGCTATATCGATTCTAAATTTTTTTTAAGTCGATTGCATCTTTCGTATCTTTATTTTAATTTCAACATTGATAGGAAGAACGTGAATTCCAAGTTTTTACTTGATGCTCCTTTTGTTTGGGGAGACGTAGAAAAGTGCCGCTTCCTTATAAATTTAGATTATCTCATAAAGAGAAACGTGCTTGATATGAAAACATATTATAAAATTCAACATATGTGCAAAACTTGTTCAACATATGTGCAATTATAAATTCTCATATTTTAATTCATATTTTAAGAATAATATAATTGAAATTCAAAACTTGTGTAGCATATGTACAATTATATTACTATAAATATATAGGTAAACCAAAATAAATTTATAAACAAAAACTAACACCATCTATTTGTACTTTTGAACAATAAAAGTAATAATTTATAAACATATTGCATTTTTCTAATCCGTGTATCTAAATCGGGTAAAATATTTACCCGACTATCGAAATCTGTAATGAAAAAAATACTTACTTGAGTATTCTGTGTGAATGCTTTTGCACTTTTTTCCTAACTTTTTCTAGCCCAAATTCGAGCAATATTTTGAAATATTTTTTAAAAATTTCTTTTAATATTAGCAAACCACCTAGCTTGACTGCTGTGTTAAGACTTACATTTCCACTCCCTTTTCTTTCTGTTAAAATATGTTACGAAATTTTCAGAACGTTCTAACACAAGAAACTATTCATTTTCATAGTATACAAGTCGATGACACCTAAGTATGTCATCGTCATTGTGATACTCAGCTAGAAATTTGTACATTTGCAAAGTTTCCATTTTGTTGTATTAGGGGGTTTTAAAGTTTTCAAACAAAGAAATTCGCTCTACTTTTCATCATTATACAGACAAAAAGGTAGTTTTTTGAATATAAATTTTTTTGGCTGAGCAACACAATGACAATGACATATTGAGATGTCACTAACTTGTATACTATGAAAACGAATGGTTGCTTGTGTTAGAACATTTTGAAAAAGTTGTAATTTTAATAGAAAGGAGTAGTGGAAATGTCAGTCTAGACACAAGAGTCAGGCTAGTAAGTCATCATCATTGTGATGCTTAGCCAAAAATTTGTACATCCACAAAGCTGCTCTTTTGTCTGTATTAGGGGGTTTTAAAGTTTTCAAGTGAAGAAATTCACTCAACTTTTCTTCCTTATACTGACAAAAAGGTAGCTTTGCAGATATATACATTTCTGGCTAAGCATTACAATGAAAATGACATAGTGAGCTATCATCAACTTGTATATTATGAAAAACAAATGGTTACTCGTGTTGGAACATTCTGAAAACGTAGTAACGCATTTTAACAAAAAAAAAGAGGGAGTCGAAATGTAGGTCTTCACAAAAGAGTGAGGCTAGGTGGTGTAATTATATTAGAATAAAGTTTTTAAAGATATTTCAAAATGCTGCTAGTATTAGGGCTGGAAAAAGTAATGAAAGAAGGTGCAAAGGCATCTACATAGAATACCCGAGTATGTGTTTTTTCATTACAAATTCTGATAGTTTGGTAAAAAATTTACCCAATTTAGATATGGCGAAAAACAAAATGAAAGATGATGTTGACGAGCTAAAAGTTTTGATAGACTTCATCATCAACTACTGGTTTGGATTTGTTATCTGAGATTATAATCATTTCAAATTACCTGCTAAACTGATAACTTTTCTTGGCTGTCTTGATTCTAAATTTTGGAAGTTGATTGTATCTTTCACATTTTTATTTTTATTTTCACATTAATAGGAACAACGTGAATTAGAAGTTTTTACTTGATGCTTTGTTTGTTTGGGGAGACGCCAATAGGTGCCGTTTCTTTATAAATTTAGATTATCTCAGGTAATTGTGTATGTTACATGCTATTTTTGAGCTTGTGTTCAAATGTCGATTTGTCAACATGTAAAAGCCGAATTTCAAGAGTATTCAGGACTATCACAGTCAGTGATGATTCTAGAATGAAAATGAGATGGAAACACTATATATTTCGTATCTGAATTATCTTTATCTTCGAAAAGAAAGATGTTATCAGATTGTGATTGATCGTTTGTGTACAGTTTTCTTATTTAACAAACCAGCCGAATAAGATGTTTCTGGGATTATTCGATTATGCTAAGTATCAATCTCCATTATTTTGGATTGAGATCTGAGGTCTATATCCCAATTATGGAAAAAAAGCAGCAGGAAATTATGAGTACATAGTTGCATCTTGGCACGGTAATACACCTGTAAATGGGTGGTAAGTCTGAGAGAGTAATTCAAAACTTTGACGATATGCTCTGACACTGTGTTAAAGTTCAAAGGTGATTAGAAAGAGATATACGGGGTTGGTTTGATATGTGATTCTGAGAAATTAGTGGAAGTAATTCATGAGAGTTGAAATCAATTTCTTCTGGTAAGATTTTCGGGGACAAAAATCCCTAAAAGGGGAGAGTTGTAACAACTTGATTTTGGGCCTAGTTAGATTAGTGGATTCAGAACCACAAATCTGATGAGAAAAAATTATTTTTATTATATTTTTATGGTCTACAATTTCACGGAATGATTTTTTGAAAATTTTGTTCGAAAATTTCGACGTTTGGACCTCAATTTAGTCAAAAGGACTAAATTGTAAAAAGTGTAAAACTTGAGTTCTACATGTTAGAGGTTTCCAATTGTTATGAAATTTTAAATTGGAGGTCTTTAAATAGTAATTATACCAGTGGTTAATTTTTTTGGACAAAAATGGACATGAAATAAGTGAAATAGAATATTTTAAGTTAGGGGCATTTTGGTCATTTAGTAATTAAAATGAATTAAAAACAAAGTTAAAAGCAAATTTTTGTCCATCTTCTTCCTTGGCTAAATTTTACATGAAGAAACCATGGTTAGGGTTTTCCAAGCTTCCAAGCTCGATTGTAAGTCCGTTCTTGCCCCGTTTTTAATGATTTTTACGTTTTGGAAATCCTCGTAACAAGATCTACCTATTTCTACTATTTGTTTGAGTTATGATGAAGGTATAAGGTTTGAAACATGTTAGAAATTTTTTCATTTTGATGTTTAATGGTAGATTATGCATGTTTATGGTTGGAGAAATAACTTTTGCTAAGTGATTTTCGGTGAAAATGCTTAAAAGGACTAAATTGTAAAAGTTATAAAATATTTAGTAAAAGTGTGTTCTAGTGGAAGTTTTGGGCTGTTATAGTTATGAAAATGCTCAAATAGGTTTAAAGGACAAAGAAATTGAATAAATTTCATTTTACGAGCCTAGGGGCAAAGTGTAAATATGATAAAATTTAGGGGCAAAAAAATATGACAAAGTTTAGGGGCAAAAACGTAATTTTGCCATTATACGATTTTTGGGTCACAATGAATAATGTGACTAATAAATAAGCTAAATGTGATGTTATAGATTAAAGAAAACAAGGTTCGGACCTAAAACGAGGGAAAAACGAGTAATTGACGATTAGGTCCCTCTTTGCCATTTCTGGTGTTGAGGTAAGTTCATGTGTAAATAATGCAATGATATATCATGTTTTAATATTTTATTAATGTGTGAGTCTCTATGACTAATTATTATGACAAGTGTATGAACGATGTTATAGTCTATGAGCATGACATTGTGAACGAGTTTGACAAATATATGATATCGAGAAAAACCCCGTTTGGACCTTAGGAATAGTTTAGGATACAAGTGACATGTCACTAGGAACTATGTGATTATGGGCTCATGAGATTATGTGTATACGTGACTATGTGAATCCAAGTGCTGGTATTGTACATTCTACCCAGAATGGGTAGCTTTGGCATGTGTTACGGCACTGTCGACTTGTGTGAGCGCAGTGTAGTTACGTCCTAACTGTCAGCTTGTGTGAGCAGGCCTGTGATTAGATCGAGAGCGAGCAATGTGTGATATGTGATATGTGATATGAGGTAGCAAATGGCTACGTATGAGGCACTATATGCAAGCTTTTCGTGTATCCAATAGTATTCTAAGTGTTCAACGGGTAAATCAGTGAATTATGTGACAAGTAAGTCAATGATGAGGAAATATGAGAATGTGCTACGAGTTAGTACAGATATGTACTTATAACCCATGAGTAAAGGTGTCGGTATACTATGAATATGTGGTAAGAATGCATACGAGAAAGTTATGCTTGTGAAATACTGATAGTCATGTGACTAATGATCTATAATTATGATAAATGGATGTATGATGAGATTTGAAAATAATCATGTGTTAGGCTTATGAGCCTAATTGAGTTGGGATATAGTACGATGTATATACTTAAGTTGTGATTCAATAGATATGTGAAAGATGGTTAAGCTATAGGTTGAAATTATGATTACTCGTAAATGATGTACGTGTTGTTAAGCAAATTGAAATAACTTGTTAATAATGTGATATGCTATAATTGGGAGATTATGGTTGCTAGCCTAATGACAAGACAATATAATTAGTGTGTGTAAGATAAAAGAGTAAGCATTATGAATGAGTAAGTGGTAAGCATGGGAATTAATGCAAATTGTAATAATAGTATCATCATGATGGATAAAGTAAATAAATGCTAATAGTTGTTCTTATTTGCATGTGAACTTACTAAGCTTTGAAGCTTACCCCCCTTTTCTTTCCCACCTCATAGGTTTATTCAGTTATCTTGGGTTGGAGATCGTCAGAGATTCTATCACACTATCAAGCTATCATTTGGGTATAAGTGAGTGTAAGTATGTTAAGTCTATGGCATGTCTAGGAACTTAGTCATTTTGTGTATGTGTCATTATGATATGGCTAAATGTATTGGCTTGTAATGAATAAGGATTTGATTTGGTATGTAGCCATATAAATTGGCTTATATTGGCTAATGGGTTGCAAGTATATTAATTACTCATATGGCTATGTCAATGTCATTGTGTGATGTGGTTTATAATGGTATGTTAATGAAAGTTAGTACAAGGGAATCATGAAAGAGTAAAATTAGCATTAAAACAGTTTTGGACAGCAGTAGTAGTATAACTTCGAAAAATCACCAAAAATTGTGTAAATCAAATTAGATGTTTAATAAAATATGAATTTAAATCCTATTGAGTCTAGTTGTAAATAAAAGAAATGGTGTAAGCAAAAGAATTTCATTTTATGAGATATTTGAATTTTTATGAGACAAGGTTAGAATGATTTCGGGTTCCCCTGTTTTGACTTTGGAAAATCATTAAAAATTTTATAAAAATACTTCGTGGTTCAAATTTATATTTTTAAATTATTAATGAGTCTATTTTCAAGAGAAATAAACGGGAACATCATCTGAATCCCGTACTAAGAGATAATTAATTTTTAGTGAAGAAAGGGCAAAACTGTCAAATAGCATAATAGGGATGAATTTGAAGAATTAACTGTACTTATTGGCTAAACCATAAATTCTGAAAATTTTATGGTAGGAAGATATTTGAGTTTAGTTTCGAAAAAATCAAACAGATCTTAATTTAGAGTTCTGTAGCTCAGGATATAAATAATTTAGTGATTATGACTCAAGTGGACAGTTTTGTTATGAACAGTAAATAATTGTTTTGATATGTTTAAGCCTTGATTATGGTTGTGTTGGTCGCTTAATTGTGCCATGTTAAGTGCCATTGATAGTGTTTATTTGAGTGTGCAAATGAGGGTGGCAATTGGCTTGGTAAATATCCATTTTCTTGGCCACACGGTCAGAGACATGACCGTGTGTCTTAACCGTGTGAAGGACACGGCCCCGAGACATGGGCGTATGACTTGGTCGTGTGACCCCAAATTGTGCATGACGTCATAAACAGAGAGTTACATGGGCTGAGGACACGGGCGTGTGTGACCATACGACCTACCCACACGGGCATGTCCCAAGCCACACGGGCATGTGACCCCTGTTTTGATGAAAAATTTTCTAAGTTTTCCAAAGTTTTCGGTTTAGTCCCGAACCACTGCCAATGCATGTTTTGGGTCTCATGGGCCCGTATAAGGGACAATATGCATGTGTATGAATGGGTTTAAATTGAACGAAATCTTATGGCCTAGTTTTGTATGATTGGTTATGTTTAAATCCGATAATGCCTCATACCTTATCCCGGTATCGGACACGGGTAAGGGGTGTGACAAGAGGTATCTCCTACAACTCCTCAGGAAAAACATTCAAAAAATCCCTTACAGTATGAATGTTTTTAACAGAAAGTTTTGCAGAACTAAAATCAAATAGAAGGGCCAGATACGCCTCACGACCTTTCCTAACTAGCTTTTCAGCTACAAGGGCGGAGATCACATTAGAGAGGTAATCTCGACGCACACCGATCATAACAATTTCGGTAATCATATCTGATCTCAGAGTTACCATCTTAGAGGAACAATCTAAAATGACTCGATGTTCCACGAGCCAATCCATTCCCAAAATCAAATCAAACTCTCTAAACGGCAACTCCATCAGGTAAGCTGGAAACACGACACCCTGAATTTCTAACGGAACCCATCTATAAACCTTGTTAACCCTGATCAACTTACCTAAGGGACTAATTATAGAAATCTCACTAGTAGTACATGTTGGAAAAATGGGTTTGGAAAACATAGTGGAAAATAAATTTAGGGAAAAACCAGAGTTTTAAATTTTTTTCCAACACAAGATCTTGGTGTGATATCTAAAGTAATAAACATTTAATCAAAATTGTACCTTTGCGATTCTTCTAGGATAAGGGCTTTGACCGAGTAGTCTTTTTCGCTATTCTCAAGCTCATGTCTACTGAGTGTGGGCTCGCTTCAAATAAAAAAAATTTAACAAAAATTACCAATAGGGTAATTTCACAATTTCTCTAAACTTTTAAGTCAAGTTGTAAATCAAAAAAATATCTGTAGAAATTTTCTAAAATACTCTCTTCTGAGAATTTTCTCTCTACAGCTTCCTTTTGAATTCAAGTATGCGTAAATAATGACGCAAGGCTCTCTATTTAGGAGAGTTTAGAGAGTTCAACTAGGATTAAACTTAATCCCTTTAATATTAAATTAATATAATATATATAAATATTAGATTAAATTTAATATTAAATATTATTAAAATAATAGAATGTTTATACTAAATTAAATCTAATATTAAGATATTACTTTAATATTAAATTAATAAAATACTATTAAGATAAGTATTAAATTAAATTTCATATTAAAATATTAAAAATAATATTATTTTTGCAACAATTAATTTGAAATCAAATTCTCTGTTAGAGTCCCAGTAGGAGTGTAACCCTTCCACTACTCAACCACTGATGACCAACCGCCACCAACCATTGTGACGCAACCGCCGGCACCACCGTATCCGGTGATGCAGATATGACACCCTTACGGCACCCCAAGTCAGTTTGACTGCTGCTGGTTCGTTCTGAGTCAATGACGACCCGGCCGGTCCAATTTAGCCACCGATTGGACCGTTAGTCTATTTTCACATACCGGGCCCAGTTCAACCAATTTTTGGGTCTTGGTCTCAGTTTCAATCTCCTAGGCCTAATTTAGGATCTCAGGTCCAATTTTCAAGTTCAATTACTCATTGGAATTATCTGACTTGAAAATTAATTTCTAAAAATATCATATTAATTTTAATTAATTTGATTAATTTAATTTTACTTGATCAAAATTAATTTCAAATTAATTTTTCAAGAAAATTCTTTAATCAAATTCTCTAGTTGAACAACTCTTATGACCACCTAATTTAATTCCACATCAAATAAATTGACTCAATTAAATTATTCTCAAAGTCGTAAAATTTTCTTCTGATTCAAATGCAGTCTGATCGAGCTTTTGTTGAGCTAGTGGAGGGACCAATCAGACATATACAATTAGGCTCTAGTGATTAGAATTATGTCCAGAAGCATCGTACCAATAATTCGTAATTACTTAATCATGAAGTCAGTCCACAAGAACTACAATGGTTGAAAACTCCTTATTGTATACTCTTTACGAAAGTAATTCATCCAACTATTTTGTCCAATGACCTCATCATGTGTGTGTTACCTTCATATGATATCATTGATTCCTATGAGTTAAATCCGTTCACCCAATACAATCCTATTTTATCTCATTGTCAGCATTATGTCTTCTTAATGATTAATATGATCACTGTTAACAAATGACTGTGATAAATTACTCATTCAAGAATAAGTAACCCGTGGTCATATTCCATATTTATCAATTTACACAATGTCAACAAGAGGATATCACTAACTTTTTAATTGAGCTGTGAATTCCACTGTTGCTAGTAAAGCCATGCCATACACAAGTCATATACCCAACATACCGGCTTTGGGATCGATCATCTTTAGAGCATAAGTGTCCACTTATATCAAAGCACATGAGTTACATATGCATGGTCAGTGCCTAACTTAGGATTTAGGTAAATCATGCCATGAACATCACAAGTGAATTAATTCACAAACGGATTCAGAATTAATTCATCATGGGTTCAGTCTAATGCATCATTCTACCAATGAATATATCTATACCTCTACTTGTGGAGTCAACTGCTCCAATAGCCAAGACTAGCCATTTCCCCAATTGGAATTGTAAACAACAACATAATAATTCTCAGTATTTGAATCAAATGCTCACTTTGATTCTTTTACAGGATTACAGACTTATTTAGATTATTTACTAAAGTAAGTTGTCTTTCTCGCAATGTAAACGTTCTTTACAATGTCACTTATCTTCAATTTGAACTTCAGACAATCAATGAGCTAATATTTTCTTGTCACAATTTTGCTATGCATGCAAAATATAAAAGACAGAAAATACAAAAGACATAATAGCAAAATGTGAAATTAACTTTATTTATTTATTCATCGTTCAAGTAAATAAGTAACAGTTGCACATTTATTACAATATTGACACATTTCCCAACGGTACACTCAGTAGATATACCCAAATTCACAGAATCAGTGCTAGCTATATACGAGTGAGTAGAGCCACTATCTACCACAGTAAAATACAGAACAGAATGGATAAAGAATGTACCCGCTATAATGTCAGCGTCGTCTCTATCCTCACGGTGCCTTACCACATACACAATGGCAGGTTGTTGTGCCTCAGTCTGACTTGCACCTCTTCCTGATGATCTCTGACCTCAGCCAGAACCATTACCACCCCTGACCATACCATGACCCCTAGGTGATTGCTGAACTACCCTTAAAGGCTAAATGAAACCTAGAGTCAGAGCCGGTGTAAAAGCGTGCACTTGACCAGATCAGAGAGGACAATCCCGAACATGGTGCTCCATTGATCTACACTAAAGACAAGCCCCCAGTTTTCTCCAACACTCATCCAGGTGGTGTCTTCCACAGTCACTACAAGCCTAAATCTCAGTCGATGCAACTGGTGCCTCAGTCCTCAAAGGCCCATCAAATCTACCCCGTTTCTTAGGGTACTAAACAGAACTAAAGAGACCCAAATCCCTCTTGAGCTTACTCTGACCTCTCTCTCGGTCTTTCCTCTCATGCTCGGTGTGGTTCACCTCCTCTGCTATCTTTTCCTTGTCAACCAAGGCCACAAAAACCCGTTCTCTTTAAGAAGCTATCAGAACTCTCAGATTATATGTTAATCCCTCCTCGAACTGAATAATCCTCTAATAATCATTTGAAACCAGACCACGAGGATACCTGCTCAATCTCAAAAACTCTGCCTCATACTCAGCCACAAACATCTCTCCCTGAACCAAGCTCATAAATATGCATCTACGAGCCTCCACATAACTCACCCTCACATACTTATTTTGGAAGGCGCTCTTAAAGAATCCCCAAGTAATCTATTCGAGCTGGATGTCCTGCTCAACAATCAACCACCACTAGTAGGCCTCATCTCGGAGCAGAGATACAACACCTCTTAGTTTTTGTGCAGGAGTGTAGTCGATGTCGTTCGTAATGCGCTCGGTGGCCTCTAACCAGTACTCGGCCACTGTAGGGGCGACTCTAGTGACACCCCTAAATAACTCAGCACCATTCGACCGACGTCATTCAATAACTGACCCCCGGCTCCTGGATCCAGAATGGGTCCCAAAAACTCTCTCTGACACATGCAGCATAGCCTGGGACAGTATGTCATCCCTGGTTGTCGGAGTCCGAGATCGAGCCTTGGTAATAGGAGTACCAATGGTCTCACTGGTCTCTAGGTTAGGCATACTACCCATAGAGGATGACTCTACTCGAGCTCCTCTTCTATGCCCATGGCACCCACGAAAACCACATCCACGACTACTGTGCGAACTCATTATCTTAACTTATCTACAATGCCAAAAGTTAACAAATTAGTTCAGAGTTCTCATCAGATATCTTATTTCACAATACATATCATAGTCTTTAGCTAAAGCCAACCAGTTTAGTTATTACAAGATTTTCTAGCTATTTAATATGGCTAAAGCAGAAGTACTTACATGGTCGGAACTTGAGACTTTATCTTTTATTAAAATCAATTTTCAGAGTTAATAAGATAAAAAATTTATTTAAAACCATACTTTTCATAAAAATAGGAGCCCAAAAATATAGCCCAATTTTTGTAAACCTGGCTCTAATACCACTAAATATAACACCCCATACTAACCTAGACGCGAAAACCAAGTCTGGAGAACTACACCAAACCATTAGAAAAATCCAATCTTGACTATTCAAAGTTTAAAAGTCAAAAATAATTTATATAGATAGACCAACGTATAAATCCAAGTTATAAACTGAAATCTAGAATAAACGCATAAAAGTATAAGTCTAGGTAAAACATTAAGCAACAAGAAAAAAGATGACCGAGCTTCTACTACACTGACCCGCCTAAATCCGTGGGTTACCTATAATCCAAACAATAGACAAAATGAGTTTACAACTCAGTGCGTAACTTACATTCTCAAGTAAACAATAACATAATATATATAATTATAGTTTCTTATTAATCAGTCAATTCTCAAAATTAGACACAAAAAAAAAACATAAGATATTAGATACAGTTGAAGAATAGTTCAAATACTGATGCAGATTCCTACCCCTAACCGCTACACACAATCTCCCACCATCCCTACACACCATATAGGGTATCAAGTACTCATCCAACCCTACACACCACTTGTGACTATGTGTCATGTTTCAGAAATTTTGCAGTCTAGATACCAGATTAGTATGTGATAGTTTGCCACAATCACATATAGGATTGTGGCTTAGCCATTAAGCTCGGTAGATTATTAAACTGCTCACACTTGCTCCTTTTTACAATCCCAACCCAATGCAGATGTAGATTTAACATATATCAGATTCACGTATACAAAAATACCAATTCAGATCATGTTCATGTAATGCTCACACAGTTACTTATCAGATTTCATATTAACTATATATGTAAAAATAACGAATTATTCAGTAACAGATCGTTAGATATTAGTCTCATTGTCTAATTTAGACCAGACGGACCTTACAGTAAGCCTATGTTCAATCTGAACGGTGATTACGGTCCTAAGAAAAAATTCTGATTTTTGGTCCACACGCCCGTGTAGATTCACACGGCTTGGGTGTCTAGCTCGTGTAGCTCTCTTAGAGTCACACATTGTAACACCCCCTACTCGTATCCGTTACCGGAACAAGGTACAAGCCATTACCGGAGTTGCAAATTTATTTATCAGACATTTTATTTCATTTAACATTCATATTTGTGACCAATCAAAATCAAACATATTGCCCCCTAAACATACTTATTTTCCTTGTATCAACGTATCAAAGGTAATCACATGTTTACATGTCATGATAAATATCATTCTCTTGTCGTTTCTTCATAAACATAAATCAGTTAATTCATTATATGAATATTTCATGTACCATCAACTCGTATTTCCTTATATCACATAATTAGGTTTCACGAACTTATCTGGCTAAATTGCAAAAATACCAAGATTCAAGGGCATTTTGATAATTTTCTATTTTCCTCGATTTTTAACCAATCTTGATATAAATTAATAATTTCATTCAATTTATTAATTTAGACAATAAAATAATTCATTTCACTCAATTTGGTCATTTTATATTTTTACAAAATTGCCCCTAAAGTTTTACTTTTATTCAATTTAGTCCCTGAGCCTAAAACATGCAATGCTAACTAAATATTCATATATATTTTCCTTATCCTCCTCTCCATTCCACATCCTTAATGTATATATAATTCCACTATTTTCTCATATGTTCATATCAAGCTGTCCACTTGTGTCATAGTCACTAAATTATTTATATCTTGAGTTACAGAATTCTAAATTAAGAACTGCTTGATGTTTCTGAAACTAGACTCAAATATATTTCTACAATAAAAATTTCAGAATTCATAATTTAGCCAGAAAGTACATTAAAATCTTCAAACTTACCCCTATTCTGCTATTTAACAGCTTCGACCTTTCCTTACTAAAAATTAATTATCTTTTAGTACAGAATTTGGATGATGTTTCCATTTGTTTCTCATGAAAATAGACTCATTAAGGATTTAAAAATATAAATTTAAGTTCCTAATTATTTTTCTCCAATTTTTTATGATTTTCCAAAGTCAAAACAGAGGAACCCAAAATTATTATGACCTTGTCTCATAAAATTTATTATATCTCACTATTTACAATTCCATTGCTTACACCGTTTCTTCTAGGAAAAACTAGACTCAATAAGATTTAATTTCATATTTTATTCAACCTCTAATTCGATTTTCACAATTTTTGGTGATTTTTCAAATTTTAACTACTGATGCTGTCCAAAACTGTTTTAGTGCAACATATTGATTACCAAGTTTATAACACCCTTACTTCTATTCTCTACAATATTTCCCACCATTTTCTCTTATTTCCCTTCACTAATATGTCAAGAACATATAAAATTATATAAGAAAACTCTATCTTAACATCATTTTCATGCTTTTGATATTACCTTACATGAGAAACTCTACTTAAAATATATTGAAGTCTTAAAGTTCTTACCTTATCCTATTGATTTCAATCTTTAGCTTGATTTTTCTCTCTCCTCCAGCTTCTATTTCTTGAATCCAACTTGATATTCTAACTCTCCCTTAGTCTCCTTAACATTTTTCTCTCTTGGTAGCTATGGAAATTCTTTTGATTTCTAGGTGAAAATGGTAAATTTTTTGTGGAAGGACTAAATTGTAAAGAAAGTGAAACTTTTTTCTTCTCTTCTTTTCTAACGTGAAATGCATAGAAAGATGATGGATGGTATGTGTGTGTGTGTTGTTTTTTTTGTTTTTTTTTCGCACACACATATATATACTAAATAAAATAATAAAATAATCATAAATATCTTATTAAAATATTAAAAAAATAATATTTATCTAATTAATTAATTTAAAATATCATCAACATAATTATTACATTCTAGAATTCTCTCTCTTACTAATTGACCATTTTGCTCTTCATAATCTTTTAAAATTCCATCATTGAGTCATCACTTAATTTGAGAAAATTACGATTTAGTCCCTCATAATTCTACACCTATTCAATTTGGTCCTAATTCATCTATTTTCCTTAGTTTCTAGATTATTCCACCCCTAAAATATTTGTACTATTGGTCTTTCAAATTTTTCATATTTACACATTAACCCCTCAAATTTTGAGTATTTACTCTTGGGCAACAAAATTTTTCTTACTTTTTCAATTTAGTCCTTTCTTGAATTAATAATGTAATATATCATAATATACTTGATGTGCGTGATAAGTTTTATATTTGTGATTGATGGTACTTGAAAACTAACTATTATCACGATAAAGGCAAGCGCGCCTATCGAAAGTAGTATAGATTATAGCAAGACCGGAATGTCGAACCCACAGGAATTAAAAGTACTAGTATTAACCTTCTTTTTATTATCTAGCCTAAGAATTTAAGGGTGTTTTTAAACTAAACTAATTCACTAAACTAAGAATGAACAGGAAGTAAATTGGGGAAATACTTTTGGGAAAACTGATTGATTTAGACAATACCCAAGGAAGAATCCACCTAGACTTCACTTGTTATTTGACTCTGAATTAGATGATTTATTCACTTGACTTGATCGGTATAAATCCCTAATTTATATTATTATTATCTCTCTTGAGATTAACAACGTCTAACCCTAGGTTGATTAATTGAAATCTCTTTCTAATTAAAACCCCTAGTGTTGCATTAACTCGATCTATGGGTTCCCTTATTAGGTTTGACCCTAATCTGGCAGATTTATGTCGCCCTATGTCTAGGGGTGCAATCAACTCCGCTTAATTATGCTAGATCTACTCTTAGATAGGGACTTTTGCTCATCTGAACAAGCACATCAATACTTGAATCAATATCGTGGAATATTAAAGCAAGAATTAAGAACACATAATTAAAAACAAATCAAGTATTTATCATATAATTCAGAAAATAGTAACAAGATCCGTCTTAGGTTTCATTCCCCTTAGGTATTTTGGGGATTTAGTTCATATATGTAAAAGAAAACATCTCAGAAGAATAATAATAAAAAAATATAAAAAAACCCAAAAACCCTTTAAGGAAATTGAAGGGAGATCTTCAGTCTTAAAGGAGAATCCAGCTTCTGAGATGGATCAATCAGCTTTTTTTGGGTAATTTCTTGTCTCTCACTCCGTGTGTTCACCTCTAGGTGCCTCATCGGGTGTTTATATAGACTTTAGAATGCTTCAAAACCCTAAAAATTAGCCTTTTTTGAAGAGAACTAAACTTGGGCCTGACAGGGACACGCCCATGTGGGGTGGCTTAGGCCATGTTGAAGTCTGCTAAATAGACACGGGCGTGTGGTCTACCTGTGTGAGGAAGTCCAGGCCGTGTTGATTTCCCATGTTGACTTATTTTCTCCATTTTTGGCCCGTTTCTCGCTCTTTTTGCTATCCTAGGCTCTCCTGAGTATAAAACATGAAATTAAAGGATTAGGAGCATCAAATCCACTAAAACCAAGGAGAAATCATTCATAAATATGCCAAGCATGGAGTAACAATATGTATATATTACGGTTTATCAATACTTCCTAATGTTGACATAATAAAATTTCCCTTTTTGTTACTTTATTTCTTTACTTAACTATATCAAAGATAATATCTTACTTTCTTACTGTAGTAATTTTCGGGGTATTACACATATGATCTGGCACATGGTAGTGTAGCTTAAAATAGTGAGTTACACGACCTAGACATGCTTGTGTCTTTGGATCGTGTGACCCTAATTCATAAATAGTGAGTTACACAGCCTAGACACACGCCGGTGTCTTTAGCCCCGTGTGACCCTAATTCAAAAAATAGTGAGTTATACAGCCTGGACACACATTCGTGTCTCTTGCCCGTCTGACCCTAATTCACAAACAGTGAATTACACAGCCTAGACACACACCCATATCTTTAGCCCATGTGACCCTAATTCACAAACAATGAGTTGCATGCCTAGACACATGCTCGTGTTTCTAACCTATGTGACCTTAATTCACAAACAGTGAGTTACACGGCCTGACACACAGCCGTGTGGCTTACACGGCCTACCACACAGCTGTGTTTTTCACAGTAAGGTGCGTCAACAACCATGTTTTTCACTATTCTCAAATTTTAAAAATTCAAGTTTTTGTTACGCACCTTACCACACAGATTCCATAGCCTAGAAACGTCATACCAATGACCAATAAATGATTTAATCAAATCAATTCGCACCAATTAACAATCAAATCAAACTATCACACCAATTAACAATCAAATCAAACTATGCTGAAGAACTTTGATATGAAAACTCCAAATCAAACTGTACACTTATCGAAATGAACAAAAAATTACTCGAACCTAATTCATTGGAGGAACACTACTCTTAAGAGCTTCGCCTAAAAAAAGAAAACCTGTAACGACCCGATAGTCAGGGGCGACGAAAAGTATTATTTTGGGACTTCGTTTCCGCAAATTGGGCCCATGAATATTTTCATAAAATATTTACAAAGCTATTATAGAGGTGAATTAAATTTTAGATAAGTAATTTTCATGAATTATGAGCTATTAAGGTACAGGGACTAGATCCCGTAAGAGTTAAAAGTTGAATTATAGATTGAAATTAATTAAAGGGACTAAAATAGCAATTATACCCTTATTTCTTTTAAGCGAAAGTTGGTGGAGGGTTATATATGTATTAAATGATATCAGTTATAATTAATAAATAGTTTATAATATAAAAATAATAATATAATAAAGTTTGGTTATGGGAAATGACATGAAAACCATTTCATTTATTACTTCATGCAACCGAACAGTGAAAGAAAGAAATAACAAGAACACCAAAGGCAACTAGGGGGTTTGGAGTTCAAAACCAAAATTGGTTAGTGCAATTTAGTCATTTTCTTATAATTTTTACGTTTTTGGAATCTTGGTCCTTAGAGCTACCCGACCCGACCCATGTTATAATTTTTAGTATTGCTTAAGATTTTAGATGTTGTCATTATTGAATAGTTTAAATACTAAGGGTTAAATTGATAGACTTTTAAGTTAGAAGTGGAAAAGGACTAAATTGTGGAATTCATTTTTATTTTCAGTATTAGAGACTAAATTGTGAAAAATTCAAAATTAAGGGGTAGAATTGAAAATAGGGAGCTAAATTTAGTTAGAGTGAAATTAGTATAAAATTTTGAGGTTAAATGTAAATATTAAAATTAGTGTCGGTTTAGGGATTAAATTGAAGAGTAAACAAAATATAGTAGAAAATTTTAAATTCTTGTGAATTGAGTGATATGTTATTCATTTATTTAAATTATTTTATTCTGTAGCAAACGTTGTTCCGAAATCCTAAAGTAAGAAGGGGAAATACAATGTCAACATCAAGTAACTCAAAATATACAGTTTGTGTTTCTATAATCCGAATTAAATTACAAATTATTGCATTTTGAATTGTTTGCATATGGTAAGTAATTGAGGTGAGAACTCTTGTACTTTGGGCCAAATTGAATCAATTGATGATTACAATAAACAAATTATGTGTATCGAGAATTGTCGTATTTTTTTTATGAATATTTGTATTGAGAAATTATAGTTGTTAACAAATTTAATATATACTTTATGTGTGATGATTTACATATGTGAAATTGGAACATTGGATGTATTGAAAGTGAAATGAAACCCTATTAATTGTTTCTGACTAAGTTGGATACAGATGAAATGCCGTAGGATAGGAATAGTTTAGGGATTTCTTTGACCTCAAGTCGATGAGGCACTGGGTGCCAATTTGCTTCGGTTTAACCAAATAGACTCCGGGAAAAGCTAATGTTGTTGCTAATGCTTTAAGTAGAAAATCCATGTTTTCTTTGCGAGCATTGAACACAAGATTGACGTTGATTAATGATGGTTCTATTAGCTAAATTAAAAGTTAGACTTACGTTTTTGCAACAAATTTGTGAAGCTCAGAAAACTGACGCTGAATTAATCACTAAACGGGAACAAATTGAGTCATCACCTGTCTTGAACTTTCATGTTAATTCAGACAGTAATTTGTATTTCAGAAACAGGATTTGTGCTCCAAAGAATTCTGATCTTATTCAGAAGATTTATAAAAAGCTCACAGTAATAACTTATCGATACATCTTGGTAGTAATAAAATGTACGGTGATTTGAAACAAATGTACTGGTGGCCATGAATGAAACAAGAGATTTCAGAATTCGTATCAAAATGTTTGATTTTTCAACAAGTTAAAGCCAAACATTAGGTACCTTCTGGTTTATTACAACTTGTTATGATTCCAGAATGGAAATGCGAATGTGTTACAATGGACTTCATATCGAGATTGCCTCTATCACCAAGAAAGAAATATGTTGTATGGATCATTGGATCGTTTGATGAAATCTATACATTTCATTCTAGTGCATACCGATTATTCACTTGAGAAATTAGCTGAATTTTACGTTTCTGAGATTGTTAGACTGCATGGTGTGCCAATTTCTATTATCTCTTATAGGGATCCATAATTTACTTCTCAATTCTGGAGTAAGTTACATGAAGCTCTGGGTACTCGACTACATTTTAGTACAACGTTCCATCCACAGATCGATGGTTAGCCTAAGCAAGTAATTTAGGTACTCGAGGATATGCTCTGATGTTGTGTTTTAGAGTTCAAAGGTAGCTAAGAGAAATTTCTTCTGTTGGTTACATTTGCATACAATAAAAATAATCAGGCGAGCATTAAAATGGCACTGTAGGAAGCCTTGTATGGTTGAAAATGTCAAACTCGTTATACTGGATTGAGCTGAACGAGAAAAAGTTATTCGGTGTTGATTTGATTTGAAAAACTGAAGAAAAGGTCAAAGTAATACGTGACAGTTTGAAAGCTACTTTTGATCGTCAGAAATCCTACAGGGATTTGAAAAGGAAACATATAGAATTCCAACTCGGTGAAAAATTATTTCTAAAAGTTTCACATTGGAGAAAAGTTCTCCGATTTGGTCAAAAAGGGAAACTTAGTCTGTGATTCATCGGGTCCTATGAAATCATTGAGAGGATTAGGCCAATGGCTTATCGATTGGTTTTACCATCATAGTTAGAGAAAATACATAATGTATTTCATGTGTCGATGTTACGAAAGTATTGATCAGACCCTTAACACGTGATTTGACCTGTAGACGTTGAAATTTAGCTAGATATGTCGTAAAGTAAAGAACCGATCAGAATTTTAGCTCAAGAGGTTAAAAAGTTAAGAAATAAAAGTATACCCCTAGTTAAGGTTTTATAAATATAACCCCCCAAAACCCGACCTAGAAGTTTTGACTGAATATTGGAGGTTGCATTGGCCACCAAAAGTGGCGGAAACAAAAACTTTAATTCAAACCAAGAAAACCTTTTTGTTCATTACGTTTGAAACAATATTAAACCAGCACCAAACATTTGGAAATAAACTCCACAGTTTCTAAAGTTCAGTCTAAATAACACCTTACGAAAGTCCATCATAAAAACTTGTACCACAATTTACATAATCGTTTTACAAACCGACTTAAAATTTACCGTATAAAACTTATGAGATTTTATTTAAATCGAATCAAACCATATCTTTTTGAGACCTCTGGCATACTGAGTCTAGCTCTAAAACACGGAATGTACCAAAAAGGAAAAACACTACAGAGATGAGCTACGCAAGCTCAGTGTGAGTCCGAAACATGAACAGATGGCAAAAGACGGAGTGACATAATATATGCTTCAAACAAGCATATGTATAAAAATATCACTTATGAAAGTCTCAATCAGTATGGAAAAAGCATACATTATACAAATAAAGTACAGGAACGGACATTAACATTTCCAGTTGAACAGATTTAGATTTGATTACACTTGTATTCTAATATTCAATTACGATAACAATAATAAACTTATATTTATTCATCACACAAACAAGCAATAAATTAAAGCCCATAAATGCATATATATCCATGAACCAACCTAAATCGAGTAACAAATGCACTTATCGAGGCTTGAACGAGGATTGGATTACATAGAAACAGAAAATAGATAATTTATGACTCAAAACAAAAATTTTGCAAAATAGGGTCACATGGCCGTGTGGAAGTGCCTAGGCCGTATGGGGGTCCACACACCCATGTGAAGCCCACACATGCTCGTGTGGAGGGGACACATGCCTGTGTGAGTAGCCCGTGTAACTCACTGTCCAAAAATGCCAAAAATAAAGAGCAGAGGCGACACAGCCGTGTGGAGATCTCACACGCTCGTATGGGTAGACACGCCCGTGTGGCCAGGCCGTGTGGAACCAAAAACCATCAAAAACCCTAATTTCCCAATTGCACACGGTCGTGTGGACAACAGGTGTGTGGTACACGCCCGTGTGGCCACTCGTGTGGTCAAAAAACCACACTGAAACAACTTAAAATTTGTGTTTTTGACATCGAAATGATCCTTATCCTTTAGAAACCCAGAATTATTCCAAAACATACAGAATTTCATGCAATTCAGTAACAATATGATACTTCAAATAACCAAATTCAGAAACACACAATACACTATCGAATTCCATCACAATTTGATACTAAAGTTAAATCGTTTCAGAACACACACCTTAGAATGCGATATCAAGCAGCAATGATCAATCGATTCGCTCTCACCAAACTATTCAGAAACCTCAACTTCACATATAAACTTAAACTATAAAAACTTCAATTAACAAATAATAGAAATGGAAGAAATCCTATCATAAACCCTTATGAACAAAACTTACCCGCTTCACTTCTAATAAAACGAAACACACAAAAATGATTAGTCTTGATAGACAACATATAACGTGAGTGTAAAACAGAAGAAACAATAAATCAAAAGAATTGAAATTTGGAAAGAATAAAAAGAAAAGAAGAATAATGAGGAAGAAAAGAAAGAAAAAAAAGAAAAAAAAAGAAGAACGTGAAACTTAGTTTCTATTTTAAAGTTAACTTCCCCTTTTAAAAGTAAAATAAAACAACATAAAAAGAAATAAATATCAAAAACACTCACAGGGATTCGAACACGAGACCCAGAGATACACTAGCACACAATGAATCACTAGACCAGCAGGCCCATTCTGACATCAAAACACGAAACTGAACTCAAACATTCAACCCACTCACCGACCTTAACCACAAACCTCAAAACTTTTAACCCCAAATTATGGGATGTTACACTAATGTAACACATAAGTTTGTGCAAGTGTTCACAATCGTTATCAAGTAATAAGGAAGTATCAAGTTATCGTCTCCACAAGAATTGTATTTGTGCTAAGTCACTTAATTTGTAAAATTATATTAACAATTTGGTAAATAAAAACACAATTTAGTTGAGAAGTGATGATTAAAATATATTAGACTAAATGCAATGATCCCTAATGCAAATTAACCTAAGTATGCAAACTATATGAAGGAAATAGATTTTAGCAAAATTAAACACAATTTGCAACAATTATAACATAAATAAACTAGGAAAATTACTTGAATTAAACTCAACTTATTATCAACATACTTAATAATATTCGAAAAAACATTCCATGGCAACTCGATCTTTCATGAGTTTGGAAATCACATTAGGTCCTTTCGGAATCCTTTACTTAGTAAATACTCATTTTACTGATCCTTATTTACTAAGGGTTTCTTAGTATTTGTGCGAGGTAACAGGGACTTGTTGGGATTGAAATAGTTTAATCACATAAATCTAAAAACTATGCAAATAACAGAGCCTGGTTAGGGTTGTTATGCAACCTGCAATTTAATAGGGTTAGGATCTAAATTGAGCATGCACATTTCAATTATGCGTCCACTAGCCATCGTCTGGTTAGGATCGCTCAGATAATTTAGGTGCATTTCAATCACGTATGAACAAAATACAAACTCGATTTTAATTGAAAACATGATCGATTGAGCATGAATCTAATAAATATTATTTAATCAAAGCAATCATCCTAGCTTAAATAAAATTAAGCTAACATTGTTGTAAACAAGAACAAAGAACACAAAGCAAACAACTTTAAATTAAATTAAAGAAAAGAAAGATTAAACCCAATTCAGAGTGGCTGTCACCCAAGACTTTGACTGACGAGGCTCCTTCATTCCTTTGCTGATGGCTCTCCAAGGTGGCTGACCAAGAGTTCTTTAAGAGGCTCAAATGCTAAAATCCTTATGAAAACATGATGATAGGCATAGGGAGAAAAGAAGAATGCTAAGAGAATGAATGAGGAATGAGGGATGAGGGATGAGGGATGATTAGAAATGTGAGAATGAGGTCTTGTTTATAGGTGAGGAGAGGGGGATAATTTATTAAAAATAGGAGTTTTCATCTTTTGAAGCATCTTCCATGCGTTGCCGGCCATAAATTGAGGAAGTTGAGCTGATTTTTGCTTGATTTTTGGTCAATTGGAGTGCCACAGCAACTCAAGACTGAGGCTCAGTCAAGTGCAAATCTTCAGGTAAATCTCTAATTTCTTCAACTCTTCAAGGACCTTGTGCAATTAAACCAAAAAGTGGTTTATGGACAACTATATGCAGCCAAATTTTGGGTTGACTTGGTCCCCAATTTGGACGATTTTGTAATCCAGCAAAGCTATCACACCTATCCAGAATAAATCAACAAGTTAGTGGACCAAAGAATAAAATTTAGTCAATTTAATTAATTAATTTAAAACCAAAATTATTAATAAAATATTTTAAAATGAATTATTAAATATAATTTTATATTTTATTATATAATTTAAT
This sequence comes from Gossypium arboreum, assembly GCF_025698485.1. Lineage (NCBI taxonomy): Eukaryota > Viridiplantae > Streptophyta > Magnoliopsida > Malvales > Malvaceae > Gossypium > Gossypium arboreum. The sequence goes on along the minus strand of NC_069078.1, from coordinate 59,883,724 downwards.
CATGCATGGCCCATTTATGTTTTAAAAAAATATTTTATTCAAATTAATATAAAATAAGCAATTTATTGCATGAAAACTATATAATAAAGCATAAAATCACATTTTAATAATTTCTATGTCCTAATTTCATATTTTCACATATTTCATTAATTTATTAAACAATTACTTATTTTAACAACAATTTTAAGTAAAAGGTGATAAATGACATAGGAAAAATCTTATATATTTTTCTGTTTACATAAAAATCTTATAATCATGCATTAATAACTTCATGCTCATCAATTTTATTTATTAACAAGTAATTCATATGCAAACATTCCTAAATATTATACTAAGCTTCAAAATATGCCAACATGAATCATAGTTTGTGTGTATGTCATAGTAATAGATAACATTCTTCATTCAACATAAGTTCCTATCAACCAAGCAAACAATCATAAGGCTTATTTATGATCTTCATATGTTGAACTTAGGACTTCCTCTCCACTAATGTAGGTGACATAATAATCAAATCAATAGGTCTTTTATAAGGTTGTAATGGGGCTTGGCTAAAGGTAGGGATTTTAAGAGATGAGACATTTCGGTTTTAAAAATCTTAACCTTTAACTTTGTCTTGGTTTTCTCACAAAACAACCTGTTCTTTAAGTGAACCTTTGGAACACCCCCAAACTTATTTTGAACTCAAGCTCATACATTTTTCCTTTTTGGAGACTGAGCAAACTTTTCTTCTCTATTTCTTTTTTTTTTTTAAGCTTGAGCACATAAATCTTCATGAAAACTTCCTCAAATGTTGATTACCAGGACAACTTTAGTTAAGATAGGTGCACAAAATTAGGATAACTTTAAAAGATGGCAATGTGGCTTATAATGTAGGTTCATTGCAATAAACAGGCCTTTAAGCTCAAAATTACAGTTTCAAGGGCCTAATATCATAGGGTTGGCTTGAAAAGGCTCAAACGATCCAAAGAAATAGTGACTATATCATTTTAGATTTTTATGTCCCCTAGGATTTCACCTTAAGAAAGTTACTAAGTCAATTCTAAAGATATAAACCTTCATGCATGTCTAATATCAAGAGAAACTAAGTTTTCATGGCAAACATTGCTAGGGCTAAGATCATACATGCATTCCATTCTTCATGATAACATACTTTCACTCAAATAAAATCATCATTCATATTTGCATACAAACTATCTCATTAACAAAAAAAAAACTCTAAACATTCATTTATTAAAACATACTTATGAAAGAAATGATTGAAACATACTTGAAAATTTTAAAAAAATTTGGCAATTTATTTGCCTTACCCTCTTTAAAAAGAAGCAATGTCCTCATTGCAAGAACAAAGTAATGAATGAAAACTGAGCACCAGGTAGGGTTGTAAAGAAAGAGAGGTGAGTCATTAAGACTGCTTGAATACCAAGTCTTTCCTAATAACCCAATCCTAGACATGTTCATTCCCATTATCACATCACTTAGTCTTTTTCTTTACAAAGAAGTGTTAAGTTTATTCATGCTTGCTATGTTTTATTTTGCAGAAATTAAATCCTAATTACGAAAGAAATAAATTCCTAAGGACCTAAAAATAAATAAATAATAAGACAAGAATCCCCTTTTTATTTTCTTGACTTATTCCTTTGTCTTTTTCAACTCCATCTCCACTTGCATCGTCAATATCTTCTATCTATGTCTCAAAGATAGCATCTGGGAACTCAGGAACAAAAGTATTAGAGATATTAAAAGAATTTCAAATTGAGTCATCTCTAATTTTTGCATATTTCCAGTAAGTTTGTTGTTTATTGTGCACGAACTTGTACATATCCATCAAAATTGACAATTCCAATTTCTTTGAAGCACTTGCAAAGTCAGCATAGGAGTTGCAGATTCAGGTTCAACACTTAGCTTGACTGGCTTTTCTTCTGACTCAACCCTTGGTTTAGGGTTTTCAGATCATTCAATGGGCGTGTCCGAGGCAGTGTGAAAACTAGGCTTAAATTTTTAACGCACATGAGTTGAAAATACGTTGAATGGGCATGGGAGAAGCAAAGGATATCACACACGGCCATGCGACACGACCGTGTGCACCAAACGGGTGTGTCCAAAGCTGTGTGAAGACTAGGAGTTAAGTGTTAAAATGGACATGGGCTGAATAGAGGCCACACGGGCATGTGACACGATCATGTGGCCCAACATGGGCCTAACACGACCATGTCACCTCTTTAAAAGCAAACCTTAATTTCTTTTTATTTTTTACTTTTGTCCTCTTTTTCAACTAACCCAAACCCCAGCCACCTTCAGCCTCTCCCTTGATTTTTCTAGCCACCTCTCCCTCATCATCGGCCACACCAACCGATCCTTCCCCTTCCTTCTCCCTTTCCCCAATAACAGTGTAACAGTTCGATTTTGGGTCTAGTCAGAACAGTGGTTTTAGGACCACGAATTTGACGTAGAAATTTTTATTTTTATTATGTTTTTATGGTCTAAAATTTTATGGAATAATTTCATGAAAATTTCGTTAAAAATTTTGACATTTGGGTACTCAATTTGGTCAAAAGGACTAAATTATAATAAGTGCAAAATGTGAGTTTTATAGGCTAAAGGTGTCAAATTGTTATGAAATTTTAAATTGGAGGTCTTTAAATGGTAATTAGACCATTGGTTAAGTTGGTGGACAAAAATAGACATGGTTAGGTATGTTTCTAAAGTTTTTCATTAAGGACATTTAGTAATTTGGTAATTAAATGAATTAAAAAGACAAAATAAAAGCCAATTTTTGTCCATCTTCCTCCCATGGCCAAAATTCACAAGAGGAAACCATGTCTAGGGTTTTTCAAGCTTTCAAGCCTTATTGTAAGTCCGTTCTAGCCCCGTTTTTTGTGATTTTTATGTTTTTGAAATCCTCGTAACATGATCTACCTATTTCTAGTACTAATTTGACAAATGGTTAAAGGTCTAGGGTTTGACCCATGTTGAACATGTATGTATTTTGATGTTTAATGTTAGAAAATGCATGTTAGTTGTTAGATAAACAACTTTTGCTAAGTGATTTTCGATGAAAATGCCTAAAAAGGACCTATTTGTAAAAACTTGTAAAATGGGTGTTAAAATGTGAATAAAAGAAGAGTACGGGCTTCTAGAAGCATGTATAAGGTTTGGCTAGGCATGGGTAATGAAGAAATTGAGTACATTTCATTTTACGAGCCTAGGGACTAAAATGTAAAAATATGGAACTTTAGGGACAAAAATGTAATTTTTGTCATAAGGTGATTTTGGGCTGATTTGAATAGTATAATGATTAAATAATTGAATGTGATATTATAGATCAAGAAAAATGAGGTTCAAAATTAGAACCGGGGAAAAATAAGTATTTGACGGTTAGGTCATTTTCGCCATTTTTATGTTGATGTAAGTTCATATGTTTAATAAGCATTAAATATATATGTATAAATGCTTAATTGGTATAATTGTGGTAAATGCTATATTATTGAAATGAAATGTGAATGTTATTGAGTACGATACTACAGACATGACCGACAGTGATTCGATATAGCGAAAGTCTCGGTTGAACCTTAGGAATAGATAGGATACAAATTTCATGACATTAGGGTTACTGAGATTACATGTAAGACTATATCTGGGATATGGCATTGATATGAGACTTCATGTAAGACCATAGCTGGGCTATTGGCATCGATACGAGATTACATGTAAGACCATATCTGGGATATAGCACTGGTACGGTACTGTGTGTACAAGATTCTTGAGTATCCTTTAGTATTCCAAGTGGTTCAATGAGAAATTCAATAGGTATGTTAAAGAAGAGAAAGAGCATGTAATTATTACGAAGTAGCACATGTATGTACATAAGTTTATAAGCATTAACTTCATGACATTGTGAGTTCATGGCTTCCACGAGAATGTTTTTGTGAAAAGCCTTTTGATTATTGGTCCATGGTTATAATGTATGAAATACATGGTAAATTTAGTTGGCGATTGTGTAATTAGCTTTCGGGCCAAATCAAGTTATGATATAGCATGTTTCATTCACATAAATCGTGATTTATCGGATATGAGAAAAAGGAAATATTGGCATAATTGCCTATTAAAATGACTATGGGAAGATATGAGCTTTAAACAATTGAAAGATATTAAAATATATGCTTGAAATGTGAATACCCATAATTGATGTGAAAGTTTATTATGAGGTTTGAAATGATTGGTCGATTGTAGTAATCTGTTATAATAGAGAGATTACGGTTGTTAGGCTAATGTCAAAACATGTTAGATTATGCTTGCAAATTGATAGAGCAAACAATGTGACCGAATAAGTTATAACTGTGAGCTTTATAGTAATTTATATTATCTTGTGTTTATATTGTTGGTCTTGGTAAATGTTTGGTAAGAGTTGCTTATTATGTTCATACGAACTTACTAAGCTATATAGCTTACTCCCTTCCTTTCCCATGTTTTATAGTACCATTAAGCCAGCTCAGGTTAGAGATTGTCGGAGATCCTATCACACTATCGAGTTATCATTTTGGGTATTGATGAATTCAAGTATTTTGAGTTTATGGCATGTATAGGGACATGGTCTTTTGGTCATATGTGTTAGCTTATAATGGTTCATGGTTCATGGTTCATTTTGTATATAGCCTTGGAAGTTGGCTAATGTTGGTTATGAGTATATTTATATTAATGTCATTTGTAAATGTGGAAACTTGCATAATTTGATGTGGAGAGGTTGGTGTTTTAAGCATGGCTAGTAATGATATAAGAATGACATGTTATTGTCTTGGTTATGATTGTTTGGCTGCTTTTACATGCTTGAATTAGTGCCATGTGATGTTGTATAGATGTGTGTAAATGAGGGTGGAAAAATGGCTTGGTAAATAACCTTGTTTTTGTCCACACGAGCAGACAAACAAGCGTGTGTCTAGGCCATGTGTAACACACTGTCAACCACATGGACATGTGATCCAGCCGTGTGTCTCCTACACCTAAATTGTTGCAAAACAGAATGCTCAGTATCAAGCACACGGGTGTGAGACATGGTTGTGTGTCTCAGCCATGTGAAGGACACGGCCTCGGGACACGGGTGTGTGTCTCGGCCATGTGACTTCAATTTGTTCTTAGGTGACAAACAGAGAGTTACACGAATTAGAGACACAGGCGTGTGTGACCACACGGCTTGCCCACACGAGCATGTCCAATGCCACATTGGCGTGTGACCCCTGTTTTAGCAAAAATTTTCCAAGTGTCGTAAAATTTTCTAAAGTTCTCGGTTTAGTCCCAAACTGCTTCCAAAGCACATTTTGGGCCACGTAGGCTCGTATTAGGGACTTTATGATTAAATGCAAATTGTTTTATTTTGGACGCAAATTTATGACTCGGAGTTGTATGTTTGCTTGTGTTTAAGTCTGGTAATATCTTGTACCCTGTTACGGTGTCGGATACGGGTAAGGGGTGTTACAAACAGCCTGCATCTCTCCCCTCATCGGCCCTCACCCAATTTCCTTCCCACGACCACAACCCCCTCGCTTCTTTCTCTCCAAAACCCCTACCCCTTACCATTTTCCCTATTCACAACAAATACAACCACCCTGTCGATCCTCTCCCCTTTTTCCTTTTCTTTTCTCCCCTACTCAACCTGCGCCACTAACCTACCCACGCCAATCGGTGCCATCCCAAACCACCACTACATTACCACCGTCGGTTACATTTCTTCTCTTATTATTATTATTATTATTATTATTATTATTATTATTATTATTATTATTATTATTATTATTATTATTATTATTATTATTATTATTCATTTATTTATTAATATATTAATATTTGTTTATTCATTTATTAATATAAGTTTATTTTTTATGTTTCTTGTTATATTTAGATATTCTTGATTGTTTAGTTTTTTACTATTGATTCTTCATATCAATTCGGGCCATGTGTTATTTTACTTTCTTCTTTTATTCCTTTCATTCATAATATTGTTCAATGCATTTGTTTTAGTTGATTTAATTTCTAATTTTATTCTTGCTAGCCTTGATTATTAATTTTTATTTTTGATCATTATTAGTTCTATTTATTCATACAGTGTTTCTGTTTTGATAATAGCCATCTATTTATTAGTTTGACTCTGCTCCAAGTCTATTTCTCCATTAGTTCAATTGTTAAACTGAACTTGGATGTTTATTTCTTATATGCTTGCCTATTATGTTGATTCTTCAAATTGAATCATTTAATTGCTTTATATTAGGTTTATTATAACGAACACATAAGGCAAGACTAAGACTGCAGTCCCCGCTTCAAAAAAGAGGAAGGGCCCAATGCGACCTCCTCCTTGAGCGCATCTGCCGAGGCTCGCCACCAGTTTCTCTAATTTGCGGCGGGCACTCAAGAGGATTTATATCAGCTCATTCACGTACGACCACTAGGCCTAGGTCTCTGTATTGATTGGGCCACATTGGAGCAGGTCCGACTCACTGATGACGTGCACACCATTATGGCCACAGCTTCGTGGGACAGATTCTTTTCCATTATCGAGCCCACTTACATAGAGCTTACCTTTGAGTTTTGCATGACGTTTCTGGTACAACAGGTCATGATAGTGCATGACGAACTAGTTACCATCAGTTTTAGACTTGGTGGTTTAGTGTGACATATGAGCGTCCCCAAGTTCGGTGCGGCTATGGGACTTTACATGGAGGAATTTATGAGTGCCGAGGATTTCTTTAGACTTTATAGGCACATCCATCACTCACCATCACGATGTTGGACCGATCTTACAGCTAGCCAGACATTATGTGATGCGAGTCATTCGAAGGTGACTTTTCTCTTTCCAGCCTTATAGTACATTCACGTACTCTTAGCTCACACTTTGATAGGCCAGAGAGAGAGCACCGGAGTCGTTAGCACTCACGACGCTTATTATCTATGGAGCATGGCGCACGGGCATATATTTGATTTGGCATCCTTCATCACTCTAGCCTTCCGCTATCAAATTGATCGCCATAGGAATGGCCCCATCTGTTTGGCCCTTATGTGACTCGCCTCGCTCGACACTTCGGTCTCCTCGACACACCAGAGCAGTCCTCTAAACTCACACTAGTCGGCCTGATATCCCCTCAGGGCATTTCGAGTATGACATACATGAGGATGATTGAGCGGCGTCGTGGAGTGGATCTTTCTCAGTACCGATTGTTTCATTCTGACACTCAAAATGAACCCGAGGACTTCACTGATGATGTTCCTCCCTATCACGAGGACCCACTACAGTCCTCAACTTCGAGTTACTAACTTGTTCCTTTTGTTGCTAGCTTCTGAGGAGTATCCACCAAGGAGTTCACTAGCTTCTGTCAGTACTGCGTTCAGAGGTTCGACAGTATTGATGCAACATTGCAGTAGATTTGTCAGCGTTTCCATATTACTCCTCCATCGCCGACGACTCACAATACTGATGCGTCTGATAATGAGGACCATTGAATCCATTTATTTTTTATATTTTTTCTTATTTTTATTTTTTTGTTTATTTGTATTTTTCTAGACTTTTTTCGCTTTTATATTTTGAACTATATTTAATGGTTGTTTCTAATCGAGTAACCCTTTAATCTTCTTCAGCATTGTGTTTATTTTCTTATTAGTTGCTCAAAATCATGCACTACATCTACATTTATCTACAATTCCACTTTTCACTATTCTGGGCATTTCATCTAATATTCAGGGCAGTTTCAATTCTCTCCCTCTCTTATGATATTTTTGTTTCTACTGTGATTATCTATTTTTGTACATTGAGGACAATGTACATCTTAAGTGTGGGGAGGTTATTTATATGATTATTAGAAAATCCCTGAATTATGTCTGGTGTTCAAGTTATTTTCTCATTTTACTATTATAATGAATTCTTATCGATTTTTTATTTTTATTGATATGTTTTAGATTAAATTCATAGGTAATTGTACATTGATTGTTTTAGATTAAACTGCTAAGTTGTTTCCCTAAATTGAGGTATTACCTTGAAGTTTGAGATTTGTAAGATTGATATCAAAAACCATAAGTTTTGTGAGATTTTGAGCCCTTAGAGCATACACTTTTCTTGCTCACTTTATTATTGGTTATAAGTGTGTCCATACTGATTGGTTATTCTAGAACTTGCTTCGATTATACATGTCGAGACCACACCTTTGATTTGATATACTGAGATGATAAAGGTATCTAGGTTTTAACCCACTTATCTCTTAAAGCCTACCTACATAATTAACCCTTAGTGAACCCTTTTGAGCCTAAAACATAGTTTTTCGATCTACCCTTGATATTAACCCATAACTCATTTTTTTTTTGATTCGTTGAGAATTGTTCCCATTTTATTGACTCTCTTTTTGTCGAGATTTGATTTAGTTAGTTGCCTAACTATGTTCTTTTGTTTTAGTTGTTAAATTATCTCTTATTATCCATAATTAAAAAAATAAAAAGAAAAAAAGTGAAAAAAAAATGTACATTTATTTTGATTATTACTAGTTCTATGTTATTTGAGCTTAAACGGTTAATTTCACTTTTTGAGAAGAAGCTCGTGTTATTTTTGATAAGTTTTCAATTGATGTAATTTTTCAGTTTTAGTTTATTTTTCTAGTTTGGCAATTTATCAATTCGATCTCGATTCTAACCCTCTTTTTTAGCCTTTATCCACCCCTTAATAAGCCACATTTCAACCTTTTAAAGACCTTTTGATTCGTGTATCATCTTATTTTATAGTGGTGGAGATTTGATTTCCATGCAAGCCTATGGTAATGACTTTTCATAGTTGACTTTTGAGTGCTTAATTTTTCAACCTTAAACACTTTGAGTGATTTGAGTGAATCTCTAGTGAGGATATCGATTCTTGTCGATTTTGAATTAAAAGTAATTACTTAGATAAGGGGAAATACCTATGTTTTCATGCTTTAAAATGTTCGACTTGGATTGTTTGGATCTGTAAATGCTCTTTTAGTTGAATTATCAATGTATGATATGACAAAACATTATTGATGAAAATTATGAATTGAGAAAGTTTAATTTTTAATTGTAAGTTGAGGATTTTGCTTGGGGACAAGTAAATGCTTAAGTGTGGGAATATTTGATAAGCCATAAAAGTAACATGTTTTAATCCCATTCTTGATGCGTTTTTGGATGATTTATTATTTAATTTAGTGAATTTGATGCTCTTAATCCTTTAATTTCATGTTTCTATACTTAGGAGAGCATAGGGGAGCAAAATGAGCGAAAAACGGGCCAAAATCAGACAAAACGAGCTATTTTTAGGAACCACACAACTTGGGCATTCCCATACGGGTTGAGCACACGCCTGTGTGAGACACATGGGCTGGCCACATGCCCATGTGCCAGCCCGTGTTGATATCGCTCCATGTTTCCCAAACACGCGAAAAAAGCCAATTTTTAGGGTTTTTGAGCATTCTAAAGTCTATAAATACACACTAGAAGAGGATTTAAGAGGGCATGAAGAGAAAAACGAAGAAATTACTCGAAGAACGCCATCAGAATCAACTCAGAAGCAGGATCTCCTTTAAGATTGAAGATCTCTAGTCAACTTCTCTAGAAGTTTTTAGGTTTCTTTATGTTTTGTTGTTTTCCTAATTTTGAGATGTTTTCCTCCCAAAGCATGAACTAAATTCCCTAGATACCTAAGGAAGATGAAACCTATGATGGACCTTGTTATTTAATTTTCTGAATTACATGATAAATACTTGATTTCTTGATCTCAATTATATGTACTTATTTCATGTTTTAATGTTTTCAAGATATTAATTCATGATTGATGTGCTTAATTCAGTGGAGCAAAAGTCCCTGTTTAAGAGTAGATCTAGCATAATTGAGTGGAGTTGCATGCAATCCTAGAAATAGGATGACATAAATCTACTGGATTAGAGTCAAATTTAATAGGGGAATCCAAAGATCGAGTTAATGTGACAATAGGGGTTTTAATTCGAAAGATATTTCAATTAATCAACCTAGAGTCAGTTATTTTTACTCTCGAAAAAGATATTAATATAATTTAGGGATTTATACTGATCAAGGCAAGTGAATAAATTGTTTAATTCAGATTCAGAATAATAAGTGAATTTTAGGTGGATTCTTTCTCGGGTATTGTCTTTCTCATTGGTTTATTCGATTATTTTCTTACTTTATTCTCTACCGAGTTCTTAATAATTAGTTTAGATAATTTTAGATTAAAAATAAACTTCTTCAATTTACCGGCTAGATAATAGAAAGATAGTAAGTACTAGTACTTTTAGTCCTCGTGGATACGATATTCCCTACTCACCATAGCTATACTATTATTCAATAGGTGTGCTTGCCTTTGTCGTGATTTTTGTTAGTTAAGTGAAGCATCATCACCCTTAACCCGCCTCGGTCGTCAGAATAGGGTTACGGAGTATTACCTTACAAGTCAGAACAACAAAGTCATTTAACATTAATTACTTAAAACTTAATACAAGCCTATCAAACAAATACATTTGGGCCATAAATGAGGCCTTCAAGGCCGTAAAAAATAGTTTAGAAGCAATATGGGACTAATTTGAAATAATTTAGAAAATTTGTTTTGAAAAAAAGGGGTCACACAGCCGTGTAGCCAAGCCGTGTGACATAGTCCAGACCATGTGATGCTCAAACAAAGGGACACACGGCCATGTCCCAGCCCGTGTCTTAAACCATGTAACTCACTGAGTTAGGTCACACGGCCGTGTCGTAGGTTGTGTAACTCTTTGACTTGTGACACACCACTGTGTTGCAGGCCGTGTGCTAGACCGTGTAGCTCACTAACTTGAAATAATAAGTGACACACGGCCGTGTGATAGCCCATGTCCTAGGCCGTGTACTCCATAATTTGACCCTACAATCAAGCCATTTTAAGTCTAAAATTTAATTAATCATTCATTCCATTTATACACACATTCAATAGACCAAAACACCATTCAAATACACATAATCATACCAATTCAATCAACCAAATTCTCCTAACCAATATGCCATTCAAAGGCACATCATTTATACCAAAACAACTTTAACCAAAACAAGGCAATATTGCCACACTTCAAGCATAAAACCTAATTCATTTAACTACCTAATGACATTAATTATAACCATTCACATATCATAAAAAACATACCAAAATGACCATATATTACAAGTACTTAAAAGTGACCAAAAGACTTAAACTTGCCTAAGCATTATAAGTCTAACATACAAAATACATACAAAATACATACTCCAAAGTCATATTCATACCAAGTTGTTCATTAGCACAACAACTACCATTGCACAAAAGCCCTATACATGTCATTTATAACCTTGACCAAAATAACTCAAAAACTACCGAAGTGGTTTCTGAATAATGTGATAGATCTCCAACAAGCTTCCAATCGGTTGAGCTTCTGACAATCTTCAAAACAAAGGAAAATAACTACATAAGCCACTAGTGCTTAATAAGCTCATATAATTTCAAACATAACTTACCCTTCTTAAGCTCAATTTATAAAATGCGCATAACACCTTTACCATACTTAAAAGCTTAATATAATCCTACAAGCATCACCAAACTCACAAATTAGTAGGCTCATGTATAATGTATATAGAAAATCAACCCTTTAACACATGGATATTCATGAATATAACATTCATCACATAATCATTTAGTTCCTTTCAATTCATTTGCATTTGTCCAATTTACTTTTCATAAGTTTATAAACAATTATCCATTTGAACACATGCCTTGCCAATTACTTTTACTTACCCGTTGAACCATCTAGAATTACATTGGATACTAGGGAATACTCACACATAGTGTACCTTTCCATTTAACAGTAACTTTTCCTTTTCATTAGTGCTCACATGAGCTGTGAAATAGGCCTGCACACATAAGTTGTGGGTCAGAATGTTAGCTACACAATATTGCTCACACGAGCTGTGGAGAATCTACAACAAATGCAGGACCTCAGCCATCGGTAGGACATTCAAGACCAGCACCCGAAATATGAAATCCTTAATGACATGTCATTCATATCCTAAGAATTCTTAAAGTTCAAATAGGATTATTCATCAGTCAATTACACAATTCGTCAATCTATTTTTATATTCAAGTCAATTTGTAACTAATATAATATAACAGATAATCAATCAAACTATCATTAATAAGATTATAATTCATACGAACTTACCTCAACAACTATGATTGCAATAACAAAGTTGAAGTCCAGTCCAAAACTTTAGCTTTTCCCCGATTTAAGTTCGGTTGTTGTTTATCATGATCTATATACATAATTTCATTCAATTAAGTACTTCAAATAACTTCAAGTATTCAATTCAATCAATAATTCACATTTTCATAAAATTATAAATTTACCCTCCTATTTTAATTTTTTGCAAATTAGTCCTTAAACTCGCAACTTGAAATTTAACCATTTTAACCTAAACCCATGTTAACCGGTTCTAATAGGGATCTTGAACAGCCCATAATTACCAACATTTCACATTAAAACCAATGGATTTTACACTTTCAACAATGCAATCCCTAATTCCAAATTCATCAAAAACCACTTAACAAAACAAGTTTGTTTAACAACCAAGATTAATAATCTATCAATTAACATCAAAATACATTCAAACTCAACTATGGAAAGTCCCTCAACCTTTAACAGTTTTGCAAATTAACCATCAGGCTAAGTAGATTAAGCTAAAACGAGCTCAAAAAACATAAAATCAATAAAAATGGAACTTGAATACATACCATGCAAGGTAAAACTCCACGACCGAAAGCTTCTCCCTCTTTTCTAATGACTAATCAATTTTTGAGTGTTCAAATGAAGAAGATGACCACATTTTCTTAGTTTATTTTAGTTTTAATTTTTAACTTACTATTTTATCCATTTTAAAATCACATAATTACAATAAAACCTATCCATGCACATCCAAAAACTTTAAATGTGGTATATTTATCAACTATATCCTTCAATTTATACTTCTAAAGCCATTTAATCCATTTAATTAATAGAAACCATCTTTTGCATCATTTTTCAATTTAGTCCTTTTTACCTAATTAACCAATTAAACTTCAAAATTTCTTAACGAAAATTTAATACTACCTTAAATTAACCCTATAGACATTAAATAAATATTTAAAATAATAACTCACTTGTTGGAGTTGTAGTCTTGAAACTACTATTTCCGGCACCACTAAAAATGGGTTATTACATCCTCTCCTCTTTTTAAACTCTCAGTTGCTATTTATGAGCTACCATACTTTTAAATAGGTTATTCTTTAAAAAAAAATCAACGTTGATACTTTTAACCAGAATAGTTAGTGGTGCCAAGGGGCAAAGCAAAGGCCTTGGGCCTCCTTGGTTAAATGAAGTAGTTTCAATTTTAGTCTCTCTTTAACCACTTGATTAATAATAAATTTGTTAGTACAAATCTTCTGTGAGGAAAATCTCGAACACACGAATATAACTCAAAAAAAATGAAAAAATAGGGCAAGGCTTCAAGGCATGTATCAAGGCACTATCTTTAAGGTTATATTCGCCCCCACCTAATTTGGTGTGCAAAAGAGTTTCAAACAAATTAACCTCGAGAATACAATGAAGCCAATGACTATTTATGTTTTGCACTGACGAGAATAGTCCACTAAACACTGAGTAATGTATAACAAGAAACTCAATTTCTACAAAGAAATTTTTGTAGTAATACATTATAGAATAATCTAATAATATTAGAAAATGAATGAAGGAAAGAAATAATTTTAGAATTTGTTGGTGTGATTTCCAAATGAAACCTCATTTCTATTTATAGGAATTTTCATGTCTCTTCATAGAGACATCTTTCAATAGGTGCCTTTTACGAATAATAGTATATTAAAAAGACATATAATTATTCATCTAATATTATAACTATTCAAGTAATATAGTTTGAATAGTTATAATTCTTTTCAAAAATCAAGTGATATAAATCTTGACCAATGACCAAAAGATATATCTTTTGATTAATTACACCCATTCATTTATAGTTTTTGGAACACTATAATATTTGAAAATGTTCCAACAAAATTTATATTTTAGTCCCTCCAAAAAATTAATTATTTTAGCTTCAACCCTTCCTAAAATTTTAAAATTCTATCTCGGCCTCTTCAAAAAAATTGTCTACACCTTTGTATAGTATTAATTATTAAAACCAACTAATGATAGTAAAAGGACCAAGTTATGTCAAAAAAGTAAAAGAATAACCCTCAATTTTAAGTACAATAGAGAGATCAAAACTATAATTTGACCTAAAAGTATATCTATTTTAACCTATGGTTGTATGGCATCACACAATTTTTTTTCGTGTTTATATTTATAAACGAAAAGCACATTAAATATAAAATAGTTAAATGGGAAAATATTTACTACACTCTCAATGGAATTTTTTAGACTCCACAAGTAGGGCTAGGGGGTTGACAAGTGTCTTATAGGGTGTAGTAAATTATTAAAAAAATATATATTAAAAAAAGAGAGACGCGTGATAATTTTTTAAAGCTGCTTGTGGAATAAAAAATTATATTGTTAGTGTACCAAATACTAAAGCTACTTAAATATAGAGTTTGTATCTATTAAACGGTTGATATATAAATCTAAATATTATCAGTGAATCTCATGATAACACCTCATTATTAAACATTAAGAATTAATAAGAATTAGGGTTTTTTTTCCTTTTATATTCTAATAGAGACGTGATAAAGATGAGGCGGATGAATGCGAAAGTGGATCGTAAAGTTTGTCAAAGTCGCAGATTTATCCTAGATCTCTAGACGAACGTAAACTGAAATGAAAAACAACGGAAATAGGCTAGTTGTCACAAACGAGAGTCAAATGAAATTAAAACAAAAGAAAGATGAGTCAGCTGATAAAGAGAACGAATTAGGGTTTCTTGGATGGAAAAAAAAACCATCCTTGGACCTTAAGAAAAAGCCCTAACCAGATCTAGAAAAACAAAACACAAATAAATTTGTTAGAAGTGATTTTAAAGACAAAAGCAAACTATTTTGGGCAAGAATGTTTGAAAAAATAAGAAAAGATTAAAACTCCTAATTTTGATGTGTTTCTTCATGGAACAAGATAGGAGAACATCTTTCTTGAAGCAACTTTAACCTAGAATGAAAATCAATAAAATCAGCAAGCCAAAACAACAAGAACTAACTTGAATAAGCAAGAAACAATAAATTAAGGACAGAAAATAGAAGATGACATCCTAAGAAGCCTTGGAAACATTAAGAATCTACAACTCCTTTTAATGGCTCTAATTTCCCCTCCAAGAAAAAGATCTTGGCAAGAAAAAGCTTGAAGATGATTCCCATAACATGAAAGATTGTTAAAACAATGTCTAAAAGAAACTCAAGAGCAATTCTTAAATAAAAACTCAAAGAGAATTATTATGAACTCAAAAAAAAAACATAAATCAATTGTGTTTATAAGGGTGGACGCTCATACTACTTATAGTCCCCAAAAATAAGTTTTCTTAACCCTAATGGAATAACTAACATGACAATTTATCAAATAAAAAAAACAAAATAATTATAAGTGTGGACTTTTAATGGGAATTCAGCCAAATAAATTAAATAGGCTCATTGGCATGAATTCTTACATGATGATTCACCTATTAAAATAAAATTTCACCTATAGTTTAAATATTTTACAATTTCGGCAACTTTGATAATTTGGCCTGATAGTCAATTAAATTACTTTCCAAACTTCAAGATGGGCTTGTAGACATTTTAATGGGTCATTTTTTCAAGAACTTGGTCTTGTGATCTATTTGCTCCCGAAATTGGCTAGTTTAAGGTCGTACATGAATCTAATGTGCCTTGGCTGCAAGATTTGGTTTCTTGGACCAAGATTTCCAAGATTTGAAATATTGATTTTCTTGATTATTAAAATTGTCTAAAATAACAAAATTGGACCAAGATTCAGTTTCTTGATTTCTTGAAAACAAGAAAACAAGAAAGTGAATCTTGATTTTCTTTTTCGGTCGTATGCACATCTAGGGCCTTGGTAACGAAGTCTTGGATGGTCTCATTCAATCTTGCTCGGATTTGCTTGGACTTCGACCTTGTTATTGAGCCTTGAGGAAATTTGATCCCATCATGTTCATGAGTCTGATTTTGAGCCTTGAGTCGCATCATTACGCCTGCAGTGGGTGGGTCCATCACCGATGGAAAGTAGCGATGACTCGACTCAAGGATCGGCTGCGATAAAGCTATTGAATTCAATCACAAAATTTTGATACCTCTAAATGAGATCCTCCACCACTTCTTTCTCTGATTTCACAACCAGTTCGTACCATAACGTGTTGTCGTAAGTTATAATTCCTCTGACCTTTACTAGTTTCAACGTCAGCTCATGGAATTTTAGGTAATCACTTTTGTATGCATTTACAAATACGAAACTAAAGCTCCCTTCTTCACTCCACAAAGTTTGAAAAGAGTTATGCTATCTCAATTTTAGAGTGTTCGATACAATATATATTTAATAGGGATATAGATGTAGACATTTTTTACCCAAACTTGAGAATCTAATCTAAATTAAAACTCAACTCAAGCTGTTTTGATTATAAAAAATCAACAATTTTGATACATCCTGCTTGAAAATTGAAACTAATACTAACTAGAAATAACTTGAATTTGAAATGACTTATACCATAAATGATCTGAACAAGTAACTCGAAATGACACAAACCTAAAGTTAGCAAAACCCAACATGATCTGAACCTATAACAACTTGACCTAAAAACCCCGTCTTTAAACCTGAATAATACGAACTCAAACCAACCTAAATCCAAAATTATCAATTCTAGATTAACTTGACACAAAAGTAATTTGACCCACCCAATTGACAAGTCTAGATATAATTAAATTTGTAAATAGGTTAGGTTGAATTACGAAATGATAGGATTGAACCTAGGTAAATCCCAAATCAAATGACCCTAAAAGCCCATTTTTCTAAGAAATAATTTTATATTAATTAAGTTTAAATTAAATAATATTTTATTTATTAAAATGTATAAAAAAATACTTACATTTTTTTTTTATAAAATCATCTAAAACTAAAAAGGCATATGAGGGGAAGAACTCAATCTTATGCTGCATTCCGGCTTTCTTAATAGACGATGCCCCTACCTCGAATGCTTCTTTATCAGGGTCAATTGTTATAACCTGCCAAAAAAAATTGTTGATTTTATTATTATTATTAGGTTCAATTGTGCTTAAAAATTAATCAATACAACATATTTTTCACTAATAAAATAATTAAAATTATGTTTAAAAAAAAACAGCATTGAGTGCATTGAGAGACATAAACTTTTTCATGGTCTAATTATTGATTTAAAATTTGAAAGACTTTAGACAAAAAATATAAGCCTATTTAAAATATAGATTAGACTCGAACTTGAACATTTAAGGTTTGGCCAAACCTGTTTTTAAGTTTGTAATGTTTTACATTTTGTTATTTTTATATGTTAATTTATAGTAATATATAATAATATTATAATGTAAATATTTAAAAAATGTTAAGATGATTATATATAAAATTTTAATAAATAAGAAATATAGAAAATTATTAAAATAAATTATAAATATATAAATATATATATTTAAAATGGGTAGGCCTAAAGTGAGCTTAGATTAACCATTTAACATGTAAGATTTTCACGCTTCACCTTGAGTTGATTATTTGTTTGTATAAAATTATAGAGTAAAATTTTTAAGGTTAAGATATACTCTAAATCACTATAAACTTTGTATATTTGAAATATAATCTCCTATTTTTATTTTTAAAAAATTATCTCCTTTTAAATCTTGAATTTAAAATTTTAAATCTAATTGTTACCACTATTGAACTTCTTTTATTAAATTTAAAGGTGTGGCATTTCAAAATTAAAAAAAAAATACTTAGTAGTCATGTAAAAATAAAAGTAAAGTTGAAAATGTTAGAATGTTTTTATTAAAATAGTGTTTATAAAAAATTGACGTTAATTGAAATCGTTAACAATATTAAGTATATAAATTAACTAATGATATTATAAAATAAATTAACTAAATTATGTTTAAAATTAATGTATACAAATTAAATCTAAAATTTAAACCTACATAGAGACTAAATTAGAATTTGACATTTTCTATGTAACCTAAAAATAGGTGGATAGGAACTGTATTAACATTATGTATTTAAAAAACTGGACACGTGTTAAAAACCTTTTATATATATTATATTAGTTTTCTTACTCATCCATATGTATATTCTTAAATTACTATGATATAAAATATAAATGGATTAAAAATTACAGTGATATATTGCACGCCCAACGTATAAAAAGATATAAAATTTGTGATTAAATTTTGATATTAAAATTGTTTCAAAATTTAATATATTACCAACATTTACATACTATTAATTAATTTTTTATGAAACAATATATCAAAGAATATATATATAAATATATATTGACATGAAAAGAAAATTAAAATACAATAACATAAAAAAATATAAACATTATATAAATAACTGAATTGCTCAAAATTTATATAAAATAAATTTACTAATATATTAAAATCTATATAAATATAAAACACTTAAAATATGATTGTAATATATACAAAATGAATACATAAAATACGTATTTTGCCATTAAAGTTCACTTTAAGGGCCAATCATTTACCCCATTCACTCACACTATTCTCACGCTAGTTGCTTCTTTGTAAAGTTTAGAACTTTTTCATCCATGCTCCTCATCCTCATGTCTAACATGTTAAGCCTTGTACTATTTTTTAATAAAAATATTTCTTTTTTTAATAAAATTGTTCACCTTGAAATTAACAATTTATGAACTTGATTTTATTAATTTTACTTGTAATGTTACATTTGATATCTATATTTCATAAAATGCCTAATGTTGTACTTATATTTTAAAAATATCTAATGTATTTGAACTATCCATACGTGTTTTATTATGATATTTATACTTATAAAATGTTCAATGCAGAACATATACTTTGAAAATATTCAATGTGGTACTTAAACAATTAATATGTGTTATTATGGTTACATAATTTAGTAAACTGCTAAACTAGTTAACGAAAATCCGATATGTAAAATTGTTTTTGATTATCAAGTCCGTATGAATAATATAATATTATGTGAAAAAGTAAATAAAAGAAAATTAAAACAAATATATAAGAATTCTGTTGATAAAAAATAATAATAATTATTAAAAAATCAATTAAAATTATTATTTCAGATGGATTTTTTTAAGAAAATTACTTTTTACTTAAATGGAGAAGATGCCATTTTATTTAGGTTTAGCATTTACATTTTTTTATTAATCACGTGTTAAGTTTTTTATTTTTCAATCCTTTTATTTTATTTTATTTAGCTTTTCACGTAATATTATATTATTCATGTAGACTTGATGATTTAGAAAAAAATTTCTCTATGTTAAAATTACATTTGTTGGTTTAGCAATTCACTAATAATGTTAGCAATGACTACTATAATAAAATATATATTGATAGTTTAGGTACCACATTAAATATTTTAAAATACATGTACCACATTTTACATTTTATAAAAATATAAGTACCATAACAAAACACATATTAATAGTTCAAGTACCACATTTAACATATTCAAAGTATAGATATTATATGTGACATTAGACACCCTGTTATAATAACAATTCACGTTAAATGCCTAAAATTTGCTTCATAGATATTTTGGTTGTTGCTATAATTAAAATTAAATTTACAATATATAAAAATCACACTTTAGCAACTAGCATTTTAGTTTTTCCAATAAAAAGTTTGATTCATATATTTCTAGGACTGAGTTGTAAGTTTTAGAACTTAATAGTTTATATATTACAATAACTTAATTTTAATTATATTACTTTTTAATAAGCCAAATTTATATTTTTCCTGATAAATTATTTAAATTATTTTAAAAGGCTTAAATAAAAGAATGTAATTAAATTATATCATTTTCTCAAATTTGGTATTTTTTTTTTAGTTTTGAGCGATGCTTAAATTATATTCTATTACCCAAAGTGGTATCTAAATTTTGGGTAGTGCCGAGAGAGCTCATAGGGCCCCGACCTGACCCCTAAAGTAGGAAATTTCTTTTTATTCCCTTCATAATTTATAAAATTTTAATTTAATGATAGTAAAATTATACTTTGATCACCCAAAAAATAGAATTTTGATTTAATTATTTAAAAATTATAAAAATTTAAAATATTAAAATGATAAAATTGTATTTTATTAATAAAAAATACATAACTTAATTCTGCCCCATTAAAAAGATTTTCTACCTTCGCATTTGCCTAAATAATAACATTTTCTCAAGTTGTTATCGAATTGTTTTTTTTTTGTTACAAGTGGTACTTAAATTATACTTTGTTATCTAAAATGGCACATAGACTATACTTCACTCAAATTACCTCAGCTATTAAAAAAAAAAAAAAACTCTTAGCCAATAATTTTGTAACATGTGACACTTTTAAGTGTTTTTTTTTTGTGTAAAATTTTTACCAAAATTATTTCTGAAAAATATATTGATTTTCTGAAAAAAATTTAATGTTTGGATGAATCAAATATAATATTAATGATAAATTTTTCGTAATTGATTTAAAGAAAAAGTCTGATTATTAATTAATTAAATTAATAAATAACATTGATTTGAAATTATATTTTCTATAATAACATAAAAAGCTAAAATTTAAGTAATATGTATAAAATTTGTAATATAATTAGAAAAATAACCAAAAGCATAAATTGAAGAAAATACCATAATCACGTGGCTCATAGAAATATAATCAAGCAACAATGTCTAAGTGCATAATTAGAGATATATTGAAATTGTCCATAAGCATACAATTTTCAATATAGGAACTACATTTAAACAGCCAAATTAAAATATGGTAAAACGTTGAAGCAAAATTTTATATATTACATAATAAAGGTAAATATTATAAATTAAAAAATAAATTGACCTTTAAAATGGATTTACAGCAAATCTCAATCCAATTTATAAATTAAAATTTTGATTTATTTTATAAGTTTTTTTTCAAACTCGATTAGCAAATTTAATCGAAAATTACTTGTTTGGTTTATTATTATAAATTTAATTTAAGATCAACTTATTAGCACTTAATAGGAGACCATTTTGAATTTTTTTATTTTTATTCAATAAATAAAAATGATCAACTGATTTAAAAAAAAGCTTGGGTTGAGAAAATAATTGAAATTGAGGTTTAAAAATGAAAAAAAAACTCATTTTAATTTATATTTTGTCATCAAAAACAGAGTTTAGATGAGTTTTAACGAGTTATTAAATTTTCTGTCACTATAGTTTTTTGTTTTTTTGTTCAATACATCACTAGAGTTCTTCAAGAGAAAACAAGAGAAATATGTTTATTATATATATATATATATATATATATATATATATAAAAACGCTTAAGAAAATGATATTAAACCTTTTGGATTTTTAATTAAAAATGATATGTGTTACGAAATGATTAATTAAAAGATTTTTTAATGGCTGAGATAGTTTAATTAACAAAATATAATTTAAGTATCAATATAAATAACGACAAATTTGATTTAATCTTTGTCTAATTTGGGCTATCTAGTGAATTATGTTCAAGAATCTTAATACTAATAAAGAAATTTTAATATATATTTGTTTTAATTAGTACTGATTTTGATTTCTAGCTTGAGCACAAATTGCTGGATTTAAAATAAAAAGCGAGAATGAAATTTATCTTTTAAAAGATAAACAAGTATAATCGAGTAAATTAAATCATATAAGTTTTATCTTAAATTGAGCTCAAACTTTAAAATGAAACTCAACTAAATTTTTAACTTTAAATATAAAACCCGAGCTTGAAGACTCAAATTTCAAATTGACAAAACTCAAGCTTCTAAAAACTTCAGTTACATCCCTAATTTTGACATCATTGTCAAAGTTTTCTGATTCACGGATATCAATAATTAGAAATCAATCCCTCATATTTTAAAAAGAAACAAAATGTGAGAGCCTGTAACACTAATATGAAATGGTTTAAGAGTCTACTTGTAAAATAAATAAACTAAGAACATGCTGTATATTATAATATTGCCAAATAATAAAAAGTAATTTGGAAAAATTAATATAGAAATTAAAAAAACCCAAAACCCGAAAGGTTCTTTCAATGCTTTGAAGCTTTCGCAGCTCGTCTTCTTTTGGAATTATTTTGCTTTTTTCAACGATTTCAGGTCTTTTAATTAACTTGAATTTTCTATTATTTTTTGAACATTTTTTCTTCTTTCATTTATCGATCAGTTTCTCTTTTGATTATCTCTTAACTTGTGATGGAATGGTTTTTTATTTTTTATTTTTTTGGTTCCAAATTGATGAATTCGTCTTTTAATTTTGGGTTAGATTGGATAGATTGGCTTTGATTTTTAAAGGGCTTTTCAGAAATGTTAAGTTTTCGGTTTAGTTACCGAGAAAATTTTCTAGTGCTTAAAGTTATTATTTTTAAAGATTATATATTGGGAACTTGTTGTAATTTGTGGGGTTTTGATGATTGAGCTAAGGACTATAGAATGTTGGTGATTTTGAGCTGAAACTTGAGCTAATTATCTAATTTGAACATTTTGTTTTGCAGATTCTGGCTTTTAGGGTTTTACGATGAATGAGAGAAAGACGATTGATCTTGAACAAGGATGGGAGTTTATGCAAAAAGGAATTACAAAGTTGAAGAACATTTTAGAAGGCTTGCCAGAGCCGCAATTTAGCTCCGAGGATTATATGATGCTTTATACGTATCCATTCGAAGTCATTTTGTTGAGTATTATATGTGTGTGTGTTAATTTATTACAAACATTACAATTTTAGTTTGTTATGTGCTATGGTACTCGGACTTGGGACTAAGCTTCCGATATGGTATGTTCGTCATGGGTATGTTAAAAAATTTCCAAGCTATTTCATGTTTGAGAGGTCATATTTCTACACTCGTATTTGAATATGTGTCACACAAGGTGTTAGACGAGGGTATTTTAAGTAATATGAAGAGTCAAAACAACCATGGTTATGAGTGGTTTTGTTTAATGTATTCCACAAATTATATCTCCACACATCAGACACAGATTTCGGACTATAGTAGTTTTAGCAAAAATGAAGAGTCAGAACAACAATGGTTATAAGTGTTTTTGTTTAAATTGTTTTTTCATGTATTTAGGTCATATTTTCACATCCATATGTGTCGGATGTGGGTTAGACAAGGGTAGTTTGAGCGAAATCAAGAGTCGGAACAACAATGGTTTTGAGTGTTATTGTTTCACATTTTTTCATTCTTTTGGAAGGTCATATCTTCACATCCATGTCCAAAAACGCGTCGCGCATGAGTCAGACAAGGGTACTTTGAGCAAAATAAAGAGTCGGAACAACAATGGTTATGGGTGTTTTTGTTCCATTTTTTCATATAATTGGAGGTCATTTTCCATATCAGTGTCTGATTATGTATCAAATGTGGGTGTCAGAAAAGGATACTTGGAGCAGAATAAAGAGCCAGAGCAACAGTGTTTATGAATATTTTTGTTGCAGCCCTTAACCTTTATTTACAGAACAATTTACAATATGTGTACCCAAAAGCCTCCTCATGACTATTCTCAGCAGTTGTATGATAAGTATCGAGAATCCTTTGAAGAGTACATCACTTCAACAGTGAGTCATTAGAATGTGGCTTTGGTTTTTGTTGTAATTATTTTGCTTATGTTTTTTAGATTTTGTTTGAACTTAAAAATATGTACTTTATGGTGACGTTTTTCTTGTTTCTTTGGGAATTGTTAACTACTTCAAGGGGTTAATTCTTAACAATAAGCATAAGCTAGTTGAAATTTGTGCATTAGATGAATCAAATGCCTTGGATTTCTGTTTTTTGTTATGATTTCTTTAGAAGGGGTGATCACTTCTTTGCGTTTATTGGTAGTGTAGAAAGCTATGTTTCTTGGAATTGGGTGTGAGTGCCGGATACGGTATGTACCTAGCACAGGTATGGTTAGACTGAAAAGCTGTTCCAGTTATTAGAGAATCCTTGGAGATCATATTCCCATATCCATGTGTTGGACACTAGTGTTAGACATGGGTACTTCAAGAAACATGAGTCTGAATAATATAGGTAGAAAGTGCCTTGCCATTATATATATGGAAATTTGTGTATCCATATCATATTCATGTTTATTGCATCGTGACCTTGTTTGAGGTATTCTATATTTTTATACATTTTGATATGTTAATAATTCGTATGATATAGATTTTGAAACTTTTTTGTGTTTGTGTTATGTTGTGTTTTATATTTTTTTCCATATCGTGTCTAATATTGCTAGGTCTACTTACCAACTCCTCACCCTGTGTTACTCGGATTTGAGTGTGAGTTTTGGATATGGGTGTGTGCCCAACATGGGTATGGTCAGATTTTTAAAGTTTTTCATGCATTTGGGGGATCTTGACGGTCATATCCTCATACTTGTGTAATGGACATGGATACTTAAAAAAAAAATGAAGAATTAGATCAACATAGTCCTCACCCCAACCACAACTAGAATCTGTTCGCTGCCTTCATTTAAGTGAAAAAATAAGTTGCTTTGAAGGCAGGTTTTAAGCCATTGAAGGAAGTGAAATCATTTTAGTTAAGCAAGTAATATTGCTGAAAAAAGAACAGATTGGCATTTATATATTCCGCTCCTTGTTGAACATTGTGTTAATTGTGCTATATCTTTTCATTTTGATTCTTTAGTAATACAATTCATAAAATATATCCTCTGTAGGTACTTCCTTCTTTACGAGAAAAGCATGATGAGTTTATGTTGAGAGAGCTGGTCAAAAGGTGGAGTAATCATAAAGTAATGGTTAGGTGGCTTTCTCGGTTCTTCCATTACCTTGATCGGTACTTTATTGCTCGGAGGTCACTACCTCCCCTTAATGAAGTTGGACTCACGTGTTTCCGAGAACTGGTATGGGCGGATAGGATGTACTTGCCATAATCTTGTCTTCTTTTTTTTTTTTTCCCTTCTATGTAGAGTAACATTGGCATCTTATATGCTAGGAATAAAAAGCCGGACCAGATCAGCCGGTTCACCTGGTTGAAACAGGAACTGGTGGTCAGTCTGATCCAATAGGTATAAAAAGGTAGATAGACGTTGAACTTGTCAATAAGTGGTTCAACAACAAAAAAATTGGTAAAAAGCCGGATCGGAGGAGTAAAAGACTGTTTCTATATATGTATCAAAATTTTATTTGTAATTACTGAGATTTAAGCTATTAATATATTAATTTTATATTAAAAATATTAACTTTAAGCTAAATGCGCTTTTCTGTTAAATTTTATCTATTTTTATAATTTACTTTACATTGAATAAGTGTTTAAAGTTTTTAAACATTAAAAACTCAAGAAAATATCAAACCAATCGCGGTTGAACTGATTGAACCTACTGAATTGGGAACTGGAGGTCTGATTAGTTCGATCTCCGGTCTGGTGTTCTTTTAACATTGCTTATATGATAACATTCTCTGGTTTAGGTTTACCAAGAGCTAAATGCAAAAGTGAGAGATGCTGTAATTTCTCTGGTAAGTTCAATTTTCTTTTTCGCATTAGTTGTGCACCTTCCATTTTTGACCCAAATAACAGTAACAAACATCCTAATCTCAAACCAGATCGATCAAGAACGTGAAGGTGAGCAGATTGATCGCGCTTTGTTGAAGAACGTTTTATATATATTTGTTGAAATTGGAATGGGGCAAATGGATTACTATGAGAATGACTTTGAGGCTACTATGCTCAAAGATACTGCTGCCTACTACTCGAGGAAGGCTGCAAATTGGATCGTGGATGATTCTTGTCCAGATTACATGTTGAAAGTATATATATGATTATATGGTCATTATTATTTAACTTTTGCCACTCAAATAGTATCTAATTGTTCGTTTTGCTTTCGTATTTCAGTCCGAGGAATGTTTAAAATGTGAGAAGGATAGGGTCTCCCATTACTTGCATTCTAGTAGTGAGCCAAAACTGCTTGAGGTTGGTATTTTCTTTTATAATACGAACAAATTCACCCTTCACCCTTTGGTCTTGGATGAAAACTTTTTTCTAAAAATGTTTATATATGTTCTTTTTTCTTTTATAGAAAGTTCAACATGAGTTGTTATCTGTATGGGAAACCCGACTTCTCGATAAAGAGCACTCCGGCTGTCATGCATTGCTCAGAGACGACAAGGTGCTTACCGGATTTATTAGTTATTGATTTTAATGCTTAATATATTATTAATTAACCATTGATCACCATTCTGTTTCAACTTTTAGGTGGATGATTTGTCAAGAATGTTTAGACTCTTTTCTAAAATTCCTCGAGGCTTAGATCCCATATCAAGCATTTTCAAACAGGTTAACTATTTCTTAGCTTCTCCACAGATTAAGTTATTATCCCTTTTCATTTATTCATCCTTTACGTAATATTTCCATTCTTTCACCATTTGAAATACATGATCTCATTTCCGATGCCAGCATGTTACTGCTGAAGGCACAGCTTTGGTCAAACAGGCTGAGGATGCTGCAAGCACCAAAAAGGTATGCATTTTTCTTGTCAGTCTTTCAGCTTATGGTATAAAAATCTGATTAAGAATCTAATGAAGATATCACTTTCTTTTTCTTAAAAAATCTCTGATCATATCGAAATGTTTTCTCCCTTAAATAGGCTGATAAAAAGGATGTCGTTGGCATGCAAGAGCAGGTAAAATCTTCACTTGTTCTACATAGCTTTTGATCGGATCAAAGTATGGAAGTTGATTTTTTACTTCTATCTTTTGTGGTTTTCAGGTTTTCGTGAGGAAAGTGATTGAGCTGCATGATAAGTACCTAGCCTATGTGAATGATTGTTTTCAAAATCATACTCTCTTTCACAAGGTTCGTAATAAATAGTGTTTCAAAGACAAAGTTTTCAAGATACATCCCATGATTTGTTGTATTTTCTCTAGGCTCTCAAGGAGGCTTTTGAAGTCTTTTGCAATAAGGGTGTTATTGGAAGCTCAAGTGCAGAGCTACTTGCCACTTTTTGTGATAATATTCTCAAGAAAGGTGGCAGTGAGAAATTGAGTGATGAAGCAATAGAAGAAACACTTGAAAAGGTTTGTTGTGATGGTACTTCGGCTTTATATGTTTTTTGAAGCACTTGTGTCCAGCTCATACTCAGACATAGGTATGGGGATATGATCCTCCAATGACCCTCCAATTACATGGAAATCTCTGAACATTTTGAACATTTGTATGTGTCCACATACCCATGTCTAAACTTGCACAGTTGCACCCTGAGTCCAAGTAACATAAGTTTGTCAGGCTGTACTTCAGTGTTCCATCTACTACTTGAATACTTGTTACATTTAACATTGTAATCTTTTCGTTGTAAATTTTCAGGTTGTGAAGCTACTTGCTTATATTAGTGACAAAGACTTGTTTGCTGAATTCTATCGGTAAATATTGTGCTTCTAAGAAGATGGAATTTATTTGGCTTGTAAAATCTAAACTTATTTCATTTTTGTGAATTATTGTTCATAGGAAAAAGCTTGCTCGAAGGCTTCTTTTTGACAAGAGTGCTAATGATGACCATGAGAGAAGTATATTAACAAAGCTGAAACAGCAATGTGGTGGTCAGTTCACCTCAAAAATGGAGGGAATGGTCGGTTGCCATTTATCATCTTTTGTGAACTGAAAACTTTTTATTGTTATCTCCAAATGATCTTAATTTCTCAAACAAATCTTACTCAAAACACTTCTTTGTTCTTCAGGTTACAGATTTGACATTGGCAAGGGAAAACCAGGCAAGTTTTGAGGAGTACTTGAGCAATAATCCGAACGCAAATCCAGGGATTGACTTGACAGTAACTGTTTTGACTACTGGATTTTGGCCAAGTTACAAGTCTTTTGATCTCAATCTTCCTGCTGAGATGGTATGTTCATAAATGTTGCAAAAAGAGTTGTTTTTCAGCTCACAACTTGCCCGTTTAAGTTTACCAGAAGTTACTAATATAAATTTCTTTCTTTTATATCCTTTTTTGTCCGTGAAACTCTTGTTAGGTCAAGTGTGTTGAAGTTTTCCGGGACTTCTACCAGACAAAAACCAAACACCGCAAACTTACTTGGATATATTCTTTGGGCACTTGTAATCTTATTGGGAAGTTTGAACCAAAGACGATGGAGTTGATTGTCACAACATATCAGGTAATATTGTTTTCTTTGTCCTCTCTAAAGTTGAAGAATCCTTTTTGCTAACACCAAGTCTTCATGGTTATAGGCCTCTGCCTTATTGCTGTTCAACTCCTCAGATCGCCTGAGCTATTCCGAGATCATGACACAATTGAACTTAACGGATGATGACGTAATTAGACTTTTGCATTCGTTATCTTGTGCGAAATATAAAATCCTTAACAAGGAGCCAAGCACAAAAACCATCTCTTCCACTGATCATTTTGAATTCAACTCCAAGTTTACTGATAAAATGAGGAGGATCAAGGTTATGTTTTAATGAAGAAACCTACCAATATCTGGTCTAACTCACCTTTCCACTCAACGATTTTGACTAATGTGATTTTTTCTTTTAACATTCAGATTCCTCTTCCCCCTCTGGATGAGAAGAAGAAAGTAATCGAAGATGTTGACAAGGATCGACGATATGCCATTGATGCCTCAATTGTACGTATCATGAAGAGTCGGAAAGTTCTGGGTCACCAGCAGTTGGTTATGGAGTGTGTTGAGCAATTGGGCCGCATGTTCAAGGTTCATATACAAATCTTTTCCTCTTATATGACATCTTCGTGACATCTTCATGAGTGTCTTCTGTTAAATTCTTCCTTTACATAGCTTTGTTAATTACATTTTGCAATCGCAGCCGGACTTCAAGGCCATTAAAAAGCGAATAGAAGACCTGATTACTCGAGACTATCTTGAGAGGGACAAAGATAACCCCAATACATTCCGGTATTTGGCATGATGTGACCTAGTCATTATCCTGTGACAAAGCAGTGACTGTTGCCGCTGCAAATAACTCGAAGCAGCTGGATATGATTGGTTCGTGACGAAAGTTGCATACACATAATGAGATGCTGCTGAGATGCTTGTACAGTAGGAGCCAGGTATGGCCAAGTTCTATAAACTGTGAAATTCGAATCTGAATCTGAATCAAAACCGAAATCGGAATCAATCTCATATCATCGTAGTTTCTTATTACTGCAAAATCCCATTTTATGACTTAGTTTATGCTTATTTGTTTTGCCTCCTCTGTTCCACCAACCAAGCCAAGAAAAAGGAAAAAAGAGAGTGTATTTTAGTAAACTCAAAGCTCCATCATGAATGTAAGTTTAAAATATGTTTGGATTTTTTCCCCGATTATGTTGAATGCAGCCAGCTGTTTTATGTTATGGTACTTGAGTTCTTATGTGATTTCCGTTTTGGGTTTTTTATGTGATTATATAAGGAAAATGAAGAGTTGAGATTTACATTTTATATTTTTTATATTTAGGAATTAACATACAATAATTATAGATTAAAACTCAAGATTTGTAATACCCAGATTCTCGATTATGTCATCTTTCATTAGGAAAGAAATATTAGAAAAAAGATTTGAGTTTTGATAAATATATCTCATTATACATTTAATTTTGGGATTTTATTAAGGTGAATTACACAGATTTTTCAACTATTAGTAAATCTACATTTTATATTTTGATTATTTAAGTTATAAATGGATCATTGAACTATTTAAAAGTTACTATTGAAGTTATTTAGTGGACCGTTAAGTTGTTAATGGATGTTAATATTTGTTACAGGGTAGATGTTAACTCAATATTTGTTATAGAGTAAATACCACCTAAGGTTAAAGGTTACTTGATGATTAATAAGTTTACATTTTGGCCAAAAGTTACAAATTGAATTGTTCTAAAGTTTTAAGGGTTTGAGAAACTCTTTCACAATTGTATTTCAGTAATTTTATTGCCGTCCGGTCTCTTTGGGCAATGAAACACACCAAATTAGAGTTTTTCTCTCCTCTTTCAATTTTATGATTTAATTTTCCTTGAAATGGTTTCAAATTTTGTTGATTTAAACTTGAAACCTTAAAGGAGAAGCTCAATCTTTGCCCACTGTCGTCAAATAGCCATCTGACTTTGGTATGTTTTTTTTTCTTAGCGAGGCTTTCTCCTTGACCTTTTGGAATGAGTTTCTTGATATTTTGATCCTCTTCTCTTTGATTTTATTCTATCATTTTGATTTTGTAGGTTCTTTTGGGGCTTGGTGAAACATTAGACTTTCGTTTTTTTTAATTCGCTTTTTATATGTTTTGATTGCGGGTGTGGTGACATTTGGTTGTTGGTTCGGGATAAGGGTGTGAGAATAGTTTGATTGTGGTTTTTCTTGGATTATGGTTTGGTCGAAGAAGAAATGGTGAGTGAGTTCAGAATGAAGGATTATCGAGTTGGTTGAGTTTAAACTGATGCATGGGGTTTACAGTGACTTTATTAAGGTTTGGGGTTGAGTTATTATCAATATTGTTTGGATTATTAGATTAGGGAGTAATGGTACAAAGATGGAGTGATTAAAGTGTAAATTTGTAAATTTACTAATAGTTCAGTGACCAATTTATAAATTTCTGAGATTGAGTGATCAACTTGTAAACTTATTACTAATTGAATGACTAAATTGTAAATTTACCTATGCCAACATCCACAGTCAGTCAGAAAATTATTCAGCTACCAATTTGTAACTTTGAATAGTTGAACAATCAATTTATAAGTTTTTGAAATTGAGTGCTTAGGTGACTGGGGTTTACTTAAATTTTTTTTTAAGTGAATGAGAAATTAGTAAAAGACAATTATTTATTTGGTAGAAAAAAGCATTGGTACAACAAATTATTCCACAATCAAGTTATCTCTAGATAGGCTCTGCAAGCTCTAATGCTTCTGCAATAACCCTACAAAATATTTATAAAAAATTAACTAAATCCAATTGATTTATGCATTTATATTTAGGTAAATTTCACCCAAGTCATTAAACTATTATTAAATTTTATTTTGGTTATTAATTTTAAAAAGTTACAAATTTGTTACTAAATTATTTGAAAATTTTTATTTAAGTCATTGGGTTATTTTTTTTCTAATTCGGCTACCAAACTCCAAGTAACAATTCAACGATCAATAAGGTGAGTTAGTGCCTATTTACGAGTAGAAGAATACATCTTAGATTCAAATCAATTTGATAGTATTGTTGAAGAAGATCAAAAAAAGAAAGTTATTCATATTTTGATTCGCAAACTCGTGATATTCAAAGTTGTTTTATGAAAAAAAAATTAAATTGTAAAAAAAAAAAGAGAACTTAAATGACTTAATGATTTTAACAGCCTAATGACTTAAATAAAAACTTTTGAATGATTTAATGACTATTTTATAATTTTTGAAGTTAAACGATTTAATGAGCTTTTAAGTGTGATGAGATATTTAATACGCTTGAAATATGAGTAGGAAATATTTTTTTATAATTGACTTTTTTATAAGATTAAAAAAACATGTTAACCTCATCTATCCATGAATAGTAATATCCATGAATATTAATATTCATAATTAAAATTAAAAAAATCAGTAATACTTTTAAAAAATAATTTGAGATACATTCCAATCTTAATTTTAAAACTTTTATCCGTAACTCGATTCATGCAAAAATCTTATTTAATATCCGGCCCAAACCAGACCGGTCCAAGTAACTTCACTGGTATTCTGTTTACCAAAATAGAAGTAATGAACAATATGACATGAAGAAGCGATTAAGCAATAATCTCGTTTCAGACGTTAACTCCCTACATCTTTCCGGCTCAAGTAAACCATTAAGCTTCCATAAAAAAACCCGATTCATCCAAACCGTTCAGACTTGCAACGATCTCGTTTTACCAACCTTAACCCACTCCAAAATCCTTAAATCCGGTCTCCTTAATGACACCATCATCACTAATCATCTCATTAATGGCTACATTAAGTCCCAACAAATATCCCAAGCACATCAGGTGTTTGATGAAATGCCTGAACCAAATGTTGTCTCCTACACTTCTCTTATGTCAGGTTATATCAGTGCGAGTAAGCCTCAACTTTGTCTTTGGATGTTTAGAGAAATGCATAACAGTCCGGTTTTGCCGAATGAGTTTACGTTCGCCACCGCGGTAAACGCTTGTTCGATACTTGCTGACCTTCAAAAAGGGAAACAAGTTCATGGTCTTGTCGAGGTTTTCGGGTTTCGGTTTAACCTCGTGGTTTGCTCTTCGCTTGTTGATATGTATGGGAAATGCAACGAAGTCGATTTTGCTCAGCTGGTTTTCGATTCGATGGCGGACAAGAATGTTGTTTCGTGGACTTCGATGATCACTGCGTATGCTCAAAATGGAAGAGGGAATGAAGCACTTGAAGTTTTTAGAGAATTCAATTTGTTAGATTGGGAGATTCCAAATAAGTTTATGTTGGCTAGTGTTATCAATGCTTGCGCGAGTTCGGGGAAGTTGGTTTCGGGGAAGACTACACACGGTGCAGTGATCCGACACGGTCACGATTCGAATGATGTAGTTGCTAGCACATTGGTAGATATGTATGCCAAGTGTGGTTGTATCGTTTATGCTGCTCGGGTTTTTCGGAGAGTTCGGAATCCTTGTGTGATCCCATATACTTCCATGATTGTAGCTTCTGGAAAACATGGACTTGGGAAAGTTTCTATTGAACTTTTTGAGGAAATGATTGATAAAAGAATAAAGCCTAATGATGTTACTTTTGTTGCCGTTTTGCATGCTTGTAGCCATTCCGGTCTAGTGGACCAAGGCCTCGAGTACTTCAACTCGATGTCATGGAAACACGGAGTAGTCCCAGAAGCAAAGCATTACACCTGTGTTGTTGATATGCTCAGTCGAATTGGTCGTTTTGACGAGGCATATCGGTTAGCAAAATCGATTCAGGTGAACCCTAATGAAGGCGCTTCGTTGTGGGGGACGCTTCTATCGGCTAGTAGACTTCATGGGAGGCTAGATATTGCTGTTGAAGCTAGCAAAAGGCTAATAGAATCCGATCAACAAGTAGACGGCGCGTACGTTACATTGTCGAACGCTTATGTTTTGGCCGGTGAGTGGGAGAATGCTAACGATCTTCGGAAGAAAATGAAACAAACCGGAGTCTGCAAGGAACCCGGATGCAGTTGGATCGATATTAAGGACTCGACTTACGTTTTTTACGCCGGAAACATCTTGTTCGAGAGAGGGACCGAGGTATTGAGAATGTTGAAGGAGTTGGAAAGAGAAATGAAAGAGAAAGGAAGGAGTAAAGGGTTGGTATTTGTTGACGTGGAAGAAGAAGCCATGGAAGAAACTGTTGACCATTGAGTTGATTACCAGTGTTAAAAAAACAAATTAAATCGATAGAACCCTGATTTATCTGGTCTAATATATATAAAAGAATATATATATATATATTTATATTATTTAAAAAACACAAATATATAAAAGAAATATGATTACAATTTTTTAAACTTTAATTTTTATTATATAAAATCAATTATTAAATATGTTTATTTTAAAATTATAAATTTGTTTTATAATAGTTAATAATTTTTTCAATTTTATTGATTTTAATTTTATTTTAAATAACTTTGAAAGGTCGCCAAAAAAAAAATGGAAATGTTTTTACACTATTCAATTTTAAACGTTTTAATTAAATGATTATGCCGACTAGCATAAACATGATTCATTACAAAAATAAGTGAAAAAATATTATTTATTCCAAAACTATCATATATATATTTAATGACTAAATTTATAAAAAAAATTAGGGTTTTGAGTCGAGTTTTAGGATATTTAAAAAAATAGATTGATTTTGGAGAGAAAAATAAAAAAAAATGCATCCTATGGGACATGCAGTGAAAATGTGTACTATAAGGCATGCTTTTTAACTTTTTGACACGTAAACTCTTTTGGTTAGATTGTCAAATGTTAATGAGTTCCGGGTTCAATTCCCTCTCTTACTTACATTTGTGTTTTTAATTCATTTGTTTCAAACTTTACTTTTATTTTTAATTGTTTTTAACATATTAACTTTTTTTGTTAGATGGTTAATTAATAGTGATTTTATTCTTGAATCCTAGGTTCAATTCTTCTACTAAGCGCATCCGTGTTTTTTTTTTCAATATTTTTAATTCTTCTTTTAATTAATATCTCTTTTATTTATGAAATTAAATAATTATTGTCAATTATATAATAAAAATAAATCATTAATATTTAACCATATAACCAAAAGAGTTGGTGTGTTAAAAAGTCAAAAAACACGTCTTTTTTCATTGCCCATCACACGTTTTCTTTTTCTTTATCCAAAATCAACATATTTTTCTAAATATTCTAAAAATGAATCCAAAAACCTAATTTTTTTTTTAAATCAGCATTTTTTTTCAAAATCGGCTTAAACTTGATATAATTTCATTAATAATAAATTGTTATTGATTTTAAATTATAACTAATGAGATGTCAAGTGAATAGATTATAGAGCGTTTATTTGTCACAATCTTAAACGTGACACTCAGGATTGGTTCCTATTTTGGTCTAATACCTTATTGATTGACATTAAATTTTATTTACAGATATAAAAATTACATATATAAGAAAATACAAGCATTCTACAAAATGAAAATATAAAATTCAATCAACAAATAATACCAACTAAATTTTATTTACAGATACAAAATAATACGAACATTTTAGAAAATTGATATACAAAAATATAAAATTTGATCGACAAATAATACGTTCTAAAATATTTTTACAGATCCAAAAATAACACAAATATTTTACAAAACTGATATACGAAAATATAAAATTTGACCAAAAAATAATACTGACTACAATTGATTTACGAATACAAAATAATACGAACATTTTGTGTAACACCCCTTAACCCTAAACTGTCGCCGGAATAGGGTTACAAGGTATTACCAAATAATCGGATAATTTACGATTGATATTCAAATAATTAGCGAACATATTATAATATAATCATAAGTTCATATAAAACTTTTGCTATTTGACTTTTTTTTTAAAGAAAAATTCAATATAACCGCTTTATAAATATTTAACCTTCCTTGCAAATTCAAATCGCAACCAATTCAAAACCAATATTACAATTCATACAATTTCATATTTAAATACACCTAAACATAGTTCAACACCAACTCAGTAATTTACTAAGTAAACATTCGCATATATTGTTTAATTAAATAAACTTCATTCATTATATTTCAACTTGTTCCCAACTATACCAAATATGTTATGATAATTCTATTTCCATTTCATTAAACCAAGTATCAAAAGATCATGTTAGTATTAATTATATCAAATATATCATATAAATTTTCATACTATTTCATTAGTTTAAATATCAAAATACCAAATATCATTCTTTACAACAAAAATTATATAGCATTTTAAAGTGACCAAATTAACACCTATGTACATGCCACTTTTGCCAAAAGAAGAATACATCACCGAGTTTTGCGCTAGAGTCGGGATCGCCTGGATGCTGAACCAAGACTCTGAATACCTATTAACCTGCGCATGGAAACAACCGTACGCTGAGTATTTTATACTCAGTGTTATTACTATAATTCAAATTATAAACATAATAATCATGTAAATTAAATCATCTAACTTTAATATTTACTAAACCAATTCAAACATAAATTTGCCATTTTCAATATATTCATGCAATTGAATTTAGCTGTTCATCATAAACATTCATGTTGAGCCATTGTCTATTCCATGAACCATTAATTCATGCTTTCCATTCTCATACTCACATTCAAATCACATTTTCAATTCATATTCTATTTTTACATTTCTTACAGTGGCTCAACCGATTCATTTTATTCAACTTAACTATTCTTTTAATTACCCCTATTAACAGATTCAGACTTTGGCAGATACACGGATCCAACCAAACACACCAATTTGGCACCCAGTGCCTCATCGGATAGTTCGAAGCAAAGTTGACACCCAGTGTCTCATCGGCCTAGCCGAAGTAAAGTGGTACCCAGTACCTCATCGAATCTATCCGAAGTAAAATAGTGACACCCAGTGTCTCATCGACTCGAGGTCGAAGCATCCTTGGACACTTCCAATCCTATGGCATGTCAACTATATCCGACTCAGCCTGACTAGTTAATAGGGTTTCCGGATCACATATAAATCTAATTAAATTCAGCCGCAATTTCTCACATTTTCAATTCAATCATTTTCCACTTTTCAATCATTTTCCACTTTTCAATTAATTTTCAATTCACATATTCATAATTCAATACACTTTCTCAATTTAATATGCAATTCAATTATTCACATATAATTACAATTCAATTTAATTTTATACAATTTAATACTAATACTTACCATGCATATTAACTTAAAATTCAACAATTAATAATAATTAAATTCAATTATATTAATACTAACACGTATTTCTCATTCAATTCAATTTTCTAAATTCAATTCAATAAAATTACTTACCTCAATATTTACTTACTATAAAATAAATAAATTTAAAATTAATAATTAATGATAAATAACTTGAATTATAGTAATACAAATTGAATTTAGCGATTACTCCTCGATAACTTTCTCCTTTCCTTTTTGTGCCAATGCATCGGGTTCTTTGTTAGCTACGAAAATAATAATAATTTACACTATTAATTACATCATTAATTAAAATAAATAATTGAATTTCTAATCAATTCCTACCTTATTCCCAATTTAATCCTAAATAATTTTACTTACTTTTCTAATTCAATTCATACTTTATTTCTATTCAAATTTCCTCCATACTTACATTTAACTATTAATTTTTCAGCATTTTTCCTAATTTCGAAATTTCTTCAATTTAATCCATACAACATAAAACTTATAGCCTAGTTTACAATTTAATCCTTTAATCAATTCTAACTTAAAATTCATTCAATTAAATCCTTAATTCATTATTTTGTTCAACATGAACTATGTTCAAAAACCTAAGAACTTTCAAAACTTTGTTCTAAAGCTTCTAAAACATCAAAATTAAGAGAAAGAGACTTAATTTAACTTACCAATTAAACTTTAAGCTTCAAATCTTCAGTTTTCCCTTTTTATTTTTCTTTCCTATTCTTTCTTCCCCTGTTCAAACGGCCTCTGTTCTTTCTCTTCTTTATTTCCTTTCTTTATTTCATATCTATTTACTTTATTTTAATTTGTTTTCTATTTAATTAATTAATAAATATAAAATATCTATTTAATAACAAATGTATATATTACAATTGTATCTCATATCCACCCTACATTTATCTTGACCTAATCTATTTCATAATATAATATAATTAATAATTTTAATAATAATAAATATCTAATAAATATATTTTACTAATTAATAATAAATATAAAATATCTTTTCACTAATTATACATAAATAATACAAATATACTTATTTAAATTAATACGCTTGTCTTTTATTTTTACCTTACACTTGTCCTTTCTTAATTTATTTCAAAATATAATAATAATTAATATAATTTATAGCTTAATAATAATAATAATAATAATAATAATAATAATAATAATATATTTTTACTTAAATTTTAAGTAAATAACTAAATATATTACAAGTGTACGTATTTAATTATTATTTCAATACACTTGTATACTTCATCACCCTACACTTGTCACACAACTAGATTTATTTATTTATTTATCTATAATTCATATTATAATTTAAATAAAATAATAATTCTATAATTTAATAATTTAATAAAGTAAGAAAAATCTTACACTTATGAGGCCTCATTCTATAGTAAATGGTATATTTGCCATTTTGGCCCTTTTATTTTATTTTAATCTATAATTAAATTTTATCCCTTATTCAATTTAGTCCTTTTTACTATTTTCTCTAAATTGAACTAATTTCACTTAATTAAAACCTAATTAAACACATTACTAGACTCACAATTATTCCTAATAATTATTTACAAACTCGATTTACTAAGATAGAGGCCCGATATTGTACTTTTTCGATGCTCGTGAATTTTGGGTCATTACATTTTGAATAATAGTTTCTCCACAGTTAGTCATCTTCTGCTTAAATCAGGTCTACATTACATTTAGTAATTTCGACCATGTATGTCCGCTATATTCTTTAATCGTAATCGGTCTACACAGTTCGCCATCTATGACGGAGGAAGTCATCCAACATTTGATGGCATAATCTTTACGATTCACATGACAATATATAATTCAACCCCGAAATTCGGTTGTAAACTCTCAAACACTCCCATCTGCAATCCACTACATCACACCTATTTGATGATACACTCCCAAATACGGTATCCCCATTTGATGGTACACACCCAAAAACTCTTATTTGATGATAATCTCAACAATTTTTTCCCCATCTAATTACAATACCACAACCAAATAGCTTCCATGCATATAAACTAAAGAGGTCCTGACCATCAGTGTCCCAGCACCTTAGAATTTTTTTTAAAATCTAGTACAAAGGTGTCGGCTATCAGTGTCCCAGCACCAAATTTTTTTTTTAAATCTATTACAAGGGTGCTGGCCATCAATGACCTAGCACCCAATTTTTTTTTTCAATTCCTGAAAAAATTGATACCGGCCATCTACTTCCCCCAACCCAAAATTTTTTTATTTGATAAAGTGGATGCCGGCCATCAGTGTGTCGGCACCCAAAAAAATTATTTTTTTATTTCAAAAAGTGGTGCCGATCACTTAAGTCTCCCAATTCAATTTTTTTCAAATATTGGTATAAATGTATATCCATGCTACGGGTTGAAAAAAATTTATGGGTGTTGGCCATCTAGTGTCTAGCACAGAAAAAAATAAATTTTTAACCCCCTGAAACAATTATTGCCAAATAATTGTATCAAAATTTATGGTGGTGTTGGCCGCTTAAATCCCCTAACCCATTTTTACTGTTCATTTTAAATCATTTGGGTGATTGTTTTTTTAACCTAATATTTTTATAATTAATTTTTTTGGATCATTTGATTAAAATGACTCGGTTGTTTGAAGACCCCTATCTCCTCCCTTAATAAAAAAATTCCAAATTAAATGGGTTTTTCTTTTGTCTTTGACACACATGCTTGGTGAAATCAAAATACCTGTGTGGAAAGGTGAATGGTCTAATTTTAGTTTTAGTCCTTCTATGATGCATAAATTTATGATAAAATCTTTTACTTTAATTTCTCATAATTTCCTTTCACAATTTATATATATACACTGTAATTGCAATTGATTAATTAGGGTTAAATTATTATTTGGGGTTTGCACTTGGTAACTATTCTCACATTGGGGTTTGAAATTTTTTTATCCAAGTTTGACACTGAACTTGACATTTGTTCCCATATTGAGACTTGAACTTAGCAATTATTCCTATATTGATGCCTACTTTCAAGGAAATATCAGGAACTAACTTGGAAACAAAAAATTTAAGATCCAATGTGGGAACAATTGTCAAGTCTAGGGCCTAACTTGGACAAAAAAAAAATACAAGCCTTAATGTGGGAATAATTATTAAATTTAGGGCTTTAACTTGGACAAAAAAATGTTGAACTCTCAATATATAAGAATAAATGTAAAGTTTAATCCCTAAAAAGTAATTTAACCCAGTTAACTATAACAACAAATCCATTTAGAATTAAATAATTTAACTCAATACATAATTTTCAGTCTGTAATTTTATTTAAAAAGCCCTAAAGCATAACTATATCATATTAAATTGTTTGAATGGGATTTTTTCAAAAACACATTGGCATATAATTTTAGAAAAAAATCTATATTTATTTATAATTTAAATAGTTAAGGCTATCAAGTAAGTAATAATATTTATACAAATATTATAAAATTAAAAAGATTAAATTATATTAAATTAAAATATGGAAGTTAAATTGTAAAAGTTTTTGCATAATAGAGATGAAAACTATAAATAAACCATTGACTTTTGAGGTTTTTTAAAAATAATTTTGACCTTGACACCCAAACACATTTGGAGAATTCACGAAACTTTCTTTTTTTGAATCACATTGAAATTAAAATGAATTACATTGAAATTAAAACTAGGGTAAATTATACCAACAATCACTCAATTTTGGGGTAGTTGACAAAACAGTCATTCAGGTTTCAATTCAGTCATTCAATTTTTTAAAAATAACAAAATAGTCACTACTAACCATTTTCGATTACAAGCGTAACGGAGCTATCATATTTCGTTATAGACTTGACGGAGCTGCCATTTTCCATCCCTCTATCACTACTCTCTCATCTTTCTCTTTCTTCCCCACCATCCCTCCCCCTACTCTGATTCTCTCCCCCTCTTCCCCTCCATTGCTTTAATCAAACAAGCCCCTTTACCTTTTTGCAGACCTCTCCACCCTTGCCTCTCCCCCTCTTCCCCCTATTTCTTCTTCTCCATCATCGCTACCACCATTACCACAGTCGCCGTTGTTACTACTCTGTTCCTTACATCAGATTTTGAAGTCAAAGGGTTGGCATGGTCTTAAAGGAACAACGTGCTTGTAGGAACTTGTTGCTTAGGTCCAAATGATCCTGGAGTTCATATCCCTTCCCCTAGAGGACAACACTAAGCCAAAAAAAAAAAAAAACACTAATAGAGATCACTATTGACTTCCATTTCTTTTGAAACTATATATTTGGGTTTTCTGTTGAACAAAGTGCCAATTCATTTCATGAGAAAATTTTGAAGTTTTATCATTTGACAAAGTGGTTTATATTGCTCTGCATGTAGAGAGGAACAATTTAGAATGAGTTTTGATGTTCACTTTGATAAATATACTGTATGATGAATTTATCATGTCTAGTCTTTTTTGAAAGGAAAAAATAATGCAAGAGTTGGTGTTGTTACGAACCATAATTATTATTTGATTTAAATAATTATGCAAAGTTGATAAATCAATCACCATGACAACAGAGGATTTGCAATAGCATTTCCTTAAGGTTCAAATAGAGGTATAAGGAGCAACTCTACATATTGCTTTCACCATTAAATTTTATACTCTAAATCATATGAACTCAATGCAATGATGACAAAATTGAATGTAATAATGGATACCTCCCTTCCCTCTCTGTTTTCCCCTTATTCTAAGAGGACCTTTCAAAAATCTAGGGAAAAAGATTGAGTTATGTAATAGATAAGAAGGAAAATAAA
This sequence comes from Gossypium arboreum, assembly GCF_025698485.1. Classification (NCBI taxonomy): domain Eukaryota; kingdom Viridiplantae; phylum Streptophyta; class Magnoliopsida; order Malvales; family Malvaceae; genus Gossypium; species Gossypium arboreum. Next base: position 59,842,352 of record NC_069078.1, on the reverse strand, counting down.
AATGGAAATCTGGGTTAGGTTGAAGTAAAAATGGACTCTAACCAATTTGATGTAAACTCATAAGCCACAAATGTTACAACACCAATCTGATGTAAGGAATAGAGCAGTAACAGCGATGACAGTGGTAATGGTGGTAGGGATGATGATGAAAAAGGAATAGGGGGAAGAAAGGGAGAGGGCAAGGGTGGGGAGGTCTATAAAAAAGTAAAAGGGCTTGTTTGATTAAAGCAATGGTGGGGAAAAAGGGGAGATAATCGGAGTAAGGGGAGGGATGGGAGAACAGTGATAGAGGGATGGAAAATGACAGCTCCGTTAAGTCTGTAACAGAAAATGATAGTCCGTTACATCTGTAACAGAAAATGGTTAGTGGTGACTGTTTTGTTATTTTTTGAAAGTTGAGTAATTGAATTGAAACATGAGTGACTGTCTTATTAGCTATCCCAAAGTTGAGTGACTGTTGGTGTAATTTACGCTTAAAATTATTTATTTTGCTTTTAACGAAACGAGAATGTATTAGGAGTCAGATTGTATTTAAGGGTGAAGTAGAAAATTTTTTAGGTGATCGAAATTAAATTGTATTTTGTATGATAGTAAAATATAATTTCACCATTTTAATAATATATATGTTTATAATTTTAAATGATTAAATCAAAGTTTTATCATTTTTAGAATGTCAAAATGAAATTTTATTTAGATGATATTTGTTCTTTTTACTTAAAAATAATAAATTAATCACTGAACATTAAACTAAATAGCCAATTTATATTTTTTGATGAATTACAAAGAGGTAAAGCCTAAAAATAATGGGACTAGCACCATTTGAATCCAGACCAAACATATGGAGTAAATTTTATTTTAATATAATATACAAAAATTAAATGAAATCTAACTCTTATATAAACTATTTCACTTACATAAACTAATAATATGAGTAATTATGAGAAAGTAATTATTTTAAAAATAATTACAAAAATAATTACAGAAAATGAATTTATCTACCACTAGAGTAAAATAATTTTAGCCTCCCCCCTTTTTCTTTACCTTATTTTCTCTTATGCTTACACAACATAAGCTTCTTTTTTCTTCTTCTTCTTTTTTTTTTCTTCGAATTGTTGATCTGCCACTTTGGACTCGATCTTTGTCTTAAATGGGAGCTTAAGATTATCCAGAGGAGCTCAAAGAAAGAAGATTCCAAGGCGATAAAAGATTTTTTTTTTGGGGGGGGGGGTTAAAGGTGTGAAAGTGAAGATAGATTGGAGTAATTATAGAAGAATTATGTGAAAATTAGGGTTTTCAATTCTGGTTTTGTTTGGTTTGCTTGGATTTTGATTATGGGTGGGTGTTTTCCTTGTTTTGGATCATCAAACAAGGAAAGCAACAATGGTGGAACCACTGTGAAAGAACTGCAAAACAAAGATTCTACTAAAGATGGCTCAGTTGGGCAATTTCATCATGTTAATAGAGTTAATTCAGGTAAATTCTTCATTTCCTACCCAAAATTTTACTCTATTTTTTTCCTCTGAATTGTTATAAATTGGTGGTTTCTGATCAACTGAAACATGTTCAATTTTCTGTTCTTCCCCAAGTTCTTTTATGATATATGAACTGTTAGAATATGTTGCGAGTTTGACCTGATACATTTATGGTCGATGTACTAGTGTTATATACGTATATGTATATGTATATGTATATGTACATGTATATGTCGGGCACGGTCAGCTGTTTCTAAGCGTTTTCATGTATTTAGATGATCCTTGGAGATGTATCTCTATATCCATGTATTTGGGTATTGTTATAATTTTTTTATAAGTTCTTTCACGTATTCGAAGGATCCTCGGAAGTAATATCCTATATCTATGTGTCCGATGTGAATGTCGGAGTATTTTAAGAAAAATGAAGAGTCGTAGTAACATAATTAATGGTTGCTTTGAGGTGTTTGATTGATTTAGAGTGTTCATACAATTCTAATCCATCTATAGCTTGTTTTTCTTTGATGAATTGTTAGTGGATCTTTTTGTTGATTGGGTATCTGGTCTTAGATTTAGGCATGATTTTCGCTTTTCCTAGTAAAATCTTGTTTAGGATATTACTTGAACTCAGGTATCAGTCTCAGTTATAGGCATGTGTTAGATACAGCTATGTTCAAGTTTTTCATCATTTTTTTCATGTATTTGGAGGATCTCTAGATGGTCATATTCTCCTACCAGTGTCTAAATATGTGTTGGACTCGGGTACCCTAAGCAAAATGGAGAGTTAAAGCAACATAGCTTGTTATCTGTAATTGTTAGTCGAACTCGGGTGTAAGCTTTGGATATGGGTTTGTGTTTGACAGGGATATGTTTAACTTTTTTCATGATTTTTCCGTGTATTTGAAGGATCCTTGGAAGGTTATATTCTCATACTCATGCCTGTATGCATTGGGCAACCATTTTCAAGAAAATGAAGAGTCGGGCCTAAATAGCTTGTTAATCCATAATTGTTAAGCTGATATAGACTAAATACTAGTAAATGCATTTCAAGTGAGAATTTGGATGTTCATACAAATGATAAAGGATGGAGTTGAATTTACAGTTAGAAGCTTTGCTTGTGATGTTTTCTTCTTCCTCCTAGAATGTATGTATATATATATGTATATACATGTAATATGTATTATAATTTTTATATTGTTCTGACTCTTTGTTTTTCTTGAAGTAATTGTGTCCGTCACTCGTGTCGAGCACATAGATATAGGATATGTCCTCCAAGAATCCTTCAAATATATGGAAAAACTTAGGAAATCTGACTTTGGAGACATACCATATCCAATAAACTGACACTCACATCCAAGTTCAAGTAGTATAAGTTGATTTTGTGCACAAGTGAGACGGGTTTAAGTCTTTTATTGAGCAAGTGTATTATGCTGCCAAATCCTAAAGTTGTAGAAGGTTCCATTTCCGTTTCTAGGTGACAATTTAATTTTATTGTTGTTGCAAATGAACAGTTGTGCTCACAGGTTGCATTGATTCGACTCTTCATTTTTCATCATATAATTGTGTCCAACATAATTTCAGAAATTGGTATAGGGATGCGACTTTACATGGGCCCTCTAAATATATGAAAGAACTTTTTAAAAAATTGAACATACCTGTGTTAAACACATGCCCTTGTCTGACACTCGTACCCAAGTCTGAGTAACATAGCTGGCCCGTTATCTTGTTTTGGCCTTTTAATTGTGATTCTGTTGTTCTCTATCTTCATTCTTTACTCTTGTTCAATGCATCTGATTCACTTCTTTGACCAGACAAATCAAAATCTCAGAGTGGTTCTGATTCTAAGAAGGAACCTGCAGTACCTAAAGATGGACCAACGGCAAATATTGCAGCACAAACATTTACTTTCCGAGAGCTTGCCACCGCTACAAAGAACTTTAGGCCAGAATGTCTATTAGGAGAAGGTGGGTTCGGACGTGTTTACAAGGGCCGCTTGGAGAGTACGGGACAGGTCTGTAACGGATGCTTGAATTAGATGTACATGACTGTTATAAACATGATGTAATTCAATTTTTATGGATTAATTTGAATTATGGGTGTGAAGAAGTGAAATCTTTTGCTTTAGTAATTGTTTTATGTTTGCAGGTAGTTGCTGTAAAACAGCTCGATCGAAATGGTCTTCAGGGAAATCGAGAATTTCTTGTTGAAGTTCTCATGCTTAGCCTCTTACACCACCCAAACCTTGTCAACTTGATTGGTTATTGTGCCGATGGGGACCAACGCCTCCTTGTGTATGAGTTTATGCCTTTAGGATCATTGGAGGATCACTTACACGGTAAGTTAGCAAGTCTTTCGGTGTTCATGGTACATGCAATTTATGTTACTCAGACTCGGTGTGAATATCAGATATCAGGAAAAATGAAGAGTCAGAATAACATAGATTGAGTCCTCTACTTTTGTTTTGACTGCAATGTAATACTTCCATATTCGGTGAAGATGCATGGCTATTTGCTTTTACCCTATGTTGCTCTTAACTGTTTTCTTCCTTAAATCACATCATAATCTCCACGGATCCTCCAAATGCTTGGAATAACTTAGGAAATCTAACCATATTCATGCCGGGTACATACTAGTACCTAGGGATGGAAAAAAAAAATCGAATACAATGGGTTCCGACTCGACCCGATCTGTTGGTTCGGATATTTTTTTTTTTGAAAAATCGGGTTCAGGGCGGGCTGGATCAGGTGAATTTACAAAAATAGTTGGTTGGGTCGGGGTTGGTTTGAGGTAAATCCGCCCCGCCTGGCCCTGGGATTTTTACAAAAATGCCCCACACACACACACACACACACACACACACACATATGTATATACGTTAAGTTTTTTCTTTCAATAAATAAATAATATATATATATTAAGTTTTAAGTCTAAACTCAAAAAAATTAATCTTATTTGCTTCAAATAAAAACTAAAAAATAAATAAATTAAATTTGGGTCAAGTCAGGTCTCCTATTAAATTTCGGGTTTGGGATGGAATTTTTTTCTTTAAGAGTCGGGATTGGGTTGGGGTTGGGACGGATTCATCAATGTTTGGGTCGGGGTCAGCAAAACTCTGCCCTGCCCCGTTGCCATCGCTACTATTACTGGAGTTTGAATAACATAGCTTTTACTTGTCTTTAGGAACTACAAGTTTTTGGCCTTAATTATATAGAAAGATTTGTTACCTTAATTACCATGTTATTTATTGATGAAGCCGCATCAGGCTTGGGTATAACATTGCTTCCTTCTAGATAGGTCATTTAACAGGCGAAGAAGAGTTAATTTCTAAGAAAAGATATCTAGATTTGTAGACTTGTAATATAGGGAGAATGGTCTTTATTTCACTTAACAAATAAGGTTAGTAGAATAAAAACTAACATACCCTGTCAGATGATGCCTGTATCCGACAATAATCTCGTCCTTGAAACTATTCCGTTGGCTTCGGTTTTTTAATTGACATCTAATGACAAGTTTAACTTTTAAATTGCATTTAAGTGATACTCTTATATTTATGGCCGCATTAACCGAATTTTGTTTGTTGGCTTATTCTGCACTCGTTTCATTATGTGGAATCACACTTTAGCATATCATATTGATAACTGTGTTTTAAATTTGCTTTTCAGATCTACCTCCAGGCAAGGAACCTCTGGACTGGAATACCCGAATGAAGATTGCTGCAGGTGCGGCCAAGGGTTTGGAATATTTGCACGATAAAGCTAATCCTCCTGTTATTTACAGGGACTTAAAATCGGCCAACATCCTTCTCGGTGAGGGCTATCACCCTAAGTTATCAGATTTTGGGCTTGCGAAACTGGGTCCTGTGGGTGACAAAACGCATGTGTCCACACGTGTGATGGGCACTTATGGCTATTGTGCTCCAGAATATGCAATGACTGGCCAGCTCACTCTAAAATCCGATGTCTATAGTTTTGGAGTGGTCTTTCTCGAGCTTATCACGGGTCGCAAGGCCATCGATAATACAAGGTCTCATGGAGAACATAATCTTGTTGCATGGGTGAGTATCTTTCTTTAGCCGGCCATGATTCAGAAATGCAAGAAATTTCTTCAAAAATTTATACTCGTGTGAAATGATTGTTACATTTTATTTATTACTACTTTGACTCAAATCGAGATTTAGTGTACCTCTTTTCTAACTTTGGGAAAATGAGGGTTTGTAGGCACGACCACTTTTCAAAGATCGTAGGAAGTTTCCGCAAATGGTGGATCCACTACTGCTAGGCCGTTATCCGATGCGAGGATTATACCAAGCTCTTGCCGTGGCAGCAATGTGTTTGCAGGAACAAGCTGCTACAAGGCCTCTAATTGGTGATGTTGTGACAGCACTTACATATTTAGCTTCGCAAACTTACGACCCTAATGTGGCCAGCAATCAAAGCAACAGAGTTGGTCCATCAACTCCGAGACGGAAGAATGATCGAAGGGGTATGGTGGATGGGCTGGACAGCCCAGATGAGCATGGACAACGTGGTTCCCCTTCCTCCCATAGAAATTCACCCGATTACCTGATGAGGAACCATGCTAGGAAATTGAGCACCGGTGCCGAGCTTGGTAGGCATGAAACCGGTGGCGGATCAGGGAGGAAATGGGGCTTTGAGGATTCAGAACGACATGAATCTCATCGAGGCAGCCCTCTGAATACTACAAGAACAAGAGAAACTTCACGTAATCGTGATTTTGATCGAGAACGCGCTGTCGCAGAGGCTAAAGTATGGGGTGAGAATTGGAGGGAGAAAAAACGAGCAAACGCCATTGGTAGCTTTGACAGTACAAATGGCTGATACTTCCAAAATCTTTAATTCATGTTGTTTCTCTCTTTCGAGCTAAGACATGTCTTAACATTCTAAGGATAGTCACTCGCAAAAGGTAGCTTTGAAGAACACCATCCTTCACCGTTTCAAACCCCGGCAATCAGAGTTCATCCATGTATCAGTAATCCGTCCAACTTCTATAATCATCCATGTAGTTCCCGGTTGTTTCAAACCTTGTGGTTTAAGGAAGAAAACACGGTTAAAAGAAGGAATCAAAGAGTGACAGATTTTGCGGGGAGTATTCTCACAGGCAAATTCTCCATTGCCAAACATAAACTTGTGTATGAAACATGTTATAATCTATGTATTTAGACTTCACCTTTTTATTATTAGTCATGTTATTAAGGTAAATGTTGGAAAGATTGTCACATTTTTTTGCATCATAAATGTTGTCATTGTTGTTAAAATCTTGTGTATGAATTGCTCAGTTTTTTCATGTTTAGGGATTTTCATATCTTATATATAAAATGTTCAGTATAAATTTGTTCATGGTCAGGCTTCAAGTTTTATTGGAGACATGTTCATGGGTTCATGGGCTTGAGTTAGGGCTCATTTAATATTACAAAATAAAATTATTTTTATATTAATATTTATACAATTTTATAATTAAAATTTAACAAACAATAACATTTTAACTATTAAATAGTTATACCTTTTAGCTGGAACGAAATTATCCGCTTGGGCTGAGTAAAAGCATAAATCACATTATTAAATTAAAATTTGTATGTTTTATATTTATATAAAATGACTTTTAATTAATAAATATTTGAGTTGGGCTGAATAATACTAATTATTATCACATCTCAATGCCTACTATAATTATTATTAATGAGTATTTAATTGGTTCCACACAATTGGTCTAGTAGTTAAAAGTTGTTAATCCATAAAATTCTTTCGGGTTCAAATCTCCGAGTTAAGTGGTAGCCTTTTAACATTTAAAAATTTAAAATCTTTTAATTATAACAAAAGAATAGACAAAGTAAAAACAAGAGAGCAAAACTATGTGCACCATTGGAAGTATACTAGTTTGAAGTTTTTTTTTATGGTCTTCACTCTTTCTTTTATTAATAAAAAATAATTATTTAAATTAAAAAATAACCAACCTAGTAACTACACCTAAAAATAATCATGTGCTTATCATAGTCTGCTATCGCTAGCACGTCTCTGTCTATTTTCTCTAGCAGATTTTAGGGTTTTTGTTTATTGTCTTTGTATTGACTAGGTGGCGCAGTGTTGCTCTATTGTTATCTACTATTTCCTTGGGGAAAATACAATAATTACTCAACGTGAGTCTTGAGTATGGAATCTGATTTCGTTGAACTTTCGATTAATGAGGAGGAAGATGAGGTTTTGCAAATTCAAGTGGAATCAAATACAGATAGGGGGATGGGGTTTTTTCAATTAGTGGGTTGCTTTTTAATATATAGTGTCATCCATTTTCCAGCAATGAAAATTACCATGGCTAATTTGTGGCATAGATCTGGGGAAAAAAGGTATTTGTTTCAACTTTTTCATATTATGGATATGGAAAGGGTTTTAAAGGGTTTTAAAGGGTTCACCATGGACCTTTAACAACCATTTACAGTTGATATATAAGTTGTAAAGCGGGGAGGACCCATTGAAAGTACCTTTAATTTTTTCACCCTTTTGGGTTCAGATCCACGATATTCCTTTTAGTTTTTTCTTTGAATGTTTAGCGGTGCAACTTGGGAATTTTATAGGGGTTTTTATGGAGTATGATGATTCAAAGTTGGGAAAAGAGAATTGTAATTTTATGAGGATAAAAGTTCAAGTGGATATACGACGACCTTTGAGAAGGAAGAAACAACTTATGTTTAATGGCCAGTGTTTATATGTTCGATTTAAATATGAACGTCTGTCTCTTTTTTGCTTCTATTGCGGTCGTTTGGGGCATAACGATTCATTTTGTGAAGCAAAAATGGCGTTAGGGGTGGAAGTTGCAAAAATGGGATGGGATTTAACGCTGCGGGCTCAATCTCGAAGGGCTTTTGTAATAGCCCAAAATTGGGTCTAGTTGGAATAGAGGTTTCGGGACCACAAAATCTGAGATAGAAATAATTATTTTATGATTATTTTGAGGTCTATGATATGATTTCATGATTGTGTGAAAATTTCGTAAAGAAATTCTATGCATAAAGTGCTCAATTTGAAGTTAGGGACTAAATTGAATAAGTTGCAAAACTTGCATTCTAGAAGATTCTAGTATGAAATTGCTTTGAAATATTAATTAGGAGGTATTAAATATAAATTTGACCAATTTCTAAGTGATGGACAATGTAACGCCCCAATTTTCGGGAATCCTGTGAATGTTGGCATAGGTTTAATTATGTTAGTGGGCCTCTAGAAAGCCCAAACTTAAGATAGAACCCGACAATTTTAGTTAATTTTTGTTTCATAACAAAAAGGGGGTGAAATTATGAAATAGAACCTATGTGAAAATGTTTGAAAATTCTATAGGCTAAATTGAAGTGGCCAAATAAATAGGAGTGCAAAATAGGAGGATTTGCATGACAAACCTCCCATTTTACATGAAGTGGCCAGCCATCATGTTGTTGTAGACAAAATGTACACTTGATATCCATAATTTATGATACAAATTGATAATAGGTTAGGTAAATATTCCATGATAATAGGTTAGGTAAATGTTCCATGATAATGGGTTAGGTAAATGTTTCATGATAATGGGTTTGGTAAATGTTTCATGATAAGAATTTCATGTCTTTTGTATTAAAGAATTAAATGGATGAAATATGAAGTTTTATTAAAAGAAAAAGGGGTGAAAAGAACAAAATTTTATCCATCTTTGTTCATCATAACTGAAAGTTAGAGAAGAGAAAGGAGAGGAGAAAGCTCTTGAGTATTCGGTCATTAGGAGGAGGAAAATTGAAGGTAAGTTCTTGGTACCTTGCTTCTATTTTGAGGTTCATGAGTTCTTTTTGATTCTACCTTAACTCTTGAAGTATATTTTGATTTTTAGTTGTGTTGTGAGCATTTAGTCATGAATTAAAATGAAGGAAATGGTTGTTGTTTCATATTCTTTTGATGAAAAATGGAAGATAGGTGAAGTTGAGCCAAACAAATGAGCATGCATGTGCCTTAGATGCTAAGGGGAAAAATCAGCTAACATGTTGTGCTTTAAAATGATGAAATGGAGATTATACTTAAGTAAAATCATAGATATGTGATGATTGATTGGTGATATACATGTTGAAATAACAAGCATGCAAGTTAGGTGTAAAAGAGTGATTTGGTAATAAATCTGCTTGGGACAGCAGCAGTAACGTGACTTTGGAAAATCACCATAAATTGTGGGAGATGAATTAGAAGCTGAATAAATTATGTAATTAAAGCTTAATGAGTCTAGTTTCAAATGGAATAAACAAGAACATATTTTTAATTCTGTAAAATGAGAAATTTGATTCGTAATGAAGAGTGGTCAGATTAGTCAAACAGTGAAACATGGGAAACTTTAAGAAAAATCTGGTATTGATTGGCCATACCAAAAATTCTGAAAATTTTATGGATAGAAGATATATGAGTCTATTTTCAGGGAAAATTAACGGTACTTGATTTGGAGTTTCGTAGCTCTAGTTATAAATGATTTAGTGACTGTTGCTCAGGAAGACAGCTTGCAGTGAAATTATGATTATGTGGTAAACATTGACAAAAATTTGTTAATGAGTTGCTTATTGATTTCTTATAAGCTTACTATGATCTGTAGGTGTGGTTGGCCGAATATTGTAAGGGTTAATACGTAGTTTGTATTTGAATAGTTAGATTAACGTGTTAGTAATCCAATTGTAGGCGGTTCGTGTGTGGATCTCGTCAAGATATCGTCATAAAATGTGTGTAATCGACACCTCTCATAGACTAGATTGGCAAAAGCCGAAAAGTCGAAATCTTTGAAAAGTCGATATTTTGGGAATTTGATGTCTGAATGCTCGTAAGATAGTTGGGTTTGTATATTTGGTAATCTAAAGTAATAAACTGCAGTACGCGCGATTTCGTACATTTTGATAATTTGGGCTTAATGGGCCAAAGATCGGGTTCATGGGCCAACGGGCCCAATTCAGTAAGTATGCGCGGTAAGTGTTCTGATAGTACGTAAATAGTTAGGATATGCATGAAAACCCTAAAAGTAGCTAAATTACTATAATACCCCTATGTATGAAAAATTACTATTATACCCCTAGGTGCAAAATTACCGTTATACCCCTAGGGTTAATTTTGACTGAAAAGCATGACGATCTGATTCTGTATGATGTATGCCATGATTATATATCTGTTGCATGGGGACATGGGTTATATTATGGAGGAAGCGTTCTGGTGGCTATGCCACAAATATCTGATCTGGTGGCTCTGCCACAAATATCTGATCTGGTGGCTCTGCCACATATATTTGTTCTGGTGGCTCTGCCACGATTATCTGTATCTGGTGACTCACACATTATCATTCTGCAGCCATGCTACAAATTCTGTGGTGTGTAGCGGTTGGGTGGGTCGAGTTGTCTCCCCATACGGTGTAAGGTTGGTACGGGGGTGTATACGGTTGGATATGGTTGGGTTTCTGCATAAACATGTAATATCATTACGTTACATTATGGGCCTATGGGCTTTATTCTCAATTCGTTCAGGCTAAGCCAACTTATTCTATTTCGTGGTTTGAGCTGATATAGGCTATGGTTGGGTTAATTTACACATCGAGTTTCCCCAAACTCACCCCTTTTATTTTCATCCACGTAGGAAATCCCCAACCATAGTGGGCTTGGAGCTGTGAGGGAATTCGGAGTGGTCACCCATTCTGAAAGTTTGATTTTCTTCTGGTGAACTGAACATCCTTTTATTTACGTTTGAAGTTTTGGGTTTTTAAATGTAATAAGGCCGCTTAATTATTTTTGATGGTTTTAATATGTATTATTAAGATAGGTAATACTTATTTTAACTGTTGAAATTAGATAGCTTTAGGGCGCGTTTTCAAAAACAACAGTTGATTTCAAAATAACACGACAACAAGAAAAGCTTCCGTAATGAAAGTATTTTCCAAAATTAATCACTTTTCCTAAAAATGACTTAATCGAATCGGTTTCCTAGAAATATCCATGATGTTAAGGTGTGGCAATGGCGGTATGCATGTCTAGGATTGGATCCAAAGGGAGCTTGGTAATTAAGCAGTCCGATGGACTCACCACCTCTTTTCCGGTTTCCTACCTGGTGCACAGCTTCCATTTACTTTAACCCTTAATGAATTAATCTTTTGAACATCAGGTACGATTTTCTGGACTTAGAATGGAATTTTTTTTTTACGTTTTTGATGTGGCATGCCGGATCCGGCCATAACTTCTGGGTCGGGTTTGGGGTGCTACAGGCAAAAATTGGACATGGATGGAATTTTTGAAAGTTTAGTAAGGAAGGGCATTTTGGTCATTTGGTAATTAAAAGAAATAAAAAGGGAAAATAAAGCCAAAGTTGACTCATCTTTTTCATGGAGGCTGAAATTAGCATGGGGGAAGTTGACTCATCTTTTTCATGGAGGCTGAAATTAGCATGGGGGAAGCCATGGCTAGGGTTTTCAAGCTTTCCAAGCTCAATAGTAAGTCCGTTCTAACTCCGTTTTTCAAGTTTTTTACGTTTTTGGAATCCCGGTAATTTGTTAAGCTTATTCTAGCAATAATTTAAGCTAGGGTTCATATTTGGAAAAATACCCATAGGTGAAATGTGTTTATTTTTCTGTTTTATGATAGAATATAAGGTTTTAAATTATGTTAGACAACTTGTGCTACTCGGTTTTGAGTGAAAATGAGTAAAAGGGCTTAATTGGTAAAAATACCTAATAGTCATAAGTATATGTTAGAGTGAGAATTTGATGTTTCCATAGAAGGGAAAAGTGATCAGCATGTCATAAAACATAAGAATAAGGGATGAAGTTTAATTCCCGAGCCTAGGGGCAAAAGCGTAAATATGCAAAAATTTAGGGGCAAAATTGTAATTTTTCCAAAGTTTGAGTTAATGACTGTTTTGAATATTACATTAATTAAATAAGTAAAATATGATGTTTTAGATCTCGGAAAATGAGATTTGAACCTAGAATGAGAGAAAAATTGAAAGTTGGGAAAGTTGGTAAAATGGCCGTTTTAGTATCGAGGTAAGTTCATATGTATAATAAGCATTAATTTATGCATGTTTCAATGTAAAATTGATATATTTATTATAATTTCGAGGTGTTGAAAGTATGTAAGTTGGTATGATAATAATACTGACAATAATCTTTGTAATTTATATTTGAAAGTTAAATTTAGTGAATTAATTGAATTATGTTAAATTAAATGACTATGGTGCCAAGTTTATGAATTGATTTAAAAATATGTCTATGGTACATGAAGTGCATTGAATTATCATACATAAATGTGATTTCTATGATTATGGATATTATGGGAAATTGTAAGTTCATATGATTTTTAATAAGGCAATGTGTAATTTAATGTTATTGCCTTGATATTAAATGAGATGTAAGTTTATATGTAAGTAATACATCAATATTGCTTGTATTATGATATTTTATAATAATATTGGAAATATGTTTGTGGATAATTACTTGATTGGTGAAATTATTGGAAAAGAGAGAGAAATCTCGGTTGAACCTTCGGAAAGATTGGATGATACAGATAGTATGTAGCTAGGTCACATGTATGGTGCTGAGTGCACATCATGTGTACAAGAGAGCTACAAGACATTATGATGTAGCTAGGTCACATGGGTGATACTATGTGTACACCATGTAGACAAGAGAGGTACGGGATATATGTAGCTAGGTCGCATGCGTGGTTCCAGGTGAAGGACACCATGTAGACAAGAGAGCTACGAGATAAATTGGCTAGGTCACATGGGTGGTACTGAGTGTTCACCATGTGTACAAGAGAGCCAAACTATATGATGGGTGGAGCTATGTGCTGAAACCACCAAGTATCGAGGATCGATCCGAAGTGTTCAACAGGAGACTCTCTATGTATTGCTTTGTGAGTTTTGTGATGAATAAGTGCAGGAACTTGGTTATGTGAATGATGTGTTCATTAAGTGACCAGGATGTGATAAGGTTATAAACAAGTAAGTTATACATGAGGATGATTTTATGGTGACCTTGTGATCATGGGCCTATACTTGTGATGTATGAAATGTGGTGAAAATGATTTGTGATATGTATGTTATAATGAGGTTAATACAAAGAAAGTGTGAAAGAGTGAATTAACAATAAAACTGTTTTAGACAGTAGCAGTGACGTGATTTTTAAAAATCACCAAAAATAGTAGAAATTGAATCAGAGACTGAATGAGATATCAAATTAAATATTTATGAGTCTATTTTCATATAAAAGAATCATAGCAAGAAAAGGAGTTCTATATTTTGAGATATTTATGTTTTTGTGAGACTGGTTCAGAATGATTACGTGATCCCCTGTTTTGACTTTGGAAAATCACAAAATTTTGGATAAAAATAATTAGAGGCTTAAACTTATATTTTTAAAATCCCTAATGAGTATATTTTCAAGATAAATCAACAAGAACATTATCCGAGTTCTGTACTGTGAGATAATTAATTTTTAGTGAAGAGAGGTCAGAACTGTCAGAATGTGAAACAGGGGAAATTTTAATGAATAAACTGTACTAATTGGCTAAACCAAAAATTATGAAAATTTTATGGTGGAAAGATATGTGAGTCTAGTTTCAGGGGAAATTTACGGATCTTAATTTGGAGCTTTTTAGCTCGAATTATAAATAAGTAAGTGACTATGACTCGTGTGGATAGTTTGATGTGAGCATTTATTAGTAAATTGTGAAATCGTACTTACAAGAATGCTATATACATTAAGGATGTGGAATGGAGAGGAGGAGGAGGAAAATAAATATATGTGGAATACATGGAAACTATGGTATATGAAATATTGATATAATGAAAGAAATGATATGTGTTTATAAGAAAACAGAAAGAGAATGATATGTATCATGACATGTATATATATATATATATATATATATATATATATATATATGACTAGTCTCAATGTAAGGCTTGTTGGGTATGGAGTTGAATTGAAATGTTTCAGGCAAACATGTTATTTTGTGCATCTGAATTGTGGTATTTTATAAAGATATGATCTAGTTTTAAATATGAATGCTTGATGATTAAGCTGAAGATATTTGGTAAGATGATAATCTTGGTATAAATGTATAAGTGGTACTATAATAAACAAGGTAAAATGAGTATGAGATACACATGTATGATGACATACAAATGCTATGTTTTTGGTTTAATTGAAAATATTTAATCATTATATGAATACCATGTTATATGCTTTTGATTTTGTATAAGTGTGTAAGAGATTAAGGTTGACCAAAGCTTGGAAAATAGCCTAGGTATATTCCACACAGGTAGAGACACGACCATGTGTCTCAGCCGTGTATGGAACACGACTTTGGGACACGGGCGTGTGGAGCCTTAAAGCATGAAATTTTCAAGATTTTTGTAAGTTCTCGGTTTAGTCCCGAACCCTTTCTAAAGTATGTTTTGGGCTTCGTAGACTCAAATAAAGGACTATGTGTAAGTGAATGAACGTTTTGAAAAATATAATGAAATTTTATAACCCGTATTTTAGTTTAATATTTGTATGTTTGTCCGGTAACGCCTCGTACCTTATCCCGGCCTCAGGTACGGGTAAGGGGTGTTACAGCTTTGGTTATGAAAAGTGTTTGGTTACGTGAGGAAGGAGAGGAAGTATGGGGTGATAATCAGGAGGGAAGTCAAATGTTAGGGAGTATTTTGGGAATTTCTAAGAAGAAAGTGGGAATTAGGAGCAATATAGATCCCATCTTGAGAATAAATCTAGAGGGGAGATTATATAAATCCCACCCTCAAGGTGAAAATTTAGGGATGCAGATAGCTTTAATGCAATGGATCATGATCTTGAGGATAGGGTGTTAATGGGGGAGGAAGGTAAGAAGCGAAAAAAAAGGGATACTGAAGGATTACCAAGAAGAGAAGAGGGAAATTTCATGGAGTTGAGAAATAAAGATATGAGGGATTCAACCCATTTATTATCGACAGTTACCAAGAGGCAAGCCGACCGGGCGCAATGAAAATCATAAGTTGAAATGTCCGTGGCTTGGGGAGCCAGCGGGCAGTTCGAAGACTTCGACACACGTTGAAGTTACATAATCCCCAAATGGTCTTCTGTATTGAGATAAAAATAGGCAGAAGTAACATGGAAAAGGTTAGAAGAAACTATGGTTTTTTCAATGGGATTGAAGTTGGATCAATTGGTTCTAGAGGTGGATTGTGTTTAGCATGTAAAGGGGATATTAGTGTTTTATTTCAAAGTTTTTCGTCTAGCCATATTGATGTTATAATAAATGAGGTGGATGAATGTACTAAATGGAGATTTACCAGATTTTATGGGTCTCCTTATCACCAGGATAGAGATGCAACGTGGGATCTTTTAAGACAATTATGTGAAGTTGGGGAACTTCCATGGCTGGTAAGTGGGGATTTTAATGAGATCATGTATGGATGTGAGAAAAGGGGGGCTTACCGCGAGAGGAAGGAAAAATGGAAGCTTTTAGAAGGGTGTTAGAGGATTGCAATTTAATGGATATGGGTTTTTCTGGGAATTGGTTCACATGGGAGAGGGGTAATTTGCCAGAGATTAATATTGAGGAACGGTTAGATAGAGGGGTAGCTATTGACAGCTGGCTAGCTTTATTTCCAGATTTTCAAATTCAGCATCTATCACATTTCTTCTCCGATCATTGTCCATTGCTCATTAATACTAAATGTGAAGATACAAGGTGTGTGGAGAAGAGGTTCAAATTTGAAGCATGGTGGGTGTTGGAGGAGTCATTTATTGGTGAAGTTAAGAGTATTTGGGAAAATTCTTCATGTGACTTATTAAATAAGTTGCAGTGTGTTAAAAGAGGGTTGCATAAATGGGCGGCTAGAATTGGTTATAGTAGAAAATCAAAGCAAGAGATGTTGCATCTAAAGCTGACAAAATTGCTAGCAGAAGATAGAAGCGATGAGAACCTGGCGGAACTTATTGATACAAAGGTGGGTCTCAACTTTGAGATTGAAAATGATGAGAGGTATTGGGAACAACAGGCGAGAGTTAATTGGCTGAAACTAAGAGATAAGAATACTTCTTTTTTCCACAAGCAAGCGACGCAAAGGTGAAGAAAGAATTGTATCTACAAGTTACAGTATGAGGATGGCAGGGAAATTAAAGTTATTGAAGAAATGAAGGAGATAGCGAGGTCATATTTTCAACAGTTGTTTCTAGCTGGAAGGAGAGGAAACTATAATCACACTTTGTCAAGTATTGATCGTTGCATTTTTGAGGAGGACAATTCAAAACTTAGGGTTGAATATACAATGGAGGAGATCCACGAAGCGTTGAAAGAAATGGGCCCTACAAAAGCACCAGGTGAGGATGGTTTTCTAGCACTATTCTACCAAAAATGCTGGTCAATTATTGGAAAAGATGTCACGTCTTATTGCCTTAACATATTGAATGAAGGTACGGATCTAAGCTCAATCAATAAGACAAATATTGTGCTAATCTCGAAAATTGCAAATCCCTCTAATATAACACAATTTCGACCTATTAGTTTGTGTAATATGTTATACAAATTGATAGCTAAAGTTATTGCTAATCGTCTCCGAGTTATGATAGAGAAATGTATTGATTTAGCACAAAGTGTTTTTGTGCTAGGGAGATTGATTTTTGATAATGTGATTCTGGCTTATGAACTTCTTCATATTCTGAAGTACAAAAGAGTCGGGAAGAAAGGTCTTATGACAGTAAAATTAGATATGAGCAAGGCGTATGATAGGGTTGAATAGAGCTTTGTAGAAAAGGTAATGAAGAAAATGAGATTTGACTCCGATTGGGTAGATTCGCTAATGAAATGTGTTACTATAGTTTCTTATTCGGTAGTTTTTAATAGATTTACTGGTTCCAGTTTCAATCCTTCTAGAGGCCTTAGATAAGGAGATCCTTTGAGCCCTTTTTTTATTTCTATTTTGTGGGGAAGGCCTATCTAGTCTTATGAGATCAACAATGAAAGAGAAAATTCTTCGTGGAGTTAAGGCAAGCAGAAACGGTCCATAGGTTTCACATTTATTATTTGCAGATGATTGTATTTTGTTCGGCGAGGCTACAGAAAGAGGGGCGCTTTCATTGAAGCAAATTTTGCAGAAATATAAGGTTGTTCGGGGCAGAAGGTTAATTATGCAAAATCTACTATTTTCTTCAGTGCTAATACTCAAGAAAGGGATATAAGATTTGTAACTAGAGTGCTTGGAGTATGTTGTTCAACTGATCCTGAACGATACTTGGGTTTGCCTAATTTAGTGGGGAGGAGGAAGAAAGCATCTTTTCAAATTTTGAAAGATAGATTGCAACAGAGAATTGATAATTGGAGTATTAAACATCTTTCTCAAGGAGGTAAGGAGGTTTTCATTAAGGCGGTTTTTCAATCCATTCCAACTTATTCTATGTCGTGCTTTCTACTTCCTAAATCCCTTTGTATGGAATTGGAGAGATTAATAGCTAAGTTCTGGTGGCAAAAAAGCAGGGATAAGAAAGGCATTCATTGGTGTGCCTGGAAGGATTTATGTTTTTTCAAAGAGGAAGGTGGTATTGGATTCAGGAAATTTGACAAATTTAATATCGCGTTATTAGCTAAACAGGGTTGGTGTTTAATTACTTATCCAAATTCGTTGTTAGCTCGAGTTTTGAAAGATAAGTATTATCCGTCGATAGATTTTTTAAATGCGCGATTAGGGAACCTACCTTCACTTACATGGAAAAGTATCTGGTCAGCTAGAGGAGTTCTGGAAAAAGGCTTATGCTGGAGGATTGGCAAGGGGGATCGTATTTCCATCTGGGACAATATTTGGATACCGGGTTATGAAGAGGAAACGTTACAACACCAAAGAGGAAATACAGATATTGAGTTAGTCTCAGATTTGATTGAAGAAGAAAGTAGAACATGGAAAGTGGATCTAATTTTTAATACCTTTGATGCGGTTTTTGCAAAGTACATTCTGCTGATCCTTTGGCAAGGTCTGTACATGATGATTTTCAGGTTTGGGGTGGAGAACCATTAGGCACCTTTTCGGTTAGAAGTGTTAATAAACTATTACAAAAGACTACTCGGTTTCCTAGTAGTAATTTTATACAGGCTGAAAATGTAGCTTTTTACAGAAAACTATGGAATTTACACATCCCTTCGAAAATTAAATTACAATCTGGGAAATTTCCTGGAATTATATCCCTACGCTTGTTAATCTTAAATTGAAGCGAGTTACCAATGAAGTCTGGTGTCCCAGATATCAGCAGTTTGAGGAGGATAGCAATAATGTTTTCAGAATGTGTCCTACAACAACGGAAGTTTGGAGATATTTAAATGTCTCTTGGGTGCTTAATAATAATATTCAGAGTATTTGGGAGTGGTTTACCTGGGTCTTCAGTCGAGGAACAAGTGAGCAGTGCAGAGTATTTTTTTGTGGGCTTTGGCTTATCTGGTCAAACAGGAATCAATTGCTTTATGAAAGTAAAAATAGAACAAGCAGAGAGATTTCACAACAAATAAGCAGTTATATCTCAGAGTTGCAAAGCTTAGAGGAGAAACTACTTATCTCTGATACAGGTAGGGTTTTTGCTCATGAAGATTGAAGGATGAGGGTAGTCATTTCTTTCGATGGGGCTTTCAACCAACAACTCTCCAGATCTGCCTCGGAGTTGCTAGTTAGAGACACGAGAAGGGATATTTTGGTCTTGAAATCGGTCATCCATGAAAATGTTGCCTCACCGTTTGCAGCAGAAGCACATGCAGGAGCAGAAGCAGTAAGGTTAGGGATTTTATTGGGTCTTCATGAATGCTGCATAAATGGAGATTCAAGAACTATTATAAAAAAATGCTAGAATACAGACAGAGGTAACTCAATTATTGGGGCCATAATAAGAAATATTCAAGATATGGAGCATTTCTTCCAAAAACTAAACTTTCACCATATTCCAAATTCAGAAAACATCTTTGCTCATATGATTGCAAAGGAAGCATTGAAAGCAAATGAAGGTCATTACCTGGATGGAGGAGTTTCTGAGCATGTTCGACGAGCACTGGAAAAGAGAAGGCAACGGGCTCCAAACTGATGAAATGAAATTGTCATTTGGAAACTTGTAGCAGAAGGTTAAAAGATTTTACGGGATTTGAAGGGTTTTGCTATTTAGAGCCGTGCAGGTGCATTGAAAAGACAAGAAGTTATTGGGTTACAGCTGTTTCTTTATCGGCTGGAAATATCTAGGGTAGGTTTCCTCTTTTAGTTTTTGTTTTGTTGGGCTGTCTTATTGGAGGCCAATTAGGAGCCTGATTTTCTAGGCTTGTTTTTATTCTGTTATTTTCTTTATTTTAAGGCCTGATCCTTGGTCCAATGTCCAAGTGTGAGGCAGCCTTTGTTTAGTTCCATTCGTTTTAAATCCAATTGATCTTTTCAAAAAAAAAAAAAAAAACAAGAGAGCAAAAGAGAAATGTGTATTTGTTTGACCAGTTGAAATATTTACCATATTTCTTTAATGTTTATATTTATGGTATAAATGAAATAAAACTCTACTTCTAATGAATATTAGAGTCTTAAAGTATATCAAACTTTTTTGATTTTGATGGACATTCACTTAACAATAAAATATTTACCATTAGTAAATAATGTGTTTTGTTAAAACCTTCTTAAGATAAAAATCATGTGAAAAAAAATTGTTAGTGAAAGAAAAAGAGTACACTTATCTATAATACTTATAACATTTTGCCTCATTAAAAACCTTATCAAAAAACCCAATAGGAAAAAACCTCGGTTAAGGGAAAAAGAGTACAACACATATTTGTTCCCCCTCATGATAACATCACATGATATCTCAAATTCTACGTATTCAATCTTGAATGCCAGCTTTTCAAATGATCACTTGTGCAAATTTACTAAAGTTCATATCATCATTCTTTTGAAAGTTATTACTGAGGAAGACTTCGGGAGAAATATATTTTGATCTCTTCAGAAGTTCTAAAAATATTCATAACAAACTTTAAAAATGATCTATCTATGCAAATAGATATTTTAAAATCAAATCAATTCATATAAATATTTACTCAAACGTATCAAACAAATTCTTGAGAATTTTTGTAACAGCTTGATTTTCAGTGGTGTCGAAAACAGTGGTTCGAGACCACCAAATCTGATGAGTAAGCTCGTAAATTTTAATATTTTTACTTACGAGTCAAATGTGGTTTTAAAAATATTTTTGAATTAGTAATTTGTGTTTTATAATGATTTATTAGGTCAAATGGTTTAGAAAATGAGGTATCGAGACCTTGATTCTATAAACCGAGCCATAAATATTTTTATAAATATTTATGGAGTGTCATTAAGTTAGTATTATAGTTTTGTTAGAAAATTTAACATTTTGATAGTTAATTAATTAAAAAGGACTAAACAAAAAAATGTGCAAAATTAGCTAATTAAAAGAAATAGTGATTAAATGACTTAAATGGTAAAGAGGGAGGACTTAAAGAGTAAATTAGCCTAAAGAAGATGACTGAGGCTGGATAAGCAAAGAAAAATAATAAAATTATGTGATTTAAGGGCAAAATTGGAAATAAAATAAAATTAAAATAGCTAAATGGGATTTTAATAGTTTCTAGACCATTTATTCTCCAATTTTTTGTCCAAAAACACCGTTGAAGAGCTCTTAATGCTGGATTTCATATTCTCCAATTTTTTTTCCAAAAACACCATTGAAGAGCTCTTAATGCCGGATTTCATATTTTAGCTTCATGTGACCTTAATTCTTGCCTTTTCTTGTATTTTTTTGTATTTTTAAGACTTTTACAATTAGGTCCAACTAACTATTACCTTAGTTTTTGATTTTATTGAGAATTTTGAAAATTACCATTGATGAATACTAGATGTTTTTGATTAAATAACATGGATTTAGAGCTTTAATTTTGTTGTATGATGATTTTATAAAGTAATTTTGTTAGATATTGATTTTAGGACCAAATTGTGAAAATGTTAAATATTAGGGTTTGGTATTAAATTTCTGTTTATCAAGGGTTGTATGATAGCCTAGAATATTTAGATAAATTATTAATTGAGAAAAAATAGTTTATTTGATAGACAAACTAGTTAAGGGACTAAATTGTAGAAGTTGTAAATGTTAGGGTAATTGTGTAAATTTGAAAAATTGAGGGGTATTAATGGTGAAGTGAATTTGGACTGAAATATATGCTAATGAATGAGTAATTTTATAATTTAGATCAAAAGCCCGTAGATACTCATGAAAAAGGTAGTAGAATAGTACTTGAACTTCTGTAAATCTTACAAATTTAACCCAAGTAAGTTCGTACGGTTAAACTTTAATATTTGTGTTGATTTAATGAATGGTATTATGTACTTATTCTATTATTTTAATTGAATTATTGTTAAAATTATAAATTTGAATTGAATATTTGAATCAAATGAAAAGCGAGATTTGAGTACATTCAATATTCGATGAATTGACGACATTGGAGGAAGATGTTGGCAAATTACCCAAGTAAATTGAAGTTTAGCATTTGTTGCGAACTTTCGTGTTTACTTTCTGTTTAGATCTCATAAGCTTCTGTTTAACTCATATGAGTTTCTGTTCAGCTCTATTGAGCTTCTATTTAACCCTTATGGGTTTCCGTTCAGCTCTTACGACTTTCGTTCAACCCTTACGGGTTTTTGTTTAGCTCTCATGAGCTTCTGTTCAGCCTTCAGGCTTCTAAAAATGATGTATCTTATCCGTAATTCGTTCTCCAATTTGGGAAGATTTAGTAAGTGACTTATGAAATTGAAAATTTAAAAGACATATTGTTTGTTATTGGTATTGATTTGAAATAAATGTATTCATCGATTGAAGTTGCGATTGGCAGAGAGTTTACATTGAATGAATTTTATTTAGTTGATGTGTTATAGTAGGTTCGGTAAGATTTAAGTTTAACCATTGAACTTACTAAGCGTTATTAAGCTTACTTGTGTTGTTTAATGTCCTTGTAGATTCTCGTGTGGTTGGAAGGTCAGATCAACACATCAAGTCACACTATCCAACCTATTTTGGTAGTTTTTGTACGTTCAATATGGTTTATATGGCATGTATAAGGTTTGTGTGGATTTAATTAAAGTTTGTATTGTGTAAATATTAATAATTATAGTTTTGCTTATATATATGTTGGGTTGGAAATGAGACATGTAACACCCCTAATCTATATCCGTCGCTGGAATAGGTTACGAGGAATTACTGGACTTATAGCACAATTCAGAACATTCATTTATCAATAAATCAACTCATTTCGATCAAAGTCATTCATTTACACTTATAACATGCTTAAGTCGAGCAAAAATAACTTAAAACATGCATTCAGGACTAAATTGATAACAATTGAAAACTTTGGGAAACTTAGAAAATTTTGTTTAACATGGAGGTCACACGCCCGTGTGCCCAAGCCGTGTGCCTTAGACGGCCACCAGACATGCCCGTGCCATAGGCCGTGCGGAAACAGGGCATACATATTGACTTGGGTCACACGGCCGACCACACGCCCTTGTGTCAGCCCGTGTGCCACACACGGCCAATAGACACGCCCGTGTGTCTAACCCGTGTAACTCACTGACTTGTTTTAACTAAGCTTCAGCAAACATAAGGTCGAATCACACGCCCGTGTGCTCAACCGTGTGGACGAGAAATAAGCTTGTTTTAAGACACTTTTCCTCATCCAACTTCAATCACCTAAGCTTACATATAACACCATACTTTTATTTAATTTGGCAATCAAAATAGCCATTTCAAATACACATTATATGCCATTACAAAACCAAACATATACCAAACCAATATGATTCATTAGCCAATATACACATATAACCTATTCAATAATTCAACCTTAAGCATCCAAATACCAACTATTATTCCAACAGTTTTGATTCATATTTCCTTCACAAATCTATACCATTTACATATCCTCATTCCATCAACTACTTACCAAAACATGCCATATCTAGTACACATAAACATAACCCAATATTTAACCAAGTTAAGCCAAATCACATGGCTTAAACACATCTATGCATATAAACTTCAATAGCTTACATAACTCATACATCTCAAATCATCAACTAGCCTATACATGCCATATTACCAATTTCAAAGAGTTCAAAAATACCAAATTAACTCCTGGATAGTGTGATGAAATCTTCGATGACTTCCAACCCGTGCAAGCTTTCAAATCACTGTAAAATACAAAAAATAAACAGAGTAAGCTAATATGCTTAGTAAGCTCGTATGACTAGTATGTACTATATACAATTTAACAATTAATTCAAAATTAGAGAAACATGAGGATATATAAATCAGTTCTATCAAAACCAACACGTAATATAATAACTGTAACACCCCCTACCCGTATCCATTACCGGAATAGGGTACGAGGCATTACCGTGTTTTACTGAACATTTTCAGATAATTCTGAGTCATTTATTATTCATATTTTGAAAATGTTCATAACGTCTCTCTATTGGGCCCTCGAAGCCCCAAACATACATTAAAAACCAACCGGAATTAAATCGGGATCATATAAAAAAAATTCGCAAAATCTTAAATTTTATTTTCATCTAAGTACTTACCATTTCAATGCTCCTTATAAATAAACATGTTACCAATCAATTAATAGCTTGGCACTTGTCTAAGCGTCAAACAGCATCATTATTAATATACTTGCACATATTTCATATAAATTCAACATTGATATACTTATTTTCTCGACATGTCACACTTGAGTTTAATAATTGTCTTTACTTACATAATTTCCTTGTATCAATATATCAAAGATAATCATATATGTGCATGTCATGAAACATATCATTCTCTTACCATTTCTTCATAAGTACATATCAATCATTTCATTATATCAATATTTCATGCTCCATCATTTCCATATATTTTATGTATATTTATTCCGGTAAAGTTTATATTCCATGTACTTATTCTTATTTCAGTTATCTATCTTCATAATTATTTCATACAACTATTTTGTACATATATTTCCATATGACCAGTTCTTATAAACATTCCACACAAGCATTTCATATAACCATTTGTCATCTGATACATATTACCTTAATATCAATTGTTCAATAGATGTCATAGCGTCTCCCATCCACGGTCTTATTTATCTTTAACATGATGCCATAGTGTCTTTCAACTATGGTCTTACTCATTTTCTGTCATGTTGCCATGGTATCTTTTAACCATGGTCTTATTCATTTTATGTCACACTGCCATTGTATCTTTCAACCATGGTCTTATTCATTTTCCGTCATGTTGCCATGGTATCTTTCAACCATGGTCTTATTCATTTCCTGTCATGTTGCCATGGTATCTTTCAACCATGGTCTTATTCATTTCCCGTCATGTTGCCATGGTATCTTTCAACCATGGTCTTACACATTTCATATCATGTTGCCATGGTATCTTTCAACCATGGTCTTACACATTTCATTTCAAAGAGCACACTCCCGTGAACCTCATCCTTATAGCGGGATTACCAGTCTAGGCTAAATCCCCTGTAATATAAACTCATAGAGTATTGTCGGGATTACCGATTCAAAGCTAAATCCTCAAACGACAATTACTCTAATGAGCTTGGATCTCAATTACCACCCAAAGCTAAATTGAGACCTAATTCAGATTACCCGTCCGGCTAAATCCATTTACACGTATTCTTCGGGAGGGCTATATCAGGATAGGATCACCCGTCCGGGCTAGATCTTTTTTACCGTCAATTCCTTTTCAAAGATCCATCGAATTTTCCTTTCATTCAACCGGGATTTCTTCCCCTTTTATCAAATATGTTAATGTTTCATTAATTTTCATACAATGAACATTCAAATCATATTCATATCAAAAACATACATTTCAAGCATTTAAAAATAATTCAAGTTACACGAACTTACCTAGCAAAATTGCAGAAATATCAAGATTCAGGGGCATTTCGGTAATTTACCATTTTCCCGATTTTCACTCGATCTTAAATTGAAAATTTCATTCAATTTATTAATTTAGATGATAAAACAATTCATTCCCTTCAATTTGGTTATTTTTGACATTTTTACAAAATTGCACCTTGAAGTTTTACTTTTATTCAATTTAGTCCTTAAGCCTAAAACATGCAAATTAGCCATGGTAGCTGGATATTCATATATATTTTCCTCTTCCTCCTCTGCATTCCACATCCTTAATGTATATAACACACTTGTAAGTAACATCATCTATAATTTTTATTATTTACTTTTATGAATATTCAAGCTATTCATCTGTGTCATAGTCACTAAATTATTTATATCTGGAGCTATAGAACTCCAAATTAAGATCCGCTAATTTTCCCTGAAACTAGACTCATATATCTTCTTACCGTAAAATTTTCAGAATTTTTGGTGTAGCCAAAAGTACAGTTTATTCTTTAAAGTTACCCCTATTTTGCTGTTTGAAAGTTCTGACCCTTCTTCACTAAAAATTAATTATCTCCTCGTACAGAATTCAAATGATATTCCCGTTTATTTTTCTTGAAAATAGACTCATTCAGGATTCTAAACATATAAATTTAAGCCCCTAATTATTTCTATCCAATTTTTGATTATTTTCCAAATTCAGAACAGGGGAACCCTAATTCATTCTAACCTTGTCTCACAAAATTCATTATATCTCATGATTTACAAATCCATTGCTTACACCGTTTCTTCTATGAGAAACTAGACTTTAATTCCAAACATTTTCACAATTAGGTCCTAAAATCAATTTCCATTAATTTTACTTGATAAAATTATCATATATCAAAATTAAAGCTTCAATTCTATGTTTATTCATCATATGCTTCCAGCACTCATCCATAATAACTTTAAAAATTAGCCATGAAATCAAAAACTAATGAAAAAGTAAGTTGGACCCAATTGTAAAAGTCCAAAAACATAGAAATTTCAAGGAGAAAGCAAGAATTAAACTTACATGTAGCTAGAGAATGAAAACCAGCTTGAACCCTCTTCCATGGCTATTTTTCAGCTATTGAAAATAAAGAAAAATGAAGAGAATTCTAGATATTCCAATTTAGTCCCATTTTTATTTAGCTAATTTTGGAAAATTTCCAATTTTGCCCTTATTTCACCCTTTTCCTGATTTTTCTCAGCTATTGTCGTTCAAAATATCTCCTTTGGGCTTATTTGCACTTTAGGTCCTTCCTCATTTGACAATTGAGCTATTTAATCCTTTTAGCAACTTTTACACCTTTTTCAATTAGGTCCTAACTAATTCATTCACTTTACTAACTTATTCATACTCTATTTCTATTCAAGTTCCATCCCAACTCAAATTTAACTACTAAATTTTCAGCTTATTTAACTAGTTTCGAAATTTCCTCAAATTAGCCCTTCAACATAAAACTTATGAACTACTTTACAATTCAATCCTTATTTCATTTCTAACTTGAATTTCTATCAATTTAACCCTTATTTCATCATTTTACTCAACATGAACATTATCTAGAAATCTAATAACTTTCAAAATATCAACTTAATTTCATCAAAATCTTATTCCAAAACTTCTAAACATCAAAATTAAAAGAAAAGGACTTAATTGACTTACCTATTAAACTTCCAAGCTTCACACCTTCAATTTTCCCTTTTTCTTCTTTCTTTTCTCTTTTTCTTTCTTTCCTTCCCCTGCTCTCTGTTTCGTTTGCTTTTTCTTCATTTCTATTCTTTTTTTTTCCTTTCTTTATTTCCTCTTATATATATATATATATACACATGTGTTTATATTTAAATAATAAGTATCATTTATTTATTCATGTGTATATTATTAGTACATTTGTATCCATTTATAACCATACATTTGTCATTATTTAATATATTTATCATATAAAATCTTATAATATAATTATTTAATTAATAAATATCTTTTATAATTAATAAATATCCATTAATAATTAAATACTTATATTAAAATGTATGTATTTTATCCATATACTTGTATATTTTATTTACTATACATTTGTCTTTATACTAATTTATTTATCATATAAATATCTTATAATATAATTATGATAAATTAATTTAATATCATTTATTACTAAAATATATATATATTTTATAACTAAAATCTAAGTAAAAATCTTGGATTTTTTTACTTTTATGCCACCTCACTTATACTAAATGGCGTAATTGCCATTTTGGTCCTTTTTATTTTCTTTTAATCTATAATTAAACTTTCACACTTTATTCAATTTAATCCTTTTATCCAATTATCCTTAATTAAGCTAAATTTACTTAATTAAACTCTAATTAACCACTCAATTAACTTTTTTAAATATTTTTGATAAATATTTACGGATCCGTTTTTCAGTAACGGAGACTCGAAAATACACTTTTCCGGTAACCGTAAAATTCGGGTTATTACATTATTTATCTTTTAAAATTCCATCCTTGAGTCATCATTTAATTTTGTAAAATTACAATTTAGTCCCTCATAGTTCTTCACCTAATTAATTTGGCCCTAATCCATCCATTTTTCTTAGTTTCTAGATCATTCCACCCTTAAAATATTTACACTATTGGTCCTTCAACTTTTTTATATTTACACTTTAACCCCTCAAATTTTGAATATTTACTCTTGTGCAACAAAACTTTTCTTACTTTTACAATTTAGTCCTTTCTTGAATTAATATATCATAATATACTTCCCAATATTGACATAACTCAAAATTTCCCTTTTTGTCACTTTATTTCCTTATTTTACTATATCACGGATAATATTTTACTGTAAAATTTTCGGGATATTACAATAACAACCTGGTAATTTTTGTATGTATTCATCGGTTTTCACTCACATATCATATGAAATTATTAAATATCACTTACTTGTCGAGCGTGTCATGTATACCTGAACTGATTAATATCATCATTTCAATTCTCATACCATTATCTTCTCCGTTGAACCATGGAAATAACATCGAATAATCTGTATCTTGCACACTAATGGACATTTATGTGGTTAAACCACCTATATCTCGATTCACATATATAACATTTGTTCACACGCCATTATAACCTATATTACCATTTCAATACAATCCAACCAAATTTGCCAAATACATAAGCGTATAAAATCATCAATACCATGTAATTCACATAACATTATGGCAATTCATTTCTATTCGTATAAACTCTAATTCATTCATATAACTAGTAGTTCATCCGTATAACCAGTAACTCATTAGTAATAACAATAATTTATCCGTATAAACAGTAATTCATCTGTATCAACAGTAATTCATTCATTTCAGCAGCAACTCATCCATATCAACAGTAATTCATTCATTTCAACAGTAATTCATGCATTAATACAATGTTCTGTATTATTCCAAAATTCACATATCATACATATAACATTAATATCACTTATAACCCGTAACTTATCCATATAAACAATATTTAGCCCCGTTGAACCTACTAGAACTTCAAAGGTTAGTCGAGTGAACAATGTCAGTAATCCGTCAATTCATCATCATACATGCTCTTTTGAGTCATGGTCGGTAAACTCCTCCTGAGCTGATAAACAGTAAGCTCTATTGAGCTGAAAACGGTAAGCTCTATTGAGCTGAACAGTAAACTCTTTCGAGCTGAATCGGTAAGCTCCAATGAGCTGAATCGGTAAGCTCCAATAAGCTGTGGTGAGTCCACAACAAATGCAGGAGCTCAACCAATACGGTAATCTCAGTAAGACGTCACTCATATCCAATGAATTCATATAGTTTAAACGAGACTCGGTAACAAATATGATATATCATTAAGACATTTATATTTCAAGTATTTCAATTATATGCATTCAATTCAACCATTACAAGTATAGAAAAGTTCGATTCTAATTATATGAACTTACCTCGTGTAGCTCAAATAAAATTATCTACTATTCGTCCACTTTTCATTTTCCCCGATCTAGTTCTGATAATTGCTTATATTGATCTATATATAATATTAAATTCAGCATATTAACTTTCCTTTCTATTCAATTTGACACTATTTACACATTTTGGAAAAATTATGCTTTTTTCCCTAAAGTTTCACACTTTTACAATTTAGTCCCTAAGTTCGTAAAATGAAATTCATTCAATTTTGGCCAAACCCTAGCCTAGCCGAATTTAATACAACTTTATAGCAGCCCATATTTTCATTTATTCACACATCTAACCATGAATTTTGTACTTTTCTCAATTTAGTCCATTTTTGACATTTTTGTCAAAAATCACTTTATAAAACTTGTTAATCTAGCTTCAAACATTAATAATCTATCATAAAATATCTAAAAACCAAGAATTAAACAATGGCATCATTCAAAATATATAGCAATTTCAAAAACGAAGGTACGAGCTAGCTAGATTAAGCTGCAACGAGCTCAAAAACATAGAAATAATTAAAAACCGAGCTCAAATCGTACCTTAATTAAGCCAAATGTGTGCCGAACCATAGCAGGCTTCTTCCATGGTTTTTCATTTCTAGTTTTGGTGGTGATGAATGAAATATAAGATGATAATTTGGCTTTGTTTAATTGCTATAACATTTATTAACCATTTACCATTTTAACCTTTAATAACATTTAAAATTTCCATTATACCAAGCCATCACATTCCACTAACTCAATAATGGATTAATTTCTATATAAATACCTCCTCCTTTATATTCTATAACATTTAAACACATTTAGCTAATAAAACTCTACTTTTACACTTTACGCAATTTAGTCCTTTTTACCGAATTAACCACCCAAACGGTAAAATTTCTTCACAAAATTTTCACACAAACATTCTATCATACTGTAAACCTTAGTAAAATAATAAAATAAAATTTTAACTTCTGATTGTGGTCCTAAAACCACTGTTCCAATTAACCCTAAAAATGGGTTGTTACAAGACATATTGGTGACGTTGGTGTGAATGATATATGTGTTTGTTTATATTTCAAATATGGTGAACTTAGGTAGAATTGTTAGATGGATTAAATAGGTAAGTTTGGGTATTTTGGTATATGTGATGATACACTATGCTTAAAACATGATTTTGGGCTTATTATGATTGTTCATTGATATGTTAAAATGTTGAATTTAGGTTGATACCAAAATGGGTGAGAAATGTAGCCTTGAAATGACCTATTTTTGTCCACATGGGCAGAGACACTGGCGTCTCAACCGTGTGTGACACACGGCCTAGCCCATGGGCATGTGGTCTGGTCGCGTGTCCCCTGCATCTATTAAATTGCAAAATAGAATACCCAAGATTTTTTACACGGGTGTGTGGCTTGGCCGTGTGACCCCTGCACCTTAATTTTACAAGTCAGTATGCTCACATGGCCTAGCACACGGGCATGTGGCTTGGCTGTGTGACCCAAGTCAGTAAGCACCCTAATTTGGACATGGGCTAGGACACTGCCGTGTGCCCCTATTTTGAATGCCTACACGGCCTGAAACACGGGCGTGTCTCTTGACCGTGTGAGCCACACGGCCTGGCCGCACAGGTGTGTGTCCCCTGCACCTAAGAAAAATTTTGAAGTTTTATGAAAAATTCTCTGAGTTTCCGGTTTAGTCTCGATTTGTTTTTAATGTGTATTTTGGGCCTCGAAGGCTCATATAAGGGACAATATGAGTGATTTATGATTAGTTTTTGATATATAGGTTAAATGATATGAAATATTTGTATTTGATCTAAAAAGTCTGGTAATACTCCATAACCCTGTTCTGGTGACGGATAAATGTTAAGGGTGTTACAATTTCTATATGCTTCCAATTAGGCGAATGTCAAATTTTCATAAACTACCAAACTAATAAGATATTTAAAGGTTATTACATTCACTACAAAAGACTATCTTTCATAATCAATACCAAGACTTAGCGAAATGTTCCATTTTTCTTATTTTGTTTTTGTAAAATATCTTCATTTGTACTCTCACTAGTTTTACACCTTTAGATGCTTGGAATGCTAGTTTAGAAACTTCACAATTTAATTTTACTTGGATTGGGTCATTCTATTTCGGCCAATTTATTCATGCCTATATTTCTCAACAAATTTATTCAATATTATCATTTTATTTCATTATCTCAAATATAATATTTTATGCAAAACTGTTGTCGGCAACTTTCTATTTTTATGGTTTCATATTTTCTCATATTGACATAACTTTTCGAAATCTCTTTATTTTCATTATTTTCACCTTCAATTTTAGGTACTTGAATCTCTTTTGAAGTTTTAATAATTAGTTATGTCTTAGGTCTCTTTAGGAGCACCCACCTCTATTATATGACCTCTAGATGGATTATTTTCTTTTACGATAATTTTTATTTTTGGAACCAATCGATCTATCATGCTTCACATTCATTACTTTCATTTTAATTGGTTGTCATACCAAAACTTCAAAACATCAGCTGATAGATAGCACTTTATTATTCTCATCAAGTCAGTAAATACATCTGGCAGTTAACTTGCAATAAAGTGAATTATTCTTTTTGAACTTGTGGTTCAAATTGCTTTCTACAAGGATCTGAATAATGCTAATTTATTCCAAGTAATTTATTTTATCCAACTGTTATCATTTCTCTCCCCCTGATGTTGGGAAAACTTATCAAGTCAAAGTTGTAATCACCAAATCATATTATAATTGAATCTCTAATTCCTTTAGGACATTTAATAATATAATGAGATTAATATATATTCTCAATTTTCTTTGAATACCGACAAATAATATTATAATTGTAATGGGGAGTATTTATCATTACTTATGGCATGATGCATACAAGTGTTGATTCATATAAAATATCATATCCTTATACATATATACAAAAAATTTTGTTTTAAAAAGTAAGGGTTTAGCTACTAACCGGAGGCATTTAATCATTAATTCTACTAAACCATTTTATACGTATAAACAGCAGGCTTTACGATAGTTATTCACATTGACAACCTAACATACAATAATCATTTAAAGCTTGAGATAAGCCCACCAACATTAGCAAGAATTGTCTCGATTGCATGATCTGAAAGTCTTCTTCTTAA
Source organism: Gossypium arboreum (assembly GCF_025698485.1). Lineage (NCBI taxonomy): Eukaryota > Viridiplantae > Streptophyta > Magnoliopsida > Malvales > Malvaceae > Gossypium > Gossypium arboreum. The sequence continues at coordinate 59,809,787 of NC_069078.1, read as the reverse complement.
ACAAATCATTAAACAAGTGATCTTGCAAACTACATGTTGCGAGTTGATAACTCACATGTGATTAACTTGTAGATGCATGTACCAAATTATATCAAAACATCCACTTGTTGGATAAATGAGCCCATATTTCTTTCAAAAATGCAAGAGATTCAATCTTAACTTTTGCTAGTGAGGTTTAATAAATCTTCTTTGAGAACAAGAAATACTTGATAAATGAAGAATCTTTAGGTTCTTTAATAAATATCCATGTAAATTCTTATAATATTGCATTATAATTGATCCGGATGGTCTAATCGATCATGCCAATTAATTAGTATATTTGGTTTACTGTGCATATAATTCAATGATACTAATGTAACATGCCAACTAATTAGCATTTTTGGACTAATAAACTTTTGGTTTACTATGCATATGATTTAACGATACTAATGTAAACTTCTGGTTTACCATCTCATATGATTTAACCATATTAATATATACATAGTTCCAACTAAAGGAAAAAAACAATAGTTTTCCAATAAAAAATTCTTACCCAATATAATAGATTTAATTATTCATCTCCTCATCTACAGTTTCAGTAATATTTGTTACAACATATATCTTTTAAAACAAAAATAATTTATTTGAGACTGACTATAACATAGTGCAACAAATGACCTTTCATACCACATCGATAACATAAGTTATCTTTCCTCCTTAAATGGTTCTTTTGGGAATTCTTATTCTTCTCTTATTTATCTTCATTTTTTGAATTTTAATGGTGAGAAGAATTATTATGATCATCCCTTTATGATTATTATTTTGCCACTTACTACATCCACGTAAAAGAATTTGCTTCAGGGAATGGAGAAAATCTAATACGACGACGAGCTTTATGGTTTTTCATTTAATAATTCATTATTTAATAGCACATTTGAAGCATCAAAAGTTAGAAAAATTTTCTCTAACAAGTCTTCATCAGTAATATTCTCCAAATAATTTTAATTGAGAACTTTGCAAAGTTATACTCACTCACAATTTTAAAATAGTGCAACTTCAGATGCATCCAATCATAATGAGCTTTAGATAGAATTATCATATTTGATGGTAATATATTTCTTTTAGATCTTTCACATTCAAATATTTTGCTTTTGACCTTTCATGGGGATGATGACAAAGAAAGATCACAAAAATAGTACAACCAATTTAATTTAATAACAATGGTGAAAAATATAATTCAATAACCAAACATTTCTCTATCCTTTTGAAAATCAAAATAGTAGATATTCATAGTAAGAGTGATTCTTACCAAATATAATCTTTTCCTTATTCACAATCTCAATAGGAGATACATTACATGATACATAGAGTGATACTCACTCACAAATTTAAAAACTTGCAACTTCAAGTGCATTTAATTATAATGAGCTTCAGATAAAATTATCATATTCCAACGGCCATATATTTCTTTTAGATCTTTCACAATTAAATATTCTACTTTCGACTTTTCATTGGGATGATGACAAAGGAAGATTACAAAATAATTACAATCAATCCAATATAATAACAAAAGTGATAAATATAATTCAATAATCAAATCTTTCTTTATCCTTTTCAAAATAGATATTCATAACAAGACTAATTCATACCAAATATAATCTTTTCCTCATTCGAATCTCAATATGAGATCTATTACATGATACGTAATGCATTAATTATAAAAAAAATTTGTTCCTTTAAATATTGATATATTAGCTCTTCTCGAGCTTTTAACTAATTTCGTACATGTAACAACCCGGTTTCTAATGGTGTCGAAAAAATGATTTTAGGACCCCATTTCCATAAAATGAGTCTATAAATATTAAATAAATATATTTACAGAGTTAGTGTATCAATGAATTAGAATTTCGTTAAGTGATTTAACCAAAAATTATGAGTAATTATGGCTTAGAGAATAAATTGTAAATGTTTAATCACTATAGATTTTTAAAAAGTAAATGGCCTGGAGACTTAAATTGCAATTAATCAAAAATGCAAAATAGCAATTATACCACATTAAATACTATGTTAATGGATGACATGCTTAATTAGCTATTAACTTAGTTTAATGGTGAGTTTACGTAAACTCAGTGTGTAATCCCCATAGAAAACATGCATATAGTTAATTAGTAGTAAACAGTCAAATGCAGTCTGGGGCCTAAGCCGATTACAGTTTCAGTAGCAGTTTGGGCCTTAGCCCATTTCAGTTTCAGTATTAGATATGAATTAGGGCCTAAGCCCATCACAGTCACAGTATCAGATATATAGTCATACCCAACCAGCCTCTACACACCATCTCCGTCCATCCCTACACTCCATCTGGGGTTTAAAACACCCACCCATCCCTACACTCCAAGTAGTACCGAATGTGGCACATAATCAATACATTGCAGCTGAGCTGCAAGAGAATAGGGTTAAAGCCTTTCAATACACTTCCTACAATATATCATCATCCCAACCCAATGCAATGCAACATACAATATGTCATGTTGTTATGCAACCATCAGTCATATGTAAACATATATACACACCAGTAATCATGCACAATTTATCATACATCACATACACTCAGATCATACATTCAGGGGTCTAGGTAACATTTACCGACCCTATAGTAGGTTCACAGTCGACTTGGGCGACTCATGCAACCCTAGGAATCATTTTAGATAAATGGGCTCACATGCCCATGTGGCTTGCCCGTGTGGGCCCACACGTCCAGATTGGACTTGGCCCGTGTGGATCACACAGCCTTACCCAAATTCCCACACGCCCGTGTAGACTACCTGTATGGGCCCATACATCTGTGTGGCCTACACAGCCCATATCAGTCTAGCCCGTGTTCTGCGTTTTCTGTATGTACACCTGGTACGATTCCATGTATACCCACACGGCCCAAAACCTCGTTTTGTATGTTTCTAGGTATACACCGGTACGATTTCGATGTAGAAACACTTGCGAGCACCCCAGAACCTATAATCAACCAATAAAGTATTGAATCAAACACTTAAAAATCAAACTAAAATCGAACCCAAATCGAGATACTCATCCTTAAAGCAAAAAAACTTACCCCAACCACCTCAAATCAGTCGATCACGAAACAGCACGAGGAGAACCTTGATCCTCGTAATATCCTGCTGCCAAAGTGACAATAACCCCAATAAAAAACTTAATATTCACAACTTACAAACCACGAGAACCCACTTACCGAACGTGACGAAAACCGAACTAGCGAAGGTAACAGTGAAATTTAACAAAAAGAAACGAAATCAAAGAGAAGATGGAAGAAAGAAGAGCAAAAGTCGAATATGGGAGAAGGGAGGAAAGGAAGAAAACATCAGGGATTTTCCCCAAGAGTCACTGAAATTTTGAAAAATAAAGAAAGATTATCAGGAAACTAACATTCTGATCACAAATCCTTAAATTCTCTCCTACTTTCACTCTCACAATCCCCACTACTCACAACTACCTCAGTATTTTGGCTAAACTAAAACTCCTACAATCCACCGAGCAAAAATCAACCCCCTTGTTCATGCAGAGATTCGAACATAAGTCCTCCAACATCCTAACACTCAACTTAACCACCAGACCAGTAGGCCCATTCTGTTATATACTTACAAACAATTAATTAAAAGCCTACTGACCAGAGATAGGGCTTGATTCAAAAAAATACCAAAATTTAGGCAAAGTCATGGCTTGAACTTGGGACCTCTCATACACACTCAAAACATATAACCACTGAAGCAGACAAATATTTATGTCAAATTTACAAAAGTCAAAATTAACAATTTTTGAGGCGTTACAAAATGTGAATTCTTGGAATATAAAACTAAATTGAATAAAAGATAAATTAGCATAAATCCTTTGAAATATGAATTATTCTATGGAATTGAGTGAGAATATGTATTGATTGATATGAAATACATATGTTATGTTGATAAATTAAATTGTTATAGTGTATATGATTGAAAATTTGATGTGTACTAAATTGTAAATGAAATTGAAATTGATACCTTATTAACTAGTCGGACTGAGTCAGATATAGTTGGCATGCAATAGGATTGAATTGAGTATGAAATTATGCATTTATGCGCCAAGAATGCACTTCATGTGCCAGCTATGCACTTATATGCTAGGAATGTACTTCGTGTGCCAAGTATGCTTTTTGTACACCAGGATGCACTTTGGTGCTAGTTTGGTGTATTAGTTGGACGATTTGAGTATCCGTTCGAGTTCAAGTTGGGTTAATGGGGGTTACAAAATATAAACTTGGTAAATGCAATGAATGAGTTATAAATTGGTATCTTTAGAATGATTTGTGATTACAAATGCAAATGAAATGTTGTAATCATATAGTTGAAACATGTAAATCAGATAAAACCGAGCCCTGGGGGTTGACACAAATTTGAATGAGTCAGTAGACTCTAAAAATGAATGAAATATGGGGTATTATAAGTTGTATATCGAAAAAGGACTTAAAACTGAATGTTCTGACATTGATATGTTTGAAATGTTATTATTATAAGTAAAATGAGTTGTCCACATATGTTAAATTGAATTTGAATGAATTGATGTTTGTTTTATACACTTATTATGTTTAGATTGATAATTCAAAGCTTGGTAACTCCAAATTGTAAGTAGGTGGTTGATATGTGCATATAGATATACATGCTTACTTTGGGATTGATTTGTTAATGCTTATGTTATATACTTGAATTAAAAATGTACAATTGAGCCTATTGCTCAACATACAGTTTGTTTTCTCCGTACGCAAGTTTAGGTATCTTTCGAAGCCCCAGGAATTGAAGTCAGCATCCAGATGACCCTTTTTGACTCAACAAAGTTAGTAAAGTACCTTTTTTATTGTAAATGCCATGTACCTAAGGTTTTAGTCGGTTTTGTATTGAAAATGGTCAAACTTGGAATTTAGTTGTTTCATGTCATTTCAACGTATTGTTTTGGTATATTTTGCCTTATACGTAACAACTTATTTTTCAATGGTGTTAGAACAGTGGTACCAGGACCACAAAATTTGATGTGTCAGTCTAGAAATATTAATTATTTAATATTTACGAAGTCATTAGTGTCTTATTAAAATTTGATTTAGAAATTTTGACGTTTGATTAGTTAATTAACTAAAAATAACTAAATCATAAAATTTATAAAAGTAAAACTCTATTAATCAAAGGTGTTAAACAGAAATTGGTAAGTAACATAATGAATTTAAATGGAAAATTTACCGCAAGTGTATATAGTGGACAGTTTGGGGTTGGTAATGCATGAAAATTTTAGTATTTTAAAAGGGTAAAATGGTAATTAACAAATAAATAAACAAAACAAAAAATGAAAGCCATCATCTTTTCTTCTTGTTTTCATCTTACCAAACCAAAACTCTATTATTGGAGAATAAAAAGCTTCGGTCAAGTGAATTCACATGCATGGTATGCAATTTATGCTCGTATCTTGTGAATTTTTATGTGTTTGTGATTGTTGTATTGATATCTAACTAGTTTAGGGACTAATTTGTGAAGTTGTTAAAGTGTAGAAAAATTACCATTGATGCTCTTGAAGTATTCTTGATGTTTTTTCTTGAGCATGAAGCTTGATGATAATTTTGATCGAATTTGTAAAGTTATTTTTAGTAATTTTTATTATTTTTAGTAATTTTGATCTAATTCAGAATTATTGGGAAATTTTAGAATTTTAAAAAATTGGGTTCAATCGGTTTAAAGTTTAATTATGTGAAATAAGCTTGTTTTGGTCTTAAGAACCAAATTGAATAAAATGTAAATGTTTGGGGTTTAACGTTCAAAATTGTAAATAGAAAGTTATATGTATTAAATTGAATAGTATATGAAATTGAGGCTAATAATTGAAATAAATTATATCATAGATCAAGAACAAGTAGATAACAGAAGAAAATGGAAAGTAGTTGCGTAGTCCTTGAATCTTTACCATTACTTCAGTTTAGCCCTGGTAAGTTCATTCGGTTTATTTTGATATAAAATAGTTGAATGTTGACATGAATGTTTTACTGTTAATTTAATATAAATTGAGGTAATAAATTGCTTGGATCTGTGTTTTACAAAAATAACTCCTGAACCGGATGAACGTAGCATAGAGTACGGTTGGCATGCCAATAGGTTATAGTGCGTGCTGTTCGAGATTGGTTTCAGATGAGATGATGATTCCTGTCTATTTCTTGTTCACTGAATATGCCAAAGTCCAGCATTTTTTGCAGACTATAGTGTTATATTTACAGTGTTTCTGGCATGTTACCGGGGTGGATGGAAATCCTTCTGGCTTGGTACTTGGTGCCGAGGTGTGTTATGGGAGGTGTAACACCCCTTACCCGTGTCTGACACCGGGACAAGATATGAGTCATTACCGGACTTAAACATACACATACATGTAAAATCGAGCCATAAAATTTCAACCAATTCAAAAACATTCAAACACATGCATATCGTCCTTTATACGGGCCTACGAGGCCCAAAACATACATCTGGGGTGGTTCGGGACTAAACCGAGAATTGCCGTAAATTTTATAATACTTAGGAAATTTTACATGTTTAGAGAGTGACACGCCCGTGTGGATTAGGCCGTGTGGTCACACATGCCCGTGTGGCTTGGGACACGCTCGTGTTCTTAGCCCGTGTAACTCTCTGTTTATGACGTCAGCAACGAAATGGGGTCACACGGCCAAGTCACACGCCCGTGTGCTAAGGCCGTGTTCCCAACACGGCTAAGACACACGGCTGTGTCTCTGCCCGTGTGGCCAAACTTAGGCCTCCATAAACCCTCACACATTTATACAACATCAACGACATATAACATGGCCTCCATTTAACGATTAAACATCTTCGTTTATGCCACAAACATAGTATTTGCATGTCATGATTCATATATTTTACACACTCATTTGGCCTTGTCTATTATGCTATCACTTATACTCTTATATCATGGTTACCATCATACCAAAAGATTTCAACTTAATCATCAAAAATTCAAATTCAAGGCTAGCACATAACTTTATAAAATACCAACATATTTCACATGCGTAGAATAACATGCTTGCCTAAGACACTGTACACCATATCAAGTCACATACTCACATCACATGAAACTTTTAAGCCTGTCATGCACGTATAATAGGGTTACAACCCAATAATCAAAATAAGCCACATCCCATGGCTATATACAATTGAATCGTTATAAGCCAATACATTTGGCCAAATCATGAAACACATATATCAAAAGATTAAGTCTCTAAACATGCCACTCACTTGAAAATACTTATGGTTTATTAATACCCCAAATTTATAATTTGATAGTGTGATGCTGCCTCCAACGATCTCCAATCCTGAGCTAACCTGACAACACTAAAGAAATAGAAAGGAGGGGGTAAGTTTTATAGCTTAGTAAGTCCATATGAAAATAATAAGCAATTTATTAATGTGATTTTGCCAAATTCTTACAACATGTTCTCATGGTAACACAATCAAAATTGCACATAATTACACTATTTGCTCATATTCCAGTCAAGCTGTCTACTCGAGTCATAGTCACTAAATTATTTATAACTTGAGCTTCAAAATTCTAAATTTAGATCTGTTAAAAGGTTTTGAAACTAGACTCATATATATTTCTACCATGAAATTTTCAGAATTTATGGATTAGCCAATAAGTACATTTTATTCTTCAAAGTTACCACAGTTTTTCTGTTTGACAGCTTCGACCTTTCTTCACTAAAATTTATTTATCTGTTAGTACGAGATCCGGGTGATGTTCCCGTCTATTTTTCTTAAAAAATAAACTCAATAAGAACTCATTAATCTCAGTTATAACCCATAATTATTCTTGTACTATTTTTATTTATTTTCCAAATTTAAGATAGGGGATCCCGAAATCACTCTTACCCTGTCTCAAAAAAATTCAAATATCTCATAATATGATATTCTTTTGCTTAAACCATTTCCTGTATGTGAAACTAGACTCAATAAGCTTTAATTTCATATCTTATTCAGTCTCTAATTCAATTTTCATAATTTTTGGTGGATTTTCGAAGTCGGACTACTACTGCTGTCTAAAACTGTTTTAGTGTAATATGATGATAACTATCATAAGTTCATTTTCAACTAATCATGAACACACCATTTCATGGATTCCATGTTCAATTACACAATGTAAGTTAGCATGATATTGCAACAAAATTCATAATCATAATTCATACATCTTAGCTCGCCAAGGTCTCTACATTTCAAAGTCTCAATAACCATAAGCTTAGTGTACATACCTGTACCCTTTCAACACTGTTCACATATTACTCCACTTCTTAACCATAATCTTGAATGACCTATTGGACCACCTGGAATACTGAAGGACATTCGGGATTATCATACACCAAATAGAGTGCCAAAGCCATGTCCCAGACATGGTCTTACATGGGTCCGCATATCGATGTCATATCCCAAATATGGTCTTATACGAAGTCTCATATCGGTGCCGATGCCATATCCCAAACATTGTCTTATACGGGACCTCATATCAATGCCATGTCCCAGACATGGTCTTATACGAAATCACTTAACGATGCCGAAGCCATATCCCTGATATGGTCTTATACGGGATCATATATTGGTACTGATGCCATATCCCAGATATGGTCTTACACTGGCTCTCATCTCGGATGCTGATGCCATGTCCCAGACATGGTCTTACACAGGATCTCATTAACCATGATGTTATGATATCCAGATCCTAAGTATTCCTCAGGGTCCCCCGGGATTTATGAGATACAAGGCTATCATCAAGATTCCATTGAATCATCACAAACCAATTTCATTAGGGCATACATATATATATCATATGATATCAAATGTTAAACACAAAATAATGTAATTGTTGAATTACTGACACACAAACTTACAATTCATGTAATATCAAGTATTAACATTCAAGTATAATATTGCATTATTATTATCACACGAACTTACCTCGATACCAAAAATGACGAAAAGGGACCTAACCGTCAATTTCTCGGTCCGAACCTCATTTTCTTTGATCTATAATATCACATTTAGTCTATTTATTAGTCACATTTCAATGTGATCCAAAAATCATACTATTACAAAATTATGCTTTTGCCCCTGAACTCTGTCATATTTACACTTTTGCCTCTAAGCTCGTAAAATGATTTTTATTCAATTTTTTTGCACTTTAAGCCTGGCCGAATCATTTTCATAACTATAACAGCCCACAATTTCAACTAGAACACACTTTTACTACATATTTTATAACTTTTATGATTTAGTCCTTTTAAGCATTGTCACCGAAAATCACTTAGCAAAAGTTGTTTCTCCAACCATAAACATGCATAATCTACCATTAAACATCAAAATACACAAATTTCTAACATGGGTCAAACCCTAGACCTTCATCATAACTCAAATTAATTGTAGAAATAGGTAGATCTTGTTAAGAGGATTTCAAAAACATAAAAATCATTAAAAACGGGGCAAGAACGGACTTACAATCGAGCTTGGAAACTTGGAAAACCCTAGCCATGGTTTCTTCATGTAATATTCGGCCAAGGAAGAAGATGGAAAAGAAATTTTAGCTTTTATTTTGTTTTTAATTCATTTTAATTACTAGATTACCAAAATGCCCCTAACTTAAAAATATTCTATTTCACCTATTTCATGTCCATTTTTGTCCAAAAAATTATCCAATGGTCTACTTACCATTTAAGGACCTCCAATTTTAAAATTTCATAACAATTAGACACCTCTAACATGTAGAACATAACTTTTTCACTTTTTACAATTTAGTCCTTTTGACCAAATTGAGTGCCCAAACGTCAAAATTTTCGAACGAGATTTTCACGAAATCATTTCGTGAATTTGTAGACCATAAAAATATAATAAAAATAAATTTTATTACATCTGATTTGTGGTCCCGAAACCACTGTTCCGACTAGGCCCAAAATCGGGATGTTACATGAGGGATGTTAGCCTACGGGCTAGGCACTTAGTGCCGAGACATGTTATCAATTGGATTGGTTCATTGGAGCGTTTGGCGTGTTTTAGATGGATAAATGTGTACTCATATCCGTATATTGTTCATCGGGCAATGTTTCTTGTGTTAAATATCTTATTATTGAATTGTTGAACGATTATTTATGAATCTTCTGATAGCATTGTGGTTTGATAATGAATGATCTCATCCTTGTTTACGTATAAACTCACCTGTTGTGGATTGTGGTTGACAAGAAAAATTTTCTTTTAATCTTGTTATTAAAATTTTTATATTTAATTCGATAAGCTTTATCGTTTTAACCGTTGAACTTACTAAGCTCTAATGAAGCTTATTCGTGTTCTTTTTTGTTCCTTGTAGATAACGTTCTGTAGAGTCGGATGATCGAATCAACTTGAAGATCACATTATTCAGATGCATTTTGGTAGATTTTGATATGTTTATTTTAGGTTATATGACATGTAATAGATGTTTTGTATATGTTTAGATACTTATTACAAATGTTATGTTTTAAGCTTGGTATAAGCTTACTTGTGCATGTGCCTTTAATCTTAGTGTGAATATGTTCATATAAAGTTATTTTGGTCATGTGATATAAACCTTATTTAAGTTTTTGGATCATGGTATGAGTGAATGTGAATGATTAAGAAGAAATGATAAGTTTGGCATGAGTTTTATAAATGAACTTATGAATTTGAATACAAATTAGTTGATGTGTCAAGTGAATTGAGGTTGATAATTGAATTAGCGGTGTCTGTAACACCCCTAACCAAAATCTGTTGCCGAAATGAGGTTACGAGGCATTACCGTTCATAGGACAATTCAGAACAGACTTTCATTACAAAGTAAACCATCTCATAAGTTTATTTAAAAAAAAAACAAATTTACATGTTTCGATCATACCGTTTATCTAATTATTCAAATTATTGCTAATACAATATAAATAAATAATCCTTGAAATTAAAGGCTTAGCTTATAACCCAATATAATTCATTTCATACTCAAATCATATATGCAAACTTAACATTTAAAAGTATATGAATGGTTTACATACGAATTAACCTATCCACTTAAAATTTATATGTACCAACTTTAATTCATAAAATCATACATCATTTTACTTCATATAGATAACATATATCACAATGTCCACTTCATTTATCAAATATTACCAATCTTTATAATATATATTACTTAACCATAATTACAACACAAGCATACAAGTGGCATATTGTGACCTATTTTAACCACATTTGCCGAACCACAAAGTAGTATATAACTAAGTCTAAATAGCATATCCAATAAATAGCATATCCAACTTGTCTCTACTTGGCCAATTCATTTTAATAATAACTATGACTTATGCATATATGTTTATGGGATTATACATTATTATGGCCACTGAATTTAAATAACTAGTACCCATTCAAACATATATACATATCATAATCATTTCACTGCAATACAAAGCCAAATTTAGTAAACCATTCTCAAATATAAACATATCATATATTACCTGAACCAAAATAAATTTTATTTACATTAAAATATAGCCAATTACTCTTGGGTACCAAATCACATACATGTCTATCTTTTCATGCACTATATCCGAATCATTCAACCACAAATATCATATCAAGCTTAAAACATACTTGTAGATATACTATGACCAATTCAATCTAATCATATCCAAAGTCGTCAACCATATTCAATTTATGAAACACATATCACAAATACCTTCCATCCTTGACACATAACATTATATCCAAATAAACTTAAACCATAACAACCAATTATGAATTACATATATCATTAATATTGACCATGAAAGAACACCGTAAATACCTCCTGTACATATCTTTATTTTTACCTAACTAATATATGAAATACCTTAATTCATTTTATGATCATTATATCTGACCTTGGTTCACATGAAAATATATAAGGCTGAACCACCAAAATCACAACCAAACACAACCATCATCAAACGAAGCATTAAATCCGAGCATAATAAATTATTAAGCCATTTTCGCATGGCTCATAGTTACATTAACCAAAATCAAACATTTCAAAAGTAAAATCCAGCCTATACATGCCATAGATTTGAAAGTTCACTTCAAAGATATAGAAGACAGCCGATAGTGTGATAAGCTTCTCTGACGATTCCCAAGCTCATAACTTGAATCCAAAATCTATAGAACAAAAACAAACAAACACACATAGAGTAAGCTTTTATAGCTTAGTAAGTCATAAGCAAATAAACTATTTAAGTACATAATCTATACAATTAAACTATACCAAATTATACTATCATAATCAAATTAAACTTTAATCTTATGATTTAACATTTATCTTATACTATCACACATAACTTATTTATAGCCGTATACATATATAAGATATATATATTATCAAAGCATCTTTCAGTTTCAAAGCTCAATCATTAAGTGACCACGTACATGCATACATATATACATATACTCATGAATTAAAATATAGCTTCTTATGCATAAGCATAGCAATGACCGAATGAACACTTACATATATAAAGATACATTAACAAACTATCATTCAAGGGCTAAGCCAAAACATCTTTATCATACCAAGTACACATACACTTATATGCATATACTCGTAAGTCAAAGTATAACAATCATATATATATTTATATCAATGGCCGAATATACCACCAATTGCATATATTCAAGAATCATTTCAATAATATTCATATTATTTATTCACTTGGCCGAATACATTTTTCATATTCACATATATTCTTACTTTGCTTCAAGCATGTTTTGCAACAAATATAAAGTAACTTACTCATTTTATTTCAAATAGGTAATAAACCAATTCATACCTGATCATTTTAGCTCATTTTTGCACATTCGATCAAAACTTATCGATGCCCGATGAACCATTCGGAATTAGATAGGACACTCGGATAATCACACATATATCGTACAATGCCAACGTCCTTGACGTGGTCTTACATGTAATCACATATTGATGCCACTGTCCCAGACAGGGTCTTACTCGCACACATATATCGGAGTCACATAACGATGCCATGGTCTTACTCGTACATCACATATCGGAATCCTATGTCATGACATATGTATCTTAGCTATTCCTAAGGTTCATACGGGGCTTTCGGACGTCGTAACTCGATCAAAACGAATTCAAAATATAGTAGCCAAGCTTATTCACATTCAGCTATTGGATATATAAATTTATATATTTTAGTTCAGCATATATAATTCACATTTAATTAAAATTAAGAACGTCAATTAACTTACCTCGAATGATGAAAAACAGAACGAGACGACTAGTTGACAACTTTCGTTTCCCCCGATCAAATTCTGATTTCTTTGGTTCTTGATCTAAACATATTTAAATTAAACTCATTCAAACATATTTCTATTCAATTTAGTCCAAAAACACATAAATGGGAAAATTACCATTTTACCCCTGACATTTACACTTTTTACAATTTAGTCCCTACTACACAAAACACAAAATATGCAAAATTTCAACACACCCATGTTAGGCCGAATCTTACCCATGTTCATACAAGTCCATATATTTTATTTATTTCAAATTTTAGTCCCTTAAATTATTATTTTTACAATTTAGTCCTAATTACTCAAAATCGTCAAAAACTCCAATACAAAATATGCTAACCCTAAACATATCTTTCATATTTCATCATCAAACAAAAAAAATCACACGCTTTCAACAATGGCATAACTCAAAATATTCGCCAAAATAAAAAATTCAAGAATGGGTTTACTAGTACTCGAAGCAACGATATCAAAAACGTAAAAATTATCAAAAACCGAGTAAAAACGAACCTTGAATCAAGCTCCAAAAGTGTCGAACCCTAAGCTTTCTCTATTTCTTTCTCTTTTCTTTTTGTTTCATCCAAGAGAAAATTAATGAACATGACTTTATTTTATGTTATATTATAACTTATAATATCATTTTACTTAATTGCAAATTTAACCTTTTTTTAAACATTATATTATTACTTATTTTATGTCCATTTCCGTCCACCCACAAAATAAATGGCATAATTGCAACATAAACACTTCCTTTTATAAAGACACATTCATTTTGGCCGTTTTATAATTAACCATCAAATTTTCATTCTACGCAATTAAGTCCTTTTATTTAATCGGACACTCAAACGATAAAATTAAATTACGAAAATTTTATAGATATAAATTCACACAAAATAAACACAGAAAATAATTTTTAAATATTTTTTTGACTCAGATTCGTGGTCTCTAAACCACCGTTTCGACTAGGGTCTAAATCGGGCTGTTACAGTGTTAATGAGGACACATTGGTTAGGTATTTAGGTTGATTGTTTTGCCATGTTCTGACCACACGGCTGTGTGGCACACACGACCACGTGTCTTATTAATTTTTAGGTGCAGAATTTTCACACGGTCATAGTTAGTTACACGGCCTGGCCACACGGCCGTGTGTGAAGCTATACGGCCTGAGCTATTCCACATATCTTGGCCACACGGCCGTGTGACCCCTATTTCCAAAATTTTTAAATTTTTGCATATTTTTCTATTTTGAATCAAATTAGTCCTGGATTGTTCCCAAACTATTTTTAGGGCCCCATAATCTCGATTTAAGGCTCGTAAGTGTATTTATACCATAAATTGTTCTGAAATGAAGTGAAATGTCTTATTTTGCCTTGTAATCCTCTGTAACCCTTATCCGATGATGGAGACAGGTTAGGGGTGTTACATTATATACTATTGTAAATGTGTGGTTTGATTGTGATTGAGATTATATAGTTAATGTAGGTCTTTTGAACTTATTTCAAAATGGTCCTTTTTGGAAATAACAAGTCATGTCTCGACGACGAACCTCTGACGTTGTGGTGAGAAATAAGGAAAAATCTAGGTGTTGACTCCGTTGCTCAAGGTCATAGTGAGCGCCAAAAAAAGAGTTGTGTCGCGAAAAGGAACCCTTGGTGTCACGACATTGACTCAAAACTTTAGAATCTTTACAATTTGGTCCTAATTTGATCTCGAGTTAGCAAAATAGCTTTTGTAAGGTCATATAAGACCCAAAATTCATTATGTATCATTTACACATTTGTTTTAGTTACATTCAAAAGTTTAACGGTTTATAATTGAATGTAGTTTGATTATAGTTGCTTTGGAAATAAATGTGACACCTTGTAGCTGGGACCCAAAGATCGAGTTGGGTATTTAGGTGTTACATTTAATAGTATCAGAGCTATAGGTTTAGTAGATTCTAAGACTAAATTGAGCTCAGAATTGAGTTTAGAGGTACATGCCAAGTTGAGTCGTGTTTGAGTTGATATTTGGATGCGGATTATAAAATTTATCTATTTTATAACTGAAATGTCGCGGAATTGAGAAATGAGGCTAGTAATGATAATACAGTCAGATATCATCAGTATAGGGCAGAAAGATGTTGTCAGGAAAGTCAAGATAGTGAAAACTTGCTCCACACCATTACAGAGGCTTTTTAGTGAGTGGTCAGAGCTGTTGCGCCAATCGTACCAGTGATCATAGCTCTATGAGCTCCGATAAAAGAGTTGTGTAAATACAAAGCGACCTAGTTTAGAGTTTCGAATGGGCTGAATCCTTCATTAGCTGAAGCTTGGCTTGAGTCGATAGATCAAGTATTACATTAGCTTGAATGTTTTCTGCACGAGTGTGTCACATGTGTTGTATCTCTCCTGAAATGTACCAGTTGATCGGATCACTTGGACTTTCTTCAAGTTTGAATTTCAAAAGAAATATAATGGTAAGTTGTATTCAAAAGATCGAAAACAAGAGTTTATGATGCTGAGACACGGTGATATGGTAGTGATTGATTATGAACGGGAATTCCTGCGACTCAGCAAGTATGCTTCGGAATTAATTTTCTCCAAAAAAGAGAGTTGTAAGTGATTCCTCCAGGGATTGCAGGATGAGATCAGGGTTCAATTTGTATCATATAAACTGAAGGAATTTACAGATCTGACTAAACGCGTGAAGATGGTTGAGTAGACCATGGGCTTTGATAAAAATACCGAACCCTCCTTAGCCTTCGGGAAAAACTAAGAACTTCTAGTTCGCATCTGTTACTTAATCGGCCTAGAGAGTCTCAGGGATCTTAGAGGTCAGCTCCTAGGACAGCAAGATCTGAAAGAGGCTGTAACACTCCTCACCTGACTCGACCATCGGGTCCAAGCTACAAAATGCTATAGTCGTTGTTGGAGCAACTACGGTCGAATAACATGCAATGTAAAACATAAATCATACAATCACAACCATTATAGATCATAAGTTCATTATACAAACTTTCTCGGGTCTTATACGAGCCTATAAATGCTCTAAAGTTAACTTGAAATCACATTATAACCAAATTGCAACATTTTCAAAATTATAAAATGACATTGTGACATGAAGGGTTCCACGTCCCGACATGATTGTCTGACTTGCCTCTTTGTGAGATGGGGTTTTTCTTCACGCCGTGGCCCAAAATCCAGATCTTGTCACGATAACCATGTCTTGACATCACGACGTGAACTCTATTTTTGGCATAAAGTAGGCCTTTTGGTGCCTATTTCAACCAACCAAACCATTTTTCACATTTGGTGCACTTAGCACAACATTCAACCTGCACAAAACATGCCATAATACATACCAAAGATCTCACAACATCATTTCAATCCAATCTACCCAACATGTCTTCATTTGAACAACAAAACATAATAAATTAGCTTAATCAATTCAATCATAATTATCCATGAATTTTACCATTCATTGCCATCACTTTTACTACATCATTTCATACTCATCTTACCATTTTAAATGTCAAACACAAAGTCACACAAGTTACCAAAACGTACATTTACATATATGAACATTAACACTTCATAATTCAAACATTAACCTAGTTCAAAACAAACTATCCATCTAAAGTCTCTTATATTAACACTTTTATATTAACACTTATGTACATGCCACATAATCAGGTTACAAAATGATCAAAAGACTACCGAGTCAATGATAGGATAATATGGTCTGCAAGCTAATCCAATAATATGTTCCACAAAACTGACAATCTACAAAACAGGGAAAACAACTAGGTAAGAATTTCAAATGCTTAGTAAGTTCATAGGTATTAAAATGATAAACTTACCTCGTTTTATAATTAAACATATTAAAAAATTAACTTGATACAACTTCCCTAACATAGCAATTCACAACAACAAGATATGTTTATCATATAACTGAGTCATATAGCAATTCAACATTTAACATCTTATTTCAATTTAGTACCATTCATATAAAATCAACAATTCAATTCCATTTTCATTGTCTCATCATCATATAAACATTTGATAATCGAATTTACTTCATTTTACTTTCATTTTTCTTTTTCATTAGCTAGTTAGCCCGATGAATTATGATGAACAAATTTAGATACAAGGGTAACTACACCACACCAAGGCACCGAAGTGCAAAGTCTATAGGCAACATATATACATCGTCTTACCATATCGGGGTCTCCATAGAGACATATAACTCAGTAATCCACAACAAAGGATAGATTCTGGTATAATCAATAATAACTCTGTACAATCACATATATCCCGTACCAGCGCACAAATAACCCTATTGGCATTTCAATTGTATCATATCCTTGTATACGTTCACTCGGGCACGTTTAGTACATATAACCATTTTTTTTCAATTTAGTCCATATATCATATTATGTACCAAATCGTAAATAATTCAAATTACATTTGCACACAAACCAAATTCATAATTCAAATATATACATAAATTAAAATTACATTTAAATACACCTTATGAACTACTTGGCAAAGACAACAACAATAAAATGTCGAGGACTAAATCACAATTTTACATTTTCTCTGATTATCCTTATTTTGACTCAATTCCTGATCTAAACGATAATTTAATTCAAATTATCAATTCCAAACATTTTTTAATTTTCTATTATATGCATGTGATAATTCAATTTCATCATTCGAATGCCCACTAAAGTTTTTATTCTATTTAGTCCCTAAAATTAAAATTGCTATAACTTTCATTTTTGAGCCTCGATTTTGAAATAAATCTCAATTCCATCCTCATTCTATAATTAAAGAAATTTAACATCAATTTTGAATTCTTTACACTTTAGTCCCTATGTTCAAAACTAATAACTTTCACTTTACAAATTAGTCATTTTTCATATCTAAGCTTTAAGTCTAACCATTTATTTCTTAAAAAAAAATTTAAAACTTTAATAGTTTTGTAAATAGGTACATGGCTAGCTAAATTAAGCTCTCAGGATCTCAAAAACATAAAAACTACAAGAAACAAACTAAATCAAACTTACAGAATTAAAAGTCGAAACTTCAAAGATTAGAACCCTAGTTTCTCCTCTTTGTTTTGTGAAAGGAAGAACATATAATGTCATCCTTTCCTTTCCTTTTATTTTTTTTATACTTTAATTAAATCTTAATTAATATTAATTAGTTAATAAAATCTTGATTAATTAACTTTTAATCTAAATTAACATAAATTACTGGATCTTAGATATTTACCACCACCGTTTGTCACATAAAGAGGGGTTCAATTTCTCAATTGGCCCCTCAATTAATTAAAAATCTATAGCGATTATTTTTACCACTTTTACAATTTAGTCCTTATGCCTTAATTAACTATCCGATTAACAAAATTAAAGGAAAAAAACTTTAATTTACAATAATACTAACATCGTAAATATTAAATAATAATATTTATGGACTCACTCGTCAGAAATGGGGTTTTGAAACCACCATTTTTGAAACCATTGAAAAATAAGTTGTTACAGAGGCTAGGACCATCAATCGTCTGTATTTGTGGGCAACATCAGAGGTCTTTCGAAAGATGCCAAATTGTTAATTATATGAAAGAAGGCACTGGGGCAAGTGTTGGAAGAAATGGGTGCATGCTTCCGTTGTGGATCCCTAGAGAATTTTGCTCAAGAATGTCTAAAGAATAATGATGCCTCTCTTGTTGTCACGTAGAGGTCCGCTCCAACTATTAGGGGTCAGGGAAATTCTCGTGGTGGTTCTGTTTCTAGATGAAGCTAGAGGAAGGGAACTGATCTGGTTGTTTAGCAACTTGAGGCTAAAGCACCAATGCAAGCCTATATTGTTCAGACCTATGAAGAGGATGATGATACAGATGTTATAATGGATATTTTCCTTTTATATTCAATGCCTATGTATGATTTAATTGAAAATGGTTCGTCGAATTCTTATATCAACTCTAGTTTTGTGAAATCTAGAAATTTAAAATCTGAGTTGTACAAAGCGATTATGGTTGTCTTGAGTCCTTTTAGGATAAATCGTGCTCGTTGATCAACTATGTAGAAGGTATCCATTGAAAATCTAGAATACATAATTTCCTATCAATTTTTTGATTATGTCGTTTGGCGATTTTGATGGGATTCTGAGAATGGACTAGTTAACTCGGTATGGTGTAGTTCTAGATTATTGTAAAAAGAATATTTCAGTCCAGATTTCGAAAGGTGAGATAATAGAAGCGAGTGGGTATAACAACCCACCTGGTGAAGTCTTCGTATTTGGTTATTGTTTGGCATATAGATGGTAAATTAAGGATAGATTTGAATAAGTAAAGTATTTTTGGCTAAGTATAGAATTTTGTGTAATACGCCATTTGGCGAACTTTTAGTTTTGGCAAACTCTTCTGTTAAGTATTCGCCCAACCTAGATGCTTTACGTGAACTCATTAAGTTAGCAGTTGTTTATATTTGTTTATTATTTTAGTATGGTGATATTAGCTAGTCAAGTTGAGCTCTAATTAGAACAGAACTAGACTGCTGTAGATGATAAGACTTAAATTTTGTTAAATGTACTTAATCACATGAATCAAGAGAGTTAGTGGAATTATTTAATTTTTCCACTAATCATTGTCTTCGTGTTTAAGTATATAAGGATAGTGGTGGTCTTTCTGAACACCTTTACATTTTCTTCTTCTTTCTTGATTTCCTTTGAAACTCTCTGGATAAAACTAAGTTTAGAAAACTTCTTCAAAGTAAGGTTCGTAATATTCAGCTAACTTCCATGTTAGTACTAGCTCTACGGTAATTACTGATGAACCTTTAAGTTATCATCTAAGTTATTTAGGTGTTTTTTATTTTGTATGCATAGATGTTAAAATGATGTATGAGGAAGGAAACTTCCTGATTCAGGATTAAGTGCTATTGATTCTTGCATGCATGTTCAGATTTGATAAATTTATGGTCTGATGTGTGTAATTATCTTTCTTTTAGCTCAAGAGGCTAACGATGGTCTAAGGGATAAAGGCAAATAACCTACTTTGTAATTTTATACTAGAATTTTTGGTGAGTTCCTTGTTACTTTCATGTGTTGTAAGTTTCTTTATTTTATAATTCATGTAAGGTAAGTATTCTTCCTCTGAATGGATGAAAAGTGTATGTATGGATAATGATTATCGAGATTCATTAGTCTGAGTTCGGTTTATCTATGGTATGATGTAAGCGCCATTCTTCATGCTTAAACCACTACCATCTGTTTTTGACATGTATGATATGATCTGATCTGTAGTGATGGAGAAAATGAGATATGTTTGTGTAGCCTCTAGTAGGGTGGCTATATTGCAAACCAGATTGGTAGATCATGTTAATATATGCTATTATAAATTAAAATGATATAAGGTGTTGATAGGGTGAATGTGTGAAAATGAGAATGTATAATATACTTTTGGTTATGAACTTCAGGTACGTGACTAGCATAAAGATGGATTTTCTAATTTATGTTAAGTTGGCATACAATAAAGCCCACGAGTTAAGTAAGTTGGTGTACTTTGTCTGTCTATGTTTTGTATACGCCATTGGGTGTACTATGTTCATCGTGAGTAAATGTCCCTGAAAGATTTGGTTGTGTTGTAAGAAATGTTATGTATGATTTCTCTTTGGAACTTACTAAGTTCATATGAACTTACAACGTTTTCCATTTTAGGCTTGCTGACTGAAGGAAGGCTTTGTTAGAAGGACTACACCAGAATACTACTATTACTATGAGCTGACAGCTTTGTTTTGTATCATGCATGACTCTTGGGGTGGCATATAAATGTATTTTGGAAATGACTTGTATAAAGAACTTCTATTCTGATAAGACTTTGTTTTTATGAAACCTTTATTAAAAATCAAAGTTTATACTTAAAAGTTTTATATTATGTTTAATGAGGTTGTTCTATCTGAACTTATAGGCCATATGACTTGAGCGTTATTATAAACTGTTAATGATTTCATTTAAACATTATTAAAACAACAATTATAATATGTTTTATATTTATAACTTGTAAAATTTTGTAAAGTTTTCGCAAAATTATTTTGTTATAAGTTAGCCAAGTGTTGAGTAGTGACACATCATATTCAGATCCTATTAAAGGGTCAGGTTTAGCATGTTACAATGGCATTAGATCGAGTGGCTCAACTTTTATCATTTCAGCAATTTGAGCTGATAAACTTTTGAATCGAGGTTTTGAAGCTTTTTTAGCCTATGTTGTAACATCTCAAATTAGGGTCTAGTCGAAACAGTGGTTTTGAGACCATAAATCTGAGATAGAAATAATTATTATATGATTCTTATGAGGTCTATGATATGAATGCATGTTTATGTGAAAGTTTCATGAAGAAATTCTATGCATAAAATGTCTAATTGAACTTTAGGGACCAAATTGAATAAGATGCAAAACTTGCATTCTAGAAGCTTTAAGCATAAAATTTCTTTAAATTATGAATTAGAGGGTCCTAATTATCAATTTGACCAATTTCTATAATTTTGGACAAAAATGGACATGCATAGGAAAAATTTGAAAGAAAAACCCTAAAGGCATTTTAGTTATTTGGTAATTAAAAGAATAAAAAGGGAAAATCAAAGCAAAAATGTGTCCATTTTCTCCAAGTGCTAGCCGAATTTCTCAATAGCCATAGCTAGGGTTTTTTTCAACATTTCCAAGCTTGATTGTAAGTGCTCCCTAGCCCCGTTTTTTATGTTCTTTGTATTTTTGAAGTCTTTAAAGCATGATCTACCCATTTCTAGCTATATTTTGAGCTAGGGTCATGTGTAACATGCATGTATTTTATTGATTAATGGAGGAATATGAATGTTTGATGCATGATAAATATCTTTTACTAGGTGATTTTTAGTGAAAACACCTAAAAAAAGGGACTTATTTGTAAAAGAGTAAAAGTGAGTAGTAATAATGTGAAATAAAGGAAACTATGGGCTGATATGAGCATAGTAGAGGTTTGGTTAGGATTGGGTAACCAAGAAAATGCATGCATTTCATTTTACGAGCCTAGGGACTAAATCGTAAATAAATGGAAAGATAGGGGTAAAAAGGTAATTTTACCAAAGCATAAAATATGGATCGATTTTCGTAATATGATTAATAAACAAGTTAAATTTGGCATTATAGATCAAGAAAAACATGAACCGAGTCTTGATCGAGGGAAGAATAAAGTATACGATGATTAGACTTGATTACTATCATTTTTGTACCGAGGTAAGTACATGTGTAAATAATGTGACAATGTGGTATGTTATGTTGTTTTAACATTATGTGATAATTATTTTATTGCTTATTATGTATGTTATGCCTGATGGTACTATTGTAAGCATGAATGATATTATGGTCGCCATCCACGATGTCACGAGCAATTGCAATAGAGGTGCAATGTGCAAGTGAGAAAAACCCCGTTTGAACCTTAGGAATAGTAGAGGATACAAGTGACATGTCACTAGGAATTAAGAAGTTCAAACTCGTTAAATAGTCCGAGTTCGTGATATATGTGGCATCCGAGCTCGTTGAGTGGTCCGAGTTCATAATGGATGCGATCCATGTGATTTAGTTCCGGGCAATGGTCTTGTGTGTTCTACCGGTGGCTAGGTAATCCTTGAGTGGTTGGATACCTAACAGATTTTGTGAGCAGCCCATGTAGTTACACCTTGATCGATAACTTATATTAGCAAGCCCGTGAGTAGCTCCATTGCGAGCGTAGCATGATATGAGGTAGCTTCGGCTACGTATGTTTATGTGGCACTTATGTGCAAGTTTCCATATATCCAATAGTATTCTGAGTGTTCAACGGGTATTATAATGAATGATGCGATGAAAGTCCCAAGATGGGCTGATAATAAAGGTAAAGTTATTTGATATGCTACGAATATGTACAGGTACGTACGTTATACTCATGAGTGATGCCTTGTTAAGGGATGATATGTGATGAGAAAGTATATTCATATATATATATATATGAACACTTGATAAATGAGCTAGAATGCTTGAATGATGAATAATCTTAATGGTTATGCTATTTTTTCTTATATGATTATGTTTACTAATAGTACATATTATTTGCATGTGGACTTACTAAGCTTAAATGCTTACTCCCCTCTCTTTTTCCATCCTTTGTAGTTCCACCAAGCTAGCTCAGGGATCGGAAGTTGTTGGAGCATTCGATCACACTATCAAAAGAATATTGGGTATAGTGAATTTGTTATTTTGAGTATGGCATGTATAGGGGACTTGGTCATTTTATGGTATTTGTCATGCTATTTGGCCAAATTGTGAAGGCCTATGATGTTCATGATTCATTTGGTAATAGTCATGTGATATGGCTCATGATTGATTCTTGGGTTGTAATATTGATTCTTGGGTTGTAATATCTAATTGTTCATGCATACATGTGTTGATGCCTTAATGAGGTTATATGTGGTTGTGTGATGGATATATGATGAGATATTGTCTTGATGATGTGAAATATGATTGGTTGGAGGATGTATGAAAATGTATGGATTAAATACTAGGAGATAAAAAATAGTTTAATAACCTAAGATGACAATAGTCATAAATATGCAACTTGGAATTCTAATAATTAAGTTGATTTGCATGAAGTTTGTATAAAATGCTTCCAAATGGTGTGATCAAGGGAATGTGCAATAGGATGATATTATAAAAATGTGAAAGTGCTATGGTGTTGAATATTGAGTGTTTAAGTATTTCATATTGCACGCTATGAAATATGCTTAAATGCATGAGTGATTAAGGGTGGCAATTGGCTTGGAAAATAGCCTTCAAATTGTCCACACGGGTATGTGTCTAGGCCGTACGTGACACACGGTCTGTCCCACGGGCGTGTTGAATGGCCGTGTGTCCCCTGCACCCTATTTTTGCAAGTCAGTATGTTTAGTAGTAAATACACGGGCTAAGACACAGGCGTGTGTCTTGGCCGTGTGAGAGACACGGCCTACCCACATGGGCGTGTACTCTGGTCGTGTGACGTCGGCACCATTTTTATGAAAAATCATTTAATTTTTATTGACCACATGGTCTGGCCACATAGGCGTGTGATACGGCCGTGTGACCCTAAATTGGTGTTGATGTCATAATCAGAGAATTACACAACCGGAGGACACAGGCGTGTCAAGAGCACACGAGCGTGTCCCCTGTCTCACACAGGCATGTGGCTCTGTATTAGGGAAAATTTCCCAAACTTCCTAAAAGTTTCCGATTTATTCCTGATTCTTTTCTGATGGTTGTTTGGGGCCTCGTAGGCCCATATTAGGGACAAATTATGTATGTATGAATGAAGTTGTTTTAAAGAAAAAAAATTATAATCTGACTTTTGTATGAATGTATGAGTACAAGTTTGGTAATGCCTCGTACCCTATCCCGGCGTCGGATACGGGTAAAGGGTGTTACATATGTTATTAATTCAAATTAAGATGAGAATCAAATAAGCAAGATTCGAACAATTTTTGAGTTTCTAAGTGTGTTTCTTGAAGAATTACCAAGACTTCCTCCTAATCGCGAGGTCAAATTTGCAATTGAAGTTTACCCGGGTACAACTCCTATGTCAATTGCTCACCAATGGAGTTAAAAGAACTAAAAATTCAATTGCAAGATCTTTTAAATCGAGACTTTATATGCCCTAGTATATCATCCTGGGGGGCTCTAGTACTATTTGTAAAGAAGAAAGATGGGATGATGAGTCTTTGCATTGATTATCGAAAGTTGAAAGGCGCATCAGTCTTCTCTAAGATCTATTTCAAATCGGGGTATTACAAGCTGAAAGTGAAAGACAGTGACATACCAAAAATGGTGTTTCATACGCGGCACGATCACTATGAATTTCTTGTGATACCATTTGAGTTAATGAATGTACCTGCGGCATTCATGGATCTCATGAATCGCATTTTCCAACCCTATCTGGATCAATTTGTAGTGGTGTTTATCGAAAATATCCTGATATACTCTAAATTGGAAGCTAAACATAATAAGCATTAGAGAATCGTACTATAAGTTTTAAGCGAGAAGCAACTGTTCGAGAAGCTCAGTAAATGTGAGTTTTGGTGTATAGAAGTGGTATTTCTGGGGCATGTCATCTCATCCAAAGGAATTTGAGTTGATTCTAAAATGATCGAAGCTATCCTTCAGTGGAATGAATAGAAAAATGTGTCTAAAATTCAAAACTTCCTTGGCTTGACAGGTTATTACAAGAGATTCGTGAACAAATTTTCCAAAATAGCTTTTCCAATGATGAAACTCCTACATAAGTATGTGTCATTTGTATGGGATAATCAATGTCATGAAAGTTTGGAGAAGTTAAAGGTTATGTTGATAGAAGCACTGATCCTAACTTTACCCGAATCAGGGAAAGAATTTATGGTTTAAAGCAACGCTTTGTTAAACAATTTAGGTTGTGTTTTGATGCAGGATGGTAAAGTAATTGTGTATGTGTCCCGACAACTGAAAACACATGAACGTAATTACCCGACACATGATTTAGAGCTTGTCGCTGTGGTTTTTGCTCTAAAGATCTGGAGGCATTACTTGTATGATGAAAAGTGTCACATTTACTTAGATCACAAAAGTTTCAAATATCTCCTCTCCCAAAAGGAGTTGAACCTGAGACAGCAACGTTGGACCAAACTGGTAAAAGATTATGGCTGCATGATTGACTACCATCCAAACAAAGCAAATGTTGTTTTTGGTGCTCTAAGTTGGAAGTCAACAATTGAATTGAGAGCAATGTTTGCTGAGCTCAGCCTTTGTGACGACGACAGCCTTTTGGCTGAATTAAAAATTAAGCCCGTGTTGCTTGATCAGATTAAAGAAGCATAGTATGCTGATACGAAGTTAATGGATAAAAAGAAACTTGTTCAACAAGGTGATATTGAGAATTTCAATATTGATTCGAATGATTGTTTTCAATTTCGAAATCGAATTGGTGTCCCTGATAATGCTTATCGAAAAAACATGATTTTACATGAGGCTTACGATAATCCTTTTGTTATGCACCCGATAGTGTGAAAATGTATCGTGAATTGCAAGAATCTTACCAATGGTCTGGAATGAAAAAAAAATTGTTGAATATGTCGCGAAGTGTCTGACTTTTCAGCGAGTGAAAGTTGAACATCAAGTTCCCACTGAGGTCCTTCAGCTTATCTCTATTCCAGAATGGAAATAAGAACGAATTATTATGGATTCTGTAGTTGGTAATTACCTCCAAGTAAAAGAAATGTGATTTGGGTAATAGTGGATCAACTGACAAAATCTGCTCATTTCCTTACAATGAGAACTGATTAGTCAGTTCTGAAATTGGCTAAAGTTTATATTTGCGAGATAGTTAGACTACACAGTGTGCTTGTTTCTATTATCTCTATTCGCGATCATTGTTTTACCTTGAGATTCTAGAAGCAATTGCATGAATCTTTAGGTACGAGGTTAAATTTCAGCATGACATTTCATCCTCAGTCTGATGACCAGTCAAAGCAAGTTATTCAAGTGTTGGAAGATATGTTACGAGCCTGTGTTATTGATCTTGAGTCTGGCTGGGAACGCTACTTACCGTCAGCTGAGTTTGTGTATAATAATAGTTTCCAGTCGAATATTCAGATGGCGCCATATGAAGCTTTATATGGTCGTAGATGTAGAACACCTATATGCTAGTCAAAATTAAGTGAGAAAAGGATCGTGAGCCAAAATTGATTTAGGAAGCTAAAAAAGTAGTAAAATTAATCAGGGACAGATTGAAGGCAATGTTTGATAGACAAAATTCGTATACTAATATGAAATGAAGAGATATCGAATACGTAGTGGGTGATAAGGTATTCTTGAAAATATCTCTGTGGAAAAAGATCTTGCGTTTCAGACAAAAAAGGAAATTGAGTCCTAGGTTTATAGGGTCGTATGAGATTGTCGAGAGAACCGGACCGATTGCATATAACTTAGTTTTACCGTTGGAATTGCAAAAGATTCACGATGTGTTCCATGTATCCATGCTCTGGCGATACCGATCTAACCCGTCATATGTTATTTTGGTGGAAGAAATTGAAGTTCAATCAGATTTATCTTATGGCAAAGAACAAGTCAAAGTTTTAACTCAAGAAGTGAAAGAGCTGAGGAATAAACGGGTGCCTTTAGTAAAAGTCCTATGGCGTAGCCATAGAGTTGAAGAGGTGACCTAGGAACCATAAAATGCAATGAAATCCCAATATTCCCACCTCTTCTCAAGTAAATTTTAAGGACGAAATTTCTTGAGAGAGAGAATGGTAACGACCCAGTTTCCAGTGGTGTCGAAAAAACGGCTTCGAGATCCCTTTTTCATAAATTGAGCCTGTAAATATTAAATATGGATATTTACGAAGTTAGTGTATTAATAAATTAGACTTTGGTTAAATGATTTAATTGAAATTGTGAGTAATTATGGCTTAGGGACTAAACTCTAAAATTTAATCTCTATATTTTTTAATTAATAAATAATTTAGGGACTTAAATTGCAATTAACCAAAAATTTAAAATAACAATTATACCATGTTAAATCATATGTTATTGAACAACATGCTTAAATAAGTATTAACTTAGTTTAAATAAGAATTATTTAGCAAAAACATGATTAATTAAATTAATTTATAAACTAGGAAGAAAAAAATTGTTTCTTTTCCACCGAATCTAAAGAAAGAAAAGAAGAGAAAATGTCATAGCTAGGGTTTATAAGTTTTTTAGCTTTAATTTCAACTAACGTCGACACGAAAACGTCGAGTGAGGAAGAAAAAAAAGGAGTTATAATAAAATATTTATAATATTTAATGTAATTTTAATTAAACATCTATTTTATTTTGATAGGTTCAGTTTACGAAAAAAAATCCGATCAAATAATCACACTAAAATCGAGTTATAATAAAATCAAATTGGACAATTTAACTAAATTTCGTCTATTTGCATTTCTGCTCACGCGCGCTTCCAACAAAGGGTAGACAGGTAACTGAAAAAACAGAAAATCGAATGGAAAAAAATACATATACATAAAAGAAAAAAGAACCGTGTTGAACACTAAATTCCCCTTCTCGTCTCTTCCATATAGAAAAAACCGTAAATTCATAAATATAAATTATTAAATTTCCCTCCCCTTCCTTTCTCACTCATTTGATCCTCCTCAAAACGGCACCGTTCAGGCTAACCGGAGCCGTACGGTCGCCGGGAATAAACCACGATTCCTTCTTAATCGGAGCTCCACAATCCCCGTTTTTATCAGGTCCGTTTCTAATTAATTTGCTTTCCTTAGAATTTTCCTCTTTTTTTTGCTTACTATTCCTAACAATTTCTCCTTTGTAGATTATGGAGCAAAAATCGTTGATTATTTTGATTATTTTGACGTGTTTAATTGCACCTTCTTGCGGAAGAGGTACTAATTAGATTCAATTCTTTCGGTTTCTGAAATTTTCTTTTAATATTAAACCTTCCTATTGTAATAATAGTGAAAATCAGCTTAAAAATTTTGTCCTTTTATTTGATTTTTGCAGCTTATGAGTTTTTAAAAAAAATTAATTGAGGAATTTGCTTTTGTTTATTGCAGAATTGCAGGTGAAGCACAAGGATAGACAGGCAGTCTACAATCGTACGCTTGCCACTATTTTAGTAGAATATGCATCTGCGGTAAAGTTGTTATTACCACCAGTTTACTTTATGATGACTTCGACCTTCAAACTATAAATAATTATCTAGGAAATTTTAGTTTCAAGCTGTGGTTGTTCTTGCCATCAGTTAATTTATTATATTCTCACACACTGTACACACACACGCGCGTCATCTGTGAACCATACAGCTGATAAGATGAGATAGAAGTCCTAAGACCAACGAAAATGATCCCATTTAACTTGTTCTAGACTAGAACTCCGAAAAAGATGAGATAGAAGTCCTAAAATCAGTGTAAATGAAACCATTTTGTTTGGTCTAGACTAGAATTCCGATAAAATGAGATAGAAGTCCTAAAATTGGTATAAATGACCCCATCTTGTTTGTTCAAGAATTCTGATAAAATGAGATAAAAGTCCTAAGATCAGTGTAAATGATGATTCCATCTCCTTTGTTCTAGAATTCTGATAAAATTAGGAAGAAAGTCCTAGGCTTGGTGTAAATGATCCTATCTCATTTGTTCAAGAATTCCTATAAATTGAGATAGATGTTCTAAGATCGGTGTAAATGATGATCCCATCTCACTTTCTCTATAATAGACTAATCAATGAGTTGGATGTTGTTGGTTAAGGTGTTATATAAGAGTTTTGTGCTTCACTTATATTGCTTTTGTTTATCTTTAATATGGTCACTCAAGCAAATTTGTCCCCATAGGTGTACATGTCGGATTTGACTGAACTTTTCACCTGGACATGTGCAAGATGTGGTGGTTTGACTAAGGTACTTGATTTCCTAGTTCTTTAATATTTGATATTCAATATTTAAGTAGGTTTCCACTTGCATTGATCATCCCAATGTTCCTCTGTACTGAAACAGGGATTTGAAGTTATTGAGCTTGTCGTTGATATTCAGAACTGTTTACAGGTGCATTTTTTATTTTTCATTATGTTTCTCCGACTCTTCATTTTCCCTAAGTATATTATGAGGTTTATCCTCCAAATATATGAAAAAAAACTTAGAAACATTTATCGTACCTCTGCCAGATATATACATGTATTTGACACTCACCCTTGATAGATTAGAATCATGCTCAAAGTATGTGTTATACAGAATACTTTTGTTCGTAACCGACATTAAAATGACCATCAATTGATAGGGATTTGTTGGAGTGGCAAAGGATCTTAATGCCATTGTTATTGCCTTTAGAGGAACGCAGGATAACAGGTACTTAAATCATTTGCCTCTATAATCTTTGTTCAGGGATGTTTTCAAAAGGAGTTGTTCATTGACATCTAATGATAAAAGATACACATGATTTTAACTTTTCCAAAATTAATATATTGTTTTTCTTTTTCTTCAGTTTTGATTGCTTTATCTGTCTGTTTGCAGCATCCAGAATTGGGTTAAAGACTTATTTTGGAAACAGCTTGATTTAAAGTACCCTGGCATGCCTAATGCTATGGTATGCATAACAAATATCTCCAAATTTGTGAATTTATGCCGGAGTGATTTTTATTAATCTTTAGTCTTGTTCAATTGTTTCAGGTGCACCATGGATTTTATACCGCTTATCACAATACAACCATACGCCCTGGAATTCTATATGCTGTTAAAAAAGCAAAAGAGTTTTATGGGGACCTCGACATCATGGTTACAGGCCATTCAATGGGAGGGGCTATGGCTTCCTTTTGTGCACTTGACCTAAAGGTAAACTTGGCTTTTTTTGATTCAGCTGGAAATACATTATTATTGTTGTTTTTATCATCGTTGGGTAAACATGAAACCTTCTTGTTTAAATTATGGAAGCTTATCCGATTGCTCTGTCAGAGCGGTAACGAGAAAATATTATTTGATTCCCAGGTTAATCATGAAGCCAAGAATGTTCAAGTTATAACATTTGGACAACCTCGTATCGGGAATGCCGCCTTTGCTTCTTATTATGGCAAACTCGTGCCGAACACAGTCAGAGTCACTAATGAACATGACATCGTGCCTCATCTGCCACCATACTATTCTTATTTCCCTCAAAAGACATACCATCACTTTCCTAGAGAGGTAAGTATCATTGTTTCTTCAAACCAAAAATAAGTTCTCTTATGATTTTTGGTATTGCATTTAACCGAGCAACTAAAATTGAGTGGAAAATTAGAGCTGATATTTTGCTAATTGGATTATTATCAGTATTTGAATATTGAAAATTTTAATGTTATGCAACTTTCAAATGAAAAAATAAAATCAAAGGTTCAGGAAACTTTGATGCTGCCAATTTATATCCTTCTGCTATCTCGAGACCAATTAACACTAATGGTGAATGCCGGTATGGATGAAATGTTATTGCATGTTCCTGATTATTCTCGGAAGATAATCTTTATATACTTGTTCAGTATATAAAATTTACATTAGATTTGTCTCTTCCAATTCCCATCTTTTGAGTCGTAATTTACTTTAAGGGTTTCATGGTGCTTCTTTATGGTTTTGGAATTACACGAGTGTAAACATAAATGAGGTGCTTGTTTTTAAGTCTGTAAACATTTTAAGATATCTTAAATAGTGATGTGATTATGCTCTATTGTTTGACACTCTAAAATGCCTAAAGTTTATGTATGACTGTATTCTTAAGCTATGTTAACCCGGACTTAGGGTGTGTGTTGGATATGGATGTCTCCAACATGGGTAAACTCATTTTTTTTAAAAAAAATTCATACATTTGGAGCATCACACCCTCAAACGCATTTTCGAATATGTGCCAGACATGAATACTTTAGAAAAAATGAAGACTCCATGCAACACGGATAGAAGACTATTGATGTTTGATACATATAATACGATTTAATTTCACAAGGAAAGACGTGGATAAGTTCAGTAAATACATCTTGTATTTGTAGGTGTGGCTGTATAACCTCGGACTGGGAAGTGTGGTTTATCAATTTGAGAAGGTCTGTGATGGTTCCGGCGAAGATCCAGACTGCAGTAGGTAAGCCTATTTCTGTACATGGATTTTGATGATGAAAGAAAATTTAATGGTAGTTTATGCTTCCAGCTATTACTTAAGCAGCTTTGTTCTTTCATATTTATTAGTTTTCGGGTTTGTTTCCTACATCTTCGTGGCAAAAACCTAAGAAATAATGGCTTGTATAAATTATGCATTTTCTAAATCAGAATCGGGCATGAGTTGTGATGAGAGTAGAATTGTTAATCTGGAAATCTGTCATGAACTCTTCTACTTTCACATTCTATTGCAGGTCAGTGACCGGGAGCAGCATCACAGACCATTTGAACTATTACGGTGTTGATTTAACATTCATACGATGGAGATCCTGCAGAATCGTGATGGATCCTCGTGTCGAAGAGTTTGGAAAAACAGATGACAAAGGGAACATCGTATTGTCAAGAGATCCAGCCACTCTTGTTCCGAGAATGAATACTCCGTCAAACGGAAGGGAAGCTACTTATAATGCATAGTCTAACAGTTTGTGGTTTCTTCTTCATTGATTCCCATTTACATATTACTACGTCTTCCATTCTTCCATTGTAATAACCATTGAAAAAAGATGATTGTTTGAGTTCGTTCTTCGTTATCCGAAGGAGAAACGCCCGGCTACTAATATTACAGATTTCTGTTCGGATTATGAAGTAAGTTGTGTAAATAAGAAAGTGTACATCTTTTTTTCTTTTACATATATGTATAGTAATACCAGTTAAAATTTGTTTACTCGATCTTTAAGATTGATTTTGTCTTTAGAAGTTTTTCATGAAAATAACATAGTGAACCGAAAGATGCCGAGCCCTTGTTCTAGTTCAATCGGAATGAAAGCCGGGCCTTTTTTTTTTTTTTTTTTTTGGTCGGAGAAGGAGTACTTGCAGATCAAGCACTGAACCAACTAGGAAGAAAGAATAAAGAAATAGGAAAAAACTCAAGTTTGAACCAACTTGGGTCAAACTCGAGGATTATTAAGGCAAAGATCGATTCCTAAGATTGATTTAAGAAAAAATAAATATTTAAGAAGTCAATTTTAATTTCAAATAAATTGATATTCAAAAACTTGATTTTAATTTCAAATCTTTTAATGTAATATTTAAAATGTAATTATATTAATTAGCTAAGTTAATTTGTTTATAAGCTTCTTACAGTGAAGTTACAATTTATTAAAGCATCAATAATTGTAAGCAAAAGCTTATGAACACTAAACCGAATAACTTAACTCACTAACTCATTCACACATGATTTATACTAATGAGATTTGAATTTAGAATTTCACAGTTATTAAGTTTTCCTTGTTTGAATTTGTTTGTAAAATTTTACTTTAAAAATCAGTGCATTGAAAAAGAGGTTTTTGAATAGGATAGACTAATCCATCCCAAATTTAAATTAAATTATTAATTTTTATTTAAATTTAAGCATAATTATTTTTAATTTTATAAATAAAATTATTGATATAAAATTAATTTTAATATTATATTATTTGGATATAAGTGGAGTCTAAACATAAAATATTTTAAAATCAAAGTTAAACTCCACTTGACCTGTGACTTACGAAATAAATATGTATTAAAAGTGAATTAATGATCTTCTAAAGGTTTTCTTTAAATTAAATCTTTATACTCAAAACATGAGAATGAATGGCAGGATTTATTTGTTAGTGGCGTAGGTATCACAATGATTTGTTCCTCATAATGGTGCATAAAATGTATAAAAAAATTTCTTCAAACTCTCAATTTTTTAAAAAGAAAAACTATTTTGAATTGGTGAATTTTAAAAAATATTGAAACATTTATGATTTTTTCATTTTATACTACTATTATTCTTTTTCAGTTTGATTTCACCAAACTATATCATCAATAATATATATTTATAAAGTAATATTTATTCATTGAATTTAGTAACTTTTGCTACATTCATCTTCTCTTTTTTTTCACATTACTAGCTTTTCTTAAATTAATATTTGAATTTTGTTAAAATAAAATAGTCTGTTCATATGGTCGCTTGAATTTAAAAAAATTAACATCTTTTAAATTTTATATAAAATTTTCAAATAACGATGCAATATAATTTTATAGTGCCTTGTGATCATTCATTGACAAAATCTAAGTTAAATGATTAAATTGAAGTTTTCAAGTTTCAAAATTAATGTAGACCAAAAATTATTTAGCTATTGTTGATTAAATTTTAGTTTAATTGGTATTATTGTTATTGGAGTAACGAGGTGCTAATAAGTTAAAACATATTTAAGTATGTTTTCTTTCTAATTATAAATAGGAGTAAAAATGAGATTAATTTAAAAAAGTTGTCCAAATGGCTAAATATTGATTTCTTCTTCTAATAATAATAATAATAATCCATATACCTATGTATAAAATGAAGGTTCAAACACCTTCTTCTTATGACACGTGGCACACACTTATTAGTTCTTTTTCATTTTTTTTATTTTATAAAATGATTAATTTTAATTTTGGTCCTTCTAATATGCTTAAATCTAAAACTTAGTTCTTATACTTTAATTTTTAATATAATTTAGTTTATATGTATATAATTTTATTAATTAGTTCAAATAGTTAATAACTTTTCAATTGAAATATTACAAGGTTATATATAATTTGAAAGTGGATTTTTAAATATATAGAGTAGAGAGATTAAATTCTTGAAAATATAAAAGTTGAAGAACTAAATTCCAAATGCACAACGTGTAGAGACTTAAGAGTCATGGTTGTTTGAACAAGACCGGACTGATTGGTCAGATAAAGAACTAGTCGAGGTACTAGTCTAAAAACCGACTGATTCTTTAAATAATAATAATAATAATATTAATAGTTAATATGTAGTTTGCCATCTGAACTTGTTCAAAAGTAATTAGTTGGTACTTGAACTTTTTTGTTGGAGCTATTTGGTATCTGAACTTGTATTTCGTCACCCGGGTTGATACTTCTGCACTAATATTATTAGTTTATATTGATGTGGTACTAATAACCAATTTGTTGGTGACAGATAGCCTCTCAATATGCCAAGTGACAAGCATAAATTTAAAAAAAAAATTAAACAATTCTCTAAAAATAAATAAACTAATAAAAAAGAGTATAAACTTTTTTCGAGATTAATTCTTGATGTGGAAAAAATTTATACTTTTTAATTAATTTATATATTTTTAAAAAAAATTAATTTTTAAAATTTATATATGTTACGTGCCATATTAAGAGGCTACCACGTGTCACTAACAAATTAGTTATCAGTGTCACGTCAGTATTGTAACGCCCTTAACCCGTATCCGTCAGCGGAATATGGTTACGAGGCACTACCGGACTTATACACTATCATTTATATAAAATTGAGTCATAAAATTTTCATTTCAAATCAATTCTTTTCAAATTTCACCATAAAGTCCCTAATATGGGCCTACGAGGCCCAATATATGCTTTGGAAGTGGTTCGGAACTAAACTGGCAACTTTGAAAATTTTTCCTTGAAGATAGAGGCACACGCCCATGTGGCCTAGGACATGGCCGTGTGGCCAGCCCGTAGGGATCCCATGGCCGTATGGCCAGCCCGTATGGAATTCTGACTTGCAATTTCTTAAGTATCAGAGGGGCACACGGCCTGGGCACACGCCCATGTGGCTAGGTCGAGTGGTAAACTGATTTTTAACCATTTTTAAACAAATTTCACCCAATTTTGACACACGACCATGCTTGAAACCCGTGTTCTTCACACAACCAAGACACACGGCCGTGTCTTTGGCCCATGTACTATCCTGACTTCATATTTAAGGATGCAGGGGACACACGATCATATCACACGCTCGTGGGCTTACCGTGTGTCACACACGGCCTAGACACATGCCATTGTGTCTACCCGTGTAGATGAAAATAGGCCGTTTTAGGCTACTTTTCTCACCCTTTCATCCATTTCCTGCACTTAAACACAATTATAAACTAATAGAATCCAGCCAATCAATTACTTCAAGCCAAACCATGTATATTTCATTCTCAAACACAAAACATCACATTCAACTTACTTTGCATACTTAATTGTTCCTACAATTACATTATCAAATTAACCCCTATACATGCCATATAAATCAAAAAGTTGTTTAACAAAATCTACCGGAATAAATTTGGATTGTGATATCCCGAATTAGGGCCTAAATGGAATAGTGATTTCGAAACCACAATTCTGAAGTAGAAAAATTTATTCTGATTAATTTTTATAATTTATTGAGTGATTTGATGCATGTGTTAGAATATCGATAGAAAACTTCATGAATTGCATGTCTAATTTGTCTATTAGGACTTAATTGCAAAAGTTGATAAATATGAGTTTTAGATGTTAAAGGATTTAATTGAATAGCATAATTGAAGTAGAGGTCCTTAAATGGTAATTATACCATTAGGTTTTCATGGACAAAAATGGACATACATGGGTAGAAATAACCAAAGTTTTTAATGAAGGGTATTTTAGTCATTTGGTAATTAAAAGATTAAAAAAAGGAAAAAGATGGCAAAATATGTCCATCTTCTTCATTAGGACGAAATTTCAAGGGTTCTCCATATCTAGGGTTTTTTTCAAGCTTCCAAGCTCCATAGTAAGTGATTCCAAGCCCCGTTTTTAATGTTCTTTACGTTTTTAGAGTCCCAGTAATTTGATTTAGCTTATTCTAGCAATAATTTAACCTAGGGTTTATATTTGTAAAATTACCCATCGTTGAAATGTGTTTATATTGATGTTTTATGGTAGAATATGAAGCTTGAAATTGTGTTAAACAACTTTTGCTAAACGATTTTACGTGAAAACGAGTAAAATGACATAATCGGTAAAAATACCTAATGTTTATAACTACATGTTAGAGTGAGAATTTGATGTTGCCATAGAAGGGAAAAATGATCAGCATGTCATAAAAAATAATAATTTTGGGAAAAAAAATAATTTTCGAGCTTTGGGGCAAAAGTGTAAATATGCAAAAGTTTAGGGGAAAATCATAATTTTGCAAAATTTAGAGTTAAGGACTATTTTGATAAATGTGAGTATTAAATCATCTAAATGTGTTATTTTAGACCAAGAAAGACGTGGAATCGACCTTGATCGGGGAAAGAAAAAGATTGTGGACTAAATTGCAAAATTTCTTTATTTTGTACTGAGGTAAGTTCATGTGCAAATGTATTAACATAATTGTCATTTTAAGTAACTTACTGTTATTTATATGATATGATGATTAATATCATGAAATATTATGCTTTGTGGTTATTATTGAGTAATATGCAAATTATGTGTGCTACTTGTTAAATATGAATTGCTAGCGAGTATCGATTTCGATATTCCGTGGAAGACGACAAAGATGTGTGATCGAGGAAAAAGCCTATTTGAACCTTGGGAATAGATTAGAATACAAGTGACATGTCACTAGGATATTTGAGTTCCGAGCTCGTTGAGTTGAGTCCGAGTTCGTGAGATGTAACTAGGCATCCGAGCTCGTTGAGTTGAGTTCGAGCTCACTTATGGATGCGAAAGCTAGAGCTCGTTGAGTTGAGTCTGAGTTCGCTTATGGGCGGGTTACATGGTAGCTTGGCTACAATATTTCCGCTGGCTATTGAGTTTGTCTAGCTACGGGTATGGCACTTATGTGCATGAAATCCGTGTATTCGAATCATATTCCGATGTGTTCAACGGGTAAATCTTAAGTGAATAAGGTGAGTACCTAAAACGAAGGTGACATGTTGGTAAGTGTGGTGTACGAGAAAATTTTACAGGTATGTGCTTAAACCCTCGGGTTGAGAACTTGGCATGACAAAATCGTGGTAAGATAGTAAATGCAAGTGTAACATGAATGCCTTGGTGATATTTATGCAAATGATGTTTTATGTTAGATTGTATGATTATGTTACTTGCTATTTACATGTGAACTTACTAAGCATTTATGCTTACTCCCTCCCTTCCATTCCTTGTAGTTTTGACAAGCCGGCTTGGAGATCGGGACTGTCGGAGGCACATTCACACTATAACGGACCATCTCGGTATAGTGGTTTGCATATTTTGGGAATATAGCATGTATAGCATTATGATCCTTTTGTGTATATAATCTTATTATATGGTGAATGAGTGATGTGGAAATGCTTGTTGATGATTAGCTATTGAAATGGCTAATCAAAATTTATATTTAGTGTTATGTATGCTTAATAAATTTCCTAATCCATGGAAAACCATAAAATGGTGAAATTGGCTATAAAATAGTGTCATACAGCAGCAGTGACGTGAATTTTAAAAATCACTAAAAATAGTAGAAATATTATTAGATGATGAATAAAATATGGAATTTAATATTAATGAATCTATTTTCATGTGGAAGAAACAAAATAAGTAAAAGAGTTCTATTTTATGAGATATTTATGTTTTGGTGAAACAGGGTCAGAGCAATTTCTAGATCCCCTGTTATGACTTTATAAATTCACCATTAATTGTGTAAAAATAATTATGACTCACACTTTATATGTATAGGTTCCTTATTGAGTCTAATTTTAATAGAAACAAACGGCATAGTCATCTGAATTCTGTATAAAGAGAAAAGTGATTCGTGGTAAATAGAGGTCAGAGCAGTTGAACACTAAAACAGGGGAAATTTTAACTAATAAACTGTACTAATTGGCCAAACCAAAAATTCTAGAAAAAAATTAGTAAGTAGATATATGAGTCTAGTTCAGGAAAAATTTACAGAATTAGATTTCGAGTTTCGTAACTCTAGATATGATTTTTTTTAGCGAATGTGACGTAGATGGACAGTTTACTACGAGAATTGTTTAAACTTGTTTAAATGCTAAAATAAGTTTAGTAATGTCTCATGCTCGACTCCGGCGACGGTCTCGGGTAAGGGGGCGTTATATGGATAGTGTGATCCTTGATGTAGATCCGATCCTTCTTATGTATATAAGTCAATCTACAAAACAAATAACATACACAAGTAAGCTTATAGAAGTCCAGTAAGCTCATAGGCATAAAAACATAAATCTTACCGAACATTGTACACAATCATATATCTTTTAATTTAACTAATTTATCCTGTAAATTACAAATCATTAATAAGCTCATTTGAATAATTTTCGTGTTGCTATTCACGGATTTAACTTCTTTGGGCCCATTTCTCATTTACTTTCATTGTCAAATTAGGGAACACTAATGGAATTGAGTATTTCATTATCACATTGCCATGGTAAACCATGGACTTGCACATAGTCACATATCACACACTGAAGCCATAGCCCTGCCATGATTTTACACGAATCACATATCATACCGATGCCATATCCCAGATATAGTCTTATACAGAATCATATTATCACATCACACCGATGTCATAGCCCAGTTATGGTCTTATACGGGAACACGTATCACATTGCACCGATGCCATAGCCCAGCTATGGTCTTATACGAAAGCACATATCACATCTTTTCCGTCAATTCATCATGGTCATAAAATGAAAGCACTCAAAACCATTGTTTCAACTAATTTGTACTTTTAGTTACACATTATTGAGTAATTAATACAATTTAATAGTATTCATCTACAATAAGATACCTTAGAAATCATAAGATTTTCATAACAAAACATTGAACTTTGCCATATGAACTTACCTAGGCTAATTTGCAAAAGTCGTAGAAATTCAGAGACTATTCTTGTAATTTCTTCTTTCCACGATTCACTTCGTTTTCTTGATCTATAATTATAAAATCATTCCCTCATTAGCATATAATTTAATTATATTCTACTTCACAATTTATGCCCTTAAATTTTTTAAATTACGCTGTTATCCCAAACTTTTCAATTTTTACAATTTAGTCCCTGCTAAATTTATTCATCAATTGAGCTAATTCCTCTTAAATTAACACTTTATCAAGACATTATAAACTACCTCAAAGCATTTATCATTTAAAATTTCAACACAAAACCCTAATTCCAATAACTTTCACAATTAGATCCTAAAAATCAATTCTTATAAAAATCTCTTCATAAAATCATTATATAATAAAATTAAAACCTCAATTCCATGATAAATCATCATAAACTTTCAGCACTTATTCATGAAAACTTTCAAAATTATCCATGAAATCAAAAACTAATGAATTAAACAAGTGGACCTAGTTGTAAAAGTCTCAAAAACACAAAAATTACAAGAAATAATCAAGAATTGAGCTTACATGTAATAAAAATATGAAAGACCAGCTTAAAATAACCCTTCAATGGTGTTTTTGCTGGAGAGGATGAAGAAAAATGAAGAAAACTCTAGATTTACCTAATATATCATATTTTACAATTAAATTTTTACCCTATTTCCAATTTTGCCTCTTGTTCACGCTTTTTCTTAGCCATTCACTTACCTAACCCTCCGGCCCATTTTATTTTGGGCCAATTTTCTCTTTGAGTCCCTCTTGTTTATTATTAAAACTATTTAATCACTTCCTACAGTTTTACATCTTATTTAATTTAGTCTTTTTTCTTCAATTAACTATCAAAATAGTAAAATTTCCTAACGAAACTTTAATACTAACTTATTAACACTCCATAAATATTTTTAAAAATATTTATGGCTTGGTTTATAAGTTCGAGGTCTTGATACCTCGCTTTTATCTCATTTTATCTATAAATTTTCTTTAATTCATAATTTTACTAAAAAAAATATTTCTAAAACCACACTTAACTTTTACTTACTAACATCTAAACTCACATGTCGAATTTAGTGATCTCAAATCACTATTCCGATATCAATGAAATTTGAGCCATTACAAGTATAAACTAACAGCGTTAGTGCAAAGGTATCCACTTAAGTAACAGAAAATAAGTTTAGATATCAATCACATACTTTTAAATAAATTTTGGGGCAAGTTACATATTAACCCTAATAATAATAATAGCTCCACAGGAAGAACCATGCACCGCCGCTCTACCGAAGCACATCCTTCCTTCATCACCTAAACTCCTAAGCAGATTGGAGACAAAATAACAATAGCGAGCTTTGAACCCAAAACCTGCCGAGTTAGCTCGCTCCACTACTTTAACTCAGCTCTCCCTCGGTCCCCAACTCGAAAAGGAAAAACTTATATGTATCTATAAGTATAAAATGCAAGTCCTTTCGAATTCTGTAAAACTCGCTAGGGTTTTAGGAACCCGAATGATTCTACTCAATTCAAATAATCAATTTCTCTCCTCTTTGACCCAGTTCAGCACGTCTCCTCTCTCTTCTCTTCAATTCCAACTCAGAACCAAAAGTTCATCAGGTACGCTCAAATTTTCAGCTATTTTTAAAATTTTTCCTCAGTTAAATCCTTGTTTGGTTAGTGAGATAGAGACAGAAAGAAACGGGTTTTCTTTTAAATAACGTAATTTTTAAAAAAGATCCTGCCAATTATTAGCTAAACGGAGAAATGGAAAATTTGTATGAAATTTTTTTGTTGAATTCATGATTGTTAAATTACATAGGGATGTTTGGAGATTGTTATTTTCCTTGCCACAGCATTCGATTCATACGATGATGTCAAAGACATGTTATTCTGAAAGCTCGAACCACTTCCAATGGCAATCTTATTGGGGCTTCGCTTTTTTCCATAGTTTTAGTTCTATGTTGTTCGGATTCTACATTTTTTCTCTATCTGGGTATGGAGATATGACCCTCGAAATCCTCCAAACACATTGGAAAAACTTATAAAAATTCGAACATAGCTATGTCGGACATGTATCCTTATCTGACTCATATCCTAGTCTGAGTAATGCAGGTTTAGTTTGATGCTTTCATTGGACAAAACCTTAGTTCTTATAACCGCAATTTGCTGATTTTAGATTGTGAGACTTACAAACCATATCTTTGCTGCCCAAAATTTGATGATTTTCAATGAATTCCATGTGCTTTTATGCTTACATTATAGTGGATTCATGCATATCTAAAACTCCTTAAAGGGTATCTCGCTTAGAGAACTAGCTGAAAATTAGAGGTCCAATGCTCGAACACGTTTCCCAACTGGTTTTAATAGTTAAATAGATAAGTTCAAGGTTTTCTTCTGATCTTTTGATTTTATACGGTGAGCTTTTAAATTTGCATTATGCAGAAAATCTGAGGCAGATGCTTGGACATGTTTTGAAACCGGTTTCAATTGTCAAATAGACAAGTTTGAGGTTTCTTCGGGCAAGAACATAGTTCTAATATTCGCAGTGTCTTGATTCCATACACTGAGTTTTACTAAACCATATCTTTGCTGCCCCAGATTTGATGATTTTCAATGAAGTCATCGTACTTTTGTTCTTGCATTACTGTGGACTGATGTATATGTACACTCCTTAACGGTGTCTTGTATATAGTGCAAGCAGAAAGTCCAATATTCGATCCATGAACACGTTTGCGCACTGGTTTCAATGTTCAATCAGACAAGTTTAGCTTTCTTCAGAGAAGGACTTAGTCCTTGTCTCTGCAATTTATTGATTTCAAACAGATTTGCTAGACCTTATCTTTGCTGCCCAAAATTTGATGATTTTCAGTGAATTCATCCCGCTTTTATATTACGCTATGCATAATTTCCGAGACCAGATGCTCAAAACATGGTTTCAAACTGGTTCCAATGGTTAAAAGACAACTTTAAGGCTTTATCCGGACGAGACCTTAGTTCTTATATCTGCAATTTGTTGATTTCATACTATGAGATCTACTAAAACATATCTTTGCTGCCTAAAATTCAATGATTTTCAATGAATTCATCATGCTGTTGTAAGTATTTATAGTGGATTGATGTATGTGTACACTTTTTAAGGGTATCTTGCATAGGAAGGAAGCCGAAAGTCCAAGGTTAGATGAGCGAACATATTTTCAAACTGGAAATTTTTGGGGCATGTTTCTAAGACCATAGTTTTCCTGGATTCTGATTACTGAAACTCTATATAACTCGGATTTAGGTGTAAGTGTAGGATACAAATATATACTTTTTTTGAATTTTTTTCATGTATTTAAAGGGTCATTAGAGACTCAGATCGTACCAATGCCGGGATATGAGTCAGATACTAGTTTGGGACACGAGTACGTTAAGAAAAATGTAGAGTCAGACTAACATAAGGTTTTTTATACAGACATCTTTACTACTGTCTTCTTCTGCAAGAAATCTTTATTACTGTTGAATTAGCTTTCCCTGCAGGAAGACACAGGGCTGCCATTGCCACTGCGGATGTTTGTGATTCAAACGCAGCACTTCTGGTGA
Source organism: Gossypium arboreum (assembly GCF_025698485.1). NCBI lineage: Eukaryota > Viridiplantae > Streptophyta > Magnoliopsida > Malvales > Malvaceae > Gossypium > Gossypium arboreum. The sequence continues at coordinate 59,766,510 of NC_069078.1, read as the reverse complement.
ATGGTGACCTTCGTGCTCTTGATCCAATCTTCAAGATCTATGGCCAGCGTCTTGCATTTTCAGGGCCCATCGTAACCGTTAAGGTGTTCGAGGACAACGTATTGGTCCGGCAGCTTCTTGAAACTGAAGGCAATGGAAGAGTTTTGGTTATAGATGGTAGGGGAAGCACAAGATGTGCTTTAGTTGGAGGAAATTTGGCGCAGTGGGCTCATGACATGGCATGGGCCGGTATCATTGTGAACGGCTGTATTAGAGATGTCGATGAGATTAATGCATGTGATATCGGGGTTCGAGCACTGGGATCAAATCCGTTGAAATCGAATAAAAAGGCTGTCGGTGAGAAACATGTCCCAGTTCAGATCGCCGGAACATTGATCCATGATGGGGAGTGGCTATATGCTGATAGTGATGGCATTCTTATCTCCAAAACTCAACTCTCTGTTTAAAAGCAGTTGGTTACTGATCATTGAATTTCTTACCCATCAATTTCAGTTATATTTTGTGTTAAGTGTTATTTGGATTCAGTGTAATATCGAATATAGATGCGAATCCAAGATTTGTATATGTTTATATATATTGGCCATTAGCAAGATATATTCAATTTGTAGCCAGATCGGTGACTTGTGAACCAGTACGATCGAGAGGGTTGAAGCACTTTTTTCTATTTTCTTTTAACAATTTATTCAATCCAACCTGTAGCTACCAATTCAGCTTTGAAACTTTGATACAAATTTGATATAATTATGTTTTATTTTTAAAAATTATTTTTAATATATTTGAAGGATTATATCATACATATCATGAACTAGTAAGGTACTTTTGATTAACATTGGTAGAAAGGCCTCATTTTCATAAAAGAAATATTGAATTTAGTTCAATTTTGATTTTATAATTATGAATATTTTTATTTTCAGTTCATGGTACACACTTATTTGAATTAAAACATAATTTATTCTTATTTAATTTTAATTTTTTCAAAATATAAATAAGTATTTTATTTTAAAACTAGTAAAAAACCCTTAAAATGTTATAGATATTTTTAAAATGTATAATGTTAAATTTTAATCATTAACTTTTGAAAAAGAATCAAATGATTTTTTTTAAACGAAATGCTAAATAAAGTATTAATTTTTAACAATGTTGACATGATAATCTATATGACAATCTATATGTTATGTTAACATGACACCATTTATATTATATATCGTATCAACAAAAAAAAAAAACTACATAAAGTTCATAAATGGTAAAGAAAATATGAAGTACATGTGGATTGTCATGCGAGCTATTATGTTTAAAATTTAACGTTTTAATTATTATTTTCATTAAATAATAATAATTAAACACTTTTGAAAGTTGATGATCAAATTTAACTATATTAAAAAGATTATAAATTTAATTTAATTAAAAAAACTAGATTTCAAACATTAAGGACTAAATTTAACTTTATACCTTTTAAAAACCTATAGGTCCTTAAAGTTACAAATGATATTTTCATATAAATCAAAATACTGTGAATTGCAATTTTATTGTACTTTTTAAATTAAACCAAACTGAATTGTTATTAAATTATTATATGAAACATAAACAAAGCAAAGGAAGATACTCATAAGACAGTTAATTATTTACAATAACTCAATCTAAGTTGAAATGTCATGTACCTTCTTTCCACTTTTACCCCCTAAGATTTGTATTTGCATCAATCTTCATACATATCCCTGATCCTGGACAAAATTGGAAAAAGAAAAAAGTTAGTACTATTCATTTGTTTCGATAATAGTTGTTACACGAACACGACGCAAATATACGAATTTGCCAGATCTACTGATCAACCTCTTCAAGCAATTCCATGTATTGAAATGTAATAAAAACAATAGGTAAAGAATATGGAAAAAAGAATAAAAAAAAAACCATAGTGGCTATGATTAAATACTAACCTCTTTACGATTGTCGATCGTTTATCATGTCGTTTATTCACAAGCAATCTTCGTGTCGAAGCTGCTGAGGCAGATAGCAAATGCTTGGAATGCAGAAATCGGATACCGGTAATCCATGGTGAATAAGTCCTTCCCAACTTTTCCGAACTGGAGGATAATCTTCTCATGTTCTGGCCCAGCTGGTCCGTTTTCGGGAGAAACCACTAGTTGAAAGTTCTTCACTGAAGCAACCGTCACTCGTCCATGGAAATTCAAGCACCAACACTGGAGTTGCTCGTGCCACCTTGGAGATTTATTTCTCAACACCAGTGCCCCACCATCCTTTTGATGGGGCAAAGGTCCAGATAGAAAATTCTTCATGCTTGCTGACTTTGAGTGGAAGCTCGGAATTGATGGAAACACGTTGACATTGTTGACAGAAAACTCAGCCGGGGTCGGAGCAACTCCTCCTGGTCTTATTGAAGTTGCCGGGATGGAATCCATAATACACTGCATTCTCCTTGGACCCCTGGAAATCATATAAAACAGATCCGTATAAGACACTCAAGGAACCGGCATTCTCGGATCTCTATATGACGGTGAGAATAAGAAAATATCGGATCCTTGCGAAAAATAACCTCAATCTTACCGTGAACCTAACATATTCAATTCATATGAAATGTGTGCCGTGGGATAGTTTCTGAAAGGGACTCTAGGCGTAACTTGTTTCGAATATGCTAGCCTTGACGATCGACTTTTAGTCATTTTTGCACCGGCATTACTAGACTGTCCATCAAAGACACTGAACTTGGTTCCTAAAAAATTTGATCTTTGCCAAAATGAAAGTAAAACATAAGACTCGAGATTGCAGGTAAGTTAAAAAACGAATCAATTCAGTATATTTCGTTCCTTATAGCTCACCGCTTACCTTAGTTTCCCAACATAAGTACTGCTCCCCTTCGAAATTTCCTCTGCCCGTAGCGAAATGATATAATCCGTGCAAGTAGGACGCCTACACTTGCAAGCAGCAAGAAGGAACTTTCCATCATCGGTTAGCGCTGCCATAGAGAAAGGAAGAGAAAATTTCAAAGTGTTACCGATAAAAACAAAGATACATGAAGATGTACTGTCCCTAATCAATTAGTCGATTTCAAATACACCGGCAGCTTCGGTTAAACAGGCATAAAAGAAGGAAAAAGAGCTCACCGTTAGTTAAACTGAGGTAAAGGTGATAAGTTTGAGTCGATCGGTTCCGTTTTATAAAGCATTGGAGGAGACATTCCTTCGGACCAGGCTGCAAATGATCCAACACAAGACGGAAGATAGAATGATTAACATGAAAATCTTAAAAGTTGAAATGCTTCGATTCATAGAACTAGTAAACGAAGAATGTAGCTTTGTTGTTGAACCCTGAGGCTTAAACCAGTTAGTTCATACATCCACCATTAACAAGTGGAGTTCAATAGGTTCAGGATTCAAGTCCCGGTACCCTGCCTGTGAGTTGCAGCCTCGTTCGTACTTGAGAAAAAGGCTTTGATGGAGGCTTGGGGATGAGTGGTAGCAGTTGTGGGGAGAAAGAGAAAGAGAAAGAAGAGCATTCTATATAATCTATGTTACTCTGACTCCTCATATTTCTTGAAACACCGATATTCAATACATATACGGACATTGATTCGGAAATATTAACCTTCAAAGATTCTCCAAATATATGAAAATCTCGAAAAAGAAATTGAACATATTCATGTTCAACTCAAACAACAGTGTGTAACATAACCAATGATTAGTTAAGCTAATAATCTATGCAAACCCGAGTTTCATTTTCCTTCAAGCACTTGAAAAAATATACACGGTGGTATGTGGATAAGGATAAAGATAAGGATAAATCAAGCAAGAAAAGTGAAAACGACACTATTTCCAAACAGTGAATTGGAATTGAATTACGATTGATTCAAACTTGAAGCTCTAATCATTTCATTCAAATCTTAGCTCTAAAATCAAAAACAAAAATTGAAAGAACAATGTTTAATAACAATGAAGGGGGAAAATGTTAAGAACCTGTTTAACAGAGATAGGAAAAGTTAATTTCCCTGAAATTTCAGGAACTTGAACGATCTCTTTAATGACGAATCTCCAGCTCCTGCAAACGCCAGCACAGGCGACTACGTTTCTCCTTTGAGGCCAACGAGTTTCAGACTCTTCAATCCTTAACAAAACGTCCCTTAACAATTCATGAGGCAAGTTGGCCCAACAACAATCACCACCACCACCCGCCACTGCCGCCGCGGCCGCGGCCGTGTCTGAACCTTCCAGTTGGTCTTGAACCACCCGGCGTGATCTGAGCCTAGCAATGCACTGTATTGTCATCAATACACGTTAAGAAAAGACTCAAAAGTTTAATGACGATAATGCTCAGTTGTTTTACGTTTGGAAACGAAAAATCTGAGAAAAAGGGTTTTAAGAAAATGAGAAAAATTGTTGGGTTTTTTTTTTTCTTTGAAGATTTGAGTTTTCAAGGAAAATTTGAAAAGTTGTTAGACTTTAACACTCAAAATCATTATATAAAATTGGATTCTTCTTTTCATTTCTAAAGTTCCATAATTATATTCAAAATTGGAGGTTAAAAATTTATTTAATAATGAATATTGGTGGAGTAGTAGTAAATTTATATTTTAATATTATTAAATATATGTTTGTTTTTTAATTCATTATTTTTATTATTTTTAGCAAATATTTTGGTATTATTATTTCATATTTTATTATTATTTTGGATGTTTCTATTTATATTTAGGATTGAGGCTGCATAATGTCACTCATTAACAGTTTTTCAAAAAATTTTATTCTTACAAAGTAATAGATATTATTTTGTGGACTTTTTATCTTTTATATAAAATTTAAAAATTTATTTACATATAATGAAATTTGAACCCAAAATATTATAATTTTTAATATTTTAATTTCATCATTTCAACCAAATATTTTCTTTTAATTTTTTATATAAATTGTTCACTCACATTCTATGTACACAAGAATTTCCTAGTATTTCAATCAATTATAATTATATTTAATATATATAATTTTTTATAATTAGAGTGGAAAATAGAATTGAATCCAGGATCTCATGACTACAATATAATAATACTTTTAGTCATTAGGTTAAGAGGTTATTCGTTATATTTAAAATATTATTTGTTTATTAATTTTCTATATGTAAATATTTATTTTATATAGATATATACATTATCTTCATGTTATTATTTTGTTATTTATATTGCTTTGAAATCTGTGGATATCTTCAAGATATTTTGGGGGATGGAATGTTTGCTTTGGTTCTTACTATTATAAATACCTGAAAATGAAACTGATGTAGAAACATTAATAATTCTTCAATTTGAAACAAGAAATTTCCTATTTTGCACTTATCCTTTGGTTAAAATATACCATAAGTCTCCATACATTTTATAAATTGAAATTTAATCCCTATACTTTTATTTTTAAGAATTTATTCATTCTACTTTTCAAATTTTAAAATTTAGGTCTAATATTAATTGTTAAATTTATTTGTGTGACATTTATAAATTAAAAAATACTCATTCGATAGCCATGTAAATAAAAAAGTGACGTTGTACTAAACTTGAATTTAATTAAAAATTACCAGGGTAAACAATTAGACTTAAATTTTAAAATAAAAAAATAAAAAACTAAATTCTTAAAAATAAAAATATAAAAACTAAATTCTAAATTTTAAAATTACAAAGACTTAAAAACATATTTTAACGAATGTATGAGATTGTTTTAGTGGGAAAGCCGGAAAGGTCATATTCGTGTGTACTTAAATGTGTTAAAAAGGAGAAAAGGTGATAGTGAATATAAATGATGATTCCTTGGTATAAACACCATCTTATTGTCGTTAGTCAATATATTATGATTTTAAATGAGATACTTTGGTATAACCATCTTAGGGTTCCTTCTTTTCTACATTCAAAAGCTTCTTGTAAATTTTTTATTAATAATGATTTGTTTTAGATATTCAATTTTTTATGTAATATTTAAATTTATATATTCTGAAAATAAGCGTGTTTGAACGGTTTATGGAATATAAGTTTAATCGAAATTAAACTAAATTCTATTTTTTATTTAATATATAATTAATTTTAATTTTTATGATGTAAAAATAAATATTTTATCTTTAAAACAGTAAAATATTTATGAAAAAACTTCAAAATTTTATCAAATGATATTTAAAACTAATAAAATAAATTTGAAAATTAAAATGGGAAACCACCCTAATTTTACCAATAGCAAATAATAGATTCGAATTTCGGATCCTATTATATATTTTTAATTATTTTGGTTTACTAAATTTGGATATTTAATGTATTTATATATCCAGTAAATAATGTTATTTAATTTAGATATGAATTCATGTAATAATATACAGTTTTTATACAATATTAGGGATGAAAATGAGAGTCACATAGTTTGAATTCATATTAGATAGATGTCGATAAAAATTTTAATCAACGCTCCATTCAATATTGTAAATGAATCTAGATATTCAATAAAATAGTGTTATTTAATTTGAATTCATATCAATTTTTTAAAAATTATATAAATTAAAACTAAAATATTTAAAAAGAAATTAATATAAATGATAGGTTGGACAGCCATCTCGTTATATAATAATAATAATAATAATAATAATAATAATAATAATAATGGTGAATTAAAAAATCAATTGGCTTATCTAAAATTGATTAGAAGTTTGGTTTTATACGTGACCCTTTGGACCCATTCAAATGAATCCCCTCAATTATTTATCTGTTAATCCTTATCCTTTCTCGATGTAGCTTAACCCTTTCAATTTTAAGATTTTAGTGTACGGGAGGAACTTACAATGACTCTCTCATTTTTCTTTATCTTATTAACAATATTACAATATTTTTAATATTAAAATGGATATGGAGAAAGTGTGGGTTTCGAATTATCAGATGTTATTTATTGGAGTAGATCGGTTGGATTAGTTGAATCGAAAATCAGTTGAATATCAGTTCGAAGAAGAATATTGAATCAGTTGAATTGGACAAAATATTAGTTAAAATTGGATGGATGAACCAAAATTTTAATATTTTTTATTTTTATGAATTTTTTTTATTTATTTAATCGAACCGAACAAATTAATTGAACTAATAAACTGGTCACCTATCACCAATTCAATTTTAAAAGCCTTGAAAAAAAGATGTTTAACAAAATTTGTATTAGAAATAAATATAAAAATAAACCTTTTGTTTATATATTTCCTATAATTTTCATAAACGTGACCATTTAAGGTCAATTTGGGTGTTGATTCAAAGGGGAAAAATTGGTGGAGAATTTGAAGCTTTTTTTAAGGAACATTCTGTCCAATCACCACTAATGGTGGTGGTTTTTGCTTTCAAAACTAACATGTAAAGATATTTATAGATCATATCGAGTGAAGATTTAATTTATTACCAAAATTCGAATTCAAACGAAATTTTCAATAAATTTAGTTTCATTTCATATATGTTTTTCTTAATACATTCTCTATAATACTACCGACATGCAAAGCCTTAACTAATTATTCTCTTCAAAACACTACGGAAACTTTTAAGAATTTTCAATAACAATAGATTAATTCAAAAGTTTTTATTTATTTATTACAAAAAAAAGAAGAAAATATTGCAGCTTAAAAACAGAAAAAAGGACAGTTGATATTCGAATCTCTTTTAATATGAAATTACCTATGATGTAGAAAACCTCCATGGTAATAAGCAAATACTAAAAAAAAAAAAAAAGATCTCTTTTAGTTCAGAAAAGGAGAAATCATGAAGTATATTTAATGTTTAAAGGTTTAAACAAGAAATGATAGCTACCGGCTACAACGTATTATCCGTGTGCCATAGGGTGTGAATGCTACCAAAAATTAAAGAAGAAAGTGACTTTTCCTTTCCAATTGTTACTAATTCGCTTTACTTCACGAAAGTGAACCACCACCAACCAGCATGAAACTACACGACAAAGCTACATAATGCTTATATATAGGGTTAATTCCATGAAAGCTTCCTAAACTTTGGAGCAATTTCTATATTGATCCCCAACTTCAAAGCATTTCAATACAAGTATCCTAGTGTATTATTCACTAACTGTGTTCAATCATTCACCTCTATTATAAGTACTAGTTCCATTAAATAAATCAATTCAATACTTACACTAATAAAAAGAATCTAATAAGACAACTTTTAATATAATAAATACTTACCATTTAACAAAGCTAATGTTCTTAAAACTTTTATAAATATGCAAATGAAATGTTTTGTTCCAAAAAAAATTAAATTTAAAACCAGACTGATGATTGAATCGATTAGGACACCGATTCGTCGAATCAACTAATTCGATTAAATAAATCATTAAAACATTCATAAAAATAAAAATTTATATTAAAAACCTATACAACTGTCATTTTAATTCAATCTGTACCGGTTCGCGAACCAACCAAAACCGATTCAATCTCTTTCTAGATCATTACCCCAACCAATTCTCAGTCCAACTAGTCCAATCAACTGGTCAAGTTCCAGCAACCATGGTTCAAAGTTGAACTCCAACTCCAAATGAAAAAAAAAAAAAACTCATACCCTATCTAAAAACTATAAATGTCAATTCTGTTAAAATTCAACATTATCTAATTCTTTTTACCAATTTAAGAGTCAAACTAATTTGAACTGATCTCAATCTTCATAATAGAGGGGCCTCATAGGTACTTTCACCATCCTTTCCATCCCACATTTTCTGCTAGTTAGCAAACCGTCACCGACTGCTAATGGAACGATGCTGGAAATGCCAAAAGAAGGGATAAATTTGGTATAATATTAAGGACCAAATTAGGACAATTTGAAATTTAGGAACTAATATAAAAATTGCCCTAAAGGGACCTTTAGTGCGATTTTATATATCAGTCACACTAACACCGTATATATGAACAAATGTGAAAACTGATTCCTATGAGACCCACTTCTCCATTGTCACTGTAATTGGGAACAAATGGCAAAAAATCACTGATCCTAATTCTAAAGAATCCCTGTTGCGGCTTGTCACTATCCTATTTTATTCTGACAGGTTAGGTTACATACGAGTATGTATCTGACACATATATACTCAATATTTTTAAGTTTTTCATATATTTAAAAACTCATGTCCATAATCCTATTTCGAACACAGACACTTAAGAAAATTTTTTTTTAAAAAAAGCAACAAAGTCCACATAACTGATTGCAACTGGCCACATCATCAACAAACCAGACTTCTCTTTTAAATTTTTTTTCTTGTCAGTGAACTGGAAGTTTCCACAAAAGAAGTGCAAGTTAGGAACATTTAGTAAACCTTCCGGACAAAGACAATAGGCTGTCCAAATCTGTTGCTATCAAAAACCACCATTGTGAATTGCATTTGCAGATGGTAAGGAAAACCCTGCATCAGTTTGTCACTGAACCAAGGCACGGACCTTGTAGCGGTCCTACCATCCTTCATTATCTGCAATACCAATCAACAACATATCTTGAAAGCTAATGGCCAAATCTTCTATTCCTTACCTAAATGGCTTCTTCGGAGCGAAATACGCGAGATAATCAGGTCCTTTCTTTCACATTTATGTTTGGTTTCAACCAAGTTGGATAATTAGACCTAGTTCCAGATCTTGAAATTAGGGCTTGAGATCCGGAACGAATAAATGGATACACTATCCGAAGCAGGAGGATAATAGACTATACAACACCTAAAACGGTAAAAACGGCATGGAGGAGCTCAAATAGACCGGTGAGCAACAGTAATTGAAAGATATTTACTTCATTTCCATGAAATATAAATAGAAGCAAGTTGTCAAAAGTGTAATTCAGAAGACTAGAATGAACAATTGAAGAGATATGCTTTCCTAGGTTTTCAAAAATGGATCCTAAATCTCATGTATGGCTAAATACACCTTCGCCAAGCAAAAATTGATCCTGGGACTGTCTATACAACAGGAACACTTCCATTAGGAGGCTGCAAAGGCCCCAGCAGTTTGTCTGCAGAAAATCAAACTACAAGAAGATTTGTAAAGAAAGAAGTCAAAAACTTTGGAGCAAACCGCAACTATGTTAGTAGACTACCTGAGTTCCCAGCAAAAGTATGGTGCTCAGGAACATATTTGCTTCGGGTCAATCCAACAGAATCAGCCTGAGGCCTTGGAATAATATCAACAGGATGCGGATTTGAGAAGTCATTGGATGGCAGGCACACCTCAGATTTACTCGAGCATAATTCTGAAATTTGGGCAAGAACTTGATCGGGCTTCTGCAGAGAAGACTCTGGCTGCATTTCAAGGAACATGAAATTAGTCAAAGTTTTTCTGAACTCAATGAATACTTCTAGATATTGCAGTGCAGCAAAAGAGTTATGGCAATCAAACATATAGATACAAATTTATTCTATTTAACTGATAAACAATCCACTCAATCCTTGAAGTTTCAGTTCATCTAGATGCATAAAACATATGAATCACATAGGGCATATCAAAAAGCACTTCATTATTTTTAAAAATCCATGCTGTGCTTCTTCATGATTAAAGAAGCCCTAATTGCTTCAAATAATAAGCATCAATCTTTAGTTTGCTTGGTGGACATTCGTCTGTTGAACTTTGAATAGCATTCCACTGATTGTTGAGTTGAGGACTTTAACTTAAAGTCAAGGATGAGATCTTGAAGATATAAATGAAATTAATGACTAGGTATCTTGTAAAAGTTAAATGGTGACCCTTTTTTTCTGTTATTTTCGGTTTTTCCTACTAAATTAAAACAAAGTTGCAAGGGAAACTCAAGATTAATCATGAAAAAGCTTCCAGTTAGATGATTCAAAATAATCTCTCTTTAATTCATTTGTGTCCTTAAGCAAATCACATTCAAACTCATTACAACCTAGATGAAAGAGGAAAGCCTAAAGTAAGCATAGTTAGCAGGGGCAAACCTTCTTGGTAAGTAGATTATCCGCCTGTTCAAGAGGACAGCCCCCCTGAGAAGAATCCCGTAACATCATCGTGCTCTGCTTTGACACTTGTCGATTAGCCATTTCACTGTAAAGTTCTTTGGTTGAAGTAATGAAGTACTGGTGACTAAGCGCTAAGCGAAGACGACTATTTCTTTGAGAGTAATACATTTTGGTACTAAGAGGGGCAGGTGAATCTGATTTAATGGCAGGCAAAAAGAGAGTTCATGGTCAATTACAAGATTCAGAAACTACTACACTTAAGTGAAAGCAGTAAGGATTACCTTTTGTCAGCTTACAGTTAACGTTAGGGGTTTCACTTCTGGAAACTGTTCCAATTGGAGAGTCCTTTGCTGCAAATGTACATGATAAACATTAATGCATGAGTAGCAACGAGCAATAATTTGGTAATAGGATAGCCTTTCTGAGAGGCATATATCTCTGCTCCAGAATTTTGGTTAAAAGCCATCCCAAGATACTCAAACAAAACATCGAAAACTCTTATTGTGAACCAAAGCCTTTCTGCCTTAGCTAAATGCCGGAGATATTGTCCAACTGAGAATTTTCAGGAAATAGAATGACAACAACAAATTTAGTATAGCCTTACATGCATACAGGTCATGTGAATTTAGAATATTTTTCACACCAGAAGCTGTTTTTGGATCATCCGGAAAGGGAAGTCGGTTACCAGCTAGCCTACCAAAAAGAGAAAAGGAAGGCATCATCCACTAGAAAACAAAAAGATCTTCAGAAAGAATAACAAAAGCTTGAATAACAAGAGGTGACCTACTTCATAAGGAGCCCGGAAAAAAGCTAACAAAATATCACAATTCATAAGTACAACATTTTACAAAATCAATCCTCCCCAGGCTGGCAGACTGTAAAGAAAGAAATGAATCAACCTAAATGCCAATATGCTCAGTCACTTAAAACCTTTCTCAAACATTTGCACTCATATACTCCATGTTTAAGCTACAGAAAAAAAGAATACAATACTCATCTCAAAGGAAAGGAACAAGAAGAGGAAAACAGGTTTCTGGAAACCACAAATTGGGTAGAGTCAACAGTAATGAAGAGGAAGATAATTACAAGCATGCTAAGGTAAAATTTGTTTTAAAGAAAAGACAATTTTATCATGCTAAACTATAAGCAGACATCATTAGGACAAATTTACTATTATTTGAAAAGAAAAAAAGGACAACGAGAATACAATTTAAAGCGTTTTGTTGAAGGTGGCACTAGAGAGGCTGATTGATCAGTATTCTGGGGACTAATTCCTGAGCCATCCATCAGATATCCCATACCTATACAAGTTGAATTCCCTAAAAGAAAAGGGAAATGATGCATCAAGCTCAAATAACGAAGCAGTTGCTGCAAAGGGAGAACTGACATGTATTAACTAAATAATGACACATTTCACATAGCCATTACATCATAAAATCATACCATTAAATAATGGGAAAAGCAAGAGAAATCAACAACATGTTCCACTTACGTTTCACATGCATGGTTAAGGAAGAAGTCATTCCAATTTGCCCATCCACGAGGGATTCTGATGCTGTAGGATCATCATCAGCATCAATAATTTCGGATCTTTCCTGGTCCCCAGCTAGTGTAGGTTGGTCTAAGAGAGGTTAAGAAATATAAAAATATGAATCAACTAGGAAATACAAGTTTCCTAGTAATGAAACTGAAAAAGTAGGGCACTTCTTTAACATAAAACACAAGGAAACCAAAAAACAAATTTTCATTTAAAGAGAAAAAACATCTAAAGCTATTTTAAGTACTTTTGATATTTCTATTTTCCCGAAAAAAGAGTGATTAGTATAGTAACAAATTGAATAAAAGGAGATTGAAACTTAAAAGCGAAGGCAACAAAAATAATTAAACACATTGGAGAAGAAAAAGGTGAAAAAAATTGGATACTAGCATAAGCTGCTACTGACTTCTTCCTTTCCTTCCTTGGAGGTTTCCTATGGCCTGTATTACCATCAAGCTCCAAAATAATTTCTTCTGTGATTTTTAGTGACCTACAGAGTTCTGGAAAAATCGGCAGGGAGAGAAAAGAAACAATTTCAGTGAAGCACCACTAACTAAAGAAACAATGTAGACAAAATGACCATAAATCCCTAGTTCATACTGCTTATAGAAAGATCATTGAGAACAATAGCAATTGACTGACAACAGAAATTACATTAAATGCAGATAAATGTTTATCAATATTATAGATGATAATAATAAACTAGTCTTAACATCAATTTTAGCAGTGTTTGAATTAATCATAATGACAAATTGGGAAAAGTTGGTTACAAAAGTAAAATGCCTCCATACCTGCATGAGCAGCATATTGACTGGCCTTGACCGGCTTCTTACAAGCATTACAACATACCTTCATGATTATATTAAACAATTACGCGACAGAAAAAAAATTTGCCGTGCATAAAAACAACTTATGTAGAACCCAACGAACTGACTGTATAAAGAATAAATTTCTACCTTGGTGAAGACACAACCTTAAAACTAAAAACAAATAAAACACACGTTGGATGCTACAAAGAAATTTTGGTAACTAAGAATGTAAAAGGCAAGCCACTTGGTGAGTATTCTCATGCGAAAAAGTTAAACTCTAGGTGGCTTTAATTAACCATACATTTGCAAAACCCCATGTAGGACTCAAATGTGAATTTCTTTTTTATTTAAGATTATACATCAGCAATCCAAACCATATAGAGGGAGCCTTAATAGGCAAAGGTATCATAGTTATAGATCAGAGAGAGCATCAACAGAAACAACTCTTTAGATGAAAGAGTTTTATACATGATGTCAAAGAGAACTGAGATTTCATAGCTCAGATAAACTCACCAAATTTAAAGGATCAGTCATGGGCTTCAAGCCAAAGACATGCATATCTGTGAGAAAAATCAACGTGCCATCATAAACAATGATCACAGCATGGCCCATATAATTTGGTGCAAAAGAAACATTATTAAATTGAAAAACCAATAGAACAAACATTAGTCCGCACAGCATCACCTTCTTCATCAAGTAAATTTGCCTCATCTGCCTCATGCAATTCTCTGTAAATGTATTGAGCAGCTAATTTTTTATTGCCAACCTCCTCTGCCAACAGCGAGGACAATGTCAATACCATGTTGTTTAATAAATTGGACCAACATATCCAGTTCATTTGAAACAGTAAGACCTAAATTTGATAACACATCCTCCGAGTGCAAGCAACAATGGTCAAGTTTGAGGTGCGGTTTCATAAATTTGACAACATGCTTCTTTTGTTTTAACTATTTTAAAAGTGAATCAAGAGTTTTACACATCTAATTACATGCTTGAATAAGACAGAAAGACAGAACAAAAACAAATAAAAAAGATCTAGTAAATGGATCAAAAGTGCGAAATATTGAGGGAGAAACAGGAAGTTGTGGGTTCTCTTTTTGTGGTGGAGCAGAGCTACCACTAACTTCACTATAATAATTACAGAGACCTTCTCAAAAAGAAAGAATAATTACAGAGTTTCTCAAAAAGAAGAGACCAATTGTATGACACAACATATTTATCTCCCTTAAAGCATTCAGAACATGACAGTTACATACAATATAAAAGAATAAAAGTAAGAAACGGGTGATGCAAAATTGAGATATTTCTTTAATGATTTCTCTTACGTCAGTTCATTTGCAACATTCTATTTCACTTCCTAGTAACTAATTACTGATTGCTCACAAAATTAGACCACATCATTTCAATTTGACCATGCAACCAACGAGTGCAAATTATTAAAATTTTTATAATAAGCGTTGCTTCAACTCTTCATTTTTCTTGAAATACCCATGTTGGACACATATGGACGTGGATGTGAGGATATAATCCCAAGACGCTCTAAATACAAGGAAACTTGTTAAGAAAAGGCATACACGTGGCAGTCACATACTCTATCTATCACACCCGAATTGAAGTAACATATTGGAAGCATTCACATTCCGATATTTCATACCGTGTAATAATAGTGTACCTGCTATACTCGGCGAGATGCTTCCTGCTTCAAGAAGCCTAGCCATAACCGCCATTCTACCACTTCCCAGTGAGCATACCATTGAGACACAAAGCTAGCTCCGAATCTATACACTGCAATGAACAATGCAGATAAAATCACCACAATGTTACTACAGCAATGTATAGCTCATAATTAATACTAATGCTAATAATAATTCCACGCGTTTAAAATTTATTGTTTTTCAATAAATGCTGGCAATTCCAGGAGTTAAAAAGTTTGAAAACTATCATGTTTGTAAAATTGTATATTATTAACCATTTCCTTTTCATATTAATTTTTAAGAGAAATAAAATTTAAATAATTAAAGGAAACTCAAATGTAAAAAATGTGATTAAACAAAATTTAAAATAAAAACGAGGAAAAACTATATACATTGTAAATTCACATATACAAAAAATCTTACGCAGTCATGCAATCCAGAATAAAGAAAATACAAGAAATTATAGCTCGTTAAAAAAATTTACAGTTTTTAAAAAAAATAAAAAAAAAACTATAAAAATAGAATATGAAAATGATAAAGAATAAAGACTCACCTCGATCTACACCATTAAAATTTTGGGAAAAAACCCTAAAATTGCGGAGAAAGTTAAAAAATTCGAATTAGTTCTCAAAACAAAGCGCTGATCCCGATGCAATGTGAGTGAAACTAAAAGTTCAGGAAAGAGCTGCAATGGCGGAAATGGAAACCCTAGGCGGAGAGAAGAGATGAGTTGGCATTGTGGCGGAGCAAAATTGGGAAGGAAAAATAAAACGAAAACAAAAAACTGACGGTTTTTCTCTTTTGGATTTTGGTTTTCCGTTAATATATGCGCTGGGGGTTGCATTATAGCGATGTGGTCCTCGCCGCATTGGATAACAGGCTACTTTAGACACTTTTAAAATTAAAAATATTATAAATAACAATATAAATTTTGAACTGACTTCTTTGAAAAAGAAATTTGAATTGACCTCTCATCCGCCCAGTTGGGTAGGCCCAGCTCAGACCGGGCTATATCGCGTTTGAATTCAACTTGTTTATGGGCTAAGTGATTAGATCGGTCCAACCGGCTCGGCCTGAGTTTTGGCAATGATATTTTGTCTTTGAATCTGGTTCTGTCCGAATTTAAATTGAATAATTTGAAATATATTTTATTTAAATTTAAGCATATAATATAGAATATTAATATTAGATTTTTTATTTTTTATTTTTTAAAATAGTAGAGTGAGTTATTTGGGTGGGTTGAGTTGAGTTAAGACTTTTTTTTTTTAAATCAAACTACAGACTAGCCTAAATTAATTAATTCTTCCATACTTACTACTTGACGGCTAACGCCATCTAGATTTTCCAAAGTGCAAACAAGTACTTTTTTGAACTTGATAAATGATGCCAACTTGAGAGGCTTGGTAAATACATTAACAACTTGATCTTCATTTTAGTTCAATTGTTCCTTCATGATTAAAGTTTCACAAAAAAGGTACTATTTTATATCAATATGCTTGTTTCTTCTGTGTAGCATAAGATTTTTTTTTGTTTTTTTGACAATTGGATGTTTGAGTTGTTTTCACAAAAATTTGTAATGTCTCTTTCTTGCTTGAATTCCAAGTCTTCAAGAATTTTTTTTCTGTCCGTGAGGATCCCACCAGAGCGCCTTCAATATGAC
Source organism: Gossypium arboreum (assembly GCF_025698485.1). NCBI lineage: Eukaryota > Viridiplantae > Streptophyta > Magnoliopsida > Malvales > Malvaceae > Gossypium > Gossypium arboreum. The sequence continues at coordinate 59,749,861 of NC_069078.1, read as the reverse complement.
CACACCGAACTTGTGGAGCTTCAATATGACCACACCAAACTTGTGGAGCTTGTTTTAGTCCATATAAAATATTTTTCAATCTATAAATTTTATGCTTTCTTTTTTTATCTTAATATAATTATGGGGTTGTTCAATAAATACCTCTTCCATGCAAGAATGTCAATTCGATATTTAATTGAAAGTTAGGCCAATAATTATGTATTGCTAATGCAATCATCAATATGATGATGTTATGTACTATAACTAGGGCAAAAACTTATATGTAGTCCACGCCATACTTTTACTTGTACCCATTAGCTACTTACCACGCCTTGCACTTGTCAACTTGGCCATTTTCCTTCACATTTATCTTGTAGACCCACTTGACACCAATGGTTTTATGTCCTTTAGGAAGATCGACCAACTCCCAAGTATAACTCCTTTCAGTGGCATCAATTTCAACATCCATTGCCTCTTGCAATTTTGCTTCCTTGAAAGCACTTTCAAAATTTGTTGGGTCACAAACTACGAGCAATGCAAAATGAGTAAATGCATCATCATTTTCTCCAATTTCAATAACCTCATAATATTGCATCCATATATGCCTTCTTCGAACACGCTGAAGTACTTTAGTTGCTACACTAGTTTTTTCTTCTTGTGTTGGAAAAATTTAAGTGGCTGGTGAAGAGGTGTTCTCGGGCATTCGAGTTTTTTCAACTTCATTAGCACAAGGGACTTGAGTAGGCTCCTGTTCATCCCAATCCCAAGAGTTCTCTTCATCAACACACAACATCTTGACTTACAAGTTTCTTTGTCACAGGATTGAACAATCTATATGTCTTTGATGTTTCATTAATACTAAGAAAGACACACTTCTTATTTCTATCATCAATCTTCTTCTTTTTCTCCTTTGGGTGGCCATAATCCAGGGTCCAAATTAAACTTAAGATCACGCCTTTAACCAGAACCATCAATATCCTTTTGATGCATTGACAATGTTTGGACTTATTTCTCTAGAAAGATGAAGCTCCAAATGACAAATGGAAGGAACTTGCCCTTCCGAAAGACCAACAAAAGATAAAACATTAAGCCTACACTGCATAGGTGGGTTCTATCCCTTACCTTGGACAACCACCATATACGTTTTGTGGTTGGAATATTAAAGAAACAAAATAAAAAATAAAAAATACAAGACAAAGAGACAAAAAAACTAAAGGGATTAACATTCAAACCTTTACAAGAGAAGCTATGGCTAGGGGTGTTTAGATTTTGGTTAAAATCGAATTGATCGACCGAATCGGTCTAATTTAGTTAATCGGTCGCTTAATCGATCTAATTCGGTCGGAGATCGATTAATAATTTTTTGGAAGTTTGATTATCATTTAATTCGGTTTGAAATCGGGTAATTAACCAAATCAACCGAACTTAATAATTAATAATGCAAATTATATGTAGTTTTAATTCAGATAATTCGGTCAAATGGACATTATCAATTTTATTTTGATATGTTTTATACTTGTTTTAAACAGAAAAATAAAAACATATAAATTTCGGTTAATTCAGTTTTAGTTCAGTTAACTTTTTTTTGAAAAAAAATTGATTTAGTTAGTGGTTAAAGGATTAAAAAAAATTGACTAATTCGATTAATACTAGTTTGGTTTGGGTTAACCGTTTGAACACTCTTAACCATGGCAACTGTTTCAAATGATCGACAACTCATCATCGTTAGTCTTGTACCAACTCTGCAAAGATAGCTTAACCAAATTAACAATAATAGAATCACAACCCTCTAGGGTTAACAAACTAAAAACTATATACATTGCTTCGAGCCGAGCAAAAAAAGTAAGGTAAATTACTCCGATAGCCACCGAACTATTAGTAAGTTTCTTTTTTGGTCACCCAACTATGAAAAGTACTTACAAAATGATCACCCAACAAATCAATTTTTTTTTGTCACAGATAGTTAATAGCTAATGGAAAGATAACATGACATTTTAAAATCGACATAATAACAAATTTAGCCCTTAACGTTTATCAATTGTGTCAATTTAATCTTAATTTTTTAAAAAAATAGCTCTTAATATTTACACATTACCTAATTTTATTCTAGTTTTACATGAAAATGTAATTCATTACACAATGAGTAAATTAGGAATAAAAACATAAACAATTTTTTAAAAAATTTCTATTTATTATTAAATTAGGTAATCCTCAAATATATTGCTTTCCTTAAACTTTAAATGGTTGAGAACTTGATATCTTTTAATAACAATTAACTCGTTTTTATTAGCTTGAGCTAACTGCCATTGACGAAGCAAATCAAAGCTTAATCTTTTGAAGCTGTTAGACTTGAAATCGGGTTGAATTAACAAAGTGGATACTTTTTATGTTTAAGGAATTGAATTAGCTAGTTTACAAGATTTGGGTCATTTTATTTATTCTTCTCGTTCTTCATTTTTTCCATTGAGTCAAATGTAGGGACGATGTCACAAAAGGACGAAATGGTAGCACTTTAATCGCTCCTATTTACCAACAAAACCCATCGTTTGATGTTAGCTTTGGCGACCAATAATACAAGTTCATTATGACTCTATTTGAACTCTCGGGTCCCCAGTCTATTTAGCTTATCCACTCCCCAAACTTATCTAAGATTATTGAGGCTTCGACTATGGAAGTTGATGATATCAAAAGCACTTTTGTTTTCCTTATAATAGTGGACTAACTGAACGAGTGACAAGACTCTTTATGTTTGTAAAGACGTAATAATGACAACAACAACAACAATAATAAGAGCAGCTCAGTTGAATTGACGTCAAACAATTCAAGCACAAATCTTATGTAATCTAAAAAAAATGAATCGGTGAAAACTTAGTCATCTCAATTGTTAGTGGTCAATCCAATGATGAAGAATTAGAGTATCAAAAGAAAATAATGAGATAAGGTAAACATTATGACCTAGGGTTTTCAGGTGTTTTCATTTTTGGAATGCTTTTGATCAAATTTAGTTGATAAATTTATCTACTTTAGCTTTTTAGGTGAAAAGATCGTAGAAAAGCAAAAATGCAAAAAAGGACCAAATTATATAATGTGTAAACTTTGAGGGTTAAATGTTTTAAAATCAATACTAAATTGACATGTATAAATGTTTGAGCATTAAAGCTGCTATTATGCCAATTTTAAAAGCTGACACATCAAATTTTTGTTAGCCATTTAATGACGGGCGACAAAAAAGAAAAAAATTGAATAACTAAGTGATCATTTTGTAACTTTTCATAGTTGGGTGACCAAAAAATAAATTTATTAATAGTTGAGTGACTATAGGAACGAATCTGAGGAAGATAGGCAAGGGCCCCTCATATGGAAAATTTGTTATATAAGTTTTTATCAAATGATTAAATTAAAAATTGGTTTAAGATAAAATTACACTTTAACTGCTTAAAATAAAATAAAAATATTTAATCTCTTTAAAAATGATGAAATCTTAAATTAATATATTATAAAATTATATTACGAAATGATTCCACTTTAATTTACCTAAAAAATAATATATATTGATTCGTATTATGGTAGAGAGTCTTTGAAACCAAAACAACGAAATGTAAACCTATTTATAACTAAAGGCACTAATAACTTTTGGGCCCGTCGCACTCTTTTCCTTGGAAAGAAATTGAGCATAAGAGAGGGTCTAATTTCAGAAAAGAAAAACCATATCATGTCATGTCATGTGTGTAGGGCCCAATTTTTAGCCCGGGGCCCAATAATAACACAGTCCAATACAAATTGTAAGCCCCAAGTTCTAAATCCTGGCCCAAAATACAATTCTGGCCCGATCACACAAACCCAAATGCCACACCCAATCCAATCGACCCAAATTACTTAGACCCAACCTAGCTCAATTCCCAAACCCCAAACAAACCCTAATCCCAACCCCTTCGCGCCGTAGCCCTCAACTGCCGAACAACCTTCATACGCCCCGCATCTTGCACCGCTCCACCACACCACGTCAATGGTATGCCTACACATGCAACTGCAAACAAACACAAAAAGAGGGACAACAACAAAGAAGTTTTGTTTGTTTTTCTTTCGTTCGGCTATAAAATCGAAGAGAATCGAGTGTAAAATGGGGACTTTTTTTTTTTAGGGATACTGTCTACAAACAAAAAGGCTCAATAGCAATAAAAATCTGATTCAAGATTCAAGAGGTTGTCTTTTCGCTCTTTCTCCTTCAGCATTCTTGTTTCGTTTTTTTTCTTTCTCTTTTTGTTTCTTTACAAACTGATTTTAAGAAAAACCGAAAGAGAAAGGCTTACCTTATTCCGCTCCGTGGAACGTCAGTAGAGGCGGAGGTGCGAGGCACGAATGACCCTCAGATGCTGCACCAGGCTAGGTCGAAACCCTAGCAAAAGGGGGAGCATTCTGTTCTTTTTTTAAAAAAAAAGAAAAAACCAAGGCTGCCTTTGTTTAGGGGTAAAAGCTTTTGCGTAAAAGCTTTTGCAGAAAAGCTTTTCAACCTTTTCCCATGTTTGGTTGGCTGAAAATAATTTCTTATTGTAAAACCTTTTACAAAACACGGGAAAAGAAGCATTGATTTTAGTAAAATGTCTTACCGATTTTATTTTGGTAAGACGTTTTCCAAAGGTTTCCTTCCCCAGTAAACTTACCTGAAGTGTAACACCCCTAACCCGTATCCGCTACCGAAACAAGGTTTCAGAGCATTACTACCATTTGCAGATCACTAAAAAATTTCACTTAAATACTTACCGATTCCATGCATCAATAAATATATTACCATTCAACCAATGACTTGGCACTTGCTTAAGCATCATCAACAACAACACTTGTTAGTGTACTTACACATATTGCATATAAATTCTTATTTTCTCAATATATCATATTTAAATTTAATACTCGTCTTAACTTACATATTTTCCTTATATTAACATATAAAAGATAATCTCATATGTACATGCCATGATACATATCATTCTCTTACCGTTTATTTAATAACATTATCATTCATTTCATTATATCAACATTTCATGTACCATATACTTTCCACCCATGTGTCCATATAACATGTACAAATCATAATATAAATTCAATACAAAGATAAATGATTTATGAGTTCATTAATTCCATAATTTTCATATTCTTCCATTTCTCATATTTATCCCGTTGAATTTCTCGGAATTTCGATGGATTTTCCTATGTTCAATGGGATGTATCATTTTATCGGGCATTATCAAATATATCCATATCAATTTCATATGCATGACAAAAATACAATTCACAAGTATAATCATGAATTCTATTCCATTCAACCGGGATTTATTTTCAATTTATATCGAGTATTATCAATATTCCATCAATTATCATGAATTGAACATTCAAATCATATTTTCATCACATAACCACATATTTCAAGTGTTTAAAAATACAATTCAAGTTACACAAACTTACCTCATTGCTTGTTTGTGTTTATAATTTCATTAATTCGATATCTTTTCTTTTCCACGATCAAGTCTCGTATTTGAGTTGTTCGGATCTTTATAAATAAATTTAATCACTATTTTCATTCATTTCATATTCTAATGCATTTAATTAATGCTCTAGGCAAAATTACCATTTTGCCCATAAACTTTTAATTAATGATGATTTCATTCTTATGGTTAGGAAAATAAAATTCTTGCAATTTAATCCTTATTTCCAACTATTATTCTCATACGTATTGATAACAGTCCATAAATTCTATAAAATATCAGGATTTTCCATAATTTTAACACTTTTCAATTTAATCCCTTAAAACATGTTTTTCCCCGATTTTGAACTAAATTAATAATTTCGTTCAATTTTGTAATTTAAACAATAAAATAATCCATTTCATGCAATTTAGTCATTTCTGAAATTTTTACAAAATTGCCCATAAAATTTTACTTTTATTCAATTTAGTCCCTGAGCCTAAAATATACAAATTAGCCATGCTAGATGAATATTCATACATATTTTTCCTCCTCCTCCTCTCCATTCCACATCCTTAATGTAGATAACACACTTGTAAATAACATTATCCATAATTTTTATTATTTACTTTTATGAATATTCAAGCTGTCTATCTGCGTCATAGTCACTAAATTATTTATATCTGGAGCTATAGAACTCCAAATTAAGATCCGCTAATTTTACATGAAACTAAACTCATATATATTCTTACCATAAAATTTTAAGAATTTTTGGTTTATCCAATAAGTACAGTTTATTCTTTAAAGTTACCCCTGTTCTGCTGTCTGATAGTTCTTGCCCTTCTTCACTAAAAATTAATTATCTCCTCGTACAAAATTCGAATGATATTACCATTTGTTTCTATTGAAACTATACTCATTCAGGATTCTAAACATATAAACTTAAGCCCCTAATTATTTTTATCCAATTTTTTATGATTTTCCAAAGTCAGAACAGGAGAACCCGAAATCATTCTGACCTTGTCTCACAAAATTCATCATATCTCATGATTTACAATTCCATTACTTACATAATTTCTTCTATAAGAAACTAGAATTAATAAGCTTTAATTTCATATTTTATTCATCCTATAATTAGATTTAAGAATTTTTGATTATTTTTCAAAGTTAGACTACTGCTGCTGTCTAAAACTGTTTTAGTGTAAGATATTAATTACCATGTTATAATACCCTTATTTTCTTTTTCTACACCATTTCTCATCACTTTCTCTTATTTTCTCTTCACTAACATATTAAAAACATAGAACCTTATGTAAGAAAACTCTACTATAACATTATTTCCATGCTTTGTCAATAATAACAAACTTAAAAACATATTGAAATCTTGATGTACTTACCTTGTTCTCTTGATACCAATCTTTAACTTGATTTTCTCTCTCCTCCAGCTTCTATTTCTTGAATCCAACTTGATATTCTAACTCCCCATGGTCTCCTTAACATTTTTGTGTCTTAGTAGTTATGGAAATTCTTTTGATTTCTAGGTGAAAATGGTGAATTTTTTATGAAAAGACCAAATTGTAAGAAAAGGAAAACTTAGTTTCTTCCTCTTCTTCTCACGTTAGTTGCATGAGAAAGGTGATCATCCTCCTCTTTCTTTCCTTACATATATATATTAAATAAAATAATAATAAAATAATAAAATATCATTTAAAAATCAATTTAAAGTATTAATAAACTAATATTTATTTAATTAATTTATCTAAAATATCTCCAACATCATCATTGTCTCTAGATTTCTCTCTCTTCCAATTGACCATTTTGCCCTTCATGATCTTTTAAAATTCCATTCTTGAGTCATCGCTTAATTTGATAAAATTATAATTTAGTCCCTCATAATTCTTCACCTATTCAATTTGGTCCTAATTCATCAATTTTCCTTGGTTTCTAGATCATTCCACCCTTAAAATATTTGCACTATTAGTCTTTTAACTTTTCATATTTATACCTTAATCCTTCAAATTTTGCGTATTTACTCTTGGATCACAAAACTTTTCTCACTTTTACAATTTAGTCCTTTCTTGAATCAATATGTCATAATATACTTCCCAATATTGACATAACTCAAAATTTCCCTTTTTGTCACTTTATTTCCTTATTTTACTATATTACGGATAATATTTTACTGTAAAAAAAATTTCGAGGTATTACATGAAGCTTCTTCCCCTTCCCCTTCCCCTTCTCCTTCTCCTTCTCCTTCCCCCTCACTTATCCTTTGCACCTTGATCTACTGCTTGCTGTTAAACAAACAGACCCCTAACCTGACCTTGGGCTCGACTGGTCAGTCCTTCTGAAACCAATATCACCTTCCTCTCCTGGATAGCCAGAACCCAAGTCTAAACCAGACCCCACGGTTAGACCTGTTTCAATTGAAGACCAAGCTAGGTTTGCCAACATGCAAATGCAAACAAGGTTCTTAACAGTTGTAAAGAGTTTTTCAAGAACAGGGTTCGTGATGAAGAAAACGATGATGGTGGTGATGATGATTTTGATGAAGAAGAAGAAGAAAAGAATGAAGTAGACATGTTTTTTATTAGAATTTTTGTGAATAACAGTGAGTTGAGGGGCTACTATGAGGAGAATCATGAGAAAGGTGAGTTCTTTTGCTTGGTTTGTGGTGGCATTGGTGAAAATTTAGGTAAGAAATTCCAGGTGTGTATTGGACTTGTACAGCATTGTATGTCGATTTCGAAAACAAAGTGTAAGACAGGCAATAGAGCTTTTGGATTGGTTGTTTGTAAAGTTCTTGGTTGGGACATTGATAGGTTGCTTGTGATTTTGTTGAAAGGAGAGCCTTTGAGTCGTATTTTAATCACAGGTAAACTTCTTATGTTTATTTGCATTTTAATTGCCTAATAATTGTATCAATCATGAAGCTGTATGAGTGTTAGATACATGTTATATATTGTTTGAATTGAGTAATTTATAGAATTTACATTGATGATTATTGCTTATATGAACTTCTATGAATGGTAAGGTTTGTAGTGTTAAGGATTTATGTTGAATTGATGGTCTGTGAGGTGAGTGAGTTTTTTCCCTCACTATTTGCTCAATTAGTGAGGAATTTTTTGTAATAAGTAATGGAGAATTGGATGTATAGTGAAATAAGGAACTGTATCCTAATGGTGTTAAGTGCAGAACACTTTGCAAGGAGAAGGTCCAATAAAAACGTAGAAAATCTTGAAACTGGACCATTTGCAATGTTGTGATGGTAGTGATCACTGCGTGATGTGAAGTAAAAATAGTTGTTTTATAGCATTGTAGGTGTGGGGTTGGCATTCATGGACAGTTAAGCAGGATTATTATGTATGTCAAATAAGACTTCAATTTTACAGCATGATAAATTATATTTTGTGATAACATTCATGTAACGCCCCCACGCCCGAGACCATCGCCGGAGTCGAGCTTGAGGGGTTACCGAACAATATTTATCAAATTAAGAACTTCAAATCATTTGTTTCTACATTCACAGCTTTCTAACTACCCACGTCACAGTTACAAGAAAAATCATATCTCGAGTTACGAAACTCGAAATATAGATCCGTAAATTTTCCCTAAATCTAGACTCATATATCTATTTACTAATTTTTTTTCTAGAATTTTTGGTTGGGCCAATTAGTACATTTTATTAGTTAAAGTCTCCCCTGTTTCAGGGTTCGACTGCTCTGACCTCTGTGTATTACGAATCAGATATCTCTCTATACAGAATTTCAATGACTACGAGGTTTGTTTTTCTTAAAACTAGACTCAATAAGGAATCTGTACATATAAGAAAAACTTATAATTATTTTTTAAAAATTTATTATGAATTTTTAAAGTCAGAACAGGGGATCCAGAAATCACTCTGGCCCTGTTTCACAAAAGTTTAAATATCTCATAAAATATAATTTATGTGCCTGTTTTGTTCAATCCACATGAAAATAGACTCATTAAGCTTCAATTTCATAACTTACTCATCATTTAGTTCCATTTGTACTATTTTTAGTGATTTTTCAAATTCATGTTATTGCTACAGCTATATTCTGTTTTAAGGCAAGTTTCATCTTTCCATGAATTTTTATGAACTAGATAACCTATTAAACTTCCATAATATCAAACATGATCTAAATTAGCCATCACCATGACTTATCAATATCAAACATTTTCTCAACCAAACATGGCCATATCATAAAATTATTTACACAAAATAAGTATATTGCTATACATGCCATACTTAAGTTTTACAAGCCATTTACCCAGATGAAAGTCCTTTGGATAGTGTGATCGAACCTTCGACCCGTCGCGATTTCCGAGCTGGCTTGTTCAAAACTACAGTAAATAAAGAGGAGGGAGTAAGCATAAATTCTTAGTAAGTTCATATGTAAATAACAAGTAACATAACAATACAAATATGCCAAACAACTTTAGCATGGTATCACCAAAACATATATCACATTTCTAAACATCATTCATCATCTTACCACCTTATCGTTGTTGTATCCATTTTCAACCCGAGGGTTAAGAACATACCTGTCCAAAGTGTCCATTTCACAACACTTACCAAAACGTCACTTGCATCTTAAGTGTTCTTCCATTTCACTAGAAATTTCACCTGTTGAACACATCAGAATACAACTCGGATACATGGATAATTTGCACATAAGTGCCACATATGTAATCAAGAAATCATGTAACCCGCCCCTAAGTGAACTCGGACTCAACTCAACGAGCTCGGGCGTTCACATCCATAAGTGAACTCGGACTCAACTCAACGAGTTCGGATGCTTAGTTACATCTCACGAACTCGGACTCAACTCAACGAGTTCGGACATTCGCATCCATAGGTGAACTCGGACTCAACTCAACGAGTTCGGATGCTCAACCATCCTAGTGACATGTCACTTGTATCCTAATCTATTCCTAAGGTTCAAACGGGCTTTTTCCCTCGATCTCACATTTGCCGTCTTCCATGGAATATCGGAACCGATACTCGGTAGCAATTCATATTTATCAAGTAGTAAACATAATTTGCATATTACTCAACATTAACCACAAAGCATAATATTTCACGATTAAAAATCAGCATATCATATAATTAACATTAATAACTTAAAAATAACATTTATGCTACATTATTTACACATGAACTTATCTTGGTACCAAAATATAAAGATTTTGCAATTTAGTCCACAATCTTTTCTTTTCCTCGATCGCGACTTGAATCTCGTTTTTCTTGATTATGGAGCTTGGAAGCTTGAAACAAACCCTAGCTATGGAGAACCCTTGAAATTTCGGCCTAATGAAGAAGATGGACAAAAATTGGCTTTTAATTTTGTTTTTAATTCATTTTAATAACTAAATGACCAAAATACCCTTACTACTAAACTTTCCAAAAATTCCTTCCATGTCCTAATTTTGTCCATGAACTTAAAATTGGTCAAATTTCTATTTAAGACCTCCTCATTAATATTCCAAAAAAATTTCATACTAAAAACTTCTAGAATGCAAGTTTTGCAACTTATTCGATTTAGTCCCTACTTTCAAGTTAAGCACTTTAGGCATAGAATTTCATCACGAAATATTCACACAATCATGCAATCATATCATAATCATCAAAATAATTATAAAATTATTATTTCTATCTCGGATTTGTGGTCACGAAACCACTATTCCGATTAAGCCCTAATTCAGGATATTACAATTCACATGAATGCTTTCTTGTCCTTTATTTATATGGTTTTCCAATTTCGCAATGGAATATACGTAAATAGTAATGAAACCTTGGCTTTAAAATTTTATTTTAGGAAATTGATTTGCTTAAAATTATATCTTGATAAATTACACTTTGTAATGACATTCAAATTGGATGCTTTCTTTGTACTGGCAGCTGGATAGATTCATACCAAATCGCTCAACAATGGACTATGATTATGCACATTACATGCTGACTGAAGGGAGGAAGATCAAAGAGAACCAGACAGTTTTCTCACCAGCCAATGACGCCTATAGGATGCAGCTAGCCAAGGCCTTGAACATGAATAAGACTTGAATATTGGCTTTCAAGAACAAGCCACCAACACTTGTTGAACTCTTCCATTGGCTTGAACAATTATGAAGTACAGTTATGGGATCCTGCTTCAAATAGGCAGGTTTGTATAAGCTCTAAATATTAGCAGTTTCTTTTTGTTTCCCAGTTCTATCATTTATTCCGACACAATCCTTTATTTACTAATGCTTGCAACTGCACACTCTGAGAGGTTGTCACCGATCAAGAGTGGGTTCAATGGCATGGAACAGTCACTTTCTTACAACTGGAGGAATAGATGGTATGATAGTTAACAATGATGTAAGGATTAGATCCCATGTTGTTAAAACCTACAGAGGACATCGGCAAGAAGTTTGTGGGCTGAAATGGTCAGCTTCTAGACAATAACTGGCCAGTGGAGGCATGATAATCTTGTTCACATATGGGATATGTCCAAGGCATCTTCAAATTCACCAACACAATGGATACACAAGCTAGAGGATCATACATATGGGATATGGGATATGTCCAAGGCACAAGAGTTGGCAAAAGAGAAAGCTGATATTGCAATCAAGAGTCTCCAATGTCTTCCTCAAAGTCTTCAAATTATATATTTGCCTGAGAAAAAATAATTTCTCTGTTAAATTAAATTGATGAACAATAAAGTTTTTGTGGTCATCAATATTAAGTTAATAAACTTCCATTATGTATACAAGGGAAACCTATGTTACAGGGGTTTCTCTTTTTCTTTTTGAAGTATTTGTGTTTGACGTTTATCTGAAAAAGTGTGAATAGACTTTGGTTGTTTTCAATTTATGAGGGTTAATATTCTAGCTTAATAATTGAGTATTATTATATATTAAATTTGATTTATTTATTTATAAATAAATTATTGTAATATATGTAAAAATAATTTAAAATATAAATTTACTAATATATATATATATAAATTTATTAATATATATAAATATAGCTTTTCCGGAAAATATTTTCAGGAAACTTGCCAAACAACAGAAAATATTTTACACAGATTCATCTAAACACCGAAAAAGTAAATCATTTTCAGAAAAGTAAATCATTTTCCAGAAATTATTTTCCAGAAAACATTTTACTGGCAAACAAACAGAGCCCAAATGAATTTTGCAAAAAAATCGGACTTATATCACTTGTAAAACGGCACCGTTTTGTGCCTGGGGTTTAAGCATCTAAACGACGTTGTCTCAGCCCCTTGAATTCGTGCCCTGACCAGACCTTGGGATGATCTGCGCGTTTTCTATTAATGGGATATTTGCGTAATTGGACCCTCCCCCCTACGTTGTTATGTGATTAGGTCTTTTACCTTTTTTCTAATTTCGCCCAGAAATTTTGTGTAAGCTTCATTTTGATCCGTGTTTAAACGCTGTGTTCAGGAATCTGTGGTAATTTCGTTTTCAATCCCCGCACATCTGCGCGCGTTGCGCTTTAGCCCTTAGTTCTGTTTTAATGTTCTATTTTATCCTTTTAGTTTAATTCTATTTCAATTAAGTTTGTTTTTCCATTTCAATAGTTAATTCTTTCATTTTTTTATTTACTTAATATTCATTTCTTTTAAAAATTATTTAAATATATGTTGTGAATTACTTTAATCATTTTTACCTCATTTCAATTTGGTGTTTTATTCAGTATTTATTTTTATTTATTTAAATTATATAGTCATTATCTTTAAAAAAAACCTTTTCATATAATGTAGTTTTAAAATTATGTATGATATTAAATTTTGTTTTCTTTATATATTATTATATACACATAGTTTATATTAAAATTAATTTCGTCCATGTACATTATCAATTTCATGTTATTTCATATTTATATTTTCTTAAAATTTACTTATATACAATTTATTTCTCTTAAAGATCCTATTTTACTATATATTTTGTTTTTACACCTCATCCATTATTATTTTATGTATGTTATTTTCGTTAGGTTTTCACTTCATACACGTTACTTATTTTCAAATTTTGCATGGGCATACATCATTTTATGTACATAATTGACATTATATTTGTATTTATTTTAGCTTTAAATTATTTTGTATAGCATTAATTTTAAATTTCAGCTTATAATGTTTATTTTAAAATTTACTTATGTGATAAACCTTATATTTTATGCATTAATTGTTTTTGTTTTCGTTTATTTTATAATCTATTTCAAAGTTTTGCATATATTGTTTGTTTATATATATATATATATATATATATATATAAAATTTATTTTATGTATTGTTTGTTGTTTTTATTGTTTTTGTGTGTTTTAATTTGCATATGTCGCACCTTTGTATTATTGTTGATAAATGGTGTAGTATACTAACCGTGTACATGTTCCATATTAGTTACTTCGTTTTTAGTTCCGTGTATTGATTCATAGTTGAGATTACCAACTTGTTTGCTTTAATCTGTTCATTTCATTTTTTTTATTGCAAATAAACTGAATAAAAGTACTCCACCGCTTTTATAACCACCCGCAATTTAAAAAACCCTCTCAACATAAAGAAATATTTTGTGTTTGGAAGTTCGAGAAGTCGTGCTCTAACGTGCTGGGTTTTGATTTTTTGTTTGACTGAATAACTGAGTATCTTTTTGAAATTTCATCCATGTTTTCTTAAATTAAAAAAATGAGGCAATATTTTGTGTTTGAAAACTCGGGAAGTCATGCCCTAACATGCTAGGTTTCGATTTATCGTTTGGTCAAACAACCAAATATCCTTTTAAAGTTTCGATGCATGGATTTTGGAAATCATAATATGACCTTGGTATCGAGAGTTTGAAATGTCATATCCTAACGCGCTAGCTATGATATTTTAGTCTTTCGAGGCAAGAAAATCTCAACATCTATTTCGAATTATCCAAACATTTTGAAAGATATCGTTTTTTAAAAAAAAATCTTTCCAAATTTTCAACATTAGGACATTAATTAATCAATTAGGTACTGATTTTGGACGTTATGAGGGTGCTAATCCTTCCTCGTACGTAACCGACTCCCGAACCCGTCTTCCTGAATTTCGTAGGCCAAAACCAATATTTTAATAAAATAAAATGTTTTATTAGGTGATCCGATCCCACCTAAACAAAAAGGATCGGTGACGACTCTATTTTTTTATTTTAAAGTCAACTTCCGTTTTTCAAAATAAAAATGGTTTCAACAATGTTAACCTTCGTTGCCTTGTTCCTTTCTTCTCCTTCCATTCCCTCTCCAAATAATGAAGACTCATGGAATCATCCCATGCATCCGACACCACAGTCACAACCAAACACTTATCATACTTTCTTAGACTAATTATAATCGACGGTTAAGATCATTTTAAGAAAAAATTGAACTTTCTTTTCCAAGAGGCGTATAAATACATTTCCTTTAGGCGGATTTTTTCTCTGCCATCTCTTCGCTTGTTCACTGTCCGAACGGTAAAACTCTATGCGGTTCTCTTATTTAAATTTAGGGTAAATTGCATCTGTTGTCCCTTAATTTTGGTCAATATTATGTTTCGTCACTCAATTTTTTAATTATTTAATAGTCATTAATGTTATCAATTATTACTTACATAATGTGATATGTTATTTAAAGAATAAATAACCAATTTATTCTTGAATTATAAATAAAATATTATTTTGATATATTTAATTATTTTTTAATAATTATTCTAAGTTTTTAAAAATATTAAAAATAAATTAAAATTACTAAAAATATAAAATGTATTATAAATAATTATTATAAAATTAAATAAAATTATTATAATAAAATAAAACTCTCCCCACCCAGTTCCTCTTCTCTCTCCCATGCGTCATTTACGATACCAGCAAATGAAAAAATTCCGTCGCAAATTTTTATTGACTTACCATACCAATACGGTTCTTCAAATCTTGAATCCGTAGTCGACCTGTCAAACATGGTAGATTTAAATACATTGGTGGGGCTGGAATTTTGGAATCAGTCCAGGCCCAGTTTGGACCAGTTCAAGTAAGACAAATTAGATGAGCTTGGTTAAAATGGTATAAATGTTCCTTTGAAATACATGTTAAAACATCGCTCATATTAGACTCACCCTTTTGTTCTTTTTCCCTTTTTATGGAGTGATTAAATTTGAACTCTTTTGATAATTTTGCATCAATTCATTTTGTAATTTAATGAAGTGATAGTAATTTTCTTCTTGTACGAAATTGCGTATATGTAAGTAAAGCTAAAATAATCTATAAACCATATCTGGTAGCTGGTAATTTAGAATGAGAATTAAAAATATTGGGAATAGATCCATATAAATAATGAGATAATAAAAATGAATAAGAACAACATAACTATTTTATGTAGAAAACCTTTTTGAATAGGATAAAAAACTACGGGTAAAAGAGACTTCGGCTTTTCACTAATGAGTAAACAAATATGAGTACAATATAGAGAAAATAAACTTAAATGTACTAAACATATAAACCCTGAAAATAAAGTCTTAACTCTCATAGAGTTCTCGGTACAAAATTCTTTACATAGTTACCACGAAAACTGTCACCAAAATTTATCTGCGACTACAACTTGTCACCCCCCAAAAAAAAACCCTATAGTTCTACATCTTGCCTTTTTAATTGGCTTCTTGAATCAGGGATACAATGACCCTTTTAAATAGACTAAAACTAAAGTCCTAATATGACAATAATATTCCTAGAATAATCAGAGTTTAATTAGGAAATAAATAGTAGAGTTTAATTAAGAGAAGAAAATTTGATTGAATTTGAGAACATACCATCATCTCGTTTTCTTCTTGTCGGAATATAGTCTGTTGCGTCGTCGCAACGAGAATTACGCTGTCGTGACGTCATCTAATAAATACGAAGCACACTCCATAGAAAATCTTGTTTCAACCTTGCCTTTTTGTAGTGTCATATAATTAGAAATTTGTAGGACATGATTATTTCTTTTACAACCAAAGGAAAAAGAGAGGATCAGGGTGGGGGATAGTTATTTTATTTTATTTTATTTTATGTAATTTAATATAATGAATTTTACTTAATATTAATATAAAATTTTTAGTTAATTTTATATAATTTTATATGTAATTTTAATATTTTTAAAACTTTAAAATAATTATTAAGAAAATAATTAAACATATCAAAATAATGTTTTATTTATATTTTTAAATTGGTTATCAGCCCTTTAAATAAAGGTGTCACTCTTAATCGGAGATAATAAATGAGTGGCAAAATGTAAGAATTCTATAACATTAATGACTATTTCGTAAGTAAAAAATGTTAAATGGCTTAAACGTAATATTGACCAAAGTTAAGGGAAACAGGTGTAATTTATCCTTAAATTTAATATATATATATATATATATATATATATCCAGAATTTTAAAAAAAAAAAAAGTATTCTGTGTTCTTTGTCAACTCGAATAAGCTGCTTTTCGGTTAAGATATCGAATCAGATTCTGGTTGGAACTTTATGATCCAAAACGAGGACGTTTTATTCTCAGTTCAATACTTTTCTAACCACGGAACTGAGTTGAGGTGAGTTGGATTCTGACTCAGTTTTTCTCATGCTGATTTATTTGTTTATTTTTTTTTTATAAATTCTTCTTTGTATATTTGAAGCTTTCTTTTTTGAGTTGCTGTAGTAGTTCTGTTTGGCCGGTGAGAAAAAGAGTAGGAAAAAAGTGGAAAAAAACAAGGAATTCGTTGTAGAGTTTGAATCGTTCCATTTTTATTTTCGTTCTGAAATTTTTCATGTGTTTCGAATTTTATTTTCACCTATTCTCCTCTACTGTTTCTCTGCAGTCAAACTAGAAATTCTAAGAAGCTGAATTTCCAGCGGAATTAGCACCTGGAATGGGAGTTTCCTGATCCAAAATCAAATACTTGAATCAAAATTAAATTCTTAGTTCGTACTTTCAAAATCATTTAATTCTTGATTGTTAATGCGATGACAATCGGGATAATAAGCTCCGCTTTAGCAAATTCAGAGACGATTTTAGCCTCTGATCATGGCTCAATAGTTTCAATAAACTTATTCGTTGCGCTTCTTTGCGGGTGTATCGTGATTGGTCATTTACTAGAGGAAAATCGATGGATGAACGAGTCTATTACTGCTCTGGCCATAGTAGGTTTTAGTTTTGCATATATACACATAAATATTGTTAAGGAAACAAAGGCCATTAATTTTCGTAATTCCGAATATTTCTTTTTATTGCAGGGAGTATGTACTGGAGTTATAATTTTGCTTACAACAGGAGGAAAAAGCTCACGTCTTCTAGTTTTCAGTGAAGATTTGTTCTTCATTTATTTGCTTCCTCCTATTATTTTCAATGCGGGGTGAGCTATTGATGCTTGCATTTAATCTTTACTTTTGTATTGTACTTATTTTTTAAGGAACACGATTTATTTGTTTTAGTTGTTTATGTAAAAGTACATATAAATTCGGGGGTTTTTTTTTTTCATTTTTTCAGTTTAGTTTTGGGTGGTATACCAGGACTATGTTGCTCTGACTCTTTATTTTTCTTAAATTATTTTTGGTAACCACACCCGAGTCCAAGTAACATGGTATTGGTATAGTACTTGATTGTTCTTTGCTATACTAAAAGCATCTGAACAAATGATTGATAATTTATCTTTGTACCACCAGATTCCAAGTGAAGAAGAAACAATTTTTCCGCAACTTTTTGACTATCATGCTGTTTGGTGCAGTTGGTACTTTAATATCCTTTTGCGTCATTTCTATAGGTATGTTTAATGGTTTAATAACCTTATTATGTTTCATATTTTAATTTAGTTGCTGAAGCTCAAAGGTCGTACCCTGCTTGTGTTTTCTTGAACATCTTGACATTGTAGTTGAAGGTGGCTGATTTATGGAATCCGTTGGTTTCGAATTATTATTGAAACTTGGACTCTTATTTTGGTTGAAGTACCTTTGTGCAACATTCATGTTAGCACATATTGAGGCATGAGTATGGGATATGATCCTACGAGGATCTTCCAAGTGCAGTACATGAAAATAATTGGGAAAATTGAAAATAGATGCATCAGACACATACTCGTATTTGAGACTCGATCCTAAATCCTAGTAATATAGCAATTTATAATGAAATTGGTCATATTCCAGAGAATAAGGCTGGTTAAAGATTTTATAGCATGATGATGGAATAATTGGAATCATGCCCTTAAGTTATTTGTGTTAATAACTGCATATTGCATCCATATTACTTGGACTCAAGTGTGAGCACTAGGTAAGAGTATGTGTCTGGAACGGATATGTTAAATTTTTATGAAGTTTTTCCTTGTATTTGGAGTCTTTGGAGGGTTATATTCTTATACCTATATCCAAAAATGTGTCCAACATGGGTGATGAACTTAGGTACTTCAAAAAAGAAAAATAAAGTACTGGAGATCCTACCATCTATTAATTTGTCCTCTTATTGTAAATTAGGTGCCATACATTTCTTCAAGAAAATGAACATCGGTGATCTTACTTTAGGGGATTATCTTGGTAATATTCGTGTCGCTACATCTTTTCCTATTATTGTTGAAATTTATGTTTTACTCTTTTGCTAATTCTACTCTCTTAACTGCAGCAATTGGTGCAATATTTTCTGCAACAGATTCTGTGTGCACTTTGCAAGTATGTCTGTGTGAGATCTAGATTCTTATTAGAACTTTTAAAGGGTAGTTGTGCTCTAGTTGTTGGACTCTTTCTTTAAGAGTACTTAGGTTTGACACCCATATGCGACACTCATAATCGAGTTCAAGTAACATAAGTTGTGGTGACCTATTCTCTCCTTATTCATTCAGGTGCTTAATCAAGATGAGACACCTTTATTATACAGTCTGGTTTTTGGTGAGGGAGTTGTCAATGATGCCACATCAGTGGTTCTTTTCAATGCAATCCAAACCTTTGATATTTCTCACATCGACTCTACCATGGCTTTGCAATACATCGGAAACTTTTTGTATTTATTTATTTTAAGTACTTTGCTTGGAGTTTTGGTGAGGCTTTCTTTCTCTTCTCAGGTTGAATTTCCTTGATTTTGGTTGGATTTATTTATTTATTTTTGTTTATCTTCTACAGGCTGGACTGCTTAGCGCTTACATTATCAGAAAGCTCTATTTTGGAAGGTATGCATATAAGTAGTGTTCATTTGTTTGCCTCATCTAACTTGCTGAGGGTAAATTGAATTATCTGATAATTTCATGAGATATGAGAATGTAGAATGGTTGAACTTTTCACATCCTCAATTTGGGTTGAACATAATATGTTTATATTATGTTATTGTGTTATGTAGCGTTGATAACAGTTAGGTTCGGTTTTTAAACAATTATGATTAATGTGCAGTATTTTTAAGTTATTTTCACTAAGTTATAAAAGTATTTATTTTATATTATAAAAATAAAATTAATAAAAATTAAATAAAATTATAATTCAGTTCAATTTGAATGTTACTTTTTTAAAATATTACTTTTTTTCTTTTTTACTTATGAAAATAAAATTTGAACTTAATCAAATACATTAAGATAATATATGAACCAAATACTCCTATTGAATCAGCTTTCAGTTTTCTCTGTTTCTTTAAACCCTGCTGTTATGTAATTAGTTATATACACTAGTAAATACTTGCTTATGTCATAAATGAAGGAAAAGAGTTCCATCTTTTAAGATAGTGCTCTCATTTCTCTCCCCTTCTTGTAAAACAGGCACTCCACTGATCGTGAGGTTGCTCTCATGATGCTTATGGCTTACCTATCATATATGCTGGCTGAAGTAAGGTTTCCCCCTACTTGTATGGCACCTCTTGGGTTAACTTTTATCTTTGTATTATGTTAAAGGCTGTCTCACCACAATATTTGGCCCTATTGTCTTGCAGCTTTTCTCGTTCAGTGCTATTCTCACAGTATTCTTTTGTGGGATCGTTATGTCTCATTACACATGGCATAATGTTACTGAAAGTTCGAGAGTGACAACCAAGTATGCCTGATATCCAAAATAATTTATTTTGATAGTTGAATTCTGTGTTGCTTTGATACTTGTGTTGAACACATATTAGAACATAGATATGAGAATGCGACTTTTCAAGGACCTTCCGTTTATATGGAAAACATAGAAAAGAAAACATACTCAGGTCAAGTATATATTCGTATTTGACAATCATATCCAAGTCTAGTACCATAGGTTGAATTAGTTTGCCACTTCTTTTGGGTCTTGGGAGAAAGCCAGCCAATCAGTCATGGTAGTGACATGTCATTACACCTAATCAAGGAACAAAATATCGAACCGACCGGCCATTCGAATTGACTGAACCAAAAATCAGTGGGCATTCCTGTGGGTGTCAAAAGAAAATTGAACTGGTTTAATCGCTGAAAACCAGTAATTTTTTTATAAGATACACATCTCTTAGTTTTATATTAAAAAAACGAACATGAAGCTAAATACATTTCTTTTTGTTAATTATTAACTATTTTATTAGTTTATTTCACATTCACGAAGTGTTTAAAGTATTTAAGCACTAAAAATTCGAATCAGCATATTTAACCAGTTAAACCAGATGAACCAGGAAAACTGGCTCTATCTGTGGTGTTGTTATTTAACATAGGAAAAATTGAACATGTCCTTGTTGGATACACGTTCATATTTGACATTAATATCTGAATCTGACTTACATAGGTTGAATTAGTTTGCTAGTCTTTTTTGATCTCGAAAGAAAGCCAGCCAACCTTTGATAGTACTGATATGTTATTGCTCCCAATTGATTATTGCAGGCATGCTTTTGCAACATTATCTTTTGTTTCTGAGATTTTTATCTTCCTTTATGTTGGTATGGATGCATTGGACATTGAGAAGTGGAGAGTTATCAGTGACAGGTGAGGTCAATATTAAACTGTTTTTAGATCTTACAGATAACTTAAATGCAGACTTAATTTAACCCTTTCCTTCGCAGCCCCGGAACATCAGTTGGTGTTAGTGGAATTCTGTTGGGGTTGATTCTTGTTGGACGAGCAGCCTTTGTTTTTCCCTTATCCTTTATATCTAACTTGACAAGGAAAGCGCCGCACGAGAAAGTTGACTTCAAACAGCAGGTATGAGTTTCAAACCATTTTGATACATTATGATATTCGGACTCTTCATATTTGTTGAAGTACTTCTGCCCGATACTCGTGTGACAGATGGATATGGTGAGATGACCTTTAAAGATCCTCTAAATATATGAAAAAAAAAAAAAACCTTAAAAAAATCTGACCATACTTGCACCAGATACATATCCATATCCAACACTCATACTTGAGTCCGAGTAACATAGCTGATTTGTATCTCCAGTGTGCTTGAGACAGATTTGATGAATTCATAGCTCTCTTTTGACATCTGTTTTGCAGGTCACGGTTTGGTGGGCTGGTCTTATGCGTGGTGCTGTCTCAATGGCACTTGCTTACAATCAGGTATAAGATTCAATTGCTTTTTCTATTCTTGATTGGACCCTTTATCTAATAAAAAATGAGTTTCGATTTCCATGCTTGATTTTATTTCTTGTATTCAAGTTTGAAATGAAATTTTCAATACTAATTAAAAATAAAAAATAGATATTAAAATTAAAATTAAAATTAAAATATGACTTATCTAGACTTGTGACTAGTCGAGTCAAGCATTATGATAGTCGATAGCTAGAGATGTTCAAGTTCAACTTGACAATGACCGAGCCAACTCGAATAGTTTTCATACACAAGTGTCTCTTGTTTACACCCTATTTAAACCCTATGTTACTTCGATTAGGGTGAAACTGTCGGACACGAGTATGTCTCCCTCACGGGTATGTTCATGTTTTTTTCTAATATTGAGAGTCTTTAGAAGATCATATCCATAACCCATATCTGGATCTGTCTGACATGGTAGAAAAATGAAAAATTATATGCAATTTTATATTCTATTTAGTTATTATTTGAAAAAAAAACGAATATTCACCTGCAAGTAACATACGCAACAACCAAAGCTAGTAGAGAGACAAATATGTAAAGACGGACTAAACTATTTAACTTTGCAGTTTACCAGCTTAGGTCATACGCAGTTGCGAGGAAATGCGATGATGATAACCAGCACAATCTCGGTTGTTCTTTTCAGCACAGTGGTAAGACACAAAGTATATATGTTATTTGAATTTGGATGTAAGCATTGGATACGAGTGTGGTAAGATCTTTTCAAGTTTTCTCATGTATTTAGAGTATTTTTCAAGTTTTCTCATGTATTTAGAGTATCTTTGGTAGTCATATCCTTATAACCCCATGTTAGACACGAGTGTCAGGAATAAATACTTTAAAGAAAATAGAGTCGGAGCATCATAGTAAACTATCCCTTTCTTTGTCACCGAAGCTTTGATCATAAAATCTCATATTTTTCAAGTGGCAACATGGCACTCAAAAGTTGCTTTAATTGTAGCACTCTATGTTATCTGATCTCGGGATGAATATCGGATATGAAAACATATTTGGTACCTAGTATACTTGTCATAAGTTTACATATATATATACACACACACATATTTAAAGGATTATATTTTCAAACTCATGTTTGAATATGCATTTGACATTAGTTTTTTTAGAAAAATAAAGACTCTCGGTAACATATGTAGTACTTCATTCTTATATTTCTCCAACTCTTCATTTTTCTTGAAATAACCATATCCGATATCTGTGTCCGACATATTTTGAACACGAATATGGGATATGAACCCCCCCTCCCAAAAAAAAAAAAAAAAGACACCCATATCAGACATCTATCCAACACTCCCGACATTCACTCATGAGTCCCTGTAATTTATCTTTGCTATGTTTCACTTAGCATGAGTCTCCCTATGTAATTTTATGTTCCTCTAAACCATACAGGTTTTTGGATTGATGACTAAACCATTAGTGAGACTCTTACTTCCTTCTCCAAAACATCTCATGAGGACGCTTTCGTCTGAACCATCTACTCCGAAATCATTCATTGTACCACTTCTTGGCAATGAAGGTGAACCCGAAGCTGACCAAAACAACCGTAATGCATGTCGACCGACTAGCTTGAGAATGCTCTTGACAACTCCTTCCAACACTGTGCATTACTACTGGAGAAAATTTGACGATGCCTTCATGCGACCTGTGTTCGGTGGAAGAGGTTTCGTTCCATTCGTTCCCGGATCACCCACCGAGCAAAATGGTCATCAATGGCAATGAAAAGGTACTAGTAGATTTTACATTAAGAGTCAACAATTAAGGTATTATATATGTATATAAATATTGATACATTAATAAAATCACATTATATAGATTTATGATATTTGTTTAATAGTACTGTTTTTTATTTTTGGGTTATGTAATGTTTTAAAAATATTTTATTTTATTTTCCTAGCTCGGATCGGAGGATAACATGTATTTAAACTTATTTGGATCTACATTCTTTTACATATTGCAACAATCACAGTACTATGCGTTTAATTTTAATTTTTTTCAAAGTATATAAATTATTTTATATGCTTTAATAATTTATTATACGATATATTTCACTAATCAAACCCTCATCTTTCATTTTCATTCGAGTTTGTTTCACACAACATATTAAGCTTTTATGGGTTGAATACCTTAATGCATACATCTACACATAATTATTTATTTTACATTTGATTAATCACATCCTTGTATTCATTTTTTATATGACATATTCATATAATGCAACATCTTTATTTAACTTCGAGTTAGAATTTTTTACGGTTTGAATTTAATTTAACTTGATTATACTTGAATATGTTTTTTATATAAAAAAATAAATTTGCTATAAAATTTTCAATATAACGTAAATAAAATCATCACTCAAAACTAAAACAAAGGCTCAATATAATAAATTTTCCAATTGCTTTGTTCTTTTTACATAGGATTTGTTCAATTTATTTAAAAAAAAAGGAAAGAAAAAAGAGCAGTAGGAGGTTGTATCCGAAGAGCAAGGTGAGAAGGGGCACAGCACGGCAAAACCCACCTCAACTCTTTTCACTCCACATTTCCTCTACAACATTTATGAAAAGAAAATATCATAAAGTTGAATAAGAGTATGAGAAATGCAAATACTCTATACTCCCAACATGTTACTCCATTTCTTTATTTAAAAAAAAAAAAATGGTATTTGTGCTCATTACGTATTCATGCATGGGTATGGAGAATATTTTAGCTCATGAAATTTTATATTTCATAATCTAGTCTCAAGTTTGGCTGAAAATTCCCATATTTGAATTAGGAATGAGATATTTATCATGATCATTTGAATCGAATTAAATTGATTGGCAAGGTTAGAAATTAATTAAATATGGGTCCAGAGAGTAGGTTTTAGATTATTTGAGCCACAAATTAATATCAACTGATTGGATTTCTTTTTAATTTTTTTAATAATTCATTAAATCGAATCGTCTAGACTAATGAATCAATAGTTAGATCGGTTTGACGATCAATTCAATTTACACTTATTCATAAATCAATTTTGGACAAAAATTTTTACATCTCGGCTTGACTTGGACCAACACGAATTTAATTTTAATAAGAATAAAAATATTTTTAAATTTTAATATAATCATAAAACATCAACTAAAAATATTTTTTAATATTTTATTAAATTTTAAATAATAAAACAATTTTTTACCAAATCAAAATGAATTGAAATTTAATTTATATTTTAAAATTGAATCTCGAGTTAACTCAACCTACAAATACTTTTTAAAACCTTAATATTTATAGTTTTAAGATGTTAGTTTTGGTAAGTAAAGCTTGTGATATATTGTAGGTGTCTATGATGGTGTTAACATATGACAAATTAACGTCAACCTTTTAGACTGTTGCACCAACAAACCCTCTCCTTCCCACCTGCCCCTTTTTTCACTTAACCAATCTTCAAATCTATCTAACAAAAAACAATACCAATTTGCTAGTGAAATCTACTCCGTCTTAATTATTCAGGTAAATATGATAAATTTAAACTCAATACGATTATAATAAAAAGTTTAAATTTTTTTTCTAAGTTAAATTATGAAATTGACAATTGTTCCCACAGTAGGGGCCCAAGGGTGAAAGGAGGTCCGAAATTAAATTGTAATTTTTACGATAGAAAATACAATTTTACCATTTTGATAGATTATATCTTTATAATTTTTAAAAGATTAAATTAAATTTTTATATTTTTAGGGTGACAAAGTACAATTTTACTTTTGCTAATTAAAAAATTTAAAAATTTTAAAAACTGTCATATGAAAAAAATTTTATATTAGGGGGCCGGACCCACCCAACTATTTTTCAAGGAAATATGAAAGATTAACTTTGACCCTTAAAAGTTTTAAGTTATTTAGTAATACTTAAAAAAGAAAACACTTATTAAGATTTGAAAAACACTTTTAGAATAAAAATTATGCTAAACAAGAAACTTTTGGTTGAAATAAGTGACTTTTCAAAAGTACTTTTACTCATAAGTTAAATTTTTTAACTTTCCTTGGGCCAAAAGCACTCCCGAAAGTATTTATTCCTCCATATTTCTTCTCTCATTTTTCACTCACTTTAAATTGCAAATGCTAATGTAAAATTTTTAATATTTATACTTGGTATATAAATATTACCCATTTTGAAAATTTAATCCAAATACATGTAATATTTTAATTTGTTAGGTTTATGTTTTCTATATTATGTTAATATCTAATATGGTTTATACATTCAAATTACATTTTAAAATAAAATCATTAATTAAAAAACATTTCTTAAAATAATACAAATGTGTTAATATATAATTATAAATATTTAATGGTTATATTTAAATATTTAAAATATACATTTTATAAATAATTAATATTAATTGCTTAAAAATATTTAAAATTTATATTTTATATATTAAAATATTAATAATAAGTTATAATAAATTATTTTTATATTCTTACTAAAATATCATAATATTAACTAATTTTAATATTATTTAAATGCATATTTGTTACTTTATAATACCATGTTTAAAATAGACATTTTATTTCTTAAAATCACTTCTTGATAGTAATACTAAACACTTAAATCTTAAACCAAAATTTTTAAAAAATATTTTTTCACGGTACTTTTTAAAAATATTTTTCAAAAGAAATGATAAACTAGCCCTAGTCTTAATACGAGAATAATTGTCAAGTTCAAACACTAATTTAGATAAAAAAATTTAAATTCCAATATAAAAATAATTATGAAATTCAAAGGGTAATTTAGAAAAAAAAAATAGACCCAATATAGAAATACTTATCAAATTGAAACCCCATGCATTGACCCGTTTGTATATGATGCCCTCTAAATTTAGACTAATGGAGTGTATATGACTAGCTTATATAGACTAGATTTCATTTTCTTCCTACTTTAACTGTACTATATATATAAGGGTAAATTGCACTATTAGTCACTAAACTATACATAAATTTTTGTTTTGATCATTTAATTAGAAAAGTTATAATTTGGTCATTAAATTATTTGAAAATTTTCATTTAAGTGAATAATTCAAAATGTTTTATTTAAGTCACTAGACTGTAAAGTTTTCTCTTAAAAAAGTTCTGTCAGCAAGTTTCAAGCGTTGATTTGATGACTGGTACTGTGGATCAATACCTATCGACAAGTAAAATAACATAACTTAGACTCAAATCGATCTGATGGCTAGTGTTGGAGATCAGAAAAAAAGACTGATTGAATTTTGGTTTACAAATTCATAACTTTCAAAACTATTTCATGAAAAAGAAAAACTTAGTTGTAGAAAAAAAATGGAAAGAGAGCTTTTGATCAGTGTATATAGTTTTAACAGCCCAATGACTTAAATAAAAACTTTTAAATAGTTAAGTGACTAAAACAAAAATTTACTCATAATTTAATGACTAATGATGTAATATATATTAAATATAATCTTCCCTAATTTTTTTAATTTTGAAAATTAAAAATTTTAAATAGATTTTATTTTTCCACTCACTCATTATAAAATTTAATAGTGGTAAAAAGAAAAGATAAAAGTAAAAGAGAAGATAGACATGATAAGGTTTAATAATACAAGGTAGGTGGTCCAAACATTGAAATTAAAACCAAAAGAAAAAGTGATTATTCAAAACTCATGATTAAAACCTATTTCCTAACTTTCTCTAGTCCTACAGTGTTTTTCAAGTAGTTGAATTCATCATGGACCTGGATGAGTTTGATTAAATATATTATTAAAATTTATAAAAATAAAATATTAAAGATTCAATTCAATCAAATATTTTTTATTTATTTATCAAATTTTGAATCAACCAATTTAATATTTTTCCTGAACTGATACCATTCAATTAGCTATATCCACAACAATAAATTTTTATTTTTATTCTTTTGAAATTAGCTTGAAAGCTAATTTCACAATTTAAATTGTACCAACATTTATATAATTTAGACTTCACCAATCTCATAAATATATATTATCTCTGTACTTCGTAATTAGGTTGTTTTTCCCACAGTTTTTTTTGTCTATAGATTCATTTTAGTTTCTGAACTTGGAAAATATAAAACTTTGATGATGTGATACTTTAAAATTATGTTTCATTATCATTTAAAAATTAAAAAAAAAATATTATATAAAATTTCAGATGACGATAGAGTACAATCACAAAAGGTTATATTCAATGTTTTAATTATCGGGCTAGTGGTTGGACAAGTCAGATCACTAGTTCTCAGTTTAACTAATTTGATTGGCACAACCATCAAAACCAACAATAATTAAATACAAAATTCATAAAAACCTAAAAAAATAAGAAAAATTATTAAGCTTGTTAAACTATTGATTCTTGTCTTAATTTTTTATTTTTACAAATTTCAAATAATTTTCAAGTCAATCAATTCGACCTTTTTATTCAAACTATTATATTGATCAGTTCTCAATCTGACCTTATATCAATAACACTGGTCACATAATTAAATCTTGATAGAATTTAAATTCAACGATCAAAATAAATCTAATTATCAAATTTAATAATTAAAAATAAGTACAAATACTAAAGTGGACCTAATTGTTGAGGGAAAAGAATTCTATTATCCCATTATTTTAATATTCATTTAATTCTTATTAAACCGATAAGTGGATCCAATAATTGTCAAAAAGTCCCACCAACCAATTAGGTTCCTAGATTAAATTAGCCTACGCCAATAACCCGTACTCCCCTAAAAGTAATCTTTGGCTTTTTTTTCTTCGAGTTTTCACACTCAAAAACTTCACCAAATCCAAATGGATACTGTCAACCCCTTGGTAAGTCTTCATTGCTTTTGATTTTTGATTAATTTAGTGTTTTTTTTGTTAAATTTATGAGCAGATGAAAGATGGTTTGATTTTTTTTTTTTCAATTTGAAAGCTTGTTTCATCAGCTTCTGGTTTGAAAATGGATGTGAATGGAGGTGAAATGAGCAAGAATCCCACACTGATTTGTGCTCCAATAATGGCGGATTCCATTGATAAGATGGTGACTCTCATGGCTAAAGCTAAAGCTTCTACTGCTGATCTTGTGGAAATTAGATTGGATAGTCTCAAGAATTTCAACCCTTTTGAAGACCTCAATGTTTTAATCAAACAATGCCCTTTGCCTACACTCTTCACTTACAGGTTTTTTTTTCAATTTTCTTTTCTAACTTATTTTCTTTGATTTGATGCAAGTTTTAATGGGTATTTTTAATTTTTTTTTTCTGGGATTTCCCTCTTTACCCGTGTTTGAATCTTTCATAAATTCCACCATGAATGGATCTTTTAAGCTTGTTTTGACTTGTTTAACTTGCAAATTTGTGTTGCAGACCAGTATGGGAAGGAGGCCAGTATGGTGGTGATGAGAAAAAGAGATTAGATGTTCTTCGATTAGCCATGGAGTTAGGGGCTGATTACATTGATGTTGAGCTTAAGGTTTGCTTCATAGAACTTCATTTGTATACTGCTTGTATCCTACTCTTCTTTTTTTTTTCTTTTTTCTTTTTTTTATCATTGTTACTCAAACTTAGGTGTGAGTCTCAAATGCATTATGTGTCCGACATGTGTATGTTCGTTTTTTCAAGCTATTTCGTGTATGTGAAGAGTTATATCCTCGTGCCCCTGTCCAGATATGCACCTAACACTAGTACTTTCAGAAAAATCAAGAGTTGAAGTAACATAGTGCTTGTTTCTTACTCTTTGATCAATGTTATTTGAACTCCAGCATGAGTGTGAGTGCCTAATATGAGTATGTACCCCACATGGGCGTGTTTAGTTTTCTCAAGTATTTAAAGTGTTATTTTTTCATACCTATAACTAGATATTAATCGGACATAAGTACTTAAGAAAAATGAAGAGTCGAAGAAACATAGCTCTTGATTGAAACATCACATCTTTTATATCTAGTTACTTTGTGTGTAAACTGTAAAGTCTACTGATCTTGGAGTGATTCAAATTGTATAGTGCTCGTTTCTTACTCTTTTGATCAATGTTACGCGTGTTTGGTGTGAGTGCCAAACACGGGTATATTTTTGACATGGGTGTGTTCAAATATTTTTTAGGTATTTGGAGGGTTATATCCTTGTACCCATGTCTGGACATGGGTCGAATATGGGCACTCAAGAAAAATAAAGAGTCAGAGTAGTATAGCTCTAGATTGAAACATAAGCTACGTTACTTGGACTTGACTGCGAGTGTTGGATACGGATATGTGCCCGATATAGGTAAGGTCAGATTTTTCTAAAATTTTCCATGTATGTAGATTACATTTGAGGGCCATATCCCAGCATCCATGTGTCAGACACATGTACTTTGATGACAATGAAGAGTCCAAGTAACATAGAACATAACATCTTATTATATCAAATTATTTTGTCTGTAAACTGTAAACTTATAGTGATCCAAATTGCTGTCTTTTCAAGGTTGCTCATGAATTCATAAAATCCATTGGTGGAAAGAAGCCTGAAAAGTTCCAAGTTATAGTTTCTTCTCACAATTATCAGAGCACTCCATCTGTTGAGGAGCTCGGAAACCTTGTTGTGAAAATACAATCAACTGGAGCCGATATAGTGAAGATTGCGACAACGGCCATTGACATCACTGATGTCGCACGAATTTTTCAGATAACCGTGCATTCTCAAGTAAGAATCATATACGCTATGAATATAAATATGAAACACAATCTTATAGCTTTACATTGGCATTCTTGAGTAGATTTATTTATGGTTAATGCAATGTTGACTTCTGAAAACCGAGCAGCAGTAGTGTTAATGTAAAACATTCGATAATCTATGCCGAAAACTTTTGCATAATGATGAGTGTGACAGAAAGGGCCATTTCTGTTATAGATTTGTCATTTTCTTTCGTCTCGTTGGAGCATTATATGTTTCTGAGATTCTTTGTATGTTTAAATTCTTTGGGTCGATTTGCTGCTGAATATTTCAGGTACCTATAATTGGACTTGTTATGGGCGAAAGGGGGTTGATTTCGCGGATTCTCTGCACAAAATTTGGTGGCTATCTTACTTTCGGAACTCTCGAGGCTGGAGTTGTTTCAGCTCCTGGTCAACCGACTATCAATGATCTATTGAATCTATACAATTTCAGGCAGTTAGGTCCCGATACAAAAGTGTATGGGATTATTGGGAAGCCTGTTGGTCATAGCAAATCACCTGTGCTCTACAATGAAGCATTCAAATCAGCTGGTTTCAATGGGGTCTTTGTTCACTTGTTAGTAGATGACTTAGAAATGTTTCTCCGAACTTACTCATCGACTGATTTTGCTGGATTCAGGTTTGTTCCTGTGTTGGACATTTTCATTTCTCACAGTGGCACATTTTTAGTTAGTGTACATATAGGATTTATCTTGTATAAGTTATTTTACGATTTAGCCCGATTCTTTAATTTTCTAGAAGTACCTCTGTTAGACGCATATCCGAGCATGAGTGCCGGGATATGGGCTTCCAACAACCATCCAAATACATGGAAAAACTTGGAAATATCAAACATACCCATGACAATTTACATAACGTACCTGATACTCACACCCAAGTCTAATTGGCGGGGGTTAAGCCTATTATTACACTCCGAATCTTGGTTTCGTATAGAATAATATTGCAAGATGATTTACTTCTGTGGCTCACATGCAGCTGTACAATTCCTCACAAGGAGACCGCAGTGAAGTGCTGTGACGAGGTAGATCCGGTTGCAAAGGTAATTTACTATTTACTTATCTAGCAGTGGTAATGTTCCCATCCACAATTATGTACATCACGATTCTTTCAACTTTTTCGGAGATGAGTGTTTTCTATGTGTCAAAACTGTGCATCATTGAACTTTATCTTTGATTAAATATTACAGTCCATTGGAGCTGTTAATTGCATTATAAGGAGACAGAGTGACGGGAAGTTGTTTGGTTATAACACAGATTATATCGGTGCTATTTCAGCCATTGAGGATGGATTACAAGGTTCCTTGTTCGTTTTTAAGCAATGTACGTTTTCAGTTGTTTGTTTTGTCTGAAGTTCTTTAACTGTGTTTTTTCTTGACAGCTAGATATAACATGAGCAGTGCAGCCGGATCGCCATTAGCCGGTAAGCTGTTCGTGGTTATTGGTGCTGGTGGTGCTGGGAAGGCACTAGCTTACGGTGCAAAACAAAAAGGAGCGAGAGTCGTAATTGCCAATCGAACCTATGGTACGATGCACTTGTTTTTCTTGTTGTAACATTCTAACAAGAGTTATTTTTTGTTTTATACATTTTCCGGATCTGCGTTGGTGATAGTTTGAGATTGTTGTTTATTTAATCGATTTAACTTCAAGAACGAGCTCGAGAGCTTGCCAATGTAATTGGAGGAGATGCTTTGTCTCTTGACGATTTGGCTAGGTTCCATCCGGAGGATGGCATGATTCTTGCCAACACAACATCCATCGGAATGCAACCTAATATCGATCAAACACCGATGCCCAAGGTTTGCTTTTTCTTTTTCCTTTTCCCCTTATGATAGCAAATCCTAATTCGAAAATTTCCGAAGTTTGGTTCAACAGGAGTCCGCCCTCTCATAGTAAGCATTGAGTGATCTGTTCAACATAAATTGCAACAATAAGGGAAGTAAGCAATTTCCTTATTTTTGCAGGACGCTTTGAAATACTATTCACTGGTTTTCGATGCCGTTTACACCCCTAAAATAACCCGACTCTTGAGAGAAGCCGAGGAAACCGGAGCCACGATTGTTTCTGGGTTGGAGATGTTCATCGGGCAGGCCTACGAACAGTTTGAGCGATTCACCGGTTTGCCAGGTAAAACCTAACCGTAACGTATAATTTACCGTCTTTTCAAGTGGGTCCACTCGATTTATTTCAGTTGATGAATTCATTTCCCCTCGTTCTTTCATTGTCCCCTCTCCACAGCACCGAAGGAGCAGTTCCGGAGAACTATGTCAAAGTACTAACAACGTTGACACAACGACTCGTTTGTCTGCAGCAAATTGCTGGTTTGTTTTTACTATTCATTTGATGAGAAGGGCATTGAAACAACAATTTGTTTAGGAAGTAATTGTAGTGTTTTTGAATAATTCCTGGTTTTCTTTCATATGAACTTTATTTTCTTTATTTCCTATGATCTGTGAGTATGTACGATAGACCTGAAATTTCATATATTCCTATTCGTGTATTTTGCTTTGTAGTAATCGTGTTTATGATATAAATTTTTACATATTAATAATATTCGTGTTATATAAATTTTGAGAAAAGAGATTTTTTTTATTTTAGCATAATTATTTATTTTTACTTTTTGTCCTTAACTCTTTTTAATTATTGTGGTCATTAATTTTTAGATTTTAATTAAATTACTTTTTAAGGATGAAAAAATTAAAGTATAAAATTTTAATAACATTAGCATAGTAGCGGCTGTGATAGCGCACTTGTATTCTATAAAAATTCAAAATATACCTAGAAGGTTAAAAGTTAATATCAACAATTATAAAGTTTATTTTATCAGTCTCGTTAAAATTAATTTTTTTATATGATATGATTTATTAAAATATATATATATATATATATATATATAAAACCAACTCAACTATAGCAGTTTTATACCTCTCATTTCATCAGTTCGGTACCCTAGTCTGACCAACTGATTCGGTCCAATTTGACTAAAGTTTTAACAATATAGTTAACTCTCTTATAAAAAATATTTTTATTAATAAAAAGTTGAAAAAAAAAAGAATTTATTTCATGTCGAGGCAAAACTCAGGACTGAGCCCCGAAATTCGAAACGTCAAAACCTGAAATAATCCGCCGGTTGGGAATCGACATTTGACATCAACGTTCAAGTTCCAATGCTTTGAATTATGAGATATGCCTTCAAATTTGCACCAACTGACCACCAAAATCGTGTCTTTGTCAAAGTCCGGCTTTATCACGACCGCTCGCAAACTGTTCGATGAAATGCCTCACAAAGACTCCATCACTTGGAATGCAATGCTTTCAAGCTACTCTCAATTGGGTCTTCACACGGATGCACTCTCTCTTTTCCACCTCATGAGATATACCAACACAAAGCCTGACCACTTCACCTTCACATCAACTCTAAATGCTTGTTCGGGCCTTGGCTCGTTTCGTAATGGAACAAAAGTCCACGGATTAATCATTGCTTTCGGGTACCAATGCTATTTACCTGTTAATAATTCTATTATTAATATGTATGGGAAATGCTTAGATCCTTATAGTGCAAGAAAAGCGTTTGAAGAGATGGGTGAAAGTATAAGAAATGAAGTGACTTGGTGTTCTCTTTTATATGCTTATGCAAATTCTGGTCAGTTTAATATTGCATTTGAAACCTTTTATGAGATGCCAAAAAGGGTTTTAGTTGCTTGGAACATTATGATTACGGGTTTTGCTCAAAATGGGGAAGTTGAAATGTGTATTCAGTTGCTTAAAGAAATGAGAGAGAGTTTGTGTTGTTTTCCTGATGAGTGGACTTTTAGTTCTCTAATGAATGCGTGTACCGAATCCTCGGATTATGCATATGGGTGTACAGTGCATGGGTTTATTATTAAAATCGGTTGGAGCTCGGCTATCGAAGTAAAGAACTCGATTTTGAGTTTTTATGCTAAACTCTGTTGCATGGATGTTGCTATAAAAGAGTTTGAATCTGTAGGGTTACTCAGTCAAGTGTCTTGGAATGCTATGATTGATGGTTATATAAAAATGGGGAACACCATTGATGCCTTTCACGTGTTTCAACGTGCACCGATGAAGAACGTGATTTCTTGGACTAGTATGATTGCAGGGTATGCGAGAAATGGGGAAGGAGAACAAGCTCTTAACTTGTTTGTTCAGATGGTAAGAAGTTGTATATGCCCAGATGAGTTCACGTTTGGAGCTATACTTCATGCTTGTTCAAGTTTGGCAGTACTTGGGTTTGGCAAAATGGTCCATGGTTGTGTGATTAGGTATGGCTTTCAAGCCTATGTCTATGTTGGCAATGGCCTGGTTAACATGTATGCTAAATGTGGGGATATCAAAAGGTCAAGCTACGCATTTAATGAAATTCTTGAGAAGGATTTGGTCTCTTGGAATGCAATGTTGTTTGGATTTGGAATGCATGGGTTGTCTACTCAAGCATTACAGATCTATGATGAGATGGTGGCACATGGGATGAAACCAGATAAAGTTAGCTTTATAGGCTTGTTAATGACTTGTAGCCATGCAGGCCTTATCAATAAAGGTCGTTTATTTTTTGATATGATGAGCTCTTTGTATGGTCTTACCTATGAGATAGATCATGTGGCATGCATGGTGGATATGCTTGGCCGGGCTGGGTATTTAGTAGAGGCAAAAGAGTTGTCTAGTAAATACTCAAAAAAAGATACTGTTGAGGCTAAGAGCAGCTCATATGAAGCCCTGCTAGGTGCATGTTCCATTCACGGGGATGTCAGAATGGGGGTTAGTGTCCGGGATGATTTACAGCACAGTGTAGACTCTCAAAAAGATATGGGTTATGTGCTATTGTCGAACTTGTATTGTGCTAGTGGGCAGTGGAAGGAAGCTGAGATTGTGAGGAAAGCAATGGTGGATCAAGGGGTCAAGAAAATGCCTGGTTATAGTTGGATTGAAGTGAAAAATAAGGTGACAGTTTTTGTTGCAGGTAACATTTCACATCCATACAGGGAAGAGCTATATATGATATTAAACTCTCTTGATCCAGAAATGAGAAATCCTTGCTTTTCTAGTTTCGAAATTTGAATATATATATATACACACACACATACACATATTCAGATTCTCCCACAAGGTTCCATTGTTTGTACTGAATGGTTAATAGAGAATAAAGGTACCAAAAGGTTCTTTTGAATTCTTTCCAGCTTCTTTGCCTGAAGAAATTGTTGTTTCCAAGGACTTGAAGCCAGATGTTGATAGCAGACATCTTAATGGTTCATGTTTGAGTGCTCCAGTAATAATGAAGTCAGTAATGGGATTTGATAGGAACTCCTGGTCAACTTCGACATCAAAATCCTTTGAAATTCCAGAATCAGTGCTATAAATTTTGATGCTGACAAATCCCACGTAAAGTTTGTTGTTGGTCAGATAAGGGCATTGTATGGGTGATGATGATGACTTTGCCAAAGTACTATCGAGAGATTAAGAACATTGAGTTAAACCCAGTTTCTCAAAATACATGTGAGACGGCTTATTTCAAGTTAAAAAGGGTTCCAAAGTTATAAGCAGAGCCTACTGGTAGGAAGGATGAATATGCCATCTTAACTAGAAAAGTTGAGAGATTGTTAGGAACGGGATGTCTAAAATTGTATGTTCTGGAGAACTGGGAATGTAACATAGAGCAAGTTACGGATGAAACTTATTGCTGCACAGAGGCAGTAGTTTTAGAGCATATGGTTGGTTTTCATTCTGTTACAGTTGAAATCCATTGGACCGATCAGATTAGGTTTCTCTCATCAGATAAATGGCAGCCTAAGCCTAAGAGGCTTCTGGGAACATTGACTCTGCAACATTGGAGGTACATTACCTATCTTCTTGGTTTTGAGTAGTAGCAAGATATGAAGTCCAATGCTCTGTTTTTTAACACCTTATATGTGTACAAAACTTGCACTTTAAGTTGGTCAGTACTTTTCTTATGATGCCTGATGTCATAAGAGCAATACAACTTTGGGGCAAAATCTTGATTTTTTTTTGTTTGCTACTAGGCAAAGCATGTCATGGTCTGAGAGAGGTGTCATGAATGTCACATTGGTTATATATTAAAGTTGGTCTTGCTATAAGTGTTCATATGACCTTCAACTTACGAGGTGCTTTTTTTGTGGACAAAATCGTGAGGCTCAATGGATTGAAATGGACAATACCTTTCAAGTTGGTGGGAACCATGAAATTTGGTATCAGAACTGGCTCTGGTGGTGCTAATAATATGCCATGAGGACAGTTGGCCTTTGTTGGACTAGAGGATTTTTTGATCTTAAAGAGAATCCATGAATGCTA
This sequence comes from Gossypium arboreum, assembly GCF_025698485.1. Lineage (NCBI taxonomy): Eukaryota > Viridiplantae > Streptophyta > Magnoliopsida > Malvales > Malvaceae > Gossypium > Gossypium arboreum. The sequence goes on along the minus strand of NC_069078.1, from coordinate 59,712,877 downwards.
CCTTGGCTGTCTTCTAAAGTTGGTCTTGGGATACAATTGTCCGCACTACTTTCATCCTAGATGCCCAATGAGTTAAAGTAGACGATGCTCATTCAATATATTTATTAATGTTTTGGCAAACAAAAAGTCTATGTATTAATAATGCCTCAAATATTAACAACATCTCTTGAGGAATGAATGTCTTAGGTCGGTTTGTGATACTTAACCAAATTTACTCTCGATCTGAACGCATGAAGTTGTGTATTCTAAAGATCATAAAAAAGGGTAGTAATTGCTTGCCCTGCCTCTTGTCATTTCATTCTGACTACTTATAATGAAATAAATTATTTTAAACCCACAGAACAAAGAGGGCGTTGGGTCTAGTGGTATGATTCTCGCTTTGGGTGCGAGAGGTCCCGAGTTCGATTCTCGGAACGCCCCTTTAAAAGCAATGTTTTCTTTTTGTCCTTTTTTGTTTAAAAAAGTCAAGCTTATTTGAACATTAGGCTTTGGGTTTAGTTTTCGGGTCAAAGCCCATTTAAGATTTTGTTTAAAAAAGTCAAGCTTATTTGGACATTAGGCTTTGGGTTTACTTTTTGGGTCCAAGCCCATTTAAGAAACCAAAAAGATATACATAAAGCAGAAGGAGCATTCCGAGAATTGAACTCGGGACCTCTCGCACCCTAAGCGAGAATCATACCACTAGACCAAATGCCCTTTTGATTTCTCACCTCCAACTAGGTTTATTTAATTATGTAATATAAATCTAAATAGCACTTTCAATTTTGAAAACAGAAGAAAAAAAAAAACTATTAAATTAATTTGGCTGAAGAAGGATGATAATTTCATGCGGCAAAGAATAAGTAGTAGACTCAATAATTTGTGTATTTGTTTATTTATGTTACCATTTTCAATACATTCTCTATTTACATATTGATGCATGAATAGTTGATATTTTAATACATTCATGCACCATGTGTGCAGCACTTGGGATCGTTCAAAAATCCATTTCCCTGGAGCTAGGAAAACCCCTATTTACCGGGTCTGGGATCGATTTCAACTCGGATCTTGCCTGGTCTTTCTCGCCTTTCTATACTATGCCTTTCATCGTGAACTACTAAATCGACTCCTCTTGTTGGCAAAGAGAAATCTAGAAGGAGAACTCCCAGCTCTGGAGCTGATTGAATGATTCTTGTTCACTGCTAAGCTAATCGTTCTGTCCTACTTGACTTTATGTTGATACCTCACCCTAGGGTTAGGAGCTGGCTTAAGCCATGCCCTTACTTGACTCCCAAGACCGGATACGCAGCTAAGAAGAGAAAGAGCTTATCCCTCGGGTCAACTTTTGATTTTAGCTTTAGAGAATCTAGTGAAAGTAAGGAAATTTAAGTCATCCCAGTAATTACACAACTATGAAGTAAATTATGTATCATGTGAAATAATTAATTAAGTTAAAGTGTAGTTAAAGAAATGGATTAAAACAATTTGCAACAGTAAGTTGCTTACAATTTAAAAGAACTTAATTTTCTTTTCATTTTATTAATTATTTAATTTTGATTTTGATGATTTGTTAATGTTAAGAGATCTTAAGATTCAAATGCAATGTATGTGCTGGAGATGCTGATGAAATAAAAACAAAAATCAAATTTATTTAAATCTATTTAAGGGTCGTTATATAATAATAGAACCCAAGTTTAAGTTTCTTCTTACCCAAGCATAAATTTATCCCATAAAATTGGGGTCATTTTTCTTTTCTTAAGCTTTAATTCTTTTATCATATATATTGCTTTTTGGTTGCAAATTAATAAAAAGGGTCAAATTTATTATGTATTTTCATAAAATAATGTGAGAAATAGGAATTTCAACCTCTTTTCGAAACATATCTATAGACCTAACAATCTAAAACATAAATAAAATTAATAAATCATAAATTTTCAACAAACCAGGATTTATATAAATATTAAACATATTTACAACACAAAAATCTTTTATAGGGTTTGACTTTTGAGAAAGAAAATGGAAACTTTGTGTTCATCTTTTATTATATAAAATTTAAAGTCAATTTCCTCCAATATTTTAAAATTAGAACTAATAATTGGGAGACAACCACACCGCCCTTATTTATAGGTTTTATTTAATTTGGAAAATCATTTTAAATAATGAACCACTTCATTAATCATTGGATTCCTATTTCTTTATAAATTTAAAATTTAATCTTTATACTTTTATTTTTAGAAATTTAGTCTCTCTATTTTTAAATTTTAAAATTCAGGTTCAATTTGCTAAATTTATTGATGTGACATTTTAAAATAATAATAATAAAAGAATTCACTTTCGGTAACAATGTAATTTTAAAAATGACATTATAATGAAACCTGAATTTAACAATGTTAACAATTGGACCTAAAGTTTAAAATCTAAAAGTTATGATGACTAAATTCTTAAAAATAAAAATATAAGAACTAAAATTCTAAATTTATGAAAAGTATGAAGACTTATAGAATATTTTAACCATTTACATATTATAATTATTATTTGTAATAGATGTAGATCATGGATAATGATTTCTTTTTTAAAATGTACATTACTTGGATATGCTTTATGTTAATTATTTTATTTTTGTGTATAATAAATTCAAATATTCAAATATACAAATAATTTTAATATTATTAACAATCCCAAACACATTTTCTGTTGACCTATATAAAGGGGTTCTTAAATCACTACCCTTCTCAATTGAGTCTTAATTTGGTCAGAATGAGGGTTGGATATACCATTTTCATTCTCTTTCTTTCTCTTTCTTTGCTTGGATTTTTAAATGTTTGCAATGCACATAGGTTAAGGTATAACTTTTATAAGGAAACTTGTCCGCAAGCTAATTGGATAGTAAAACAGATTATCACGAATGAAACTCGAACTAATCCAGCTTTGGGCGCTCAACTAATTCGAATGCAATTCCATGATTGCTTTGTTAGGGTAACTATATATATATATATATATATATATTCAAATAAAGTGATTTTTAGGCTTCTTGGGAGCCAAGTTACATGTATTGTTGTTTACTTTTACCTTGAAACGGTTATTTTGTTAGGGTTGCGATGGTTCAGTGTTGTTGGATACAGTTAATAATGGTTCCAAGGCTGAAAAAGATGCGATTCCGAATCGATCTTTGAAGGGTTTCGATGTGATCGATGATATCAAGAATGCTATTGAAAAGGTTTGCCCTAATGTTGTTTCTTGTGCTGATATCCTTGCATTGGCAGCTCGTGATGCTGTTTCTGCACCGGTAAGTATATCTATTTCTATAGGGATTTAAATTTTGATATTTCGTCGTTGATATATTTCCGCTTGCATTATTGTTTATTATAGTTGTAGTTATTGTGGTCGATATTTACTTTTTGTGTTTCTATATACTGAGGCAATTGAGGGTGTAATTAAGTTAAGATGAGCTTTCATTGTAAGAATCTTGACCTCAGCTCAAATTTTAATGTTGAAATCTCAAGGTCAAGTTTGATTGAATTTCAAATTTGAAGTTCAAGTTTGATTTGATATAAAAATCGAAATTTTTGAGCTTATTTAATTAAACTTGATGAACCTTATTTACTTGATAAAAGTTAAGTTGGATTTTCATGCTCAACATTGAACTCAACTATATATGTTTGAGCTCGAGTTTCAATTGATAATTTTCAATTATAATTAAATACATAAAAAAAAACTAAATAGATTCATGAGTTTCTCCAATAAGAAATTAGAATACTTGAATTCGACTAGCATGATACTTTGAGTTACTCAAGCTCAATTTGAAAATGGCGAATTATAACTAATTCAAGCTCCTTTTTCGAGTACTAAAACCTGAGTAAGTTTGAGTACATATGTCTCATTTGCTCCTAATAATATTTCAACTAGGACTATCATATTCTTACTTTTAAGAGATAATATTGATAAATTCAAGAATTGGTATTCGAATCACAATATTTACAATAATTCTTCTGTTTCCGACTATGATTTTTTTTATAATAAAAAACAATTAATAATATATTTTCTTTTTTGAATTAATATTATAGTTTAAGAGACGGTTATGGAACGTAGCCCTTGGAAGAAGAGATGGGAGAATTTCACTTGCAAGTGAGACCAATGGAAACATCCCTTCACCTTTTGCAGATTTCACCTCTTTGCTTGAAACTTTTAACAACAAAACCCTTGATGTTAATGATCTTGTAGTTCTTTCAGGTATATTTTTTTTATTTTATTTTATTACTTTATATTAAATTTGATAATGCCAAACTCAAGCACAGATGAAAAATAATACTAGTCAGTTGAGTCATAACTCGATTGATTGGTATGGATATTGTTGATAATGTAGGATGATGTGGGTTCGAGTGCGGTGAAGCACATTATCCTCTTATTTATGAATTAGGGAGGGATTATAGATAATTCTAAATATTTTGTAAAAAATTACATATGATTAGAACCTATAATAAAATGACTAAAACAATAAACTAAAAGCATAATACTAAAACATGAAAAAAAATATAATGGGTAAAAAGACTGGTAGGTCAAATATCACTCACAAATTATCTAATTTTTAATACCCAAAACTGAATCCAAATTAAAAATCATTTTTCCCTGAATATCTGAATCTCATTCATTATTTAGATGTTGGTTTGAATATTCAACTTTGCATTGGTTACAAAATATATAGATTTTTGCTTCTTAAAAATTCAAATATATTACCTTTGATGACTAAAGCTATGTTTTAGCCATCAAAACTAGTCCTCAATTTTGGTTAAAGTTTACACAAACTAATAAATAGCGTATAAATATCAATAAAATAATTTATAAAATTAAATAGAATAATTAATAATAAATTTAAAATGTTTAAAAATAATAATAAAATATCTCATTTATTATATTATTCTCTTAAATCTTATTTTTTTATTCGTAAACCAAACTGAACAATAAGATGCAGTCATCAAAATTTCTAGATTTATGATTATCTCTTTTATTACTTGATCAATTCAATTAATTAAATTTTTAAACAAAAATTATAATTAATATTTATATAATAAAATAAATATTATGATATTAATTTATTTTAAAATGTGACATAATTATATTTAATACATATTATATCATATAAAATAATATACATACACATTTAAGGATATATAATATATTAATTATTATATAATTAAATTATTAATGTAAAATAATTATTATAACATTACGATATTACAATGAGCATTCTTCTATTAACGATATGCAATTTAAGCCTTAAATATGTAACTAATTGCATATAGGCTAGGCTCCTCTGCTACATCAACCAGACTCATTCCCACAGAGAATTTTTTTTTTATTTTTTTACCAGCCAATCTTAATTTCAAATAAATCACTCTTCCTCATTTGTTTCTCTTTTCTTACCTTTTTTTATTAATAAAAGAGATCTTCGAAAAAACTCTTTGACCAATTCGATAGAATTTGACATATGGCAATGTTATCTCCAGCCAACATGGCAAACGAAATTTACTATGTAACCTGATATATAATTACGTTATTATAATATACATTAGTAATATACCTTAATTATATAATACTAATTGTATATATTATAATATACCATAAAATTAGTTACATGTTTAAGGTTTAGGTTGCACATCATTAATAGAAGAATGCACATTGTAATATCATAATGTTACAATACTTATCGTACATTCACAATTTAATCATATAACAATTGATATATTATATGTACTTAAAAGTGTATGTATACTATTTCATGATATAATCTGTAAAGATAATTATGCCACATTACAAAATAACATAACCACAAATATAAAATTTTGATGAATTCATCTCATTTTGTTAGGTTTACAAGTACAAAAGAATAAGATTTAAGAGAAGCTGCATTATATTCAAGAGAATATGATATTTTTTGGACATATTTAAATTTATTATGAATTAAAATATTTAATTTTAGAAAATATTTTTAATTTTATTATTAATTAAAATAATCCCTAACCTCTTCAACTCAATTAGTCTTTGATTAAACTATGAATGAAATTCGTATTAGTAATTTAGCAAATTATTGAACCAGGCGCTCACACCATTGGAGTTGCTCACTGTGGAACATTCTCAAGAAGACTCTACAATTTCACCGGCAAAGGTGACGCCGATCCAACCTTAGATCCGACATACGCCGACATCTTGAGGAAACAATGCCCGAGCCCGGCAAATCCGAACACGATAGTGGAAATGGATCCTGGGAGTTCACGATCATTCGACAAACATTACTATCATATCTTACGCCAAAACAAAGGATTGTTCATATCAGATGCGGCACTTCTCACAAATAAGGAATCGGAATCGATTGTGATTCGGTTACAAAGATCAAGAGGCTTGTTTTTCGCTGCATTTGCGAGGTCCATGAGGAAAATGGCCGCCATTGATGTTCTTACTGGAAAGGATGGAGAAATCAGGCGAAATTGTCGTGTTGTTAATCCCTGAAGCATTTCCAAGATTTAGGGTTTGGGATTCGCAGGAATACATACATGAAAAAGAAGGTTCTATAAAATATATATGGAGAAAGGTGAATAAATTTGAAGAATTTAGTTTTTTTTTTTTTTAAATTTTAAAGGAAAATAAGGTAAATTTACCATAGAAGTCCATGCATTATATCCTCGTTTAATTCTTTGACTTGAAAAACAGAAAATTAATTTTCCTACATTAAACAAAAGGAGTAAAATAGCATTTGCGTTAAAATTGTATCGTTAAAAACTTATTTTGATGTTTTAATATAAAAGATGATAAAAAAAAAAACAGTTAACTCTTCATCTTCACATCATTATTCAATTTCGCCTCTACTAATTTATTTGAGCAAGTTAGCCTTTTACCTTTCAATGTTGATGTTGTATTCTTTTGCTTATTATCCATATTAATAAATAATTTAATTTTTTTAAAAATAAAATAATTTTTAAATTTCAGAAAAATTTCTATACTATTTTTAAAAATGCAAAAGAATTTTAATCTTTTAAAATTTCCAAAATTTAAAGAATAATACTCTTCAATTTTTTTTTAAAGTAAACTTAAAGATTATCTTAATTGTGTAAGTAGTATTAAAATATATTTATACCAAATATATATATCAACGATTCATTACATTTTTGTTTTCGTATTTTTTAATAAAAATACATTAAACTTTATAATATTATGTTCTTTTGATTTTTTTTAAATTGATTAGGTTTCTATTTATAATTTGGTAACTTCTAAGAACTTTTTTACAAAATTATTTGTAATTTTGCAATTTTATAAATATTTATGAAAGTTTGAAGAAACTATTTTTTTATTTTTAAATATTGTGTGTTATGTTTTTGGTTTTGAAGAGTTTTATCTTTTAATAATTTTTAAATTTTTGTAAATTTTTATAAATATTTTAATTTTATAATTTTAAAATTATTTACTAATATGACATATAAGCTAAAGTAGTGCAATATGTTTAGATTGCCATACGAGTTGTCATGTTAGCGTCTAATGCAATTCTCAAAAGATCTTGTAGTGGGCTTTTTCTAATTTGACTCAAAATAAAAAAAAAAATTAAGAGTTAATTTCTCCCAAATAAAAGAATGAAGCCAAATTAAATGAAGATATAAAAAAGTAAATGAAGATATAAAATCGAGAGTTAAATTTATTATTATATATAAAATGAAAAAATATGGATTTTGTTAGGCTCTAAGGGTGAATTGAGATTTATAATGGTTTGGTTGCTAGAGTGTTTGATAATTGTTTATGCATATGATCAACAGATGTGGAAGTAAATGGGGGAATTTTGGTCTAGAAGGCCAATAATTAGAGAAGAAGACGATTATAACGAAAAACGGGGTGTTTCCAGTCCCCGTCCCAAAAGGGTTTTGGAATTGTATTTTAGTGGGTTTTTTTTGGTTGGATTCTCCGGGTGGGTTATTATATAATAAAATATAAAATATAAATATATATAAATTATTATCATTGTATAATAATTTGTCCCCTACTTGGTTAAAGAAGAGTTATAAAGTGACTCTTTTGAGACAAACTTATACCTGTGAAGCGTGTAATTGGAGACTTACCGCGTGAGTTTTAACTTGAAATTTTATTGAATTAATTAGATGGGTTTAAATTCTTTCCATTTCAAATCAATTATTTTAAGGGAGTGTTTTGTTCGCCGAATGTAATATTATAACTCTGTAATGTTACATTTTAGAATGGGATTACGATTTTTGAATTGTCAACATTCTAGCCATCTCGTAATCACATATTAGGGAATAGTGTCAAGAAGTCATAATATAGGATATAATATCATTACGACTCATTCTTTAAGTTATCTTAGATTACAAGTGTAATCTTAAATTTACCCTTTATTTTTATTATTTTAATCAATTTAGATTATTTATTCTTAAATAAAGTTTAAGACTAACTAAAGACAAATACATACAAATAAATCAAAATTTGAAATTTATGAAATTATTTTATTTTTTATTTAACTTAGCAAACAATTCTAAAATGCACAATTGTTTTTAATTTAACTGAGACATAATATTGTAGTGTACTTAATATTAGAGGTGTTCATGGGCCGGGCTGGGCCGGGTTTGGGCCGAGCGCAACTAAAAAATAATGTCCATTTATTGGGCCCGGGCCGAGCCGGGCTCAACTAAAAAATCATGCCCATTTATTGGGCCCGGGCTGGGCCTAAAAATAGGCCTAATTTTTTTGTCCAAGCTCGACCCGGATAAAAATACTAAAATTAAGACTGGCCCTACCACCAGATTAATTTTTTATATTTTTTAAATATCTATAATACATCAAAATACTAAAGACATCAAAATAAATATTTCCTAACAAATTGAAAATAAAATTTAAAAAATATGTAAACTTAAATAACACTAAGATAGATGCAACTTAACAAGCAAATGCCTCAAAAATAAAAATAAAAAATTCACAAATGCCTTTAAAATATTAACAAAATGAACAATAAAATAAGTTTTATACAATATCCAAACAATAACAACAAAATAGTAGTAACATAATATTAAAATGATAGCAAAATAGAGAGAAAACAACAATAAAATAACATTTAAAAATAAAAAAAATGCAATTTTTTTTGTCCTTTTGTGAATTAGGGCAGGGCCCGGGCTAAAAATATCTTACCCGAGGGCCGGCCCATTTTTTAAACGGGCCTTTTTTTGTCCAAGCCCATTTTTTGGGCCTATATTTTTGCCCAAACCTTCCCACATTTCGGAGGGGCCTTCGAGGCGGACCGGGTAGCCCGGCTCATGAACACCTCTACTTAATATACAAATAACTATTACATTTACGATTATTTTAAAAAAAATTACATGATACTAAAAATTTAATTAAATAATAATTGTAAAATCAAATACTAATTAAAGTAATTTTAAATAAAATTATTAAAATGACAGTCTCACAACTGTAATGCCATGTTTGGTTGGGGGATGGAATAGGGCTGTAATGGAATAGAACTGTAATTAATAATTCAGTTGTTTGGTTGAAAGGAATGGAATAGAGCTGTAATAGTATTCTTGTGTTTGGTTGGATAGAATAGATGTTATAATAGTATAAGGAAAAATGTTTAAATGACCAAAGTATCCTTAGCGTAACTTTTTAGGTAGATTATTATTATTATTATTATTATCATTATTATTATTATTAAATTTTAATACGATTATTATTAAATATGATTTAATAAAATAAAAACAAATAATTTAATCATATTCTAACATAATTATTATTAAATACAATTCAATAACATTTTTAATATAATTATTATTAAAATATGAATTAAAAAATTATAATATATAATATTAGAAAAATAATATATAACCTACATTATTATTTTTAAACTATAATACATATTTAATGTGTTAAAAATATGATTAGCGAAACAAATAATTTAATTATCTTCTAAACTAAAAAGCAAAAGATTAAAAGTAATAAATAGCTTGAAAATTATATTTTACATCCAAACATAATGTTCATACATTAACAAAAAGTTACATGATATCATTAACTTATATGCCATCATTATATGTTAAATTTTACAACATCACAAAGTTATAATGGTTTATGGAATTCTGTAATGACATCTTACCATCCAAATATTACATATACAAAAAGTTACCAAAATATCACTAAAAATATTTAATGGTCAGCAAGAAATCTTTCCACCCATTCCAATCATACATAAGAAGGTAAACTGAAGAAAATTAGCATTTGCATTGGATGATCTGAGATTTTTCTCAACGCACAATAGATCTTATCCTCAGTTAGTCCTTCTACTTCACATAAGGTCGGATATAATTTTTGAGCACTTTCTTGAATCACGTCTTAGAGGCAATGCTCCTACTTAATTCAAGGCCAACAGTCCGTATGTTTTCCCCCAAAAATATGGCAGCATCAATTATTGAAGTAGAAATTTGTTCATTTCCATTAGAAATCTTTTTTTCCCCTCTTTGAAGATGTGGAACCATCTTGGTTTAGCTTCGATGGTTGTGGTTGTGTAGCTAAGACATCCATCTCATCCAAGGAAACATCATCTTGGCATCCCTGGTAATTGTTTCCTTCTTCAAGATTATTTGCAGTAGCTATATCCTCAGCATCTATTTCTTCAACAATATCTGCAGTTGTTTGAGCATCTTTCCCAGTGGCTCGATCTTTTGCATATATGAAAGTAAGTTGATCATAATAAGGAAACTACGATGTCTGAATTGACTGGCTGCTTTATGACTCTATAAAAAGAAGAAGAAGAAAAAATTTACATTAAAAATAAGTTTGGTCAAAACAATATAATAAAAACTAGAAAATAATTCTTACGCTTATATATGAGTTCCACACAGCATCTTCAGCAACAACCATTTGCCTATACTCGTCCTAACCAAAGCCGCTATTGTCTTTTCCACTAAGCATGTCGTAAACAGTTGCCCAGTCCCTTTTCAATGACCTAATCCTCGATTCAATATTAGGTTTAGCCTTCAACATAGCATGGGGTAAATTTTTTTCTAACATTCTTTCTAGCTCATTTAAATAACCAGCCTTGAATCTCGTATCTGCTTTATAGGTTTTAACATTGTACAAGTCAACCATACAAGCAACCAACGCAACATCTTCTTTTGGAACCCATTTCCTTTTGGTTCATCGAGAATTTTGGGAAGAAGCACTTGATTATGAAAAACCTGACATAATTATCTTAAGAAAAAACACATATTAGATTTAGATTCAATATTATGAATCAGAAGGTTGACATTTTATAAACTTATAACATATGAAAAATCAAAAGAAAATAAATTAAAGTTATAATTCAACAAGTCTAGTACAATTCATAAAGACAATTCAAACAACACCAAAGTTTCATAAAATAGATACATCAAATAACATAAAAAAATTAAACTTCTACTATGTTTAATAAACCTAACTAATTTCTAGATTCTTGCCATTCATAGAACATTTGATTGGCTAGTTCCATCCCTAGGTAGCCCAAGTATTCGATGGATGAATATTTACGATATTCAGTTCATCGTCATCTATCACATTATTAGGTAATCCTACCCCCAACTTCACTTCAATAGGATCGAGACTCATATAGGTTTGAATAAAATTATAGAACAAACAACATGTAATAATGATTCTATTATGCACACTCATAGGATAGAATGACAGACTCCTAAGTATCCCCATATAAGTTTTAATAACCCAAAGCATCTTTCAATAACATTGCACGCTGAAGCATGTTTCATATTGAAAAATTCTTCTGAAATACTTGGCTGGTAACCTTGATGCCACTCATTCAAATGGTATTTTTGTCCTCTAAAAGGAATAAGAAATCCCTCATAGTTTGTGTAACCAGCATCAACTAGATAATAACAACCTATAAAAAAGAAAAAAAAACTATTTATGATGGTTAACTTTTCCAAAAAAATATGATTTCAAAAATTAATTCAAATTCCTTAAATTCTACACCTTACCATGAGGAACTTTTAGTTCATGTCTCCTACTAATGGCATCTCGAAAAACACACCCATCAGCAACAGGACCTTTCCAACCAGGAAGAACATAAACAAAATGCATATCAGGTGTACAAACACCTAAAACACTTAAGCAATTCTACATCACATGTATAAAACATCGAGTTAAGATACTATATTTAACTAAATCAATTGAGTTATGTATGAACTATATATGGAATTCACCCCAATACCTTGAACCATTTCCACCTTGGGTCTATAGAATTAGCTGTACTGGGCTCTGCCTTTTTAAATAACACATCTTGTAAGCGTATGACAACATTTAAAACATTGTTAAATAATCAGCTAACGGTTTACCTGGACCTATTAAAATGATATTTGATAACTCAGTTTTTAAGGTGATGAGAAATGATATGTAAAACCATTTCTACTTGCTCATCAACAATTATGTTCCTTGACGACTTCAATCCCCCTAAAGTTTGTAACATCTCACATAATTTAAAAAAAACAAAATCTATTCATCCTAACTTGTTCAATACAGGTCTCATCACTAACATGCACAAGTTTTTTTACAAAATCTAGTTATGCATAAAAATCTAAAATATATGATCTAATCCTTGGTCTATAAGTATGTAGGCTAGAGACGACACCAAATGTAACTAATAACCAACTCGCAATTGTACAAATGTGCAACCATACTGTTAATGCAAGACCAGTTCTTTTTCGCCTCTCACTTTGTACTATTAAAGGCAAATGGCCATTACTACAAGATGTTAAAGTGTTAGATATCTTCAAATAACATTATAAATTAATCTTAAAACAGGATGTGATGCATATATATTCAAAGCACACAACGTAAAACTAAAAAGAATAACTAATTTGCTATTTTGATGTATTATATTATGCATTATAAATACTAATAAAAAGCACCATAATCATTAGCTTAACACTAGTGTGGAGCCGTGGACAACTACAATTACATATTTCCTAAGAAGTACAGCTAAATTCAACTTGATTGATATTTGGACTAGTTATAAAATATTTCCTTCATTGTAGTTTTTTAATAACTAAATTAAAAGACTCAGCAATGCCAATTTGAACCATGATTACTGTACAAGCCCAATTATGTCCGGCCCAAACTAAAAGACTAAACCCAATTAAATATAAACCCTAAAGCCCAAATCCTAGCCCCCTGCAGAGAAGAGAAAACAGAGAAGACCCTCAAGCCTCAAGAAGACACTCGGCCAACCAATGGCCACCTCTCGCTTTCCACCACCGCATATTCTCCTCCATGCGTCGACACACCCATACCCCGCAAACACAAATAGCAAAAAACAAAGCAATGCAATGAGGAATGGGAGCATTTTTTTTATTGTTATTGTAATCGGTTATAAAACCGAAGGGAGAAAAAAGGGAAAAGGGGGGAACGAACACCAGCAATCAAAAAATATATACAAAAGGTTGATATTCGCGTTTATCTTCTCGATTTTTTTCATTTCGTTTCAATTCCTTTTCAATTTCTTTTTTATCTGTACTTACAAATCTATTAAACAAAAAGTGGGTATAAATAACAAAAGAAAAGGGAAAGGCTCACCTGAGTTACCTCGTGGCCCGTCGTTGGAAGTTTCTTTCCACGGTCGGAATCGGGCATGAAAGGAGTGAAAGTGGGCTTTTTTCTTTCGATTTTTGCGGGCATGGAGGGGTTCATCCTCGGATCTGTTCGAAAGGGGCTAAAGGTCCTTCTTGCATCACCGGTCACCGGATTTGATGGTGGTGCGGTGGTGCGACGGACGGTCGTGGCTCTTTGGCCAAAGGAAAGGGAGAGAAAGAGAGTTAAAAGAACTCTGCTTTTTTCTAAAAGAAAAAGAATGCAAAAATAAAAAAAGATGAAAATTGGCCTTAATAAAAAACATGAAACGACAGAGTTATTTTCAAGGCAAAAGTGGGGCATTTGCACTATGGGTCCTTCAGTTTTACTACCCGCTTTCAACACCCCCTTTGGCTCTTAATTTTGCGCTTTAATTTGGCCCCATGGATTTTACACTAGTCGCATTTTGGTCCTACATAATATAAAGCGTATAAGGGCGGGGATATTCTCCTTATAAGTCCCTCTTTCTTTGCATGCATTCCATTCGGGCCCTTTCTCTTTTAAATTTGTCCCTTTAATTTAATTTTGTTTTTAATTTGGTCATAAACCCTCTAATGTCAAACTATTTGGCATATTTTGTTTATTTATTCTTTAGAAAAACATGTATTTAAACAATTATATATATATATATATATATTTTGCTTTAGATCTTTATATATATATATATTAATTCTCTTAAAATTATTTTAGGAACCATTTATTTAAAAATGATTTATGGTATTCTTTTCAAATTGTTAATATTATTTTAGGTTACAGTATATTTTCTTAATTAGCTACTTTAAACGGTTTTATTATATATTACTTTAAATTATCTTGTATATTATTTACTTTATGATTTTCTTTTTATATGCATTAGTTATTTTAAACTTTTACATATTATTTATTTTAAATTTATATACATTATGTAGTTAAACTATTTTATATATTATTTATTTTAAACCCTCTTTATTAGTTATTTTAAATTGTTCTATATTGTTTATTTTAAATTTCTTCTTTTCCATGACATTTTGAATTATTATGTATATATACCATTTATTTTAAGTTTCTATATGTTTGCTATTATTCCCAAAACTGTTTTTGCCATATATCTATTTCAAATTATTACGTTGTTTATTCTTTAGTTATTATGAATTATGTATTTCTAATAATTTTCTATATATCATATCTAAAGCGTTATTATAAAGTATATTTATATTGTCTATTTTAAATCCTTTTACGTATTGTACATTTTAAACTTCATATTTATAATTTTAAATTAACTTATATATTATTTAGTTCAAAGTTATTTTATACCTTATTTTAAAACCATTCTACTTATTCCATGTTATCTATTTTACACTTTTAATTATATATATATCACCCATTTTAAAATTATTCATATGAATCTTTTGTAACTCGCTTTATAATATAGGTTTTAAAATTCTCTTACATCATTCATTTTATAAACTTGCTTTATGTGTCATTCATTTTAAATTGTTTTATTATTTATTGTAAAATTTTATATATGCTATCAATTTCAAATCATTATATCTATTTTATATATATACTAATTATTTCTTTGACGTATTATATCTTATCTATTTTAAATTTTCTTTTACATATATTCTTTTTGTACATTATCGATATTTTTTCTTCACATCATTTATTTTAAATTCATTTCTTACCATCATAAAATTTGTTTTATACTTTATTCATTTTATACTTTATTTTTTTTAAAATGGTTATATTTTATTTAATTCATTTGTCTTTGATTACTAGTGATTAATGCCTAAGTGATATATGTTATGTGAATGTTACCATTGTATGTATTATATTTGGTTTATTCGTATTTTCATTATCGTCATTTGCTTGTATAAACATTGTATTTCATGTTGTATTATCCCGTGCTCTACGATATATCTTTGTTTTATCTAGCCTAAGTCGTATCATACATTAAGCCCAATACATTTATCCAATAAATCATTTTATTTCAACCTAACAAATACACGTCGTTTAAATATCGTATTCACATACTATTCAAAAATGAAATTTTCCAAATAAGGCAATGTTTTGCATTTTGGAACATCAAGGAATCGTGCCCTAACTTACGGGGTTTCGATTTCCTTATTGTTTCTAAATAGCCAAATATCCTTTTCGAGTTTTAAAGCACCTGAAATTCTCATTAAAAGTAAAGACGACCTTGTGCTCGGGAGTTCATAGTATTGTGTCCTAACTTACGGGATGTGATACTCCGATATCTCGAGATAAGGAAATCTTTAACAATCGTTTTGAGCTAATTCAAGTGTTTTAATCCACATCAATGAAAAGGATCGTATTTTAAAAAAAAACATTCTCGATTTTTTTTAATTTTCGATGTTTAAGATATTAATTAATCAATTAGGTACCAATTTTGGGCGTTACGAGGATGCTAATCCTTCCTCGTATGTAACTGACTCCTGAACCCGTTTTCTCAAATTTCGCGGACCAAAACACAGTTTTAACAAACTAAAACGTTTTATTAAAGCAAGGTGATCCGATCTCACCTAATAAAGATCGGTGGCGACTCCCGTTTTAATTTTCACTTTCAAAACCAAAGTCGATCGCCGTTTTAAAAAATGGTTTCGACAGCTTGGCGACTCCACTGGGGACTTCGAGAGTCAAGCCTTAAATTGGTTAATTTTTGTCTTTTTTCGAAAATTGAAAATCGGTTTTAAATTATCTGCATTGCATATTGTTTGTTATTTTCGTGGCCTTCTTCATAATATGCTTGCTTTAAGTAGTTTAGTTCTATGATGTATCTTTGCATATTGCATCGCATTATTGGTCAATTTCACCCTCTTAAGTGGAAGTGAGAAACTACTCCTTCGTGAGGTCTTCACCTCCGTATAGGATAGTGGATCGCTTTCGGGATACATCCGTACCTGCATCTTCGTGAGGTTTTCATCTCCGTATAGCCGTAGGGAAATGTATTCCCCTGAATCGAACTCGGTCCGTATGAGCCTATAATGGGCGAGGGTCAAGGAATCTGCTGGTTCAGGTACCTTTACCATAGAACTGAACTACATGTAATGAGCCCTAGGAGCCTACCCTAGGTAGAACCACACCGAACCCTAGTGGTTACCCTATTAAGCGTTTATTTACTCCTTATTTGTTTTGAATTCTATTTTTTGTATATAATACTAACTTGTTGTGTTTTGATTGTTTTCGCATGGCATCTCATCATAAAAGGGTGTTGATTTACGTTCGGTCACTAAATAGAAGAGTTTAGCATGGAAAAAGGATTTCTTGATAGAGTGGAGGATAATGCGGCCGTCCGAGTGTGGTCTGAGAGAACGCAACAAGAGAAAGGAGATAGTTTAACTGAGGGATATGAATCGGAGTTGTGGGATTTCACTCGCATCAGTGTGACTCAAAATGACCTGCAAGAGTTAAAGGATATATGGAATAGTTGGAATGGCGAAGTCAAGCAACTCTTTTACTGTAACTACGGTGATTTACCCTATTTGCTCGATGTAAAGGTGGACAAGTACTTGTTCCGGGCTCTCGCGCAGTTTTGGAACCCTGCTTACAGCTGCTTCACCTTCGGAGAAGTTGATTTAGTACCTACTGTGGAGGAATACATGGCGTTACTTAATTGCCCGAAGATTCAGGCTGATAGGGCCTATTCAAGACCTGTCAACATCCCTCCCTTTTTGAAAAAGTTGATGAATGTAACGGGGATGAGCGAGCAATGGGTTGCAGCCCGCATCAAGCAAAAAGGGGATAGTAAGTGTATTTCTTGGAGGAATTTGAGGGACTTAATTCTTGCTCACCCAGATTCGAAGAAAAGGGTTGATGTTTTTGCCTTAAGCCTCTACGGTTTGATCATCTTTCCCAAGGCGCTAGGACACATAGATGAAGCGGTCTCAGATCTATTCGATCGGCTTGATAAAGGTACTACACCTGTCCCAGCAATACTAGCAGAAACTTTCAGATCCTTGAATGCATGCCGGAGAGCAGGCGAGGGAAGATTTATTGGTTGTGCTCAACTTCTTTTGGCTTGGTTCCATAGCCATTTCTGGAGGGTGGAGAAGGTCTTTTATCGGGTTTTCTCTAAGGATTATTCCCCATTAAGGGAATTCGTGGCCATACCAAGGCGGGACGACATCTCAGAAGAGAAATGGATAACTATTCTCCAGAATTTGCGGGTCGAAGACGTTGAATGGAGAGCTCCGTGGATGATTCCTGACGAGATATTATATAGGTGCGGTGATTTTGACTGGGTCCCTCTGGCCGGAATATGGGGAGCCGTTGGATACGCTCCACTGATAGTGTTAAGGCAATATCGATCAAGGCAATTTATACCAGTGACACAGGGTTTGGCACAATGTGAGTTCTCCTATAAAGACAATAATTATAAGAAGATGGTTCGCGATGTGTCAGATGCATGGAACCAAGCTCGAAGAATGAAAGGATTTACCACAGGCCCGATGACTACCCCCGGGTATGAATGGTGGTGGGGTAGGAGAGTCAACGACAACATCCCTAGGCCGAATCAAGGAAATACTCAACCGATAGAGGAGCATTTACGGGTTATCCCATCCGAGTTAGAGATCATTAAAAAAGACTTTGAGAAAAAGAACTCAGAGTTGGGGAAGAAGATAGAGCAGCTAGAAGAAGAGAAAATGAAATTGGTATTAGACGTCAATGTCCACAAACTAGAGGCTGAGAAGTTAAGGAAAGGTAAGAACAAGGCCGAGGAAGGTTTGGATAGTTTGAAAACCGATTACAAGAAGTTGCGTATGTCAATAAGAACTGCCGGTTTAGGTAAAACGTCAGAGCAATGGCGTCAAGAGATCAAAGTGGAAAAGACTAGAGCCGACCATTGGGAGAAAAGGTTTCAAGATGCTCGAATACGAGAAGACACTCTGAAAAAGAGTTTGTTAGAAAGCCAAAACGAAAAGGAGAAGTTACGTGCTCGGGTGGTTGAATTGGAAAAATCACTTCATCAACATCGTAGCTGTAATTTGGTAATTGAGCTGAAAGCTAGTCTGAGCAGGATCGAAGAGTTGAAAGGGAAAGTAGAAGAACTCGAGACTGCACTACGAGATAGTAAAATTCGAGTGGAACTGCTTGAGGCAAACAACGACTATTGCAGGGAACAGCTTCACCACTCTCAGAACCAGATTAGAGATAGAGATTATGTCATGGGCGAAGCTGTGGCTCAGGTTCGAGAGGTAGCCGATCACTTGCAAACCTTGGCAGTCCAAGCTGATGTATTAAGCTTAAAGTACGAGTCGGAATCAAATCGAGGCTGAAAACTAGCTTGGCTCCTTAGAAAAATTAAGGCTTTGGGCATTAGGGCAAAGTCGTATATGTAATCATCCGTTCTATGTAAAGAAATTTTTCTTCTAGTGAAGTTCTTCTAATGAAATTGAATTGAAATCAACGCCTCTTTTTTTTGCATTCATTCATTTGCATTACATTTCATCATGTGCATTAAATTTCGCGAAAAGACCCTGATTAAACAAAATTATTTCAGTTAATCTGAAAACCAACGAGAATCAACCAACCGAACACAGCTACTATACCCACCGTAAAACCAAAGCAATGGATCAGAGATTAGAGAGAATAGAACAAATGCAAAGGGAAATGAAGAGCAATTACAAGCACAGATGCAAGAGCAACTGGCTAAGATACAACAAGATATGAAGGAAAAAACGGAAGAATCCCAAAATAATCTGATAGGCCAGTTGGCGCAGTTGCTGGCTCGAGAACGCGAGAAAGGGAAGAGCACCATGGGGAACGATAATGAAGACCCTATCTATCCTCCAGGTTTTGCTCCGGTAAACACCCAACCACAACCGAAGGTGCATCCACGAACGGTATCTGTCACTATTAAGCCCCAGCAATACCAGGCCAATGCCTCGACACCAATAAACATTCCTATGGGATCAGGTTCTAATCCCAGGGATAATCTAGCTAATCCATTTGTCCCGGACCTTGATGGCATAACAGAAATGGAGAAAGGAAAAGTAGACATGGCAAAATAACTCGATGATCGGTGCAAATGCCTTGAGGAAAAATTTAAAGCAATGGAGACTGCTGATTATCGTGGCGGGATATATGCTAAGGACTTAAGCTTAGTCCCAGATCTGGTCCTCCTACCGAAATTTAAAACCCCAGAGTTCGAAAAGTATAATGGGACGAGCTGTCCTGAAGCTCATATTACGATGTTCTGTCGAAGGATGACAGGGTATGTTAACAATGATCAGCTATTGATCCACTGTTTCCAGGACTGTCTGATCGGATCTGCGACCAAGTGGTATAACCAGCTCAGCCGTGCCCACATTGGTTCGTGGAAGGACTTGGCTCAAGCTTTCATGAAACAATACGGTCACGTGACGGACATAGCACCTGACAGAATTACCCTACAAAACATGGAAAAGAAGCCGAGTGAAACCTTCAAACAAGATGCATAACGGTGGAGGAAATAGCGATGCAAGTTCACCACCCTCTTGGAGAAGGAAACGACCATGCTATTTATCAACACTCTAAAGGCCCCATTCATTAACCACATGTTAGGAAGTGCTACTAAAGCTTCTGGACATAGTAATGTCCGGGAGATGATAGAAAACGCGTGAGATGTGGGAAAATTGAAGCGGGAGAAAGTGCCAAAAGATCGGCTCCTAGAAGGAAAGAAAGTGAAGTAAACAATGCAAGCATATACAATAAAAGTTATTTCAAGCCAGTCACAGTGAGCCAACCAGGGGCAGTGACTACTAGCCATCAGAGCCCTACAAGGCAGGATTCTAACCCAAGGCCTAACACAGAAAGAGTTCAATTCACGCCAATTCCAATGACGTATAAGGAGCTTTACAAGAACCTGTTCGACGCACATGTAGTGTCCCCATTTTACCTAAAACCCATGCAACCTCCATTCCCTAAGTGGTATGACGCAAACGCTCAATGCGAATACCATGCAGGAATCTCGAGACACACAATTGAAAACTGCACGGCCTTCAAGAAATTGGTCGAAAGGTTCATAAAGATGGGCATTGTGAAGTTCGATGATCCCACAGGACCTAATGTGGCGGGAAATCCGTTACCCAGTCATTCAGATGAAGGGGTAAACGCGATAGTCGAAAACGAAGGGAGGAGAACCAAGATAGATGTATCAGAGGTAAAGACTCCATTGAAGTGGGTTTGGAAGAAAATGGTAGAAGAAGGTTTACTTACACAATGTTTAGGAGAGAAGCCCGAAGGAGCAAAATACTACTGCGAATATCACAACGAAGAGGGTCATGAGATCCAGGAGTGCAATGAATTCAAGGCAATGGTACAGATATTGATGGAAAATAAAGAGATTGCATTCTTTGAGTATACTGAGGGCCTCGAGGGAGAAGATGTGTGCACGTCAAAGCAAGGGCCAACCAACAATGTCCGAGGGGTCAATCACCCGGTTGTAATTATATCCTGACCAAGAGTCAATGAAGTCAGAGTACCAATTGCGCCAAATGTCATAATTCAAAAGCCCGTTGCTTTCCCTTATAAGGATAGCAAAAGGGTTCCTTGGAATTACGACTGCAATGTAACGATCCCGGGAGGGGAGAATCCAGTTGTCGCTTTGGAGAAAGGTCAATACGAGGGTTTCTATACACGCAGCGGAAGGCGTTATACTCCGAACACAAAGGCAGAATCAGCTAAAGGAAAATCCGTGGTCATTGAATAAGAAAATGAATAGACGACCAGACCTGAATCACCCGTCAATGAGCCTGTAACTGAAAAAGAGGCTAAGGAATTCTTAAAATTCTTAAAACACAGCGAGGACAGCGTTGTGGAGCAATTGCACAAACAGCCAGCTCGTATATCCGTACTAGCCTTGCTCTTGAGTTTAGATACTCACCGAAGTGCATTGATGAAGGTTTTAAATGAAACATATATTGCGGATGACATCTCTGTCAACAAACTCGATCGCCTAGTCAATAACATCAGCGCGGATAATTTTATTTTCTTTAATGATGATGAAATACCACCGGGAGGCATGGGATCTACAAAGGCCCTACACATTACCACTCGCTGCAAAGGATACACATTGCCAGGGGTATTGATTGATAATGGATCGGCATTGAATGTCATACCCTTGTCCAAGATAAATAGGTTGCCAGTGGATAACTCTCACATGAAGACATGTCAAAACGTCGTGAGAGCATTCGATGGTACGGAAAGAAAAGTGATAGGAAGGATCGAGATACCTCTCTTGATTGGCCCAAATACATACGAGGTAGACTTCTTGGTAATGGACATCAAGCCATCATACAATTGTCTGTTGGGGAGACCGTAGATTCACTCGGCAGGGGCAGTGCCGTCGTCCCTACACCAAAAATTGAAGTTGGTAACTAAGGGTAGGTTGGTAACGATAAACGCGGAGGAAGATATCATTGCATCTGTCACCAGTGATGCACCGTACGTAGGTACAGACGATGAGGCGATAGAGTGTTCTTTTCGATCACTAGAATTTGTCAATGCTACATTCATCGTTGAAGGAAACAAGATCCCAGCACCTAGAATATCCAAAACCACAAGGATGGGCCTACGATTAACTGTTGGCAAATGAGCTTTGCCAGGGAAAGGACTTGGAAGATGGCTCCAAGGAAGGATCGAGGTACCAGTGTTGAAGGAAAAACGAGACCGCTTTGGCTTAGGATTTAAGCCAGATGCGAAGCAAAAGAAGAAAGAGCTGGAGAAAAGGCAAGAGATAAGGAGAGCGCGTTTGTGCGGTGAGGAGGTCAAGTGGGAGCCGATGACCTTCCTCATTTATCCAAAACATTCGCCTCGGGAGGACTATTCACTCTAAAGGAAGATCGACAAGGAAAGAGCCCGCCGAAGAAATATTGGACAGTTTGAGCATGAACGCCATATCTGAAGGGAAAACTGAAGAAAATTTAGCTGGAATTCGCCCTTACATCCCTCGAAGCGTTTTGAACAATTGGACCGTGGAGGAGATCCCTATAACTTTTAGGGTTAACTCAGAGTAATGTTCAAAACAAGCTTATTGCTCTAAGCCTAGGGGCAGTAAGAATCCTTTTATGAAATAGGCATATGTCCAAATATCGTTATTTCAATAAAAAATGCATTTTTGCTTATCATCTTGAGTGAATATTCTTTTATTCTTTCCAATTCATTCATAATTATACCATACAAATAAAATATTCTTAGATTCATTGTTCTTTGGATTTCTTTCTTCATCCATAACAGGTCCCCAGATATCAATGATATGAGCGATATTGCCAATGACTTAGAGATTTCTTTCGAACAAGACTTGTGTATAAAGGACACGGAGGATTTTGAAGATGACCAAAATTGTGGCCTATCTCCTGATTTGTTAAGAATGGTAGAACAAGAGGAGAAACAAATCTTACCTTACAAAGAGTCGGTGGAAATTGTGAGCTTAGGAGAAGGAAAAGAGGTGAAAATTGGAGCTAGTATCGCTGCAGAAACAAAGCGAGACCTCATCAAGTTACTCCGGAAATTTAAGGATGTCTTTGCTTGGTCATATAAAGACATGCCCGGATTGAATACTGATATCGTGGTACATCGACTCCCTATAAAGGAAGAATGCAAGCCAGTTCAACAGAAACTCCGAAGGATGAGACCCGATGTTTTGTTGAAAATAAAAGAAGAGGTCAAGAAGCAGTTCGACGCCGGTTTCTTACAAGTGGTAAAGTACTCAGAATGGGTGGCCAATATAGTCCCAGTTCCTAAGAAAGATGGAAAGGTACGGATGTGCGTAGATTATCGGGATCTAAACAAAGCCAGCCCAAAAGATAACTTTCCGTTGCCTCACATTGATACATTAGTAAATAACACGGCGGGTTACTCACTTTTCTCGTTCATGGACGGCTTCTCGGGATACAACCAGATAAAGATGCATCCGGAAGACATGGAAAAGACCACATTCGTAACCATGTGGGGAACATTTTGTTATAAAGTTATGCCATTCAAAGCTAAAAACGCGGAGCAACATATCGAGAGCCATGGTAACTTTATTCCATGATATGATGCACAAAGAGATCAAGTTTATGTCGATGACATGATTGCAAAATCCGAATGAAAATGAGCATGTGCGGTCCCGAGGAAACTATTCTTAAGGTTAAGGAAGTTCCAACTAAAATTCAACCCATAAAGTGTACCTTCTGAGCCCAACAGAAAACTGTTGGGATTTGTGGTCATGAAAAGGAATTGAGATCGACCCGGATAAAGTCGGGCTATACAAGAATTACCTCCACCACGTACTCAAAAAGAAGTTCGAGGTTTCTAGGAAGGTGAATTACATCGCTTTGGTTCATCTCACAACCGATGTAAAAATGTGATCCGATATTTCGCCTCCTTAGGAAGCATAATCCGGTGTTTGGGATGAGGGTGCCGAGAACTTTTGACAAGGTCAAGCATTACCTATCCAATGCCCCAGTACTGATGCCACCTTGTCCGGATAAACCACTGATATTGTACTTGACGGTGTTCGAGAATTCCATGGGATGCGTGCTAGGCCAACATGACGAGACTGGAAGAAAAGAAAAAGCAATAAACTATCTCAGCAAGAAATTCACTGAATGTGAAACGAGATATTCGCCGATCAAGAAGTTGTGTTGTGGTTTGATTTGGACAACCCGAAGACTGAGGCAATACATGTTGTACCACACAACTTGGCTCATATCAAAACTGAACCCTTTGAAATACATGATGGAATCAAACGCTTTGAACGGAAGAATGGCTCGTTGGCAAATTCTACTTTCCGAGTTTGACATAGTCTACGTGAACCAAAAGGCTGTAAAGGGGAGTGCAATAGCAGATTTTCTGGCCAGTAGAGCTTTAGAAGATTATGAACCATTGAGCTTTGACTTTCCGAATGAAGACCTAATGTACGTTGCAACCACGGAAGAAGACTCTTAAGAAGGTCACCTGTGGAAATTGAATTTTGACGGAGCTTCAAATGCTGTGGGTAACGGAATCGGGGCAGTCTTGGTATCCCCAAACGGAGATCATTATCCTTTCACCAGCAAACTGGATTTTGATTGCACAAACAATATAGCCGAATACGAAGCATGTATCATGGGAATTCGTGCAGCAATAGAACGTAAGATTAAAGTGCTAGAGGTATATGGGGATTCTGCATTGTGATCTATCAGCTTAAAGGGGAATGGGAGACAAGAGACCCTAAGCTGATCAATTATCGAAGGCTGGTCCTTGAGTTAATCGAGGAGTTTGACGATATCACTTTCTGCTACCTTCCACGAGATGAAAACCAGATGGCTGATGCTTTGGCAACCTTAGCTTCTATGATCAAAGTGAATAAACAAGAGGATATGAAGCCTATCCAAATGAGTATTTATGAGGCCCCGGCTCATTGCTGCAACATTGAAGAAGAAGAGGAGAAAGATGATCATCCTTGGTACCGGGATATTTTACGATATGTGAAGAGTCGTGAATACCCAGACCAAGCAACTGAGAACGATAAAAGGACACTAAGAAGGCTGGCTAGTGACTATGTCTTGGATGGAGAGATCCTATACAAAAGAAGGAAGGATCAGGTACTCTTAAGATGTGTAGACGCTGTCGAGGCTAAGCAAATCCTGGAAGAGGTTCATGAGGGTGTCTGCGGAACACACGCTAATGGTTTCACCATGGCCAGACAGATTATGAGATTCGGATATTATTGGTCCACTATGGAAGGAGATTGCATCAACTATGCCAAGAAGTGCCATAAATGCCAAATTTATGGAGATAAAACGCATGTACCTCCTTCACCCCTTCATGTCATGACTTCTCCATGGCCTTTCTCCATGTGGGGCATGGATGTCATTGGGTCGATCTCACCAAAGGCATCTAATGGACACCAATTCATCTTTGTGGTCATAGATTACTTCACCAAGTGGGTAGAGGCTACTTCTTATGCCAACGTCACAAAGTCGACAGTTAGTAAGTTTTTAAAGAAAGAGATTATATGTCGATATGGGATGCCTGAAAGAATCATATCCGACAATGCATTGAACTTGAACAACAGCACGATAGCGGAAGTTTGTAGCCGTTTCAAGATCAAACATCATAACTCGTCACCAGACGCCTAAAGATGAATGGTGCAATCGAAGCGCCAATAAGAACATCAAGAAGATCATAGGAAAATGATGAGACCTATAAAGATTGGCACGAGAAATTACCATTTGCCCTATACGCCTCTGGACGTCGATCGAACCTCTACCGGCAACACCTTTTCTTTAGTTTATGGAATAGAAGCGGTTCTGCCTATTGAGATCGAGATTCCCTCTTTACGCATACTTTCAGAACTAAAATTAAATGAAGTAGAATGGATCCAGTCTCGATACGACCAGTTGAACTTGATTGAGGAAAAGAGGCTAAAGGCTATCCGTCATGGTCAAATGTATCAAAAGAGAATGATGCGGGCTTACAATAAGAAGGTTCGCCCTAGAGAATTCCATGAAGGAGACCTCGTATTGAAAAAGATCCTTCCCATACAAAAGGACTTCAGAGGAAAATGGATGCCGAATTGGGAGGGACCTTATGTGGTAAAGAAGACTTTCTCTGGAGGGGCTCTGATTTTGACCGAGATGGATGGTAAAAGCTTGCCTAATCCCGTGAATTCAGATTCGGTCAAGAGGTATTTTACCTAAAAAAAAAAACAAAACAAAAAAATAAAAAAACAAAAAAAAACAAAACGGAGAGGCCAAGGCGAAAACCCGTAAAAGGCGCTTTGAGACCAAAGGAGTTTTGAGTTGAAAACCCAGGAATGGGAGATTCAAATTTTGATCGAAGTTAGGGGCATGCGACAGTTTTGCCTTCTCTGAATTAACAGGAGGGGGGGATGCTACATTATTGGGGCATCAACGAAGTACTCTTGGTCTTCCAAACACATACTGAGTTTAAAAAGTCCTCAAGAAGTTTGTGCAACGAAGCTCATACTGCGATATCTGGGGCACCTATTCTTATCTTATTCATTTTGTTTAGCAGAATGTGCCACCTTAATTAATTCGTAGGTTCACATTTTGTACCTTAGCAAATGTGCTATCTTAATTACCTTGTTCATCTTGAGCTTCGCTCTTAATAAAATTCCATCTTGCCTATTGCGATAATCTTTTTCAAGCGTCTTTCATTAAGTTGATGATTAATGGACTAATAATATTCAAAAAGAGTTCTGCATATTACTCTGAAATTCTTCTAAATGATACAAGGACCTGAAACGGGACTAATTAGTTTGAATCGCCCAAATTCAAGGATTGGAAAAGTTGGGGAAAGAATAGCCCAGATTGCGATTATCCTTCGGGTATTCTGCCAGAGATACCGGTCAAGAAAAAGATAGAATAATACTTCAATAATAAAATCTTGATGAACAACGAGTGATTAAAAAGGAGGGGACATTTTGCATTCATGCAAACGTCATTCATACACGTCTAGCTAAGAGCATTTGATTCATTCTGATCATAACATCCTAATCATTTGGCATAAATAGGTCCATGAAACGAATTCAACATGTCATGTTCTCCAAAGAATGGTGTAACAGATTGAAGACGAAGAACCTTAAATCCCTAAGTAGTAGGGTAACAGGTTGAATTGCAGATCTTATCTCCCTAAGCAGTAGTGGAGCAGATCGAAGACGAAGAACCTTAAACCCCTAAGCAGTAGGGTAACAGGTTGAATTACAGATCTTAACCCCCTAAGCAGTAGGGAAACAGATCGAAGGAGAAGGGCCTTAACCCCCTAAGCAGTAGGGTAACAAGCTGAATTTACAGATCTTAACCCCCTAAGTAGTAGGGTAACAAGCTGGAAATCAAATGTCCTCTCCCTGAAATGGTGTTGGAGCGGCTAAAAGCCACAACAGATCTGCTTGAAGTTTCAGTAGATTGAAAATCACAGATCTTATCTCTCTGAAGTTGCAGTAGAGCAGATCTAAACAAACCTTATCTTCCTAAAGTTACAACGGAGCGGGTTAAAATAGCAAGACTTATCTCCCCAAAGTTGCAGTGGAGCATAATAAAGCTACCAGAAGAATAATGAGCACCAAAGAAGTCAGACTCGGCGACTGGGCAAATTGGTCTTTCCTGAAAGTCTTTGCTCTATTCTCGTTACACGATAATGAGCAAAGAGGGGCAGCTGTACAAGCCCAATTATGTCCGGCCCAAACTAAAAGACTAAACCCAATTAAATATAAACCCTAAAGCCCAAATCCTAGCCCTCTGCAGAGAAGAGAAAACAGCAGCAGCCCTCAAGCCTCAGCAGCATACTCGGCCAACCAATGGCCGCCTCACGCACCACCACCGGCATATTCTCCCTCCATGCGTCTGACACACCCATACCCTGCAAACACAAATAACAAAAACAGCAGTCGCAACAGAGGAATGGGAGCATTTTTTTTATTGTTATTGTAATCGGTTATAAAACCAAAGGGAGAAAAAAGGGAAAAGGGGGGAACAAACACCAGCAATCAAAAAATATATACAAAAGGTTGATATTCGCGTTTATCTTCTCGGTTTTTTTCATTTCGTTTCAATTCCTTTTCAATTTCTTTTTATCTCAGACTTACAAATCTATTAAACAAAAGTGGGTATAAAGAACAAAAGAAAAGGAAAGGCTCACCGAGTTACCTCGTGGCCCGTCAGTGGAAGTTTCTTTCCACGGTCGAATCGGGCATGAAAGGAGTGAAAGTGGGCCTTTTTCTTTCGATTTTTATGGGCATGGAGGGTTCATCCTGGATCTGCTCGAAGGGGGCTAAAGGTCCTTCTTGCATCACCGGTCACCGGATTTGATGGTGGTGCGGTGGTGCGACGGACGGTCGTGGCTCTTTGGCCAAAGGAAAAGGGAGAGGAAGAGAGTTAAAAGAACTCTCTGTTTCTTTCTAAAAGAAAAAGAATGCAAAAAATAAAAAAAAAGATGAAAATTGGCCTTAATAAAAAACATGAAACGACAGAGTTATTTTCAAGGCAAAAGTGGGGCATTTGCACTATGGGTCCTTCAATTTTACTACCCGCTTTCAACACCCCCTTTGGCTCTTAATTTTGCGCTTTAATTTGGCCCATGGATTTTACACTAGTCGCATTTTGGTCCTACATAATATAAAGCGTATAAGGGCGGGGATATTCTCCTTATAAATCCCTCTTTCTTTGCATGCATTCCATTCGGGCCCTTTCTCTTTTAAATTTGTCCCTTTAATTTAATTTTGTTTTTAATTTGGTCATAAACCCTCTAATGTCAAACTATTTGGCATATTTTGTTTATTTATTCTTTAGAAAACATGTATTTAAACAATTATATATATATATATATATAAATATTTTGCTTTAGATCTTTATATATATATATATATTAATTCTCTTAAAATTATTTTAGGAACCATTTATTTAAAAATGATTTATGGTATTCTTTTCAAATTGTTAATATTATTTTAGGTTACAGTATATTTTCTTAATTAGCTACTTTAAACGGTTTTATTATATATTACTTTAAATTATCTTGTATATTATTTACTTTATGATTTTCTTTTTATATGCATTAGTTATTTTAAACTTTTACATATTATTTATTTTAAATTTATATACATTATGTAGTTAAACTATTTTATATATTATTTATTTTAAACCCTCTTTATTAGTTATTTTAAATTGTTCTATATTGTTTATTTTAAATTTCTTCTTTTCCATGACATTTTGAATTATTATGTATATATACCATTTATTTTAAGTTTCTATATGTTTGCTATTATTCCCAAAACTGCTTTTTGCCATATATCTATTTCAAATTATTACGTTGTTTATTCTTTAGTTATTATGAATTATGTATTTCTAATAATTTTCTATATATCATATCTAAAGCGTTATTATAAAGTATATTTATATTGTCTATTTTAAATCCTTTTACGTATTGTACATTTTAAACTTCATATTTATAATTTTAAATTAACTTATATATTATTTAGTTCAAAGTTATTTTATACCTTATTTTAAAACCATTCTACTTATTCCATGTTATCTATTTTACACTTTTAATTATATATATATCACCCATTTTAAAATTATTCATATGAATCTTTTGTAACTCGCTTTATAATATAGGTTTTAAAATTCTCTTACATCATTCATTTTATAAACTTGCTTTATGTGTCATTCATTTTAAATTGTTTTATTATTTATTGTAAAATTTTATATATGCTATCAATTTCAAATCATTATATCTATTTTATATATATACTAATTATTTCTTTGACGTATTGTATCTTATCTATTTTAAATTTTCTTTTACATATATTCTTTTTGTACATTATCGATATTTTTTCTTCACATCATTTATTTTAAATTCATTTCTTACCATCATAAAATTTGTTTTATA
The DNA here is from genome assembly GCF_025698485.1 of Gossypium arboreum. Taxonomy (NCBI): domain Eukaryota; kingdom Viridiplantae; phylum Streptophyta; class Magnoliopsida; order Malvales; family Malvaceae; genus Gossypium; species Gossypium arboreum. Next base: position 59,682,889 of record NC_069078.1, on the reverse strand, counting down.
CTTTATTCATTTTATACTTTATTTTTTTTAAAAATGGTTATATTTTATTTAATTCATTTGTCTTTGATTACTAGTGATTAATGCTAAGTGATATATGTTATGTGAATGTTACCATTGTATGTATTATATTTGGTTTATTCAGTATTTTCATTATCGTCATTTGCTTGTATAAACATTGTATTTCATGTTGTATTATCCCGTGCTTCACGATATATCTTTGTTTTATCTAGCCTAAGTCGTATCATACATTAAGCCCAATACATTTATCCAATAAATCATTTTATTTCAACCTAACAAATACACGCCGTTTAAATATCGTATTCACATTATTCAAAATGAAATTTTCCAAATAAGGCAATGTTTTGCATTTTGGAACATCAAGGAATCGTGCCCTAACTTACGGGTTTCGATTTCCTTATTGTTTCTAAATAGCCAAATATCCTTTTCGAGTTTTAAAGCACCTGAAATTCTCATTAAAAGTAAAGACGACCTTGTGCTCGGGAGTTCATAGTATTGTGTCCTAACTTACGGGATGTGATACTCCGATATCTCGAGATAAGGAAATCTTTAACAATCGTTTTGAGCTAATTCAAGTGTTTTAATCCACATCAATGAAAAGGATCGTATTTTAAAAAAAAAACATTCTCGATTTTTTTAATTTTCGATGTTTAAGATATTAATTAATCAATTAGGTACCAATTTTGGGCGTTACGAGGGTGCTAATCCTTCCTCAATGCGTAATCGACTCGAACCCGCTTTTCTCAAATTTCATGGACCAAAACACCGCTTTAAATAAACTAAAACGTTTTATTAAAGCAAGGTGATCCGATCTCACCTAATAAAGATCGGTGGCGACTCCCGTTTTAATTTTCACTTTCAAAACCAAAGTCGATCGCCGTTTTAAAAAATGATTTCGACAATTACTTTACTGGTTCTACACCAATTACTCAATTAAGTCTCTATTATAAAGTTGGCAATCCATGAATAGATGTATTTTTTTTTAGATAGTTGCAATTATAGAGTTGGAAATCCATGAATAGATGTTAATTTTTTTGTTAAATTGTATAAATATGATATAAAATTATCAAATATATTAATATTTAAACATTAAAATGATATGTGTGAATTAACCCCGATTTTATGTTCAGCATGGTATAATTATATGCTATTTTATGATATATGTATAACCAAAAAAAATAAAAAATCATGAAAGATGTGTGAATATATATTATCTAATAGAAATAATATTTTTAAATAAAAGTATTTATATACATGAAAATAAAAATAAAATTTATAACATAGATAAAATAAAATTTAAATAATAGAACAAAATTTAAATAATGAAATTGATAGTTATGTCTCAACTTGTAAAATATACAAAGCTAGAAATATGACATAAGTGTCACAAATAATGATTAAAAAGGGGATTGAATTTTCTAAAAAAAAAAAAGGATTGAATTGAATTTACTAATAAGAGTTAGGTGCAATTATAATGTGCATTATACTTCTAAGGAGAAACCCAGGTTCAAACTTTAAAGATAACATTGTTGAGATAAAAAACCGTAAATCTTTAAAAAAAATAATTCAATTATTAAAAACTGCATTGAAGGAAACATGTTATAAGTAGTCCAAATATCAATCAAGTTGATTCTGAACCACTCATTACGCAAAAAAAACTAAGCAAAAACCAAATCTTCAAGTCTACTGCTAAATCAATGGCTACCATTGCCAATAAACAACCTGGAAAAAAAAAGGCCAAACATGTTTGTGAAAATCAAAGAATCACATTTCTTTTCATTAACCATATTTTACATAAATTAATACATCAAGAATTTTCCCTTGCTTCTGCAGTAAATATGTAAAAGAAATTTAAAAAGTAGAAAAAAAGCCCCTCAAAAACTCACAAAAAATTAATTAGATAGAGTATTGTAGAATCTAACTCCAAGATAGTTTCAAAATTGTTCTTAATCTACAACATTTAAAACATAAAAGAAGAAAAGAAGAGATGAAAGCTTAACAACATTTTGAAGTTTCATCATTCCAATTTTATCTACAATATTTAGATTTAACCTTAAAATCATAGAATTGTTCATTACTTAACTACCAAGCAATCAAAAAGAAGAGTATATTGGGAGTATGCTCAAGTTTATATGTCACCTAGCCAAGATTGTTTATAGAATTGTTCATCACTTAACTCCCAAAATTGTTTGAGGTTTCATGCTTTTTCTAGGGACCCAAATATCAAGAAATTTTTAATATTCGTTTAGGGGATGGGACAATCAGACGTGTTCAAGTCATTGAAGTTGATGGAGAAAAAGCTGTTATTCAGGTATTTTTTTTATCTAAAATTCTTTACCTTTCCTTCGTAACTATGATTTCCTGTTATATGCACCTTTATATCAGGCCAAAACGAATAATGTCTGGTGCTGCAACTTCACTAATAGTAGATTCTTTTATCTTCATAGCTCTAATTATATGTCATCTTGGCTAGGTTTTAGAAGGAGCATTTGGAATTGACAACAAATATACAACTGTGCAATTTATAGGAGAGGTATGTGACGGCCTAGTTTTCTCTTTTATGTTCAATCCTATTTTTGCATCTCCTAATTTGATTTGAAAATAGCTTACCTTCAAAATAGCTTACCTCAAAAACCTAGCCAATCAATATTTAGAATTGTTCATTGAGTATATTGGGAGTATGCTCAAGTTTTGGTCACTATGATTATTAGGTCCAAAAGTAGAGTTTTGAGCTTCCCAAAAGCATTAAAGAAGCAATTGGATGTAATATTTATAGAGGATGGGGTTTTTGTGATGAAAAACAAGTACTTAATGTTAAAGCAAACAAAAATGTGCAAAAAAAAGGAAATTGTCAAACCTTGTGGGGAATGAAAAAATGAAATGGAAATTTTGGGATTGAGTAAAGCAGCACAGGTCATATGTTATTAGCATTTCTTCACAAACCAAGGCATTTTATTTTCATTTATGCTGACTAATATGCACACACCATAGAATATTTTGCAAGCATAGAATATTATCCACCATCTTTTTTGTCTTTTATTACTTTCATTTTTTTAATCAGGCACATATTATGGGACTTATATGCTATATAAGTGTCAGCGAAGGATCAAAATGGTCCTGAGGAAATGAACCAATCAACTTTATATGTTATATATGTAAATGTAGAAATGGACTAATCAAGAAAGCTTATGAGCTTTCCATCCTTTGCGACATTGAAATTACTCTCATCATGTTCTCACCATTCGGTTGTGTCATTCATTTTTTAGGCAAGAAAAGGTACCCCTTACTGATCGCACCCCATTGAATTACAACTATATCATATTCATGTTTATCATCTTTTTTTTTTCAATTCTTTTTTTTTATTGCTAGGCAGTTAACTTATGAACAATTTTAGGATTTTAAGGTTAAATCTAAATGTTGTAGATAAAATTACAAATAAAACTTAAAATATACTTAAACTACAACTAAACAAAATAAATTAACCTTATTGCTGTAGACCAATTCCACCCTTTGTTGCAGACCAATAAACTAAGAAAATATAAAAATCAAGAACGAAAATACAGGAAGTTGTATAACAATAAACCAAGAAAGTTGCAGCTACATAAAGTTTTAAAAATTCTAATAAGGACAAGAAATAGAACTCTACTCGAAACTTTAAGCTAATTAAAATATAGAAATCCATAAAATTTAATCCAATAACACAAAACCATCAAAGTAAAGCAACCAAACTAAAACATGGTAAAGAACAAAAATAACCACTCAAAATCAATTTTGAAGTAGAAAAAAACTAGAAGAAAACATGGGGAAAAAAATCAACGAAAGAGAGTTACAAAAACTAGAAGGGGAAAAAAATAAGTCATAATTTTAGCAAACATTAAAGCAGTATATAAGAGCAAAAGAGAGTTATAAACCTTGGTTTAGCTATCGGTTGTAGAAAACTTGGAACCCACCAGATGAAGTGATTCTAAAGAAAGAAAAAAACAAAAGAAGAAAGTAAGCAAGCAATGGAGTAAGGAGGATGGTTTCAGAAAGATGAGGGGTAAAGATTGCAAATGGAAAAAAAAAAGGGAAAGTCTCACTTGGGTTGAATAGTTATCCAGTGGTGAGGGAAGGGTTTAGGTATTTAACGTTTTCATGGAATAAACCTATGGGTAAATTACACCAACAGTCACCAACTTTAGGGTAGCTGACAAAATAATCACCTAGGTTTTATTTCAGTCACTCAACTTTCAAAAAGTTACAAAACAGTCCTTTTTGTCGTTTTCCGTCACAAACGTCATGGCAAAGTGACATTGCAGATGACGACGTTCTTGGTGTTAAAAAACCATCCAATTCTCCAATTACTCTCAATTTAACAGCCTTACCAACACCCTAAAAAAGAAGAAAAAGAATAGGAGAAGAAGAAGAAGAAGAAGAAGAAGAAGAAGAAGAAGAAGAAGAAGAAGAAGAAGAAGAAGAAGAAGAAGAAGAAGAAGAAGAAGAAGAAGAAGAAGAAGAAGAAGAAGAAGAAGAGGAAAAATGAAGATGCCTGAAGTGATTCCGATGTGCTATTGTGGAAACCCAGCCAAATTAAACATGTCTTGATCCAATGACAACCTAGGTAGGAGGTTTTTTGGGTGTAGGAAATTTGGTAGTGGATTTCGAAAACCATGTCGATTTTTTAGCTGGTTTGATCCACCGTTGATGCCCCGTTCACAAATTGTGTTGTTGGGTCTTCTGAAAAATGTGAGGACATTAGAGGATGCAATGAGGAAAGAGAAAAACCTGGTTTTTGGTGCTTGTATTTGTAACTTTGTTGTTTTTTAAACCTTAAATCAGCTTATGTTGTTGTTAGCGTGAAAAACCAAGTTATGTTTTGTAATATTGTTGCTGGTATATTGTTGCTTATGTTGTTATACATGGCTGCTGGTACACATGGCTAACCAGCTCATGTTGTTGTTTACAAACTTGAAAGACTTGAAAAGAGATATAATATGTGGTTATTGATTACAAATTGTTTTGTAATATTTTTGTTACTTACAACAATTACAAATATTGTTTAATCTTCATTTCATTTGTATTTCTCAATACTCATATATTAAAAAAGATATCAGATGAATTTTCTTTTTGTATTTTTCAATTCTCACACATTTGTTTTTTCAATACTCATATGTTAAAAGAGATAACACAAATTGCATGGATCAATGCTCATATATTAAGGCCAAAACGCCAAACTTTTTACAAAAGGAATGAGAGGGAAAATATTGCTAAATTTTCCTACAATTCAACACAATTAAACATATATGAATTGTAGGCAAATTTACAAAAAAATTCTGTGGCTATATGCCTAAGTTTACCAACAGTAGCAATCATAGGAAAATTTACAAAAAAAATATCTGCCTAATTTAATAAATCAGTAACAGGCAAATTTACACATTTTCAAAAAGTTAACAAAATAAGGTCTATTCATAATATCATCATTGGTCTGTCATGGATGACTCTTGAGTAGGAGGTATCCATCTAATAGTGGTTGGTTTTCTCTTGAATGGGAGCTTTTATTTTAGGGCAGCATCTTTATGGTGAGTTGGGGCAGCCTGATGAGTTGGGGTATTCTCTTGCTAATTTGGGGTAGCCTATTGCTGAGTTGGGGCAACAACTTGGTTGTGAACACCAAATTTATGTCTTTTGACCTACAAGAACAAGTGAAATTTGTCAAACAAATTCATAAATAAAAGTATAATATAACTTAACTTAAGACAAATGACTTACTGGAATGTTTTGGCCAACTTCCCCTTTCCAACTCCTCTTATTGGGGCCTATTCTTTTGCATTCACTACACGTCATGTCCACCCCTCTCTTACTCAACCTTTCTGTTGTTTGTGGTTCTAGGTTCTTTCCTTTTCACCTTAGTAGGTCTACTAGGTGGCCTTCTTAGTGTAGGAGGCAGTATTGGCAGCATGTGTAATGACCTAAAATTTACAATTATTGGAAAGTGTACTTTCGAGTCTCCATTTTCATAAAACAAATTCATTTTAATAAAATATTTACGAAGTTAATTGTGTGGTTAATTAGGTTTTGGTTAGGTGAATTTGTCTAAATTAAGAGTAATTAGGTATAATGACTAAATTGCAAATAGGGCAAAAGTTGAATTATAGAATAAGAGAAAAGTGAAGGGACTAAATAAGAAATTAAACCATATCTAACAAGTGTATGGTAATAAAAGAATACATATGTACAAATAATATACACATGTATAAAATAATAAATAAATATTACTTAATATTTAAGTATAAGTATATGTATTATATTATAATATATTATATTAGTTTAATAATAATAATAATAATAAAGTAAATAAAAGAAATAAAATAATAGAAAATGAAATAAAAAGAAACAAAGAAGGAAAAAGGGGAAAGAAAAAGAGGAAGAAAGGGTTTTGAATTCAAAGCTTAAGTGGTAAGTCAATTTAGTCAATTTCCTTTTAATTTTGATGTTTTTAGAATCCTAGAACAAAATACTACTTGATTTATGTTGAAATTTTAGAAGTTAGTGATAATGCTTTAGAATAACGTATTTTTATGTATTAATCATGTGTTTATTCTGGGCTTGATCCTACTAATTTGAGCTATTTATGTATTTTTATCGATTAGGGACTGATTTGGAGGCAAAAGCAAAATTAAGAGACAAAAGTGTGAGCATGGAAGACACAAGGACTAAAAACGCAAAAAGAAGAGATTTTATTTTATAAGACTCCATTTTATTAGGATAATTAATATTAAGATAATTATTAGGATTATTTAATTTTAGGATTTTATTTTAATTATCTTTATTTATCTTTAATTAATTGTATTTATCTTTTTAGAATTTAAGTTAAATTAGACTATCTTCCTAGCACTATAAATAGGGGGTGAAGTGACTCTATTGGGTGTTCATCTTTTTCTGTAAACACTCTCTCCCTGAAAGTCTAGGCTTTTGTTTCTTCATATTTTCTTTCAATAAAATTCCCTTTTTCCATTTTTATATTTATTTTCTTTTCCACCATTATCATGGGCCACTAAAACCCATCTAGCCGAAAGTTGTCAATATTCCTCAAAAAGGGTTCTTGAGGCCTAGAATCCGTACTTAGCCTTCTCGCCAAGTTTTCATCGTTTCTTCGCACTACGAGTTGACGCTTCCGTCCATGGCCCTTAAGAAGTAAGTTTTTCAGCATATGCAAAGGCGACCGCTTTGTATGTTTTGGAAGGATTGCATAACCGGTTCGTTAACTTACTGTGTAGAGGTTGGCGAGCCAAAGAGACGAAATGGTGTGGGATTCGCCATTAGAAGCGTTGATCTAGCATAGATTACTGGCTAGAGTCAGGTTCCCTAAAAATCATAAGTCTAATCTTTGGAGCTGGTGGTCGTAAGCGTCCTCTTCCACTATAACTGGCTTACTTGAGTTGAGAAGGGTTATTTAAAAGCCGAGGATTGAACCCAAGGCGGAATGAGACAACTGGAGGCTGGAATCTACCAATAAGAATTTCTTTTCCTTTAACTTTCTTTATTATTTTTATTAATTTCGTAATCACAATTTCAGTCAACTTTAGATTCTATTTTTTCATTTTTTCCAAATCAAATCTTTAATTCTGTTATTTTTATTTTCCCTCTGTCACGCAGGTTTGCTTGGGCACGATGCTGCCCAGGATTTCGAGAAACAGGCATTCGTATAATCTGGTCCCTGAGGATTCAACCCTACTTCCCATTTACTGTTCTTTTTCATTATTTCTACTATTTTATAGGGAATAGGATATTTTTGGTGCTCTCAACGACCGCATCAAATTTTGGCGTCGTTGCCGGGGATCGGTAACGTACTAATCTTGTTTTTTGTTTCTTATGACCAGATCTGCTCCAGGAACTCTTGCGTTTGATTCAGAGATTGAAAAGACTGCAATTGCAAGGAAACAAAGCTAAAGAAAAAGCAATCAGCGGTGGTTAGGACTCAAAGTTATCCACCGCCAGAAATCAAAATCGACGACGAAGCAGAGTCTAGGGATAAAGAAAACCCTACTCAAACTTTTGAAGGCTAAAAAGTAGAAGTCGATTCCTCTGAAGAAGTGCTTAACACTAGGGTTGACGAAAACCCTAATTTAGCACCTCAACCTATGGCTCAGACAATTCGGCAACTGGCTGAAGTGCCGACAGAACAACCGCCACTATGCATCGCGTATCCTACATGGATACTGATTTTGAATTAAAATCAGGCTTGATCTAGCTACTGCTAACTTTTCGGGGGTTACAGAACGAATATTCCCACAAGCATTTGAAAGAATTCCATATGGTTTGCCTTAGTATGAAACCTCAGGGGGTTACTGAGGATCAAATTTGTAATATCCCGAATTAGGGCCTAATTGGAATAGTAGTTTTGTTACCACAAATTCGAGATATAAATAATTATTTTATAATTATTTTGATGTTTATGATATGATTGCATGATTGTGTGAAAATTTCGTGATGAAATCCTATGCCTAAAGTGCTTAAATTGAAATTAGGGACTAAATCGAATAATTTGCAAAACTTGCATTCTAGGAGTTTTTAGTATGAAATTGTTTTGGAATATTAATGAGGAGGTCTTAAATAGCAATTTGAAAAATTCCTAAGTCTATGGACAAAAATTGGATATGGATGGAATTTTTGAAAAGTTTAGTAGTAAGGGCATTTTGGTCATTTAGTTATTAAAATGAATTAAAAACAAAATTAAAAGCCAATTTTTGTCCATCTTCTTCATTAGGCTGAAATTTCAAGGGTTCTCCATGGTTAGGGTTTGTTTCAACCTTTCAAGCTCCATAGTAAGTGATTCCAAGCCCCGTTTTTAATGTTCTTTACGTTTTTGGAATCCAGGTAGCTCGATTAAGCTTATGCTAGCAATAATTCAACCTAGGGTTCATATTTGGAAAAATAACCATAGGTGAAATTTGTATATTTTGGTGTTTTATGATAGAATATGAGGTTTTAAATTATGTTAGACAACTTGTACTACTCGGTTTTAAGCGAAAACGAGTAAAAGGGCTTAATCGGTAAAAATACCTAATAGTCATAAGTACATGTTAGAGTGTGAATTTGATGTTGCCATAGAAGGGAAAAATGATCAGCATGTCATAAAACATAAGAATAAGGGATGAAGTTTAATTCCCGAGCCTAGGGGTAAAAGTGTAATTATGCAAAAGTTTAGGGGCAAAAATGTAATTTTGCCAAAGTTCGTATTAAATGCTGTTTTGATGAATGTATGTATTAAATAAGATTAATTTGGCATTATAGATCAAGAGAAACGAGATTCAAGTCGCGATCGAGGGAAAAACAAAGTTTACGAAGAATAGGCTCGATTGCTAATAATTTTGTACCGAGGTAAGTTCATGTGTAAATGTAGTAACATAATTGTCATTTTAAGTAACTTAATGATATTTATATGATATGATGATTATTATTATGAAATATTATGCTTTGTGGTTATTGTTGAGTAATATGCAAATTATGTTTATTACTTGTTAAATATGAATTGCTACCGAGTATCGGTTTCAATTTTTCGTGGAAGACGGCAAAGATGTGTAATCGAGGAAAAATCCCGTTTGAACCTTGGGAATAGATTAAAATAAAAGTGACATGTCACTAGGATATTTGAGTTCCGAACTCGTTGAGTTGAGTTCGAGTTCGTGAGATGTAACTAGGCATCCGAGCTCGTTGAGTTGAGTCCGAGTTCACTTATGGGCGGGTTACATGGTAGCTTGGCTACATAAGTTCCGCAGGCTATTAGGTTTGTCTAGCTGCGGGTATGACACTTACGTTCATGAAATCCGTGTATTCGAATTATATTCCGATGTGTTCAACGGGTGAATCTTAAGTGAATAAGAAGAAGGCCTAAAACGAAGGTGACATGTTGGTAAGTGTGGTAAATGAGAAAATTTGATGTATGTGCTTAAACCCTCGGGTTGAAAACTTTGTATGATGAAATCGTAGAAAGATATTAAATACAAATGAAACATGAATGTCTTGGTGTTGTTTATACAAATGATGTTTTATGTGGGATTGTGTGATTATGTTACTTGCTATTTGCATGTGAACTTACTAAGCATTTATGCTTACTCCCTCCTTTTCTTTCATTGTAGTTTTGACAAGCCGGCTTGGGAATCGGGATAGGTCGAAGACTCGTTCACACTATCCGAAGGCCTAAATTGGTAAAATGGCTTGTGTGTTTTGAATGTGGCATGTATGGCAAAATACTCACTTTCTGTAAATGATCTTATGATATGGCTATGGTTTGGCAAGAAAAGGGTTTGTAAATGATTAGCCATTGGAATGGCCAATCTAAGTCATATTTGATGTTATGTATGTTTAAAATGCTATTTAGTCCATGAAAATCCTTAGTAAAGTGAAATTTGCCATAAGACAGAATCTGATAGCAGCAGTGATGTAAATTTGAAAAATCACTAAAAATAGTAGAAATGGAATTAAATGATGAGTAAGTTATGAAATTTAAGCTTAATGAGTCTATTTTCATATGAATTGAAAAAAACAGGTATATGAATTATATTTTATGAGATATTTGAATTTTTGTGAAACAGGGCCAGAGTGATTTCTGGATCCCTTTTTTTGACTTTAAAAATTCATAATAAATTGTACAAATATAATTAGAAGTCATAATTTATATGTAAAAATTACTTATTGAGTCTAGTTTTAAAACAAACAAACTTCATAGTCATTGATATCCTGTACAGAGAGATATCTGATTCGTAATATACAGATGTCAGAGCAGTTGAACCCTGAAACAGGGGAGACTTTAACTAATAAACTGTACTAATTGGCTTGACAAAAAATTCTATAAAAAATTAGTAAATATATATATGAGTCTAGTTTCAGGGAAAATTTACGGAATTGGATTTCAAGTTTCGAAACTCGAGATATGAATTTTTAAGCGACTATGATACAAATTGCTAGCTTGACTGGAAATTTTAAAAATAAATTATTTGAGCTGTTTAAGTAATGAATTAAGTCTGTTAACACCTCGTGTTCGACTCCGGCGACGGTCTTGGGTACGGGGCGTTACAAAATTAAATTGCGCGCTTTCCCTTTTTCCCTAGCAGATTCAGCTAGGGAATGGTTATTTTATTTACCTCCTGGATCCATTACAACTTGGGCTTATCTATCTCGCTTATTTCTTAACAGGTTTTTCCCAGCGTCGCGTACATCCGAGTTAAGAAGAGAAATCGTGGGAATAAGGCAAAAAGACGCAAAGTCTCTGTACGACTACTAGGAGCGATTTAAGAAGTTGTGTGCAAGTTGCCCACAACACGGTATAACGGAACAGTCTTTGCTCCAGTACTTTTATGAAGGCCTGAAACCCATGGAGATGAATATGGTAGATGCCGCGAGTGGAGGAGCGTTGGTCAACATGACTCCCTAACAAGCAAGAGACTTAATCTCCACAATGGCTACAAATTCTCAGCAATTTCGAACCAATCCTGAACCCCCTAGAAGGGTTCATCAGCTAAGTAATCCAACCTTAGAAGATAAAGTTGATAGAATTGCTAATAATTTGCAGAAAAAGCAAAAACAGCCCGGTTATGCGGAATATGTGCTACCCCTGAACATACAACTGATGCATGTCCCAGTTTGAATGATGATACTATGGCTCATTTAGATGCTGCGGGGAATTTTCCTAGGCCACCACAAAGGCGAAACGACCCTTACGCAAATACCTACAACCTAGGATGGAAAGACTAGCCTAACTTAAGTTATGGGGCCAATCCACGATATAACCAGCCATACCAAAATCGGGTTCCACAGCAGCCACAAGATTCAGGTAATTCTCTAGAAACATTGGTCAATAAATTAGCAGCTAACATGCTTGATTTTTAATAGAAAATCGAGGCATCTATAAGAGAATTGACCATATCAATTGAGAAATTAAACTCACAAGGGAAGCTGCCATCACAAACAGAACCTAATCCAAGACAACACACAAATGCTGTAACACCCCGTACCCGAGTCCGTTACCGGAGTCGAACACAAGGTGCACACAGACTTAACTTAATTGTTTTCACAGTCCATAAAAAAAATTTCTAGACTAGCTGGTTACTGCATCACTGTCGCCTTAAAAATCATATCTTGAGTTTTAAAGCTCGAAAATCAGTTTCGTAATTTTTTCCTGAAACTAGACTCATGTGTCCATCAACATATTTTTTTCTAGAATTTTTGGTCGGGCCAATTAGTACAGTTTATTAGTTAAAGTCTCCCCTAATCCAGGGTTCGACTACACTGACCTTCACGCATTACGAATTGGATATCTCCCTGTACAGGGCTTCAATACTGATGCCGTTTGTTTCTATAGAAACTAGACTCAAGGAGGAATCTATATATATATGGAATGACTCTTAATTATCTCTGGTTAATTTACAATGAATTTCCAAATTCGGAACAGGGAATCCAGAAACCGTTCTGGCCCTGTTTCACGAAAACCTAAATATCTCTTAACATACAACTCATATGACCGTTTCGTTTCTTCCATATAAAATTAGATTCATCAAGGTTCATTTACATAATTTATTCACTATTTAATTCCATTCCTGCTATTTTTAGTGATTTTTCACATCCACACCACTGCTGCTGTCAGCATCTGTTTTCAGGTAAACTTTACCTATTTCGTGGTTTCCATGGACCAACTAGAGCTTTGTCATGCATAAGTCCACCTATGATCATGTTTAGCCATTCCAAGGGCTGATCATTGCCCAACACTTCCAATCCAGTCCATAGTCACATCATGAAACCATATATACATACATAAACACAAATGGTCTAATGCCATACTCCACTTCTACGAGTCATTTTCGCATGGCTGTACACACATACATCACAAAACTTACTTGAAAAACAGCAAAGGGTAGTCCTATACATGCCATATCCAGAGTTCAACTAAAGAGTACCAAAAGGGCTTTGATAGTGTGGATGACTTCGACTTCGATGATCCCGAATCCGATAGCTAACGAGCAAAATTTATAAAACAGAGAGCCAAAGCAACGAGGTAAGCATTTTAATGCTTAGTAAGTCTCAAGTAATGAAATCAGCTTTGACTAAAGTATTACATTCACATAGCTAAATGAATCACTTTAGTAATACACATTCTCATAATCATACTTACTTCACACTTCATCAACATATACACACACAAGGTATCAACCTATCTAAGAGTCGAAAGTTCGTTAGTCGATCGAACGAACACTATTTCAAACGAATCGACTTTTCCGATGCACATGTAAACATACCTTATCGTATGGGTTTTTTGAGCGTATTAATTGAATTTATTACAGCACCAAAATGCTCACTTTTAACCGAGCTTCTTCGGAATTTAGCCGAATATAACCACAAGCACAATTGCCTTCGGGTCTTAACCCGGATTTGGTAACTTGCACAAATGCCTTCGGGTCTTAGCCCGGATATAACAACTCGCACGAATGCCTTCGGGTCTTAGCCCGGATATAACAACTCGCACGAATGCCTTTGGGTCTTAGCCCGGATATAATCACTAGCATAAATGCCTTCGGGACTTAGCCCGGGTATCATTCTAATGCTCATGTACACATATATCAATAATCACGACACATCCATATTTCATTTTCGTTACTAAGGCTCAAACACAAAACATTTATCCAACCTTTCCAATTTCGGCTCAATAGCCACACACAAAGAGCATGATTTCAATTGACTTTACAACGTAGTCCCTACGCACATTCGGCTATCCGCCATAATATGACAAATCATTTCAATATAATTCAAGTAGGGTCATTACTCGAAGACTTACCTCGAACTTGGTCAAACGATTTCGACGGCTATTCGACTACTTTTTCCTTCCCTTTATCGGATTTAGCTCCCCTTTGCTCTTGAGCTTAATTTAACAAATAAATTGATTTAATCATTTGAGCATCGAAAGAGGAATTCAAGGTACTTATCCCATATATTTTCATTAGACATTAAAGTCACATATGTACGGAAATCATGAATCAAATCAACACATTAGTTAGTACTCTCCTTAGCCGAATTTTCTAAGCCAAGAATAGGCATCAATATGCTTGCCTCTAATCGAATGCATGCACACCAATTCCCCTCATGTGGCGAATATGCATGTCCATGTTGAGGCCAATTATACACTTAATACCACACAAAAACAGCATACATTTTACTAACTAACGATTCCATATTGTAACTCAATACGCATCAATCATTTATTTCATAACCAAACATCATCATATGCAAATATATACCTTGAGATGGTATATATGTCATACCAATACATCATGTGCAAACATGTATATCTATATATATATATATGCTAGAGCCGAATCTCAAAGTTGCTTATATCCAAATATAAACATATATCCAAAGCTCAAATCTTACCTACCATGCAATATGCATAAATCACACTTATGGATATACCATGGCGAATACACCACAACACCATACCGTTTCGATTTTGGTCATGGTTGAACAAGGAACTTAATGCCTCACTCGAAAGAAAAAAAATGCTAAAAAGAAGATTTAAGAGTCATCAATCCACCTTCACATGCATCATTACAAAGCTTCATTTTTAGCATGTAAATGACATCAACACCAAGCAAGAATGATGCATCCATGGTCGAGTGTCATTTCCATCACCTAACAAGATTTCGACCATGGGCTAGGTAGAACTCAAGCTACCAACTAAAACATGCATGCATCTCATGGACAACATCAAACATACCTTAGTCTAACAAATCACCATAGCCGATTGTTTCAAGCTCCTCCCCTTCCTTTCTTTCCTCTATTCAGCCAAGGATGAACCAAAGGACACACTTGTTTCCTTTTTTCCTTAGAGTTTTCAGCCAAAAGAAGTGACAATTGATGAACACTTTTTTTTTCTTCTTTCCCCTCAACTCACGGCAATGGGAGAAACAATCACCTTCTCTCTTTCTTTTTTTTTTTTTCATTTCTTTATTCCTCACGTTAGTTTAATTTTTCCTCCCATATTGCACCAACAAAACATGTCATAGACATGTTTTGCCCATCCTCCCTTGTCATGGCCGGCCACCACTTATAAAAAGAGGGGTATTTGACATGCAAGACCATTGTTTTGCATGCATGCTTTAATTAGTCATCACACATTTCCCTATCCTACTTTAAAGTTTACTACTAGGTCCTTTTTAGTGAAATTCACATTTATAACCCTAAATCAAATCATCAAAAATGTCACACACGAATTAACAAATATCATAGGCATCAAAATAAATATTAAATTATTTTTATGCCTCGGTTTTGTGGTCCCGAAACCACATTTCGACTAGGGTCGCTTTAAAGGTCATCACAACTCTCCCCACTTAAGAAATTTTCGTCCCCGAAAATCTTACCGATAAATAGGTTTGGGTATCGCTCTTTCATAGAGTTCTCGGGTTCCCGGTAGCTTCTTCTATCCTCGTGTTTGAGCCATAACACTTTCACTAGCGGAACCCTTTTGTTTCGCAACTCCTTCACTTCACGAGCTAGGATACGAATCGGTTCTTCTTCATAACTCATATCGGCTTGAATTTCGACCTCGATGGACTAATTATGTGCGATGGATCGATCTATAACGTCAAGCATCGAAACATGAAAGACGCCGTGAATCTTTTCAAGTTCGGAGGCAAAATCAATCGATATGCAATCGGACCGACTCGTTCGGATACTTCATATGGCCCGATGAACATCGGACTCAATTTGCCTTTACTACCAAATCGAGTATCTTTTTCCAAGGCAAAACTTTAAGAAACACTTTATCTCCCACCGATACTCAATGTCTTTTCGTTTCAGATCCGCGACGACTTCTCGACGATCGGAGGCTATCTTCGATTTTCACGGATTACTTTTACTTTCTGCTCAAAGATCTTTAATCAAATCCACTCCAAAATTTTACTTTCACCGAGCTTGGTCCAAAACAATGGTGTACGGCATTTACGCCGTACAAGGCCTCGTAAGGCGCCATCTTAATACTTGATTGAAAACTATTGTTGTGGCGAATTCAATTAAAGGTAAATACCGCTCCCATGAACCATCGAACTCGAGGATGCAACATCTCAACATATCCTCAAGTATCCGAATTATCCGCCGGATTGACCATCGGTTTGTGGATGAAAAGCGGTGCTAAAATGCACTTGGTACCCAAAGCTTCTTGCAATTTCTTCCAAAATCGCGAGGTGAATCTCGGATCTCTATCCGACACAATGTAAATCGGTACCCGTGTAATCTCACAACTGAGAAACGTACAATTCAAAGAGTTTATCCAATGGAAAATCCGTGCGACGGGGATAAAGTGAGCCGACTTAGTCGATCTATCAACAACAACCCAAATCGCATCCTTCTTACTTGCGGACAATGGCGGTCCGGACACAAAGTCCATTGTGACTCGATCCCATTTCCACTCGGGTATCTTGATCGGTGAAGTAATCTCAAGGCACTTGATGTTCCGCTTTCACTTGTTGACATATTAAGCATCTCAAACAAAGTCGGAGATGTCTCGTTTCATGCCATGCCACCAAAACCGACGTTTCAAATCGTTGTACATCTTCGTACTCCGGGTGAATTGACATTCGGCTACAATGGGCTTCGTTCAGAATCATCGAAATGAGTTCAATTCCTTGGAACACACAAACGACTTCAACCTCAAACAATCATCATCATCAATTTGAAACTCCAATTCCTTGTTCGAACACACTCACCCGCTTTTGCAACCATTTCATCATCGACTTTCTGAGCTTCACGAATTTGATGAATCAATAATGGTCTGGCTTTTAATTCAGCTACTAACACATTGTCGGGTAGAACAGACAAGTGTACATTCATCGCTCACAAAGTGAACAGTGATTTCCGGCTTAAGGCGTCCGCAACCACATTAGCCTTTCCCGGGTGATAATCAATGACCAGGTCATAATCTTTCAACAACTCAAGCCAACGCCTTTGTCGTAGATTCAAGTCTTTTTGGGTCATCAAATATTTGAAACTTTTGTGATCCGAAAATACATGGCACTTCTCACCAAATAAGTAATGTCGCCATATTTTCAAGGCGAATACGATGGCAGCTAATTTGAGATCATGGGCCAGATAATTCTTCTCATGTGGCTTTAATTGTCTCGACGATAGGCCACAACTCGACCCTCTTGCATCAATACGCAACCTAACCAAGTAGGGAGGCGTCACTATAGATGACAAACTCTTTGCCCGATTCGGTCAGCACTAAAATTGAGCTTCACAAATAAGTTTTCATTGATCAAAACTTTTCGACATTTTTCCGTCCATTCGAACTTAACATCTTTTGAAGTAGCTTCGTCATGGGTGTGGCTATCATTGAGAATCCTTTTACAAACCGTCGGTAGTAACCGCAAGTCCCAAAAGTCGAACCTCGTAATATTTCTCGAAGGCTTCCAGCTAAGTATGGCTGAAATTTTGCTCGGTCGACTCGAATACCCGATCAGATACCACATGACCCAAGAAGCTAACCTCTCTTAACCGAATTCACACTTGTTGAACTTAGCATATAACCGCTTATCCCGTAAAATTTGCAACACTAATCTCGTGTATTCAAAGATGTTCGGTCTCATCTCTTGAATAGACCAAGATGTCATCAATGAACACAACTACGAACCGGTCCAAATCTCGTCTCAAGATCCGATTCATCAAATCCATAAATACCGCAGGGCATTAGTGAGCCCGAACGGCATCACTAAGAACTCGTAGTGACCGTACCTCGCTCGAAGCGCTTTGGGTACATCCGAATCTCGAATCCATGAATCGATAATAACCCGATCTCAAATCTATCTTTGAAAACACCGAGGTTCCTTCAGTTGATCGAACAAATCATCGATACGCTGTAACGGATATTTGTTCTTTATTGTCACTTTATTAAGTCGACGATAGTCGATGCACAACCTCATGGTTCCGTCCTTCTTTTCGAAACAACACCGGTGCACCCCAAGGTGAAAAACTCGCGAAGCAAAACCTCTATCCACCAACTCTTGCAATCGAGCTTTCAACTCCTTTAATTCCGTTGGTGCCATACGATACGGAGCTATCGAAATTGGTGTGGTCCCAAGTACAAGCTCAATACCAAACTCTATCTCCCGAACAGTGGCAAACCCTAATTCTTCTGAAAACATCCGGTATTCACAAACCACCGCATGATTCGGTTTTATTTCTAACTCCTTATCATCAAGTACATAGCAAGGTATGCTTCGCACCCTTTCTTACATATTTTTGGGCCAACATTGATGATATTACAAATGGCAACCCCTTTAAGTCCGTAGACTCAACTCGGATCATCTCGTTATTTGCACACCTCAAATACATAGTCTTGCTTTTGCAATTCACAACCGCATCATGCACGGTCAACCAATCTAAACCGAGGATAACATCAAATTCGTCAAACGGCAACAAATCAAGTCCGCGGAAAAGCAGAACCTCGAATTACTAGGGGGCAGTTCTTACACACTTTGTCGACAAGCACGTAACGACCTAAGGGATTTGACACCCGAATTACGAACTCAGTAGACTCAATAGGTAAAGTCTTACTGGATGCTAACGTTTCGCATATATAATAATGAGTAGAACCAGGGTCAATCAAAGCAATCACATTAGTATCAAAGAGAGTGAAAGTACCGGTAATAACATCTGGCGAGGAAGCATCCTCGCGTGCGCGTATAGCATAAGCCCTAGCAGGAGCGTGAGCCTCGGATCTGGTCGTAGCATCTTTAGATCCTCTCTGACCACCACTAGCATTGCCCGTATTTCTAGATGGTCTACCTCGAGCAGTGGTAGCACCCGATTTCCCACTCTGATCTACATTCTGCTCGCACAACCTCGGGCAATCTTTAATGAAGTGGTCAACTGATCCGCACTTGTAACAGAGCGGTCACGGAATCTACAGACTTCGAATGCCATTTGCCACAATGCCGACACTCGCTCGTCTCAACGTTCATTCCCAACACCGGCGATCAAGTGCCTCGTGTACCCATAGGGGTCGATCACGATCTCGTCTAAAAGGCCCGAAGTGCCTCTAGACCGCCCACATCATCTCTAAATTTCTTCGATGCATGTTGAAGAGACTTTCCGAGGATCTTTTACTAAACTCTCAGCTCCCACATCAACTTTTTGTTTTTCTTTTCTAAGCTCTTGACTTTACAAGCTCGCTCGACAAGTACTACAAACTCTCGTATTTCAAGAATGCCAACGAACATTTTATGTCTTCATTCACCTATCCTCGGCGTTTACACATGACACCTCGGACGAAACACATTCCCGGCGTATCTACTAAGTTTAACAAATTTTCGCAGAATCAAGAATCGACATAGAACCTTGCTTAAGCTCAAGAAATTCCTTCCTTTTTGATCAACAAATCTCGATCGATATACTTTTTCCAAACTCAATTTGGAAAAACTCCCAAGTTACTTGCTCTCGGGCACAACAAGTCGAGTACTCCACCAATAGTAGGCGTAATCGCGTAGCAAGGAGATAGCACACTTTAGGCATTCATCGAGTGTACAAGATAGCTTATCGAGTACGGATAGTGTTGTCCAACCAAAATTCAGCTTGCTCGGCATCGCCGCTATCCGTAGCTTTAAATTCAGAGCCCCATGTTTTCGGATTCATCAACTGGGGCTTATTCGACCTTATTTGGTCGGGCCTCGGAGGCATTGTAGGTGCTTGGGGTGTGTTTGTTGGGAATGGAGGTTGTGGAACACCAGATTAGTTCGAATGTATTGGTTGAACCAATCATTCATCACGCTATAAAAGGCTTGCCTAGCCTCATCATTCGGATTGCTAGCAATAGGTTGAGAGTCCGCCGGAGCTGTCCCTTGTGCGGGAGCAGGCGCCACACTCTCCACATCATCAGCTATCGCTCGGTTGGGATCGGGATCCATTACTATAAATAAACACAAATTCAAATGTCAGAAATATCCACACTATCAATTACTCACATAATGGCATGTATAGTTAGACCCAAACGTATTACGGTAGTCCTAGAATCGACTAAACCGTAGTTATGATACCAATAAAATTGTAACACCCCGTACCCGAGTACGTTACCGGAGTCGAACACAAGCTGCACACAGACTTAACTTAATTGTTTTCACAGTCCATAAAAAAAAATTTCCAGACTAGCTGGTTACTGCATCACTGTCGCCTTAAAAATCATATCTTGAGTTTTAAAGCTCGAAAATCAGTTTCGTAATTTTTCCCTGAAACTAGACTCATGTGTCCATCAACATATTTTTTCTAGAATTTTTGGTCAGGCCAATTAGTACAGTTTATTAGTTAAAGTCTCCCCTAATCCAGGGTTCGACTACACTGACCTTCACGCATTACGAATTGGATATCTCCCTGTACAGGGCTTCAATACTGATGCCGTTTGTTTCTATAGAAACTAAACTTAAGGAGGAATCTATACATATATGGCATGACTCCTAATTATCTTTGGTTAATTTACAATTAATTTCCAAAGTTGGAACAGGGAATCCAGAAACCGTTCTGGCCCTGTTTCACGAAAACCTAAATATCTCTTAACATACAACTCATATGACCGTTTCGTTTCTTCCATATAAAAGTAGATTCATCAAGGTTCATTTACATAATTTATTCACTATTTAATTCCATTCCTGATATTTTTAGTGATTTTTCACATCCACACCACTGCTGCTGTCAGCATCTGTTTTCAGGTAAACTTTACCTATTTCGTGGTTTCCATGGACCAACTAGAGCTTTGTCATGCATAAGTCCACCTATGATCATGTTTAGCCATTCTAAGGGCTGATCATTTCCCAACACTTCCAATCCAGTCCATAGTCACATCATGAAACCATATATACATACATAAACACAAATGGTCTAATGCCATACTCCACTTCTACGAGCCATTTTCGCATGGCTGTACACACATACATCACAAAACGTACTTGAAAAATAGCAAAGGGTAGTCCTATACATGCCATATCCAGAGTTCAACTAAAGAGTACCAAAAGGGCTTTGATAGTGTGGATGACTTCGACTTCGATGATCCCGAATCCGATAGCTAACGAGCAAAATCTATAAAACAGAGAGCCAAAGCAACGGGTAAGCATTTTAATGCTTAGTAAGTCTCAAGTAATGAAATCAGCTTTGACTAAAGTATTACATTCACATAGCTAAATGAATCACTTTAGTAATACACATTCTCATAATCATACTTACTTCACACTTCATCAACATATACACACACAAGGTATCAACCTATCTAAGAGCCGAAAGTTCGTTAGTCGATCGAACGAACACTATTTCAAACCAATCGACTTTTCCGATGCACATGTAAACATACCTTATCATATGGGTTTTTCGAGCGTATTAATTGAATTTATTACAGCACCAAAACGCTCGCTTTCAACCGAGCTTCTTCAAATTTAGCGAATATAACCACAAGCACAATTGCCTTGGTCTTAACCCGATTTGGTAACTTGCACAAATGCCTTGGTCTTAGCCGGATATAACAACTTCACGAATGCCTTGGTCTTAGCCGGATATAATAACTCATACGAATGCCTTGGTCTTAGCCGGATATAATCACTAGCATAAATGCCTTCGGGACTTAGCCCGGTATCATTCTAATGCTCATGTACACATATATCAATAATCACGACACATCCATATTTCATTTTCGTTACTAAGGCTCAAACACAAAACATTTATCCAACCTTTCCAATTTCGGCTCAATAGCCACACACAAAGAGCATGATTTCAATTGACTTTACAACGTAGTCCCTACGTACATTCGGCTATCCGCCATAATATGACAAATCATTTCAATATAATTCAAGTAGGGTCATTATCAAGACTTACCTCGGACGTGGTCGAACGATTTCGACGGCTATTCGACTATTTTTTCCTTCCCTTTATCGGATTTAGCTCCCCTTTGCTCTTGAGCTTAATTTAACAAATAAATTGATTTAATCATTTGAGCATCGAAAGAGGAATTCAAGGTACTTAGCCCACATATTTTCATTAGACATTAAAGTCACATATGTACGGAAATCATGAATCAACTCAACACATTAGTTAGTACTCTCCTTGGCCGAATTTTCTAAGCCAAGAATAGGCATCAATATGCTTGCCTCTAACCGAATGCATGCACACCAATTCCCCTCATGTGGCCGAATATGCATGTCCATGTTGAGGCCAATTATACACTTAATACCACACAAAAACAGCATACATTTTACTAACTAACGCATTCCATATTATAACTCAATACGCATCAATAATTTATTTCATAACCGAAACATCATCATATGCAAATATATACCTTGAGATGGTATATATGTCATACCAATACATCATGTGCAAACATGTATATCTATATATATATATATGCTAGAGCCGAATCTCAAAGTTGCTTATATCCAAATATAAACATATATCCAAAGCTCAAATCTTACCTACCATGCAATATGCATAAATCACACTTATGGATATACCATGGCCGAATACACCACAACACCATATAGTTTCGATTTTGGTCACGGTTGAACAAGGAACTTAATGCCTCACTCGAAAGAAAAAAAAATGCTAAAAAGAAGATTTAAGAGTCATCAATCCACCTTCACATACATCATTACAAAGCTTCATTTTTAGCATGTAAATGACATCAACACCAAGCAAGAATGATGCATCCATGGTCGGGTGTCATTTCCATCACCTAACAAGATTTCGACCATGGGCTAGGTAGAACTCAAGCTACAAACTAAAACATACATGCATCTCATGGACAACATCAAACATACCTTAGTCTAACAAATCACCATAGCCGATTATTTCAAGCTCCTCCCCTTCCTTTCTTTCCTCTATTCGGCCAAGGATGAACCAAAGGACACACTTGTTTCCTTTCTTCCTTAGAGTTTTCAGCCAAAAGAAGTGACAATTGATGAACACTTTTTTTTTCTTCTTTCCCCTCAACTCACGGCAATGGGAGAAACAATCACCTTCTCTCTTTCTTTTTTTTTTTTTCATTTCTTTATTCCTCAACTTAGTTTAATTTTTCCTCCCATATTGCACCAACAAAACATGTCTATGACATGTTTTGCCCATCCTCCTTGTCATGGCCGCCACCACTTATAAAAAGAGGGTATTTGACATGCAAGACCATTGTTTTGCATGCATGCTTTAATTAGTCATCACACATTTCCTATCCTACTTTCAAAGTTTACTACTAGGTCCTTTTAGTGAAATTCACATTTATAACCCTAAATCAAATCATCAAAAATGTCACACAATTAACACATATCATAGGCATCAAAATTAATATTAAATTATTTTTATGCCTCGGTTTTGTGGTCCCGAAACCACATTCCGACTAGGGTCGTTTTAAGGCTGTCACAAATACAGTGACGTTACGAAGTGGAAAGGTACTGGAACCAATTCCTGGCAGAAATCTTGGCCAAGAAATCGCCCAGGGAAAACCCAAAAATGACAAACAAGTTCGAGCGAAACCCCTACTGCCAAAAATCCAACCTCTATTCCCAGGGCGATTAAAACAGTGTCGAAAAAATAAGGAAGACAAGGAGATCCTCGAAACATTCAGAAATGTCGAGATCAATTTACCACTGTTAGATGCCATTAGACAGATTCCGCGGTATGCCAAGTTCTTCAAAGAGCTTTGCGCCAACAAACGAAAATTTACAGGTAATGAAAAGGTAAGTGTTGGTGAGAATGTATCTGCAGTGTTACAGCGGAAAATGCCAGCGAAATGTAAAGATAGGGGCATGTTTGCAATACCTTGCAAAATAGGTCATTTAGGAATTAAGAAGGCTATGTGTGATTTAGGGGCCTCCATAAATGTTATTTCTTATTCTATATATGAATCACTTAACGCGGGTTTTTTGACAAAGACAGGTGTTATCATTCAGTTGGCAGACAAGTCCATTGTGCATGCCGAAGGAGTCCTCAAGGACATATTAGTCAAAGTTAATGGGCTTATCTTCCCTGTAGATTTCTATGTGATAAAAATGGTGGAGGATAACGCTCCTGGGTCTTCAGACATCTTGTTGGGGTGACCTTTCCTTAGTACTGCGAATACTAAGATTGACGTACGAAGCGGAACCCTCACGATGGAGTTTGTCGGGGAGATCGTGAAGTTTAACATTTATGGCACTATTAGTTACCCAAGTGAAGTCTTGGACGTAAACCGTGTCGACATAATTGACTCATCAGTGGAAAAAACTTTTGAGTTATCCTACGAAGATAAATCTAAAATGATGTTTGATGATTTTGAATCTGCTAATAAATTATTGGCTCTTATGAATACTAAACTTCTACCTTCTGTTGTGCAGGCACTAGATTTGAAATTAAAACCACTTCCCGAACATCTCAAATGCACATTTTTGGAGAATGATGAGACCATTACCGACTTAAAAGGGATAACCCCTTGGAGGAAAATACGGAACCAAATAAAGAGGCACAAGGACGATTAAACCCAAATTTGGTGGACGTGATAAAAAATGAGAATTTCCAAGCCCATACGAATGAAAGAATTCAGCTGGAACAGCCCCAATACTAGTTGAGGCGTCAAGCTAGTGACGTTGAACAAGCGCTTGTTGGGAGGTAACCCAATTTTTATTTTATTTTTATTTTTATTTATTTTATCTTATTATTTTATTATTTATTATTTTCAGATATTAATAAAATTCTCTTCTTCTAGGTAAACCGAAACAGAGATAGGAAGAAAGGAGAAACGACAAATCTATAGCCAAACAGCCCCTATTCGACACTTTTGGCCAGCAACTAGTGGATCTCATTGCCATCATGCGTGAAAGACAGTAATTACACGGGGAGTTCCTCTACACCTTTTTCTCCTATTTTATTTATTCCACATCGAGGACTATGTGTTTTAAGTAGGGGGAGGCATTCTTTATTATTTCTGTCATTTTAGCTGCTGATTTGGTTGTTGCTGCCCATATAATTTTTTTAAGCATATTTTGCCTCTTTTCTTACCCAAGAATTTGACCACGACTTGCCCACTGTTTGACCCACATGCATGAGTCTTATCTACTAAGTTAATTATGATTTTGCTTGATAGATTTCATCTCCACTGTTTTATTTCTTTTAGTTTAAATAATTATGATTAATGAAGTTAACCCTATCTTGATTTTGGTAAATTTGATTAAGTCTAAATACAGGAGGACACTTAATATAATTGCATGCTTAAAATATTTTCATGACTATTAAGGTGGTTACTGAAACTTATTTTTGACACTTGATTGTTTTTCCTAAGTCCACCAAAATTAAAATTTCGTTTAATAATAATAATGTTTCCGTGGTTATGAGTGCAGCTTAAGACGTGACTAGCTAAGTAATCGGGGTAGGGTGCTTGGGTTGCCATCCTATTTCCCGTCAAAAGGTTGTGTGACGTGTTAGGTAAAACTCTGCTAACCGGAATTAATTTCTAAGAATGTGTTGGGCTGAGTAACAAGGGTGAGGTGCTTGGCTGTCATCTCTCTTTCCGTCAAAAGGTTCGATATGTTTTTAGAAAAAATAAAAATTAGGAGTATGTTGGGCTGAGTAACCGGGGTGGGGTGCTTGGCTGTCATCTCTCTTCGCGTCAAAAGGTTCAATATATTCCTAAGTAAAAATAAATTAAATCAAAATTCTATAAAAAAAAAAGAAAAAAAGTCATATTAATAAAATGTGGGGACAAAAGGTAAAAACGAATAGGGTGTCTTGATAAGTTTGGTAAATTACCTAATTTTCATGAAATAATCCAAGTCGATCTTAATTTTATGTGTGTTAATTGGAACACTTTTTCAATTTTACTTAAATCAAGCTAAAGGTTCTCTTTATTTTTTGTATGCATTTTGACTAATTTTTATAAAACTTTGGAGTAGTATTTCTTTCATGGCAAGATTTAATTTGCATAGTGGACAGGAACCATACTTGAGGGCAAGCATGAGCTACGTAGGGGGAATTTGATAATGCTCTAGAATAACGTACTTTTATGTATTAATCATGTGTTTATTCTGGGCTTGATCCTACTAATTTGAGCTATTTATGTCTTTTTATCGATTAGGGACTGATTTGGAGGCAAAAGCAAAATTAAGGGACAAAAGTGCGAATTTGGAGGCACAATGGGCTGATATGCGAAGCAGGAAAAAGATTGTGCCAAAAGTGCAAGCATGGAAGACACAAGGACTAAAAACGCAAAAAGAAGAGATTTTATTTTATAAGACTCTATTTTATTAGGATAATTAATATTAAGATAATTATTAGGATTATTTAATTTTAGGATTTTATTTTAATTATCTTTATTTATCTTTAATTAATTGTATTTATCTTTTTAGAATTTAAGTTAAATTGGACTATCTTCCTAGCATTATAAATAGGGGGTGAAGTGACTCTATTGGGTGTTCATATTTTTCTGTAAACACTCTCCCCCTGAAAGTCTAGGCTTTTGTTTCTTCATATTTTCTTTCAATAAAATTCCCTTTTCCATTTTTATATTTATTTTCTTTTCCACCATTATCATGAGCCACTAAAACCTATCTAGCCGAAAGTTGTCAATATTTCCCAAAAAGGGTTCTTGAGGCCTAGAATCCGTACTTAGCCTTCTCGCCAAGTATTCATCATTTCTCCGCATTACGGTGGACGGCCTTAAAAGTAAGCTTTTCAAAGATATGCAAAGGCGCGCTTTGTATGTTTTGGAAGGATTGCATAGTCGGTTCGTTAACTTACTGCGTCAGAGGTTGGCGAGCCAAAGAGACGAAATGACGTGGGATTCGCCATTGAGAAGCGTTGATCTAGCATGGATTACTGGCTAGAGTCAGGTTCCCTAAAAATCGTAAGTTTAATCTTTGGAGCTGGTGGTCGTAGGCGTCCTCTTCCACTATAACTGGCTTACTTGAGTTGAGAAGGGTTATTTAAAAGCCGAGGATTGAACCCAAGGCAGAATGAGACAACTGGAGGTTGGAATCTACCAATAAGAATTTCTTTTCCTTTAACTCTCTTTATTATTTTTATTAATTTCGTAATCACAATTTCAGTCAACTTTAGATTCTGTTTTTTCATTTTTTCCAAATCAAATCTTTAATTCTGTTATTTTTATTTTCCCTCTGTCATGCAGGTTTTCTTGGGCACGATTCTGCCTAGGATTTCGAGAAACAAGTATTCGTATAATTCGGTCCCTGAGGATTAGACCCTACTTTCCATTTACTGTTCTTTTTCATTATTTCTACTATTTTATAGGGAATATGATATTTTTGGTGTTCTCAACGACCGCATCAGTTAGTGAATTTTTAGAAGTTGTTTATGTTGAATAAATTGAAGTATTAGGGGTTAAATTGATAGAATTTCAAGTTAGAAGTGAAAAAGGATTAAATTGTAAAACAAATTATAAGTTTTGAAATAATAGGGACTAAATTGTAAAATTTCAAAATAAAGGTTTTATGGTGAAATTAGAGAGTTGAAACTAGTCTAAAATGGAAATAGTTTTGGAAGAAATAGAGTTAGTTTTGGTTAGGGACTAAATTGGAATTTATGCAAAAGTTGAATATAAATTGAAATATTCAATGTCAAATTGTGTTGTATTGATGATTTTTAATTATTTTAATTTCGTAGCTAACGTTGAACTGGAGATCTCGGCTAAGAAAGGAAAATACAAGGTTAACGAGGAGTAGCTCGGGAATTACGATTTGTATTTCTATAATCCGAAATTAATAATTTTGTTGTATTTATTATTTAATATGTATGGTAAGCGGAATTGAGGTGAGAATTGGTATTGTGGTATAGAATAGAATAGAATAGAATAGAATAGAATTATGATTATGTGTGACTAATTGAATTGATATGAATATTGATTGTATATGAAAAGTGAATTAAAGAACCCTATTAACCGTATCAGGCTGAGTCGGATATGTTGGCATGCCATAGGATTGGAAGAGTTTAGGGATACTTCGACTTCTAGTTGATGAGACATTGGGTGTCACATTATTACTTAAGATAAATTCGATGAGGTACTGGGTACCAATTTACTTCGGCAAGTCCGATGAGACACTAGGTGTCAACCTATTACTTCGAATTATCCGATAGGGCACTGGGTGCCAAACTAGTGTGTTTTGGTTGGATCTGTGTATCCATACAAGTCCGAGTCATGTTAATAGGGGTAAATAAATGAATTGACAATAAGATTGATATTGAATGACATTGTATGTGAATTGGAATTGGACAATAAGTTGAATTATACAATTGAAATGTATGAACCAAGGGTTCATGAAAAAAATATTGTTATTGATAAATGATATGTGAATCAAAGTGAGAAAAGCTATTTGAGATAACTATTGATGAGAAATGAAAGATAAATGGATAAATTGATTTATTGATTGAATAATGTTCTGTTATGGTTAAAAGTGCATATTCTATAATGTTATTTTCTTTAAAGCATTCGAATTATAGAAACACCACTGAGTTTATACTCAGCATACAGTTTGTTTCCGTGTGCTGGTTAGGTTAAAGTCGAATTGTCAAATCAGCATTCAAAGCCAATCCCAAACTCAAAGCGGTGAACTGTATTTCTTTTTGGTAATGGCATGTACCTAGGTTATTTTGTGTAGGTCATTTTGAAAAAAATGTTTGTAAATGATGATATAAGATGTTATTGGTTGGTTATATACAATTATATATATTTTGTTGAGTTAAATTTGTGTTATGTTTAATTTAATACTTAAGTGGATATGAAATAGGTAAAAATTAGGGTTGAAATGGTATGAAAATTTAGTTAGCTTGAATGATGTTTTAATGGTTTGTTTGGACAAAATATGTGAAGTATTTATGAATTTACATTGGACAGGTCACTAGATTGATGTTTTTGACATGTTTTAGAATTGTTTAATCGTGTTTTGAAGTGGTTGAATGATTGGCTTTTGAGTTACTTTTTGTTTAAGTCTGCAGGGTTGGTAAACTTGATGTTTAAGGCTCATTTTGAGTCCACACGGCTATCACATGAGTGTGTGATTTGGCTGTATGTCCCCAGCAACCTAAAATTTTTAAAACAGAATGCTCAGGTATCACCTCACCGGCAGAGACACGGGCGTGTGTCTCAGCCATGTGGAGAACACGGCCTAGCACATTGGCATGTGCCCTGGCTGTGTGAAAGTTGCACTTAACTTTCGAAAAATAAATTGACCACACGGCTTAATACACGAGCGTGTGTCTTGGCCGTGTGAGGTAAGTCAGGGAGTTACACAGGGTAGAACAGGCCTAAAGCATGGGCATGCCACAGGGTCACATGGGTGTGTCCCTTAGCCACACGGGCGTATGTGCCCTACACTTAGGAAAAATTTTGAGATTTCACGAGAAATTCTCAGAGAACCCAAATTAGTCCCGAATTGTTTCTAATAGATATTTAAGGTCTTGAGGGACCATAAAAGGGACTATATGATTAATTTATAAAGTGTATGCTAATTGAATTGTTTAATGTTAGTATTCATTCTGAAAGGTCCGGTAATGCTCCGTAACCCTGTTCCGGCGACGGATAAGGGTTAGAGGGTGTTACATTTGACAAAGAGACCTATTGTTTAGGACCCCTTACTAGCCTTATAAAGTTGGAGTAAATTTAAAGCTGGGTTTGCTTGGTGTACCAGGTTTGTACATAGGTCTCTGGGAACTCATCTTTTAAAAGAATAATAGCCATTGCATGCATACAAGGGATGCCAGTGAGATCCCAATTCCTACAAGAGTGGGAATTCTCAACTAAGTCCACCACATGTTGGCTGCCTGGACCACATTCAACCTGAAACCTGTCCCCACCAGCATGTGATGGGACACACTTAAAAAACAATCACCATGCTTGGTTAAAAAATAATCACTAAAACAATACTGTGAGCAGCCCCACCAGCAATGACACACACACACACACCCCTAAAAACAATAACTACATGCATATTATTAAAAAATAGTTATTGCATGCATATTAAAAAATAGTCAACAACATGTATATTAAAAAACCAGTCATAACACCAACAATCACTGCATGCATATTATTAAAAAATACTCACTGCATGCATATTAAAAAATAGTCAACAACATGTATATTAAAAAACAGTCATACACACCAACAATCACTGCATACATATTAAAAAATAGTCAACAACATGTATATTCAAAAACAGTCATACACACCAACAATCACTACATACATATTAAAAAATAGTCAACATCATGTATATTAAAAAACAGTCATACACACCAACAATCACTGTATGCATATTAAAAAATAGTCAACAACATGTATATTAAAAAATTGTCACACACAAAAACAATCACTATAGGCATATTAAAAAACAATGACTAAAACAACATGTGACCAGCAACATGAAGTCAAAATAAAGGCATCAGAAAGATTAAAAATGGTAACTTTACCTCAATGAATCTTTTATATTTACATCCAGCTTTTTCTTGATCTTTGGACACAACATTCCTTTCCATTTGTCAGTTTCTTCTTGACAATAAGCAACATAATCTTGGTCCTTATTGTTTCCATCATGGTCAGAATAAATTTCCCTCTTGCTTCCAATATCATCTACCAGTAAACAACATAAAGGATTAGTGAATTGCTAGTGATAAGTAAGAAACATAAAACATAAGGGTTTACCTTGTTAAAGAGTTTAGAAAGATTATTCACCAATATGTCAGAATGGCTCCTAATTGAGAAGTGAGGCATTGACCAGTGAGTAGGGTTCTTTTCTTTCAACCAATCATAAGCATGCTGATTGGTTTTCTTCAGTTCATCTATGGCATCTTCAAAATACCTTGTAGTGCTTGCTTTAGCAGCTTTCCAAAGCAAATCTTTCAATTCCTTTGTTTGGAAACCAGCCTTCTTGAAATTGGCATGTAGGTCTGCATTAGGAAACAACATACATATTGCTTCTAAAAGTCCCTGCAATTAAAACAAATACAGTTTAATTCTTTGACAAACCCTAAACCCTAAATAGAAATAACATAAATAAATAAATAAAGTTTTACCTTTTGTTTGTCAGACACGAAAGATATCTGGTATGAGCTCACAATTTCCAAGTCTATTGCAAACAACTCTAAGAACTAAAGCCATGATGCTTGGTTTTCACTTTCGACAGCAGCATATGCAAGAGGATAGATGCCATTATTTGCATCTATCCCAACAACTGCAAGCAAGTAGCAACCATAGTAGCCCTTCAAAAAATATCTATCTAAACCTACTATCCTCCTACAACCAACCCTATAGCCATCTTTGCATGCCTGCAGACAGATATACATCCTTTGAAACAACCTGTTATCCAAATAATAGATTGTTGTTGTTCCCTCATTTTGGGTCCTAACCTCCAACAAATACTCATAAATCTTCTCATATTGAACCTTATGAGCTCCTTCAATTAATTCTAATACCTTAAGTTTAGCCCTCCTACATTTGGTTTGTGAGACTATGCAACATAAATCTCTTTTGACATCTTATTGTAATGATTTCAGAGAATAATCAAGATCAACAATGAATTTTTCTTTATAATGTTCACCTATCCAAGCAGAGGTTACATTCTTATTTTTATAACTTTAGAACAAGTATGGTTAGGGTTTGAACTCCTAAGTTGCCAAGTCTAGTTAGTAGGGTCATTAAGGTTTAGTCTAAAGGCCCATATGAACCAAGAACATTTTTCACTGTAAACTGCCTTTAACCTTTTTAAATCATTTTTGGGGAACTTAATAAAATAAATATTCAACCTACCATACTGCTTGGCAACTTCTTTTAGACTATCTTTAGACTTAAATGACATTCCAACCTTAAGTTTAGGATTACTCATGTCATTCTCTAAGTTGAACTCAGGCCAATTTTGGCCATCTGAGTTAGATTCATGTGCACTATCTAACCTCCCAAAATCATTACTATCACACAGTTCACCTACTTCTATACCATCCATGTTTAAACCATTTAAATTAACTCTTATCCTATTAGACACATCACTTTCAGATGCATTACTACCAGACACATCGCTACCAGACCTTTCTTCTTCATTCTCATTAAAATTGTCATCAATTAAACCTGCCAAACAAATTACTCATCAATAAAGGTAGGCAACATAGACAAACACTTTAACCATTTCTGTCAGACAATAACCAATACAAAATAATTTAATGCAAACGCAACCATTTCTGTCTTGCACATGGCAGATAATAACAAACAATAACCATCACAATATAGAAGATAAATAACAAATTTGATATTGCCACATACAATACAACAGCTTGGATACAAACAATGTAACACCCCAAATTTCGGGAATCCTGTGAATGTTGGCATAGGTTTAATTATGTTAGTGGGCCTCTAGAAAGCCCAAACTTAAGATAGAACCCGACAATTTTAGTTAATTTTTGTTCCATAAGAAAAAGGGAGTGAAATTATGAAATAGGACCT
The DNA here is from genome assembly GCF_025698485.1 of Gossypium arboreum. NCBI lineage: Eukaryota > Viridiplantae > Streptophyta > Magnoliopsida > Malvales > Malvaceae > Gossypium > Gossypium arboreum. The sequence goes on along the minus strand of NC_069078.1, from coordinate 59,650,413 downwards.
ATGTGAAAATATTTGAAAATGCTATAGGCTAAATTGAAGTGGCCAAATAAATAGGAGTGCAAAATAGGAGGATTTGCATGACAAACCTCCCATTTTACATGAAGTGGCCAGCCATCATGTTGTTGTAGACAAAATGTACACTTGATATCCATAATTTATGGTACAAATTGATACAAATTGATAATAGGTTAGGTAAATGTTTCATGATAATAGGTTAGGTAAATGTTCCATGATAATAGGTTAGGTAAATGTTCCATGATAATGGGTTAGGTAAATGTTTCATGATAATGGGTTAGGTAAATGTTTCATGATAAGAATTTCATGTCTTTTGTATTAAAGAATTAAATGGATGAAATATGAAGTTTTATTAAAAGAAAAATGGGTGAAAAGAACAAAGTTTTGTCCATCTTTGTTCATCATAGCTGAAAGTTAGAGAAGAGAAAGGAGAGGAGAAAGCTCTTGAGTATTCGGTCATTAGGAGGAGGAAAATTGAAGGTAAGTTCTTGGTACCTTGCTTCTATTTTGAGGTTCATGAGTTCTTCTTGATTCTACCTTAACTCTTGAAGCATATTTTGGTTTTTAGTTGTGTTGTGAGCATTTAGTCATGAATTAAAATGAAGGAAATGGTTGTTGTTTCATGTTCTTTTGATGAAAAATGGAAGATAGGTGAAGTTGAGCCAAACAAATGAGCATGCATGTGCCTTAGATGCTAAAGGGAAAAATTGGCTAACATGTTGTGCTTTAAAATGATGAAATGGAGATTATACTTAAGTAAAATCATAGATATGTGATGATTGATTGGTGATATACATGTTTAAATAACAAGCATGCAAGATAGGTGTATGAAAGAGTGATTTGGTAATAAATCTGCTTGGGACAGCAGCAGTAACGTGACTTTGGAAAATCACCATAAATTGTGGGAGATGAATTAGAAGCTGAATAAATTATTTAATTAAAGCTTATTGAGTCTAGTTTCTAATGAAATAAACAAGAACATATTTTGAATTCTGTACAATGAGAAATTTGATTCGTAATGAAGAGTGGTCAGATTAGTCAAACAGTGAAACATGGGAAACTTTGAGAAAAATCTGGTATTGATTGGCTAAACCAAAAATTCTGAAAATTTTATGGATAGAAGATATATGAGTCTATTTTCAAGGAAAATTAACGGAACTTGATTTGGAGTTTCGTATCTCCAGTTATAAATGATTTAGTGACTGTTGCTCAGGAAGACAGCTTGCAGTGAAATTATGATTATGTGGTAAACATTGACAAAAATTTGTTAATGAGTTGCTTATTGATTTCTTATAAGCTTACTATGATCTGTAGGTGTGGTTGGCCGAATATTGTAAGGGGTTAATACGTAGTTTGTATTTGAATAGTTAGATTAACGTGTTAGTAATCCAATTGTAGGCGGTTCGTGTGTAGATCTCACAAGATATCGTCGCAAATGTGTGTAACTAACACCCTCTTTCTTAGTCTAGATCGGCAAAAGCGAAAAGCCGAAATGCCGAAAACCGGTATTTTGTAGATTTGCGAGTGTCGAATGCTCGTGAGGTAAATCGATTAATGTTTTTGGTAAGCTGCAATGTTTGGACCGCAAAGTGCATGATTTCTATGCCCTCGATATTTTTGGGCTTAATGGGCCAAAATTGGAATGATGGGCCAACGGCCCAATTCGTAAGAACCCTCGATGCGTGATTCTGTTAGTACGTGAAAAGTAGGAATATGCATGAAAAACCCTAAAATAGATAAATTATGAAATACCTTTAAAAGTGGAAAATTTACGCTTTACCCCTAGTAGATAAATTACCAAATACCTCTAGGTTAAATTGACCTAAATGCATGTTTGATCGTTGTTATTTACTGCATGCCATGTTGTTATTATCGATGCATGGACCGGGATATTGACGGAGGAAGTACTGAAAGTGGCTTGTCCACGTCTTGGAGGCTTTGCCTCAATTCTATGTTAATCGAAAGCGCAAAGGCAAGCTCGTGGAGTGTTGGGCTAGGTGGGTTGAGCTATTCCCACATGGAGTGTATGGCTGGTACGGGTGGAGTGTAGTGGTTGGTGGGTTGAGTAGTCTCCCAAATGGACTTGCATATGTTTACCGATGTTGCATGTATTTTGAAATGGGCCTATAGGCCATCTTGTTATCTGAATAAGGGGCTAAGGCCCGGTTATTGTAATCTGAAAAGGATCTGCCCAAGATCATCATTACTGAATGGGCTTAGGCCCAATAGGCTTGAGTTGACTTGGGCTTTGAATGGGTTTTCCTTACACACCGAGTTTCCCCAAACTCACCCCTTTTATTTTCATCCACGCAGAAATCCCCAACCATAGTGGGCTTGGAGTCGTGAGGGAATTGAGTGGCCACCCGCTCGAAAGTTTGATTTTCTTCGGTGAACTGGACATCCTTTTATTTACGTTTGAAGTTTTGGGTTTTAAATGTAATAAGGCCGCTTATTTATTTTTGATGGTTTTAATATGTATTACTAAGATAGGTAATACTTATTTTAACTATTGAAATTGGATAGCTTTAGGCGCGTTTTCAAAAACAACAGTTGATTTCAAAATAACACGACAACAAGCAAAGCTTCCGCAATGAAAGTATTTTCCAAAATTAATCACTTTTCCTAAAATGACTTAATCGAATCGGTTTCCTAGAAATATCCATGACGTTAAGGTGTGGCAATGGCGGTATGCATGTCTAGGATTGGATCCGAAGGAGCTTGGTATTAGCGATCCGATGGACTCACCACCTCTTTTCCGATTTCCTACCGGTGCATGACTTCCATTCACTTTAACCCTTAATGAATTAATCTTTTGAACATTAAGTACGATTTTCTGGACTTACAATGGAATTTTTTTTTAACGTTTTTGATGTGGCATGCCGGATCCGGCCATAACTTCTGAGCCGCGTTTGGGGTGCTACAAACAATGGCAGATTTAAACAATAAACATTAGTTTAATAATGACATTCATACAATGGCAGATACAAGCAATAAACATCATGCACATGGCATACAATACACATTATATGTCATTCACTTTAATAACCAAACCCTAATCTGTCATGCACATTAATAACAAATAAAACCAAAATTGAAATAACCTTAAATCAAAATCCAAATCGAAATCAAAATCAAAATCAAGATCGAAATAGAAATCAAAATCGAAATCAAAATCAAAATCAAAATCAAAATCAAAATCAAAATCAAAATCAAAATTGAAATTGAAATCAAAATCAAAATCAGAATTAGTGAGTGTTTCAAAATTGAAATCAAAATCAAAATCAAAATCAAAATTGAAATCTAAATTTAAATCGAAATAACCCTAAATCCAAAAAATAAAAATAAAAACTAAATGCAACAACTTACCCGTTAGAGTGGATGTAACAACATTGGCAACTTCTCTTCTATTGACCATTGTTGCTGAAAATCAAAAACACTGAACGGTTTTTGGTTTCGTCTTCTTCTCTCCCAAAAAAAATCGTACCCTAAACTCTTATACCCCATTAATTGATTATTGAATCGATTTCTAACCCTAAACCAACTTTCTTAATTAATTCCCGAATCAGTTTCAAAGCCAAACCAACCAAAATCACAATCAAAATTTCCCCAAATCGATTTTCTTTTTTCCCCAAATACCCTTAATCAGAATTTGTTTTTAATTTTTTACCCCTAAACCCCATAACCCTTCAATTTTTCCCTAAACCCACCCCAAACCAAGACCCATCAGCCGCTTCACAAACATGGCAAGTTAACTGGTTAACTTGCCACATCAGCGGTCCCATTAACACCCTAATGGAAACTGCTAATCAGTGACTATTTTGTCACTTTTTTACAATGTTAGTGACTATTTTGTAACTTTTTGAAAGTTGAGTGACTGAAATGAAACCTAGGTGACTGTTTTGTCAGCTACCCCAAAGTTGGGTGACTGTTGGTGTAATTTACCCTAAACCTATTTTCAAAGCAGACATAATAAACTTTTACAATCAACCAAATATGGATTTAGTAGTGAGAAACCTAAGTAACTGTTTTGTCAGCTACCCCAAAGTTGTGTGACTGTTGGTATAATTTACCCTGAACCTAATTTCAAAGCAGACATAATAAACTTTTACAATCAACCAAACATGGGTTTAGTAGTGGGCCCACTGGTTTGGGTTGTAACTTATTCATACACCCCCAAACCAAACATGGCGTAAGCGTTTATGGGTTGAGTGCCCCTACTTGACCCTATTGGTCCATCCGCTTTAGGCTACACTTGAGTTTATATTTTCAACTTAACTTAGTTTATTTTATTGCTTATAAATAATAATGATATAAAAAAATTATATTAATATTTATATATTTTAGAATTAAATTTAAATAAAAATATTTTTATTAAATTTTAAATAGTAAAATGGATTTTTTGGATAGATATGGGCAATCCAAGTTCAGTCTCGAACCTGAAAACTTTTAAAAATCGAGTTTCAACCTGATCCGATCAAACTTATGAACACTTCATCAAACTTTATTTTTTCAATAATCTCATTATAGGTTCTGATTATATATGTTCTTTTTAATACAATGCTTAGAACTACCCACAACCACTCCTCAACCCATAAATTGGAGGATAATGCTCTTCAGCGTACTCAAATTCATGTCCTCCTGTATTAACAATGCTCATGCCAATCGAGGTAAGACTCAATCGACTAGTTATGGAACTTTTAACATAATTTTTATATAAATATAATTAAAATAAAAATTACACAAAAAATATAAAACCACACAAATAAAAAAAATGTTAAAATTTTTAATGAATTATTAATCTATCCATTGTGAATATGATTAAAATATGAAATAATATAAACAAAATTCAAGATAAAAATACAATAAAATATTTTAAATATAAATATAATTACAATAAAATAATTATATGCAAATACAATTGTAAAAAAAAATTAATATACCATTTGGTACATGAATTTGATTTCAATGTTCAAGTGTCATGGGATTAAAATTTTAGTCTGGCAATCTGCGTGACCTTAGTGATTACAAAAAAAAATTACAAAGAAATTCTCTAAGGCATTGAAACTTATCAGAAACAAACACTTAAGCGATGAAGCCACACAAGATGTTTGAGTAAATGCTCTTAAAAGTATTTAATTACTTTGAATGAGATAGAACTGAGTGAGTCCAAATGAGGGAAAAACCTTTATTTATAGTTAAGTTCCCCCAATTCCAACGATACTATTTAAATTATATCAAGGGTTGAGATTAAATGTAACATCCCTTACCAGACCCAATCCTCGGGTTTGAGCTAAGGGATTCCACATTCGTTGATGAAGCAATTATGATATTAATTTCATTCAATTCAATAGTTTATACATGCTATTATGTTCAATATATAATCACAACATGATATATAATCAAAATTGGGGTTTAAATGAGCTTACAAAAGCTCTTTCGATAACCCGAGGTCAATGGAAGGCTAAAATATAAAATATCAAAATTATTGGGTTGACGTCACAACATCACAGACCTATGGTCACGACATCACAGGTTCATGGTGTCAATGCCACTCTCTCTTGATATCTTGTCGCGATGTTAATGGTCTGATGTCACGACGTCATTTACTGTATTTACAAGATCCACTAAATACCAATTCACAACACCTAAAACAAACGACCAAATGCATTATTTAAACTATTTTAGCTATTATACCATTTACACATACTTGACAAACCATATGCTTAATTCAAATTGACATTAACTATTCAAATTTCCAAAATGACCATTTACGATATAAAACCGACTCAAAACTTAGGTATATGTCATTTAAAGAAAAATAGGGAAAGTATAAAAACATTGTTGAGTCGAGTATCGCAGTTTGGATGCTAGATCACTACTCGAGTCTTTGGAATCTATTAATACCTGTGCACGAAATAAATAAACCGTACATTGAGTGATAAAGCTTAATGGTGATGTGATCTCGATCCCTTAATTGGGCCAGAACCGAAGTTCCATTTGGGCATAAAACGTGGGCGAAGGGTAAAAATCCCAAAGAGGCGTTTGTAGGCTCTTAAGGCCCAAAATTGATCATCCTAAATAATATTCTTTATTCTGCAACTTTTTATTTATGTTTTATTCTTATGGAATTTTAATATGTCTTAAAATATTATGTCATTGTTATTACATGTTTAATATGTGTGTTAAATAGGTCCTAATTTATTACATCTTTTAAATGTGCTTTAAGCATGTTTAATGTGTCTTAAAAGTGTGTTAAATTTTGTCCAAGTCTACTACAACTTTATTATTACATTAAGTGTGTCTAATGCTTGTTTAATTTTTCCTAGGGAGAATTCCAATGGTCAGCCTATTTAAAGCTTCAAAGGGTTGCTCGGCTTGCAAAAGAAATCAAGTGCTTTCATACATAAAGGTTGTTCGATTTTTGGGCATGGAAAGTGGCCATTTGGTCAACACAAGGCTACTTTAAATGCACTGTCCAAATAAGGGCTGAATGTGACTCTTGGTGGTTGCTTAAACCTTAAGGATGCATGTTCTATTCCCAACGCCATAAATGCAGCCACCAATATTTCCTTCAAGCGTATGGGTTGTTCAGTCGAATTAAAGATAGAAGCTTGAACAACTCTTTCTTCCTAGATAAGGATGCATGAAGGACCCTTTAATGTTGATGCATGTTTCAGCCAAATTTATTACTCAAGATGAACATTTTAGAACTACAATAATGGCTAGTTTGTTGCCATTCGTTTACCCTTTTATATTGCCTATAAATAGTTTAGTTTCTAAGCTTGTAAAGGTTAGACTATTTTTTATATAAAATACATTTTGAGTTAATTCTTTTTGTTTTTTAAGAACTTTCGAACTTATCAAGATTTGATTCTTGTGGCGTTCACCAAACCGATCTTATCAGTTTTTCAAAGTGTGGCGATCAAAACCTTCTACCTCTAGTTCCTATCTCCTTATAGATAGTGAGTCAAGGTCTCTATCATTTTCCAAATTTCTTGAGTTTCAAACAACTTTATAGAAATCAGGTCGCGCTGTCCTATTGCGTTGGTTCATTTCTGTTCCGTTTCAATTCATAAGTTATATCCAAATCTATCTTTTGTTTATTTTCCTTCATAATATCCCAGCTTTCGATCTAGTATCTATTTAGACGATTGAGACTTTTAAATCATGAATCAACTCATAACCAAGTTCACGCCAAGTGGTACTTAAGAAAATTAACATGTTAAGAAAACTAACATTACATAGTCTAATGTCAATCATTCATGTCTCATGTATCAAATGTATATACATCTAATCCACATATCATATTCAATTTCCAATTCATTTCATCATTCATGTATGTATGCCAATTTGATGACCAATCTTATTTGGTAATTCATGTGAACATATAACATCATGCTTTCAATTAGAAAATCTAATTCACTTCCAATTAAGGTCAAATTTGAGTGTTCATCTAACTATCTCATTCTCTATTGAGTCTATAGACTAGTTCATATTCAAATTGACCCCCATTGCTCATTTTTAACCGATTCACATGATCTATCACGTTTCATATGCGTACAAGGTATTCCATTTTCAAATGACATTTCATATCAACCATCGTTAATCAAGTTCATGTTTTATAACCCTTATTAACCAAATACGGACTCAGGACAGATACAAGAATCATTCGACCATCACACCAATCTAACACCCAATGCCTCATCAGAACTTCCGGGTATAATTTGGGCCCATCGCTTATAAATAGTTTTATGATTCGAGTTCATTATACGTCATTAGGAACACATTTTATTAGGCCCCTCGTTCTATCCTATTGAAAAATATTGAAGACTTCATTAGGAACGGTATCAAAGATTTGTAAGCTTGATTTCCAACTTTACCAATTGATTGACAATTATATTATCTTCTCTAAGTATATGTCGCAACCACCATTGTCTTTCTGTAACACCCCTAACCCACATCTGTCACCGGAACAGGGTTACAAGATGTTACCGAAGTTAATGGAATAATTACACAAAAATTCCATTATTTACTTATATTCACATCAAAGCTGTCCACTTGAGTCATAGTAACTAAATTATTTATATCTTGAGCTACAGAACTCTAAATTAAGATCCACTAATTTTTCCTGAAATTAGACTCACATATCTTCCTACCATAAAATTTTTATAATTTTTGGTCTAGCCAATAAGTACAATTTATTCTTTAAAGTCTCCCCTATTTCGCTGTCTGACAGTTCCAACCCCTCTGCTCTAAAAATTAATTATCTCCTCATATGGGATTCGGATAATTTTCAAGTTTTTTTTCTTAAAATAGACTCATTAAGGATTTTAAGAATATAAATTATAACCCATAATTATTCTTTTACAATTCTTAAAGATTTTCCAAAGTCAGAATAGGGGAGCTCGAAATCACTCTGACCTTGTTTCACAAAAATTCAAGTATCTCCTAATATGAAAGTCTTTTACTTACACCATTTCTTCTATGTGAAACTAGATTCAATAGGATTTAATTTCATATCTTGTTCAATCTTTAATACGATTTCCATAATTTATGGTGAATTTTCAAATTTGGACTACTGCTACTAACCAAAAACTGTTTTAGTACAAAATATTGTTAACTAGTTTATAACATCTTTACTTCATTTCATTTAAACTCTATACATGCCATATAAATATTTAAACATAAAACAAAAGCTATCGAAATTGATCTGGATAGTGTGCCTTGTTGTGTTGATCCGATCTACCAACTTCACTTCAATTCAATCTACATAAAAATATCAAACACACACAAGTAAGCTTATTGAAGCTTAGTAAGTTCATAGGTTTAAAAGTAATGCTTACCAAACATAATATTTCCAAACAATAACAAAACATTTACTAAAGTTCCTTGCCATTCACATCCACTGTGACAATACTTCATATAGTTGAGCTCAACATTAACAACTACTCAATCTTTTTCATTTGGTTCACTCCTCTTGTATTACTTATTATCAAATTAGGAAACGGCTTATGAAATTGAGTACGTCGTTACTCAGTGCCACGATTCACAACTCAGTATGGTTTTCCTCATTGAAATACCATACCTACATTTTACAACTCGGTATGGGAAATGCCATACCTACGTTTCTTAACTCGGTATGGATAATACCATACCTACGTTTCACAACTCAGTATGGATGATACCATACCTACGTTTCACAACTTTGCCATGGATCAACCATGGTCTTATCCGTCAATTCATCACATGTCACGATACGAACGTACTCAATCCTACGCTTTTCCTAATTTGAACATCCACATTTATTCTTTCATTTTAACATAATTTTCACAATCCCACAATAAATTCATATTTAATAGCACATTATATAATTCAATAATTCACAAATAAACATGTAAATTCAACCATACGAACTTACCTAGCTGATTTGTAGAAGATATTGCAATTTAGGGACTATTCCGTAACTTTTTCTTTTCCTCGTTCTTTTTTGGATTCTTGATCTATAATGTAAAATATTTTCACTCATTAGCATTTATTTCCTTTCTATTTCACTTCACAATTTATGCTTTTAAATTTTTAAAATTACACTTTTACCTTAAAATTTATAGTTTTTACAATTTAGTCCCTGCTCAATTCACCCATCAATTGAACTAATTTTTCTCAATTAACACTTTATTTTATCCTTGTAAACTATTTCAAAACCTTTGATATTCTTAATTTCAACACCAACCTCTAATTCACAACTTTTTCACAATGAGGTCCTAAATACCATTTTCTATCAAAATCACTTAATGAAACAACCTTAATATAAAATTAGAACTTAAATTTCATAATAATTCATCATAAACCTCCCTTACTTATCTAGGGTAACTTCCAATTTCACCCACAAAATCAAAAACTAATGAATTCTATAAGTGGACCTAATTGTCAAAATCATAAAAACATAAAAATTATCAAGAAAAAGCTAGAATTAAACTCACATGATGTAAAAATATGAAAAAAAAAAAGCTTTCTCCAGACCTCCTATGGCGTTTTGGGTGAGAAAATATGAAGAGATCTCTAGATTTTTCAAATTTGTCCTTATTTTATATGTTAAAATTGTAAAATTACCAATTTTGCCCTTATTTTCCTTATTTTTCTACTGATTTTCTTCCCCTTTCCGTCCAGCCTATTCACTTTTAGGCTTAATTTCCATTTAAATCCTAGTTCTTTTAACACTTGAGCTATTTAATCCTTCTAGCAAATTTTGCATTTGTTACAATTTAGTCCTTTTTTTTTAATTGACTACCCAAACGTTAAAATTTCTCAACCAAACTTTAATACTAACTAAATGACACTCCATAAATATTTATAAAAATATTTATGACTTGGTTTTCAAATTTGAGGTCTCGATACCTCATTTTTTGACCCGTTTGACCTAATAAATTTTTTTAATTCACCAATTCACAAATTCTTCTAAATTATTACTTGACTTATAAATATTAAATTACTATCTTGTTCAATCTTACTTGTCGGATTTAGTGATCTCAAATCACCATTTTCGACACCATTGAAAATTAGACTATTACACTTTCAGTTCTCAAAAGTCGTTGTACCCTTCTAAGCACTATAATGCCTAAATTTTCCAATCTATTATCAATCAAGGCTAAGTTCACTTCTATATTGTTAGATTGAATTATGGCCCATTTGTATCCTCTACTAAGTAGGATGAGTATCCCATTAAAAATACCCATAGTTTAGCTTCGAAAGGCATGTATTGACCCAAGTGTCGGTTGAATCCCAAAATCCAGTTTCCTTCCTGATCTCAAGCCACTCCATCGGTAGACGCATTTCTAGTAGAAGTAGTCACAGCCCCGTCTATGAATAAATGAATCAAAAACCTGTCAGAGATCGGACGAGGGCCCAAAGTATGATGATTATTCTGAAAGTCCTTGTGAGTTGATTCATATTGTTGACCCAACTGAAGGAGACTTTAATAACCTCAGTTGCAGTCCAAGTGATGTTTTAGAAAATGAATAAATTCCAATTTTTTCATATGCACCAAGTGATTAATCCAAAAAGACTCGGCCAAATAGTGCCACGTCCTTGCAATATCATATGACAACAAAGGTTAGAAGAAAACCAATAATGAAAGGATTTAGAGAAAAACATGTGTCGTTGGTCAGATAGAAGCACTTGCATCCATACTTCCTTAGCTGTTGGACAATCCCGAAACATGTGGATGATCTCATCTGTGTCATGCACACACAGTAAACAAAAGTTGTTATTTACGATTCCCCGATGAGTTCGTTCTTAGTTGGTAAGAAGTATTTGCTTGGAAGTTAACCAGAGAAAAAATCTAACTCTTTGTGGTCCTTGATACTTCCAAATGTGTTAACAACAATTATTTTTTGGGTCTCAAGATTTCTACTTTAAAGACCAAAAAGCATTTCAAACGGAGAAGGTACCTGAAGTCGTTCGTGTCCAAACAACTCTATCTGGACCAGAGGTAGGATAGGGGTGGGATACTCACTATGTGTTTAATCACGTCTTCTAGGAACCAAATGCAAAATAGGTCAAGATTCCAAGCGCCCTCGAGGTAGGGTGGGATTGGAATGCTCACTATATGTTTAATCATATATTCTAACAACTAGATGCGGAATACGTCAAGATTCCAAGCACCATAAGGTATAAAAGAATCTTTAAGGGTGCAGTCCAAATCAATATTAGTATGTACTAGAATGTGTGACAATAAGGGACCAATTTCTGGAATCCAAGAGTCCTTCCAACATCGGATACTAGTGCAATTACCTATTGACCATGCTAATTTTTTTACGAAAGAGAGGTAACATCTTGAAAAGTCATTTCCAAATATGTGAACATTGGCTCCTTGTTATAGAATCTGAGAATTGCTACTTTAAGGTACACTTTGATCGAATGACACTAACCCATAAGGCGCTTTCCTTGGAAATTAAATTAAAATCAATCTTCATAAGGAAAGAAGTGTTTTGATCTGCCATACATCAGAAAACAAGATCTCCTCAAGACTTTGACTGACATATAGAGTCCCATTCAACTAAAAAAAATTTTGAATGACCATAGGAAGATCCTTAAATAAATTAGATCACCAGACGTTCAATATCAAGACAAATACCTTTCGGTATCATTAATGCCTGCATGAAGTAATTTAGGATGGATAAAAGGACTGACTATGCCAAAGTGATTCTGCCAGCAGTGGATAATTTCGTTGTTGTCCAACTCTATAATTTGCGTATCACTTTTTCCACAATAAAGTTTAGAGTACTATTGGTGACCCTATCACGAAGAAGTGGGTCTCCCAAATAGGTTCTAGGGTTTTGAACTTCACGAACACCAAGTGAAAGGCTGATTTGGTCACCCAAGCAATGTTTGATACATTTGGAAAAGAAAATCTTACTTTTTTTAAAACTAATCTTGTACCTAGAAAAATCACAGAAGTGCTTCAAAATACACTATAATAATCTTACTTGCTCTAACTCGGCCTTACAAAAGATTACTAGATCATCCGTAAAGAAAAGATGAGATAAATTATGACCCGATCTTGAAAGACGAATAGGACACCACTTTCCATCCTCAATATTTGAACAAATAATGTATCCTAACCATTCCATACAAAGGATGAAGAGATATGGTGATAACGGACATCCCTATCTAATTTCATGTACAGGCTTGAATTTCTGAGTAGGTATTCCATTTCAGAGAATCTACATAGTAAAGGAAGAGATAACGGGCATGATCACTTTCCTAAAAAATTCAGGCACCCTAAGAGCTTGTAAAGAAGCATCAATGAAATCCCAACTTAACCAGGCATAAGTTTTCTCCATATCCAACTTAATCGCCATTCAATTTTTACCATTGTGTTTCCTTCGCATAGAATGTATAACCTCATATGCTATGATGATGTTATCAAAAATGTTTTGCCCAACAATGAAACTATCATGTTCCTGTGAGATGAAGTTAGGAAAAATTAATTTAAAGTGATTAGCAATCACTTTCGTTATCAGTTTATATAAAACAGAGCAGAGGCTAGTGGGACAAAATTAAGTGAAAGTTTCAGGATTATCTATCTTCGGTATAAGATGAGCAAGGAATTATTCAATTCTGTATTGATGGTATTGCCAACAAAAACCCCTTGGACCAACTGAAAAATAACACTACCGAGAGTGTCCCACTTGCTCTGGAAAAATGTGCATAAAAACCATAACTTTTTGGGGCTTTAAGCGGGGCCATATCAAATAAAGCCTTCTTGATTTCATCATTCGAAGCCATATCAAATAGAGCCTTCTTGATTTCATCATTCGAAATTAACTTCTCCAAGAAATTAACATCGAAGAGATCGAGTTGTGGAAAGATGTTGGATGAAAAATCTCTTATGGGTTGTGGTATCTCACCAAAAAGCTTTTCAAAAGAAGCCACTGTCTCATTTATGAGAATGTTCTGATCAGAACTCTATTCCCCATTACTAAGACGCAAGGCCGTAATACAATTGAATTTTCTTCTTTAGATCATGTGGCTATGGAAAATATTTGTGTTACAATCACCTAAATACAACCAGTCACATCTAGCATTTTTCATCCAAAGTAGGTCATCGTGAAGGAGAACATTCTCTATTTTATCGTGGATATCCATCTCATGTTGAATTAAAGGATTAGAGGGAGAACGTTCTGAAACCAACTGAATGATAGAGAGAGATCTCATTAACTGTTTTTTGTGAGACTTATAAAACTGTAAATAGACCTATTCCATTCTTTAACATGTGGGGTAAAATTAGAAAGGGAATAAACCATATTACCAGAAAATCTCCACTTATCTTTTATCAAAAGTGGAGAAGTTAGTGTGCTTTATCCATCCTATTAGAAAGTGAAAGGGATAAAATTAGAAGATGTCCATCTCATGACCACAGGCTCATCCTTATAACATTGAAAGGGATAAAGGATGGGCCTATGAATTCTAGATCTTGCAAATCACATCATTCAACAAAATCACCAAAAATTGTACATATTTTACCTATGTTATGGCTACTCTTTTTTTCATAAAGGGATAAAATTACGTTGAATTTGCCCATTACCACCCATTAAAAGGACTTATTTGACATGAATGTTTTTAAATTGTCCCAAAGCTATCTTCATTGCCTTCTGTCTGAGCTGCCACAAACAAAAGAAATAAAAATAGATTTGGAAGGAATGTTACCAAAAACACAAAGGAAAATAAACTAGGGCTAACTTTGGACTATTTCAATCCTGAAAGATTCCTTCCACCAATCCTAATGCCACCTAAAAATCCAATAGCTTCAACACGGTGAGAATAACTAAAACCCAATTTATCAATAATGTAGTTTGCTTTTTTTACTGTTGACTCTTGATTCTAACAAACACACAATATCTGGACTAAATTCCTTGTTGTATTCCCTAAAAACTTGAAGAAATTTACTGCTAGAACAACATTGGCAATTCCACGAAAAAAATTTAGTTTTAGTTCTATAAAATATTAAAAAATTATAAATAAAAAAACCAAATAAAAATAAAGTTTACTTCCTGGGAGAGACTTCCCTTATCTATTATTCTGCCTTAAAGGTCGAATTTTTAATTTCAAGAAGCTCAATAGCCTTTTGTCCAATAACTTCAGCCAGGTTAACCATAAAATCTCTGATACATGCACGGATGGGGTGAAATTTATTAAATTTCATTCAACGAAGCTACCAAACCTCAAGGTTGGGAAATCATTAGACTTGCGATGACTTTTTTAATGGGATCCAGACATTTCTTTGTAAAGATGTCTCATGGCGTTCGAATATCTATATCTTGGCTTCAAAACTCATTTTGAATCACTCAATTTTAAGTTTGGGAGCTCAAGTTATGACTATTTTAGTTAAGACTACACAAACATAATTTTTTGGATGGGATTATGATGAGAATTACGAATTTCAGGCTTTTAAATTGAGTTTAAATAATATTTGGTTCAAGTTTTAGGCTTAATTTTTTTATATATTTGCTCAATATTATATTTATCAGCTCTTATTATTTTATTATTTCAAAATTTTAATTATTAATTTAGAAGGTTTATGTCAACAAGAAAGTTTAGTTTAAAACTACTTATTGTTTAGGTTAATTAGAGTTCTAGTATACTTAAGAGTTTTATTTAGATTTATTTAGCTAGCCTATATAAAGGTTTCTGTAACGACCCAATAGTCGAGTAATCGAAAAAGTGTATTTTCGGGTCTCCATTTTCGACAAATGGATTCGTAAATATTTATTAAAAATATTTACGAAGTTTATTGTGTGGTTAATTTAGTTTTGGTTAGGTAATTAAGGTTAATTAGGTATAACGATTAAATTGAATAAAGTGTGAAAGCTTAATTATAGAATAGAGAAAAGTCAAGGTACTAAATAAATAAATAAACCAAATTGCTTGTGGTAAAAATAAAATACATGTGTAATAAATACATACATACATTTTTAATACATATATATTTACTTATTATTTAAGTAATAATAATTATTATAATATAATATAATAATATAATTGTACAAGCCCAATTTTTGGGCCCAAAACCCTCTAACCCATTTGACCTAAACCCAAAACCACTAAATCCCTAGCCCAATACATTAAAAAAAAAAG
This sequence comes from Gossypium arboreum, assembly GCF_025698485.1. Taxonomy (NCBI): domain Eukaryota; kingdom Viridiplantae; phylum Streptophyta; class Magnoliopsida; order Malvales; family Malvaceae; genus Gossypium; species Gossypium arboreum. The sequence continues at coordinate 59,634,762 of NC_069078.1, read as the reverse complement.
AAGAAGGGAGATCTAAAACCCTAGCCGTTCAGCCACTTGCCCCTGTCCCATCCACTACCGCCTCTGCTCCACCACCGTTTGTCTGCAGCAACAATGGAAGAATAGATAGATATTAAAAAAAAGGAAATGAAATGGCTATAAAAAGCCAAGCGAAACCATTGTATGAGAGGAACAAATTTTTTTTAAATACAAAATACAGCATTCAATCTTTCTAGCAAAGAAAAAACTGCAATACTAGTCACAAAACAATAAGAGAATCGACACCGAAATAAACCCAAAGCCCTCAGAAATCAAAACCCAAATTTAAGGTGATTTTCCCTTTCTTTTTCCATTTTTTTTCGAGTTTCTTTATATACATAAACATATAATATAAGTAAAAATAACATACATATATTAAACAAGTATAAAATAAAAAAAATAAAAAAAAAATTTACCCTCGGGCGATTTTCGGCCACCGCACGCGATGGCCGGCTCTGCGGGCGGCGGACGGCCGGCTCCTCGTCGGTTTCATGGCCTGCACAGAGAAAAAAAAACAAGAAAGAAAACATTTTTTTTTAAAACAGAAAGGAAGAATGAGGTTTTAAAAAAAATTAGTTTATATAGAGGTGTAAAATGACGTAGTTTTAGGGGGGGTTTGGAGACCTCAAAACGGCGCCGTTTGGCCATTGACCCGCGCAGGCGACCCGACCCGCTTAGGGTCCGCGCGTTTTCAACAGAGGGGCTAATTGCACTTTTAGCCCCTCCGCTCCTTTATTGTTTTGGAATTAAATTTCTCTTATTTCTAATTTTACCCTATAATTTATTTTAGTTTTCATTTTGGTCCTCCATTACGCTGCGCGTTTTAAAGGGGGGGTTATTTCCCATTTTAGCCCCTCCTTGATTATTTTCGCATGCATTTTAGTCCTTTTCTCCATCATTTACTCTGGATTTGCCCCAAAAATTTTGTTTCAAGCTCGATTTGATCCCTTCTGCTCATTTTTGCTATTTTTTTTTATTATTGCTATCATTATTATTATTCCTATGTGTATTATTATTACTTATATGATTGTTATTTCTACTATTATTATTATTATTATTATTACTATTATTATTATTATTATTATTATTATTATTATTATTATTATTATTATTATTATATCATTATTATTAATATATTGTTATTATTAGTATTATTGTCGATTATTATTTTACGTTACCTTTTTATTTTTATTTTATTATTTCTATTATTGTTATTATATTTTATTACTATTATTGTTATATTATCGTTATTATTCTTACTATTATTATTATTAATGCAACTATTATTACTATAATTATATTTTCTTTTATCTTGATTTGCCTATTATTATTACCTTATTATACCATTAGTTTTATATTGTTATAATAGATATTATTTATTACTTTTATTGTTATGTTTGTTTTGTTTTATTATTAATATTATCATTAACATTATTACTATTAATTTTAATATCATCATCTTTGTAATTACCCTTACCATTGTATTATGATTATTATTATTTCCATTTTTCCTATTATTCACCTATTATGTTTCTTATCTATTTGTATTTCTAGTGCTATATTACATTTATTACTTATTAGCATTTTATTATTACTATTATTAGCATTAGCATTTTTAAACACTTATATGTATGTATTATGTTTTAATAACTATTTTAATACCATGCATGTTGTGTACATTTTTTAAATAACTATATTATGTGTATATTTTCATATACATCAAGTATATACGTTTTAATATCATATCTTTTCATATACATTCGTATATATATATATATATTTTAATACTACGTATATATTTCTCTTATTAAGTAAATATTTTAATACATACATATATATATTCATATATCACTATCATTAGCTATTTTTATTATTATTACGCCTTCAATAAACATCCTATACATATATATATATGTACAAAAAAAATTTCTTCTTCTTCTATTATATGTTATACATATATATATATTCCATACTATTTCATATTTATATTATTATTATCATGTTAAAACGCATACGTATTATTATCGTTTCATACTATTATTACTTACATTATCATCATCGCTTCTGTTATCATTATCATTTTTATTTTCCCATGTTTTATTTATTGTGCATTCGATCATTTCATGAATTTGTTTATATTTGCATGTTACTAGCCTTGCCATTACTTCATCCTTTACAACTACTCGTTATTGCCACCCATTATTACACGTTACTGTTAATATCATAATTCGCTTTTATATTTACTATGCATCTCATTATATTCTTTACTCGATACCTTAAAATAATTATTCCATAAAAGTAATATTCCGTATTTGGTAATTCGAGACAATCGTGCCCTAACTTACTGGGTTTCGATTTTTCTCCTTTAACCTAAATAACGGAATACTCTTTTAAATCGCGACATGAGTTTTGAAAAATGCTTATTCTCGGAGATACGAGATGTCGTGCCCTAACTTACTGGGTATGGCATTTTGTTACCTCGAAATAAGATTTTTGCAAGTAAAGGTAATATTCGTGTTTGGGAATTAGAGAAACGTGCCCTAACTTCTTCGGGTTTCGATTTTCCTCGTTCACCTTAACTAACTGAATAACCTTTTGAAATACACGAATTTTTATATAAAAGGCAAGCTCGCTCTCGAAAATTCAAGATGTCGTGTCCTAACTTACTGGATGTGACATTTTATATTGTGAGATGAGAAGGTCCTTAACATTTGAGCATTTTCTTTACAAAGAGGGATCGTATTTTAAATTCTTTCAAGTTTTCAAATTTTCGACACTAAGACACTAATTAATCAACTAGGTACCAATTTTGGGCGTATCGAGGGTGCTAATCCTTCCTCGTGCGTAACCGACTCCCGAACTCATTTTCTGATTTTCGTAGACCAAAAATTATCGTTTTAGTAAATCTTAACTTTTATTAAAATGATTAACTTAAGGTGATCCGATCACACCTAAAAAGATTGGTGGCGACTCCTGTTTTCATTTTTTTTCTCCAAGTCGATACCCTTTTTTTTCAAAAAAAATGGTTACGACAATAATAATATAATAACATAAAATAAAACAAATAAAGGAATGAAAAAGAAAGAATAAATGAATAGAAGAAAACGAAACAGGGAGAAAGAAAGGGGAAAGAAAAAGAAAAATTAGGGTTTAAAGGTTTCAAGCTTAAGTGGTAAGTCAATTTAATCCTTTTTCTTGTAATTTTGATGTTTTTGGAATCCTAGAACAAAAAACTACTTGATTTAAGTTGAAATTTTGAAAGTTAGTGAACTTTTAGAAGTTATTCATGTTGAATAAATTGAAGATTTAGGGATTAAACTGATAGAATTCCAAGTTAGAATATTGAAATGGATTGAATTGTAAGTTAAATTATAATTTTTGAGTAGTAGGGACTAAATTGAGAGAACTTCAAAATTAGGATTTTATGGTGAAATTAGGGAGTTGAAATTAGAATAAAGTGGAAGTTGAATTGAGATATGGAATTAGTTTTGTAAGAAAAAGAGTTAGTTTAAGGACTAAATTGAAATTTAGGCCAAAGTTGTGTATAAATTGAAATATTCAATGTTAAATTGTGTTGTGTTGATGATTTTCAATTATTTTAATTCTATAGCAAACGTTGAGCCGGAGACATCGGCTAGAAAAGGAAAAGACAAAGTCAACGAGTATTAGTTCGGAAATTACTGTTTGTATTTCTATAATCTGAATTTAATAATTTTTATTTGTTGTATTTTAAATTAATGTGTATGGTAAGTAATTAAGGTGAGTGTTGTTTATTATTATCTTGATATTAAATTGAGATTATATGAATTTGTGATTGATGAAATTATTGATTGGTATTGAAATGTGAATTTTGTGATAATTGAATACTGAATATGTAACACCCTTTACCCATATTCGACACCGGAATAGCGTATGACGCATTACCAGACGTAAACACAAGCAAACATACATTCCGAGTTGTAAACTTGGCACCAAATCAAAAATTTTTAACAATCAATGACATCATCCCTAAAACGAGCCTATGAGGCCCAAAATAAGATTTGGGAGCTGTTCGGGACTAAACCGAGAACTTTAGAAAATTTAACAACACTTAGAAAAAATTTTGCTAAAACAGGGGTCACACGCCCACGTGGCTTGGGACACATCCGTGTGGGCAGGCCATGTCGTCACACACGTCCGTGTCCCTAACCCGTGTAACTCTCTGTTTGTCACTCAAGAACAAATTGAAGTCACACGGCCAAGACATACACCCGTGTCCCGAGGCCATGTCCTTCACACGGCTGAGACACACGGTCGTGTCTCATACCCGTGTGCTTGATACTGAGCATTTTGTCTTGTAACAATTTAGGTGCAGGGGACACACAGTCGGATCACACGCCCATAGGGTTAACTGTGTGTCACACACGGCCTAGACACACGCCCATGTATCTACCCGTGTGGACAAAAACAAGGCTATTTACCAAGCCATTTTGCCACCCTCAATTGCACACATTTACACAACATCTCATGACACAAATTCAAGCATGTAAGAGAAACTAAACCATTCACAATTATGACCATTACATACCAGTACCATATCAACATCTATCATACACACAACATTTATCATGCCATAAATCATTCATGTCAATTTTACCTTCATTAAGCTTTATTTAACTACTTTAAGTTACCAAATTATACTCAAATTCCTCATCTCATCAATAGGTCACAATTCCAAACATTACACAAGTATGCCATCAATCACATTTCCAAACAATTCACATTTACCAAGCATACCATGATCATATCGCCAAAGACATTGACATATATATGAATGTACTTAGGCTTACAACCATGTTGCCACTATAAACCAACTTACATGGCCAAATAGCAAAACAAGCTTTTGATGATTACAAGCTATTACATTGGCTAAAATCATATGAATTATATAACAAAATGGCCAAGTCCCTATACATGCCATTAACTCAAAATACTTGAATTCAACAATACCCAAAATTGATAGCTTGATAGTGTGATAGAATCTTCGTCGATCTCTAACCCGAGCTAGTTTCATGGTACTATAAAATATAGGAAAGGAAGGGGGTAAGCTATATAGCTTGAAAATAATAAGCAACTCTTACTAAGCATTTACCAAGTTCAACAATTTAAACACAAAATAATACCAATTGCTATAAATCTCATAGTTATAATTTTATTCAATCACGATGTTTACGTTATTAACTTATAAGCATAATTGAATATATCTTGGCATTAGCCTAACAATCGTAATCTCTCTTTTGTAACATATCACAGCAATTAACAAGTCATTTCAAACCTCATAGTAAACATGCACATTAATTATATGTACTCATATTTCCAAGCATACAACTTAATATCTTTCAATTGCTTAAACTTTTATATTGTCGTACTATCATAACCATTTTAATAGGCAATTACACCAATCTTTCCTTATCCTCATATCCAATAAATCACAATTTGTGTGAATAAAACATATCATATCATAACTCAATTTAGCCCGGAAGCCAATCACATAATCTTCAACCAAATTTACCATGAATTTCATACACCACAAGTATAAACTAATAATCACAAGGTTTTCACAAAGTCATTCTCATGAAAATCATGAATTCACAATTTCATGAAGTCAATGCACATAGACTTTACATACATACCTGTACCAATTCGTAATACTTACATACTTTTTCTCTTCTTTGACATACTTGTTTAATTTCCCGTTGAACCACTTGGAATACTAAGGGATACTCGGGAATCTCATACACTCAATGCTGTACCAATGCCATATCCCAGATATGGTCTTACATAAAATCTCATATCGATGCCAATAGCCCAGCTATAGTCTTACACGAAGTCTCATATCGATGCCATATCCCAGATATGGTCTTAGCAAAAGTTGTTTCTCTAACAACCAACATGCATTTTCTACCAATAAACATCAAAATACACAAATATCCATCATGGGTAAAATTTTAGACTTTGATTATGTCTTAAATTAGTGGTAGGAATAGATAGATCATGTTACAAGGATTTCAAAAACATAAAAATCATTAAAAACGGGGCTAGAACGGACTTACAATTTAGCTTGGAAGCTTGAAAAACCCTAGCCATGGTTTCTCCTTAAAAAATTCGACCATGGGAGGAAGATGGACAAAATTTGGCTTTTTAATTCATTTAATTACCAAATTACTAAAATGCCCTTAATGAAAAACTTTAGAAACATATCTAACCATGTCCATTTTTGTCCAACAACTTAACCAATAGTCTAATTACCATTTAAGGACCTCAAATTTAAAGTTTCATAGCAATTAAACACCTCTAGCATGTAGAACTCAACTTTTTCACTTTTTATAATTTAGTCCTTTTGACTAAATTTAGTACCCAAAAGTCAAAATTTTCAAATGAAATTTTCATGGCAAAATTATAGACCATGAAAACATAATAAAAACAAGTTTTTCTACGTCAGATTTGTGGTCTCGAAACCACTGTTCTGATTAGACCCAAAATCGGGTTGTTATAGAATATTGGTTGTGTCTGAAAAGTGAATCGAAAACCCTATTAACTGTATCGGGCTACGTCGGATATAGTTGGCATGCCATAGGATTGGAAGAGTTCAGGGATACTTCGACCACGAGTCGATGAGACACTGGGTGTCATATTATTACTTCGGATAAATTCGATGAGGTATTGGCTACCAATTTACTTTGGCAAGGCGGATGAGACACTCGGTGTCAACTTATTACTTCAAATTATTTGATGAGGCACTGGGTGCCATACTGGTGTGTTTTGGTTGGATCCGTGTATCCGTCCGAGTCTGAGTCGTGTTAATAGGGGTAAATAAATGAATTGCCAATATGAATGATTTTGAATATGAAATTGGAATGGGATATGGAATTGAATTATTCAAATGAAATGCATGATCATAGATTCATGGAATGGATAATAATATTGAAAATGAATCGTATTATATTGTGAAAAACTATTTGAATAACAAATATGATATTTGAAATAGTAAGTGATGAGAATGTGAAATATGTTGATAATACATGGAATATATGAGTTATATACTCATGAATTGAGTATGGTATGAAATGATGTATTCATGAATTGAGTCTTGCATGACCGATACCATTGTACGAATAAATATGGTTGATATATAAATAATCATTTATATAACAATTGTGTGAATTAGGATATTGTTTAACAAATGAAAATGATAGTTATGATATGATACTAGACATTAATATGCCCTTATAAATTTAATTGTGCCTATTATATATATTTTATTGTTTTAAATATTTTGATTATAAAATACCACCGATTTTTAACTCGATTATACGGTTTTGTTTTCTGTATGCAAATTAGGTACAATGATTTTGAAGAGTTGTAATTGAGGTTGTAAGCATTCATCTCATCACATCTCCAAATGCCAAGAGGGTATGTTTCAAAATTTTGAATTGAATGGCATGTACAATCAAGTATGTTCCAAGTAGTTGGAACTAGCATATAAATTATAAAATTTTATTTTTTTAATGTTCAAATATATTCGTGATTAGCCAAAATCACTTCGACACTAAATGTAATATTCCTATATCAGGTTCCTTGGATCAAACCGAGTATAAGGGTGTTATAGTTTCTTCATTGTTCATTAAGGACACAATTGTTTTTATTAATAAAGTTTTCAACTTTAGGAGTTTGTTTCTGAGCAAGATTTCTTTCTTTTGATTTTTAGAAGTAGTTTTCTTCTCGATTTTCTTCAAGGAGTCGTGAGAATTCATAATTCACCCTTCAATTTGCCAAGGATTATTTCTTGGAGGATTGATTAGAGCCATTAATTGAGTTTGTTGGGATCTATATCCCAAAGAATTCAATTGGACATTTATTCTTCTATCCATCATAGTCATCGATTTATTTAATCCATCTTCCATTTTTAAATTTTGTCAATTTATTTATATATAATATATTATTTTTATCTGTTCTTTGTTCCAAAATTTCTTCTTTTATTGTTTTCAATTTCTTTATTACTAAATTTATTTATTTCTCCTTTTTAGATCAGATTCAAAACAACTTGAATTTGATCATTCTTCTGCTTCCCCTTCATTCTGTATTAATCTCTTAGAGGGACTGTTGATTTTCTTGAGAACTTAAATCAGTTACCCCTCCCTTGGATAACCTTATTGAGATTTTTCCTATTACAACTACCCTTGAGATTCACTTCGATGGTTGTCTAGAGGAGTGAGTATGGTGTTTTCTCATCTTTGTCGCTGTAGCCTCCACTAGCAGATTGTCGTTCGCCTGATTTTTGGTTTTTTAAAAAGAAACAGCCTTGTGTTTGGTAGGATCAAGGTCGTCGTTCGCAACAGAAATGACGATGTTGACCAGTGAATCTGCTGCTGAGTTAGGTTCGTCGCATCCATTAGCAAGAAAATGGTTAGAAACAACAGAACCCTCGTGCGCGGCCAGGTCCCCGTTTCCCCATGTAAGTGATATTTCTTAATCCCCCAAACTGACCCCCTTAGCTCGATCTGCCAAGGTGTGATCCTTAGGCCCGAGAGTCCCACTAGCCTGCCCAATATTTTGGCCTGAAGAAGTAACCAAAGGCCCTAAACCCTTTCTAGCAGACTTAGTTGACCTAATGTTAATTCGATAGATAAGCCATTTTATTAGTGGATGATTTGGGCCTGTTAATTTTTCCATTAAGCAGGCTTTTAATCTGGGACTGATCTACTGAGGTTTTGAAGCCCAAAACATTTAAGGTGACAACCTGAGGCTCACTAGCAATTTGATCCAATTTACATTGCAAAGATCTTCCTTTTTGGGAATTTCCAGGCACAATTTCTTTCCCTCCATTACTCTAATTTCTTACATTTATAGTAGTCGAATTAGTTTCCTCATTTATGTCCGTATCAATTAAAGCCCTAAATCAAGATCCTTTCAATATTTTTTGCCTGATTTTTTGTGCCCAAATGTGGGGATTCCTTCGATTTGCATTGAGATTTGTTCTCAACCAACATCTATGGCCCAAATGGTTTGCTCTTCTCCCCTGTTCTGTCAGTGGCCATATTCTTGCTAACCGATGAAGAACCAGATGTTGGAGTTTTCTTTCCAGTGGTAAGATCAGTACATGCAGGTAGGCTTCCTTAACATGTCCATAACGTCCACAGTGAAAAAAAACCATTGGTAAAAATTCATATTCCACTTGTTGAATTCTGCCATTGATAAGAATTTGAAAAACCAAAGGTCTATCTAAATTGAGATACACAACCATACGGACAAAACGCCCTCTTACCTTGTTATCAGTATTCATATCTAGCTTGGCCACCCTTCCAATTACTCCCCCTATTTCCACGAGGATCTTACATTTGTACATGTAGCCTAACAATCCCGGAAGTCTAATCCACGACATAACCACGCTGGGGAATGATTGTGATAGGTTGAAAGACATCGTCCACGATTGAACCATCATGTATTGACCGAAAAAATCCCAGGACTTTAAGTGAGAACCTTTTCGCAATCAAATTTAATTTGGAATTTAGCAAGGAAGTACCCATTTTCGATATCCATTAGTTGAAACGAAGATGATGGCTTCCAAATGTTGCAAATCTTATTATGTAGCACAAAGTACCCGATGTTTCAGCCAAGGAGTTTTAAAACCATTGTATTTTCCATATCCTTTAGAGGAATTAGTGGATCCTTTTTGAAAAAACAATGGAAGGAATACCATTAACTATAGTTTTTTGGATATCCCCTTCCACTAGATCGAAATCTTCACCTTCTTCTATACCACTTCTATTTGCTTTGGATGATTGTCCCAATAATTTGTCTTTCCAATAGAGAGCTAGTCCAGCAGTCGAATCAACGAGAATATCCTTGCCCACCTCATCAGATTTATCTCTAAAACAAACTTTTTTTTAAAAGTTATATCCTTTATGGAGGAGTTACCCGCACCAGCTTCTTAACAAAGAGAATTTTCGCAGAGAAAGTCCATTATATTCGTATAGAAAATTCATACCAATAATGTTTATTAAGCTAAATCTGGATATAACAATGTCATTTTTCCATCCACTAATTTGGCTATTTATAATTTGCATAACATTTAATTAACTTATGATTAGTTCATTGATTAAGGTTTACTTATTCAATTATAAAATTAAGATTTAGTGGAATTCATCATCATCATCATCCACTATTTCATGTTTATAATTGGATAAATAATTATCTTGGCCATTTGGATATTTGCTATCTAGGTTTTCAAACATTTTCTAAATTAAAACTCAATAACGATTGAAATTTTTGATTTAGTCCTTGAATTTTAATTAAATAATTTTTCAATTAAATTACTTAACCGATCTTTAATATATTTTTATATGAACTTCGTTAATCTTTATGTCTCATCCTTATGGACTCGATTTATCGAAATGAGATTCCAAAATCACATTTTTCGACACCACTTGAAATTAAGTTGTTACATTAAAGTCTATCTATAAGATAAGGGTCTTAAAAAATTTAAACACTATACAATCTCATCCTTTAGGATTACAATATTTACCTTGATAAAATACAAGTTGGTGGAGTGTTTACATTGGACCACCAAAGCTTTAAGTAGATGAATTTCCTCATATATTCTAACAAATTAGGGCAGTTCAAGTGGGTTAAATAAGCCCTATTTAATCATTTGACCTTTATGGGTAATTCTGTGTGCATTCGTTATAGGCTTTGATCCATGACTCATGTCTCAAGTTAGTGCTTAAGTTTTTATTTATCCTAATTTGATACCTAAATTTACCTTCAATGTTTAATTTAGTACACAAATCAATAATGTGGAATAAAGAATATTTAACATATACTCCAGAAAAAAATATAAATGTTTAATTGAGAGAAAAAATCTTAAATACTGAATTAAATATTAAAATTAAAATTAAATAATTAATTAAGATGAAAAACTTAAATATCAAATTCAGCATTAAAATAAAAATAAAAATCTAACTATCAGCCCAAAAAGGGATAAAATTACCATTCGGTGAACTTGAATTTTATTACAAGCATTTCATATCATGGGGATATTTCAAAGCTAACGTGGCATAATCTCCTGCATCAATGGATTATCTCTCGCTGATTGTTTTTAGTTTTACTACTAACTTTTTGTGTTTAATTTTGTTGAGTTTTTCAGTCACTTAATTTCTCCAATTTTTTTCTTTTTTAACTTTCAGAAGAACAAATCTTCTAAGTCTCCACCAAATCAAAGCAAAAAGAACCGATAAAATCAATGGCATCGTCAACATCAAAGCTGGCGTTTCGTATAGTACTGGCGGCGCTCATCCTCTTGGCTCTCTTCTACGTCTGCCGTCCGCTTTACTGGAAGATCTCCGCCACCGTCCACGACATCCGCCACAATAAACAAACCGTTCAAGAAGGCAAAATTAAAAATAGCAATTAGAATCCCTTCTTTCTCTAATACTTTCATTCGTTTCTGATTTTATACTTTTTCTTAGTATGATCTGTGAAAAAAACAAACCCATTTTTGTAAATTCTTAATTTTGTTTGAAATGATGATTTAATCTATACATTTGATTACTGTTAAAAAAAACCTAGTTTTGTAATCCCCTTCTTCCTCTAGTTATTTCATTGGTTTCTGATTTTATGCTTTTTTTCCCATTAAATTATGATCTGTGTAAAAAACAATTTGTTTTTTAAAATATTAATAGTTCTTTAAATAATAAATTAATGCACTGAGATTCTTAATTTGTTTTTATTTTTGCAGGTATTTCACAGATAATGCTGGAGGCTCAGAGATCAGTGGGGTGGTTTAATGACGAATCAGACTCAGGAATCCATGAAAATCGTGGTAAGCAAGCTTCAAGGAGATTGAAATTTAGGGTTTTGTGATGGGATTCCCCTCTTTTGATTCTTATGTTAATTAATGGAGTTTTATCTCATAATTTTAATAAGTTTAGTTTGATTGAGTTCTTCTTATTAGAATTTTTTTGTTGATGTTTTAGATTGGAAATGGGTTTTTTTTTAGAGGAAAATGTGAGAGTTTTGATGTTGAATTATTATAGTTTTACTGCAGTTAATGCATATGGGATTTGAATATGGAAATTTTGTTCTGAATTTCAGTTTAAACTTCACGAATTTAGTTATTTTGCTTTTATATATGTTTTTAGTTTTTTTTTAAATATAATAGTTTAGGGTAAGCTATAAAATTTTCACCGAATTATTGGTTTAAAATTTCTATTTTAATTGCTAATGTTATAGAAATTTATATTTTGGTCACTATCCGTTAAATTATCGATTAAATCTTTTTTATTAATATTATAATAAATTTAGCCTCCAATTCCAATTCTATCAGTTTGGTTTTAATTTTAGAAATTTTAAAATTTAACCCTCAATTATACACATTTTACTAATTTTGCTTTGATTCTTAAAAATTAGAAATTTTTTTGATAAAATACATATAAAACTATAAAAAATATTTATAAATAAATTAATACTTATTTTTAGAAAATAATTTTTCAAAACATGAAATTTATTTATTAAAATAATAATTTCATAAATAAAACAATTTAAGGAAAAACTCATGAATAATGCTTAAGCAGATTCAATTTTTCCCTTTTTTTAGGTTGGGTTAGATACAACCTTATGGTGGGCAAATTTGGGGATTTTGGGTTAGGTACAACCTTATGGTGGTCAAATTTGGGGATAGACAAGAGAAGATGAAGTCTTACATACTTAGTAGGTGCCCATAGCTTAATAAGAAGTTACGATGATAGAGGATATGAAAATTAAAAAATTTGGAGTAAGGTTAGTGGTGTCGTTAGTTGTGAGTGAAAGCGGTTCTCAGTGCTTGACAAATTTGGTGAAGATTAAGGAACAATATTAAACATAAGATAATTGAATTATATTTATAAAATAAAACTAAAAAAAGGAAAATTTGAATTTAGTTCAAGTTTTGTTTGTGATTTCTAAAATTTATTTTATTCATAAAAATATTTAATAAATAAATTTCATGTTAGAAAAAATGGGTATTCATTTATTTATGATTTTGTATGTATTTTTATAAAATTTATATATTTTTAAACAAAATGAAGTTTTATATATATTTTTTATTTTTAAAGTTTTTATTTTTAAGAATCAAACTAAATTGACAGAATTTGTAAAGTTGATTAAATTTTTGAAGTTTTAGAATTAAAACTAAATTGATAGAATTTGTATACATTAAAGGGCTAAATTTATTATTATGCTAATAATAACGGTTTTTATTAGTGATTTAACGGATGGGTGATTAAAATAGAAAATTTTAAACCTATGTGACTAAAACAGAAGAATGCTCATAGTTGAGTGGCTATTTTTACAGTTTATCTAATAATTTATTAGTTTTTGGTTAAAATTCAAAGAGATAATTGCACTAGACATCCCCAAACTATGACTCTCATTTTAAATTGGTCGTCAACCTTCAAAGCATTCAAATACATTCATAAACTATTGATGTTATATTCATCGGGTCCTTCCATTATTGAAATTATCAAGGTTTTCAGAACCAAATTGGTGGTCGAACCGGTCAAGCTATTGGTTCGTCGCTCAGATCGATTCATTTGGTTCGATTATATAAACTATTAAAACATTTATAAAAAAAATTAAAAATTCGATTCGATCGGTTCAAAATTTTATTTTTTTTTTGCCCAATCTAACCAGTTCGTACTGGTTTTTGGGTCAAACAATTCAATGCCTTTCTACATATCGATACCTTAGTTGTTTTTTAATTCAATCATGTTCAAACAATTTTGAAAATCATTAATTTAGAATGACATATAAAATCTTATATGACAATTTAAAACAAAAATTTTAAAAGAAAAAGTAAAATGTTGTTGCATAATTTTTAAAATTTAAAATAAAAATAAAATAAAATCGAAGAAAAGGGAATGTGAATAATAATTTTTGTAAAAGCTTTGAAAATCTCTAAATCGTTATTTTTACAATACTTTTTTAAAATTTTCATTTTAAATCGTGACATCTTATTTAATAGTTAAATTAATAATTTTAATAACGAAAAAATTTTATTAATATAATATCGATAATTTAAGAATATAATTAAAATATTTTAAAATTTGAGAAGTGAGAGTCATAAATGAATTAACTCAAATTGAAATACAAATATTTTATAGATTAATATTAGAGATGTTGTAATCTGAAATCTTAGAATGAGATTTACTGTGTTTAATGCATATGGAATTTGAATATGGAAAATTTGTTATGAATTTCAGTTATTTTCTTTTTTAAAAAGTATTATAATATAAATATATGTTCAAAAATTTATAAGTATTAAACAATTACAACATAAATGGATTGTTTGAGTAAATAAAATGTAGAATCAAATTATTATATCACAAATGTATTAAGAACTTGAAACAATTTGAATTATAACTAGTAAATTAGACTAAAACCCACACATGAAAGCAGAAAATAATGGGTACTCAAAGATTCAATCATATAATTTCACATAATAAATCTCGAACCAATATATTTAAAATAAGGGCATTTTGCCAAAAATTATTTATTTTATATATGTTTTAGTTAATTTTTGCAAATATATAATAGCATGTGAAATATTATTAGTGTTTTTTCTCAAATTCAAATATTATTAGTCTAACATAAGAGATGTTGCAATCTGAATTCTATGATGAGATATATGATTTTTTATATCATACAATATTGAAAGAGGGATGAGAGGGTAAAGTTTGAATTAGTATTCAATTTAGAAATAGTTTTTATTGCATAGTGAAAAATTAAAAAATTTCTAAAATTAAGTGGTTTTGTTATTTATAGCAATAAACCCTAACAAAAAATAATACTTGTCCTTTGAGTTAGATAATTCTAAACATTTCATGGCTTTAACCAAACAGGCTTCTCTGCTAATCTCGAACTCTGGTTTACTTAAATGTGAGTTTTAATTTTACGAATAAATTCTACAAAATGAAAACTTTAATTAATATCCAGTGGAATATTAATTTTCTCAACAGTTAGAAACCGAAAGATGAACTCTCGCAAAATATAGTATTTATTTGGAAAAGTAAATCACATTAGATTTTGATAGAGTATTGACGCTTAGGAGATATCTATTTGATCTAACCAATACTCTCTATCTATAGAGAAGAATACAAGAGTCTCAATTGAACGAGGGTGAATAAATAATATTATTTTAATATAAAATACAAGCAATCCCATTTAAGGATACATAGTGGCGACAGGGACACCCTATGAACACTAGGGTTGTCGCCTTTTGCTGTGTAGATGGGTCTCTAGGCCTGTCTCACGTATTAGGGATTGATTATCTATATCTCTGATCTTTAAATTAACTCATAATTTTACCAACCTAATAATTATTTTTCTATTCTAAAAGTATTGTTTATTTAATTAATTAAAATAATAATTAATTTCCTAATTAAATTATTTTCTCAATCCAATTATAATTATATTAAAGTCATGATGACTTAATTGTAATAGAATCTATGAGAAAATTAATTTTATTAACTTGTTCACCAAGATCATTATGATTAATTAAATTTTCACTTTGAACTTCAGTTATTTAATTGAAAATAATTAAATAATAATTCAAAGAAATTAATTTAATATCTAAGTCATCTCTTGCATAGATGAGAAAACGCATTCACTATGGATAATAATACATGCGATCTATTTCTCCAATTTTTCGTTTCCATTCATTCATGTTGATTCTATTGCAAACCATACAAAGTCATACCAAGGTAACATAGAGACTGATTGAACATATATAATTAGGGCTTAAATAATTTGTAATTAAGTTTCGATTTATTTAGTCATGGAATCATTTCACTAAAATACCACCATGACTGAGCTCTCTCTATTATATACCATTACGAAAGCTACTTATCAAGTGTTCATCCAATGACCTTGTCATATATATGTTACTCTTATAGGATATCCTTAATCTGTTTGAGTTAAATCTATTCACCCAATATGATCCTATTTTATCTCATAGTAATCATTAAATATTCCTTAATGAAAAAAATAATTACTGACAAATAGTAATTAAATCATTCGTCCTAGAAAAATAACTTGTGGCCACATTACTTTTCCATCTATCATATACCAGTATTTAGCTCTATTACCAATTGAACTCAAACTTTCAATACATCAAAGTAACGAGTCATGCATACATAATCCATCACTTTCTAACAATGGAGGTAAGTCACACTATGAACATCACAATAGAATAAATTCATAAACATACCTAGGATTTATTCTACTTGGGTCCTGTTTGATGTACTATTAGTCTAGACAATCACATCTTTGTCTCTATCTTTTGGGAGTCATCCACTTCAATACCTAAGGCAAGATATATCCCTACTTGAACTTGATAGACAACATAGTAGTCTTTTAGTCGACTTACTCAATTTTGATTAGACTATGGACCATTTAAATTATCTACTAATATAAGTTACCTTCTAGCATTACGATCTAACTATATAATACAACTTAATATTAATTAAATGTTAGATAATCAAAGAGCTAATTTGCTTACATTTTACTTTGTGTGCAAAAACTGTTAATGATATTATACAAAAGATATTAATGAGAATAATAGAATTTTATTAAACCAATCTGTTTGAAAATACAAGTACACTTGTCGATATCACAACACTATAGGCATTAGATCCTAACACAAAGGGCACCTCGTCGCACCTCTAGAAGCCACCTCACTTGCACCTAGTGGAAAGAGCTAGTTGAAACACTTACTATATGTTTTTAGGATGTGGAACATGAGGCACTTAAAGATATGTTATCTATCAACCCATCCCAGGATGTGGAATCCGAGGCACTTAAAGAGATGTTATTTGTAAAGCTCCTCTTTGTTTAAGTATGTAAGCTCATGTATGTTCATAGAAATAGGAAAGATAATTATTAGGTGTGTGTTGCATAATTTGTATGATAATATGGCTGCAACATGCATAACCCTTTATCAGAGCAACTCTTTGTTGGAAATATTAATTAAGAAAATAGTGAACGTTTGCACAATGGACGTTTAATTTTTTTTCTTAAAACTGAGTTTTGTGCTATTTATAGTAATAAACCCTAAACCAAATTATTACTTTGCTTTATGTGAGACGATATAAGTTGTTTTATGGCTTTCTACCAAATGAACTTCTTTTCTATCCTCGAACCCTAGATTGTTTTGAGCATAGGCTCAAATAACACGAACCAAATGCATAAAATGAAAACATTAATTAACTTTTAGTGGGAAAGTAAGTTTTCTCTCAATGAGAAACCAAAAAACTTTAAGCTTTTCAAAAAATAGATTTTATTATTATAAATAAAATTGTCACTATTTTCTGACAGAGTAACGACATTCTATTGTTTGTTAATTAGGTCATCCATTAGTTTTTATTTATAGAAAATCGATACAAGAGATTTATTTGAACAAAGGGTAATTTAAAAAATAATATTTTAATAGGAAATATAGTTTTCTTATTTAGGAAACCCTAAGGGTGGTAGCTCACCTTGTTGAACACTAGGGTTTGTCTTTGTTGGGAATGTACCCGTATTATAGTAAACATGTAATTGTTTTCTATTTATTTAAACGATTAATAAATAAATAAAGTTAATTTCACATTTCACTATTATGTCTGTCGTAACCATTTTTTTTAAAAAAACGGGAATCGACTTGGATTTTGAAAATGAAAACGAAAAACTGGAGTCGCCACCAATCCTTTTTGATGAGGTGTGATCGGATCACCCTTGATTAATCATTTTAATAAAATTTAAGATTTACTAAAACGATAATTTTTGGTCTACGAAAATTAGAAAATGAGTTCGGGAGTCGGTTACGCACGAGGAAGGGTTAGCACCCTCGATACGCCCAAAATTGGTACCTAGTTGATTAATTAGTATCTCAATGTCGAAAATTTGAAAACTTAAAATACTTTGAAATACGATCCCTCTCTTTGTAAAAAGGTTAAAGATCTTCCCGTCTCGCAATAATGAAATACCACGTCCAATAAGTTAGGACACGATATCTCGAACTTTGAGATTGAGCTTGCCTTTTATTAATGTATTTTAACTTCTTTTAAAAAATGTTCGGTTAGTTAGTGTGAACGAGGGAAATCGAAACCCAGTAAGTTAGGGCACGTTTTCTCGAATTCTCAAACACCGAATATTGCCTTTATTTTAAAACAAAAAGTATGATACCCAGTAAGTTAGGGCACAACACTTTGTACCTTCGCGAATAAGTATTTTTAAGACTCGTATTATGATTCAAAAGAATATCCCGTTATGTAGGTTAAATGAGAAAAATCGAAACCCAGTGAGTTAGGGTACGATTATCTCGAATTTCCTAATACGAGATATTACTTTTATGAAAGAGCCTTTTTTTTTTAACATATTAGTAAAACATGGTTTATAGTAAAATATAAAGCAAATTAGGATATTAATATGTATAATTAATGATAGGTGTGATAACATGAGTAGTTATAAGTGATAAATAAATAGAAATGTTAGTAACATATAAATATAAACAAATGCATGAGGAAAATAACGATCGAATACATGAGTAAATAAATGAAAATGAATGAAACACGGCAAAATAAAAATGGCGATGATAACGTAGCCGATAATAATAGTGATAACATAAATAATAATAATATAAAATGATGTGCGATATATACATAGATGCATTGAGATATATACGTAATAATAGAAATAAAATATATATGTAGTATTAAAAGAAAATATACATAATACGTATATATATGTATATATAAATATATATGAGATATTAAGAAGTATATGCATGGAAAAACATAATATGATATTCACAATATATAAAACTTACAATAAAATGATATACACGATATAATATTAATTTACACGGGCATAATATGAAGTATAATATATAAATATATTTAAAGTATGTACATAATATATCTATATATATTAGAAAATATAATATATATATAAATATATATATATATATGCATACATAATTTTAGAAAAGTAGAAATATACATAATATAAAGTTAGGAAAATAATAATAAACAACAAAAAACTAGTAATAATATTATGTGATATATGTACATATAAGTATTAAACGAAAATAATACTAAGGCTCATAAATAATAAGTATGATAATAATAATAATAGAATATAATAAATAATAAATAGAATAATAAACAACATAAGAAAAAAAAAGGTAAGTAATATAAAAACTAAATTAAATTTAAAAAATGATTAAATTCAAACAAAATGAAGTTTTGGGGCCTATTTAAAAATTAATAAAGGAGAAAGGGACTAATTTGAAAGCGCGTACGACTACCGAGGGCCGAAAAGGCAATTTTCTCGAGCCCCTTAAAACGACATCGCAGAAATGAGGACCGAATCATAAGCATAATAGATTCGGGGCCAATTTAAAAGAAATTAAAACCTGATTGCAAAGCATATAAAAAGCGGAAGGACCATGCGCGCAATTAGCCCCCAGGAGCAAAAACACGCGGATCCTAGGCGGGTCGGGTCGGCTGGATCGGGTCATGCTCAAAACGACGTCGTTTTGGGGTTAAAAGCGACCCAAAACGACGTCGTTTTGGGTTAAGCGACCCCAAAGCGACGTCGTTTTGGGGGGCTATAAAAGGTCAACTTATTCCAAAAAAATCATTTGTGTAGATGAGAAAGAAAAAAAAGGGAGAGAGGGGAAGGCGAGCGATTTCCGTGAAAGGCGGCCAATGTCCGATCGCCAGATCACGGGCGCCGTCGTCTTGACGTCACGGCCACCACCATGAATTCAAAAGGTATCTATTTTTATTTATTTTTTGTATTTTTATGTCTTTAATATATGCATATATATGTAGGGACTAGATTCAAAAATAGAAAGGAAAAAAAAAAAAAAAACAAGAACACGAAAATAATAAAACTATCACCTTAGATTTTCAACTTTGCTCTTTAGTATTTAGATTCTCTGATTTGGTGTTATTTTCTTGATTCGTTGTTGTTGAGGTCACTGTTTTGCTCTTTTGTTAAGAAAAAAAGGAAAATCAAATAGAATACTTCCTATTTATCCGA
This sequence comes from Gossypium arboreum, assembly GCF_025698485.1. Classification (NCBI taxonomy): domain Eukaryota; kingdom Viridiplantae; phylum Streptophyta; class Magnoliopsida; order Malvales; family Malvaceae; genus Gossypium; species Gossypium arboreum. The sequence continues at coordinate 59,614,644 of NC_069078.1, read as the reverse complement.
AAAAAAATCCTTTCTACAATGGTTTTGCTTGGCTTTTTATAGCCATTTCATTTTCTTTTTTTTTTTAATATCTGTCTATTCTTCCATTGTTGCTGCAGACAAACGGTGGTGGAGCAGAGGCGGTAGTGGATGGGATAGGGGCAAGTGGCTGAATGGCTAGGGTTTTAGGTTTTCCCCTTTTTTTCTTTAATGTATTGGGCTAGGGTTTGGGTCCAAAATTGGGCTTGTACAGCTGCCCCTCTTTGCTTGTTGTCGTGTAACAAGAATAGAGCAAAGACTTTAAGAAAGACCAATTTTGCCCGGTCTCACCGTGTCTAGACTTGTTTAGCGCTCCTTTTCCCCAGGTAGCTTCATTCCAATCTTGTTGCTTCACTCCACTTCACTGCTCTACTGCAGCTTCAAGAAGGTAAGGTTTGTTTTGATCTGCTCCACTACAACTCTATGGAGCTAAGACATGTGACTTCAATCTACTCCACTGAAACTTCAAGGAGATCTGCTGTGGCTTCGATCAACTCCACTGCTGTTTCAGGAAGAAGATATTTAATTTTCAGCCTGTTACCCTACTGCTTAGGGGATTAAGGCTTGTCATCTTTGATCTGTTTCCCTACTGCTTAGGGTTTTAGATCTGTAAACTCAACCTGTTACCCTACTGCTTAGGGGTTTAAGGTTTGAAAATTTGGCTTGTTACCTATTGCTTAGGGCAATAATATTTATAAACTTCAGCTTGTTACCCTACTGCTTAGGGGGTTAAAGCTTGGTGGTTTGAATCTGCTTCACTGCATTTAAAGAGGCAAAATTCGATGTATTTGATCTGCTCCACTGCAACTTCAGGGAGACGAAATCTGTAATTTTCAACCTATTACCCTACTGCTTAAGGGGTTAAGGCCCATCTTCTATGATCTGTTTCCCTACTGCTTAGGGTGATAAGATCTGCAAATTCTGCTTGTTACCCTACTGCTTAGGGGGTTAAAGCCCTTTGAATTTAACCTGTTACCCTACTGCTTAGGGGTTTAAGGTCTGTAAATTTAACCTGTTACCCTACTACTTAGGGGTTTAAAACTCATCATCTTCAATCTGTTTCCCTACTGCTTAGGGGGTTGAGATCTGTAAATCTTCAATCTGCTTCACTGCAACTTCAGGAAGACAAGATTCGCTGAATTCGATCTGTTCCGCTGCAACTTCAGGGAGACAAGATCTATAATTTTCAGCCTATTACCCTACTACTTTGGGGGTTAAGGTCTGTAAATTTGGCTTGTTACCCTACTGCTTCGGGGGTTAAAGCTCGTTATTTTGGATCTGTTTCCCTACTGCTTAGGGTGATAAGATCTATGAACTTCAGCTTGTTACCCTACTGCTTAGGGGGTTAAAGCTCGTTGCCTTCGATCTATTCCCCTACTGCTTATGGGGTAAGATCTGTGAATTCACTGATTCTAGGGACATGACCTGTAGAGTCAGTTCCATGTATTTATGCTTATGTCAAAGAATTAGGATGTTATGATCAAAATGAATCAAATGTTCCTAATTAGATGCACTTACGAATGATCTATGAATGTATGAGTGCAGCGTGTTGTGAGCATGAATCCCTGTTTAGGTTGCCATTGCTCTTTGTTCATCAATGTTCCTTCACTAAAATGGTACCCTGTCTTCTTGTTCAGCTCCAATTTTGAACAGAAAACCCGAAAAGGTAATCCCAATTTAAACTCTTTCTTCTCAGATGCTTCCAATCTTTTGAATTTGGTTAGTCCTAAAAAATAGTCCTGTTTCAGGTTCCTGTACTATTTAGAAACTTTCAGAGTAATATGCAGAACTCTTTTTGTGAAAATGGCTTTAGTCCATTAACCATCATTTCAATACAAAATGCTTGAAATTTATCAGAAACAACATTTGAAGGGAATAGATTAATCACAGTCAACAAACATTACTGGAATAAAAAATGAATAAAAGGGCATAGGTGCCCCAGATATCGCGGTGTGAGCTTCTTTGCACGAACCTCTTGAGGACTCCCTTTTTGCCCAATATGTGCTTAGGGGATCTAGAGTACTCTTGCAGATGCCCCAAGATGTAACATCTCTCCTCCTTGTTAATTTAGGTACCATAAGACCATCGCATGCCCTACCTTTGATCAAAATTTGAATCGCCCTTTTCGGGTTTTCAATTCAACATCCCTTTGGTCTCAAGGTGCTCTTTGCAAGTTTTCACCCTGGCCTCTTTTTTTTTTAGGCGAAGTATTTCTTAACCGAATCTGAATTCACGGGATTGGATAAGGTCTTGCCATCCATTTCAGCCAATATCAATGCTCAGCCAGAAAAGGCTTTCTTCACCACATAAGGCCCTTCCCAATTTGGCATCCATTTTCCTCTGAAGTCTTTTTGTATGGGCAGGATCTTTTTCAGTACTAGGTCTCCCTCGTGGAACTCTCTGGGATGAACCTTTTTGTTGTAAGCTCGCATCATTTGCTTTTGGTACATCTGACCATGGCGAATAGCCCGTAGCCTCTTTTCTTCAATCAAATTCAACTGATCGTATCGGGACTGGATCCATTCTGCTTCATCCAACTTTACCTCTGACAAAACTCTAAGGGAAGGGATCTCGACCTCGATAGGTAAAACTGCCTCCATTCCTTAGACTAATGAGAAAGGCGTTGCCCCAGTAGAAGTTCTAATAGACGTTCGATAAGCATAGAGGGCGAATGGTAGCTTCTCATGCCAATCTTTATAAGTTTCTGTCATCTTTCCTACAATCTTCTTGATGTTCTTATTGGCTGCTTCAACTGCACCGTTCATCTTCGGGCTATACAGTGACGAGTTGTGGTGTCTGATCTTGAACTGACTACAGACATCCGCTATCGTGCTATTGTTCAAATTCAATGCGTTGTCAGATATGATCCTTTCCGGTATTTCATATCGACAGATGATTTCCTTTTTCAGGAACTTACTAACTGCTGATTTAGTGACATTGGCATATGAAGTGGCCTCCACCCATTTGGTGAAATAATCGATGACTACAAAGATGAAACGATGCCCATTTGAAGCTTTTGGAAAAATTGGCCCAATCACATCCATGCCCTACATCGAGAAAGGCCATGGCGAGGTCATGACATGCAGAGGTGAGGGAGGTACATTAATCTTGTCTCCATAGATTTGGCACTTATGACATCTTTTGGCGTAGTTAATACAGTCTCCTTCCATAGTGGACCAATAATACCTGAACATCATAATTTGCCTGGCCATTGTAAACCCATTAGCATGTGTCCCACAGACGCCCTCATGGACTTCCTCTAAGATTTTCTTAGCCTCCATAGCATCTACACATCTCAACAGTACTTGATCTTTCCTTCTTTTGTACAAGATCTCCCCATCTAAGACATAGTCATGGGCTAGTCTTCTCAACGTTCTTTTGTCATTCTTGGTAGCTTGATCGGGGTACTCGCGGTTCTTCACATATTGCAGGATATCATGGTACCAAGGGTGATCATCAATTTCTTCTTCTTCTTCGAGGTTGTAACAATAAGCCGGGGCCTCGTAAATGCTCATTTGGATTAGTTTCACATCTTCTGGTTAGTTCACCTTGATCATAGAGGCTAAAGTTGCTAGGGCGTCGGCCATCTGATTTTCTTCTCGTGAGAGGTAGTAGAAGACAATATCATCAAACTCTTTAATTAACTCAAGGATCAGCCTTCGGTAATTGATCAATTTGGGGTCTCTTGTCTCCCATTCACCTTTGAGTTGATAAATCACTAGGGCAGAATCTCCATATACCTCTAACACCTTGATTTTACGTTCTATGGCCGCACGTATTCCCATGATGCATGCTTCGTATTCTGCCATATTGTTCATGCAGTCAAAATCCAATTTACTAGTGAATGGATAATGATCTCCGTTCGGGGATACCAGGACTGCCCCGATTCCGTTACCCACAGCATTTGATGCTCCGTCAAAGTTTAGCTTCCAAGGGTGGCCTTCTTGAGGGTCCTCTTCAGTGGTTGCTATGCACATTAAATCTTCATTTGGGAAATCAAAGTTCAGAGGCTTGTAGTCCTCTAGGGCTCTGCTGGCTAGGAAATCTGCTATCGCACTCCCTTTGTCGGCCTTCTGGTTCACATAGACTATATCGAATTCAGAAAGTGGAATTTGCCATCGGGCCATTCTCCCGTTCAAGGCAATCAACTCCATCAAGTACTTCAGAGGATCCATTTTAGAGATCAGCCAAGTTGTGTGGTACAACATGTATTGTCTCAGTCTTCGGGTTGTCCAGATCAAGGCACAGCACAACTTTTCAATGAACGAGTATCTCGTCTCACACTCAGTAAACTTTTTACTGAGGTAATATATCGCTCTTTCTTTCCTTCCTAATTCATCGTGTTGGCCAAGCACGTATCCCATACAATTTTCAAATACTGTCAAATACAGTATCAGTGGCTTATCTGGATTAGGTGGTGTCAACACTGGGGCATTAGACAAATATTGCTTAACTTTGTCGAAGGTCTTCTGGCATTCCTCGTCCCAACCACTAGGGTTGTGTTTCTTAAGGAGACAGAATATGGGGTCACATTTCTCGGTTAGTTGTGAAATAAACCGAGCGATGTAATTTAGTCTTCTTAGGAATCCTCGAACTTCCTTCTGAGTGCGTGGTAGAGGTAACTCTTGTATGGCTTTGACTTTGTCTAGGTCAATCTCAATCCCTTTTCCACTGACCACGAATCCTAGCGGTTTTCTTGACCTGGCTCCGAAGGTACATTTTACGGGATTGAGTTTCAACTGGAATTTTCTCAACCTCAAAAATAATTTCCTCAAGACTTGCACATGCTCTTCTTCAGTCTAAGATTTGGCGATCATGTCGTCGACATAGACTTCAATTTCTTTATGCATCATATCATGAAATAGGGTTACCACGGCTCTCTGATATGTTGCTCCTGCATTTTTCAATCCGAACGGTATTACTTTATAGCAAAAGGTTCCCCACATGGTCACAAATGTGGTTTTATTCATGTCTTCAGAATGCATCTTGATCTGATTGTACCCTGAGAAACCATCCATGAAGGAGAAGAGTGAGTAACCTGCCGTGTTGTCCACTAAGGTGTCGATATGAGGCAACGAGAAATTATCTTTCGGGCTGGCCTTGTTTAAGTCTCTGTAGTCTACACACATCCGTACCTTTCAATCTTTTTTAGGGACGGGGACGATGTTGGCTACCCATTCCGAGTACTTAACTCCTTGTAAGAAACCAGCGTCAAATTGCTTCTTAACCTCCTTTTTTATTTTCAACAGAACATCGGGCCGCATCCTTCGAAGCTTTTCTTTGAATCGGCTTGCATTCTTCTTTGATGGGGAGCCTGTGTACCACAAGGTCAGTACTTAGCCCAGGCATATCCTGATATGATCATGCAAAGACATCCTTGAATTCTTGGAGTAACTCAATAAGGTTCCGCTTTGTCTCTGCGGTGATGCAAGCTCCGATCTTTACTTCTCTCCTTTCTAGTTCATCTCCCAAGTTCACGACTTCTACAGCCTCTTTGTGGGGTAGAATCTTTTTCTCCTCGTGTTCCACTATCCTTAACAAGTCAGGGGATAAGTTACAGTCTCCATCATCTTCAAAGTCCTGAGATCCTTCTAGTCACATATCTCGCTCAAAAGGAGACTCTGAATGAGTAGCAACGTCACTCACATCATTGATATCTGAAGACTCTGAGTTAGTTCTAAAGACTACAGGAATCTCTTCCACAGTCCAATTATTCAGAACGCTTCCCGGCTCATAGGGGCGAATGCCCGACAAATTCTCTACTCCAGTTCCTTCTTCATATGTGGCATTGATGTCCAAACTCTCCATCATTCCTTCCAAGATTTCCTTTCCCGACGTCTTCCGCTCAGAGTGAATGACCCCTCCAGACACAAAAGTCTTCGATATATGGGGGAAGATCATTGGTTCCCATTCGATTTCTCCCTCGCTCAATCACGCTCTCCTTCTTTCTTGCTTCCTCTCAAGTTCCTTCCTTTTTTGTTTCATGTTTGGCTTAAACCCTAACCCAAAACGGTCTTGTTTGTCCTTCATCATTGGTACATTAATCCTTCCTTAGAGGTATCTCCCGAGTCCTCTTCTGGGTAGAGCCCCTTTTCCAATAGTTAGCCGTAGTCCCATTCTTGTAGTCTCAGATAACCTGGGCATTGGAATCTTATTTCCTTCGATGATGAATGTCGCGTTCACAAACTCCAAAGATCGAAAAGAGCACTCGATTGCTTCATCATTTGCCTCCAGATATGGGGCATCACTAGTTATTGCCGCGATGATGTCCTCTTCAGCATTGATTGTTACTAACTGACCTTCGATCACTAATTTCAACTTTTGATGCAGCGATGAAGGGACCGCCCCCGCCGAGTGTATCCACGGTCTCCTCAATAGACAATTATACGAAGGCTTAATGTCCATGACCAAGAAATCTACCTCGTATGTGCTCGGCCCGATTAAGAGGGGTACTTCAATTCTCCCCATTACCTTCCTTTTCGTGCCATCAAATGCTCTCACTATATTTTGGCATGTCTTCATATGGGAACTATCCACTGGCAACCTACTCAGCGTAGATAGGGGTAGGACATTCAGTGCAGACCCATTGTCAATCAATACCCCCGGTAACGTGTACCCTTTACAGCGAGTCATGATGTGCAAAGCTTTAGTTGATCCTCGGCCCCTTGGCGGTACCTCATCGTCATTGAAGAATATGAAGTTTTCGGCACTTATATTGTTGACTAAACGGTCCAGTTTGTTTACAGAGATATCGTTAGCAACATAAGTTTCATTCAAGACCTTCATCAATGCTACTGCGATGGGTTTGAACTTAAAAGTAAGGCCGATCGATATACGACCGGTCGTGTTGTGCAACCGTTCTACGACACTATATTCATCGTGCTTTAGGAATTTTAAGAATTCCTTGGCTTCTTTTCGATCACCGATTCATTGACGGTTGGTTCATGCCCATACCTTCTTCTTTCTTTTGCTCAATTGCTAATGATTTTCTTTAACTCCTTTCGACTTTTGTATTTGGGGTATAACGCCTTCATTGCAGTATAAAACCTTTGTCTTGAACTTCTTCTGATGCATTAATCGGGGTCTCCTCTCCCAAGAATGTCACATTGCAGCTATAGTTCCACGGTACCCTTTTGCTATCTTTATAAGGAAAAGCAACGGGCTTTTGGATCACGACCTTTGGCGCAACTCGTGCCCCGGCTTCATTCATTCTCGGACGTGATATGATAACCACTGGGTGGTTGACTTTGTAAACATCCTTCGTCGACCCCTCCTCAGAGGCACACACATCAGCTTCTTCTAGGTTCTCGACATATTCGAAGAATTCCAGCTCCTTATTATCCATCAATCCTTGTACTAAAGCCCTGAATTGGCTGCATTTCTGAATTTCATGGTCCTCTTGATCGTGGAACTTATAATAATTCTTCGCTTCTCGAGGCTTGACCCCCGAATTCTGTGCCATCAAACCTCTTTCCACCATTTTCTTCCATACTTCTTTCAACGGGGTATTCACTTCTGCAACATCCATCTTAATTTCTTTCCCCGAACTCTGGATTATCGCATTTATCCCCTTATCCCCATGGTTAGGTAATGGATTCTTTGTATTGGATACATCATCAAATTTCACAATCCCCATGTTGATGAGTCTTTCAATCAATTTCTTAAAAGTGGTGCAGTTTTCTATCAAGTGTCCTGTGGCTCCCGCATGGTATTCGCATTGGGCATTTGCGTCATACCATTTGGGGTATGGAGGTTGCATTAGCTTTAGATAGAAGGGAGACACGACATGTGCATCAAATAAACTTTGGTATAACTCCTTGTACGTCATTGGAATGGGCGTAAATTGAAGTTTCTCCCTATTTTGTTTTGTGTTAGGCTCTTGTCTGGGTGGGCCCTGCTGTCCAACAGTTGTCGACCTTGGTTGGCTTACGGTGATCGATTTCGAATATGAGCTCACATTATTCACCTCGTGCTCTTTTTTTCTCGGTGCTGACCTCTTGGCGTTTTCCCCAGCCTCTATTTTCCCACATCTTATAGCATTTTCTATCATTTCTCCAGACATTACTATGTCTGAAAAACTCTTGGTTGCGCTACCCAGTATGTGGTTAATAAAAGGTGCCTTCAGGGTATTGATAAAGAGCATAGTGGTTTCCTTTTCCAACAGAGGGGGTTGGAAATAAAATGAAGTTTTGGGGCCAATTTAAAAATTAATAAAGGAGAAAGGGACTAATTTGAAAGCACGTACGACTACCGAGGGCCGAATATGCAATTTTCTCGAGCCCTTTAAAACGACATCGCAGAAATGAGGACCGAATCGCAAACGCAATAGATTCCAGGGCCAATTTAAAAGAAATTAAAACCTGATTGCAAAGCATATAAAAAGCGGAAGGACCATGCGCGCAATTAGCCCCCAGGAGCAAAAACACGCGGATCCTAGGCGGGTCGGGTCCGCTGGATCGGGTCATGCTCAAAACGACGTCGTTTTGGGGTTAAAAGGCAGCCCCCAAAATGACGTCGTTTTGGGGGGTTATAAAAGGTCAACTTATTCCAAAAAAATCATTTGTGTAGATGAGAAAGAAAAAAAAAGGGAGAGAGGGGAAGGCGAGCGATTTCTGGCAGCTTCGGCCGTCACCGGCCACCGCGAATTCCAAAAGGTATCTATTATTTTTTTATTTTTTTTTGTATTTTTTATGTCTTTAATATATGCATATATATGTAGGGACTAGATTCAAAAATAGAAAGGAAAAAAAAAAGAGAAACAAGAACACGAAAATAATAAAACTATCACCTTAGATTTTCAACTTTGCTCTTTAGTATTTAGATTCTCCGATTTGGTGCTATTTTCTTGATTCGTTGTTGTTGAGGTCACTGTTTTGCTAAAAAAAGGAAAATCAAATATAATACTTCCTATTTATCCGAAAAAAAAATCCCTTCTACAATGGTTTTGCTTGGCTTTTTATAACCATTTCATTTCCTTTTTTTTAATATCATCTATTCTTCCATTGTTCTTTGCAGACAAGCGGTGGTGGAGCCGAGGCGGTAGTGGATGGGACGAGGGCAAGTGGCTGAACGGCTAGGGTTTTAGGTTTTCCCCTTTTTTTCTTTAATGTATTGGGCTAGAGTTTGGGTCCAAAATTGGGCTTGTACAATGTCTTTTGTATTTATGTCTTTTATATTTTGCATTTATAGCAAAATTGCGACAAGCAAATATTAACTCATTGATTGTCTAAAGTTCAAACTGAAGATAAGTGGCATTGTACAAAACTTTTACATTATGAGAAAGACAACTTACTTCAGTAGATAATCTAAATGAGTTTGTAATCCCGTAAAAGAATCAAAGTGAGTATTTGATTCAAATAATGAGAATGATTATTATGTCGTCTACAATTCTAATGGGAGATGGCTAGTCTTGGCTATCAGAGTAGTTGACTCCACGAGTAGATACATAGATGTATTCATTAGTAGAATGATACATTGGACTAGACCCAAGATGAATTAATTCTAAATCCGTTTGTGAATTAATTCACTTGTGACGTCATGGTGATTTACCTAAATCTTGAGTTAGTCACTGACCATGCATATACAACTCAAGTGCTTTGATATAAGTAGAGGCTTATACTCTAAAAATGATCGAGCCCATAGCCGGTATGTTGGGTACATGACTTGTATATGGCATGGCTTTACTAGCAATAACATAATTCATAGTTCAATTAAAGAGTTAATTATATCCTCTCATTGAGATTATATGGATTAATAAATATGGAACGTTGGTACGGGTTGCTTGTTCTCGAATGAACAATTTATCACAGTCATTTGTTGATAGTGATCATATTAATCATTAAGAAGACACAATAGTGACAATGAGATAAAATAGGATTGTATTGGGTGAACGGATTTAACTCAAAGGAATCAATGATACAATATGAGGGTAACATACATGACGATGTTATTGGACAAAACAGTTGGATGAATTGTTTTCGTAAAGAGTATACAATAAAGAGTTTTCAACATGGTACTTCATGTAAACTGACTCCATGATTAAGTAATTGTGAATTATAGGAACGATGCTTCTAAACATAATTGCAATCACTATAGCCTAATTCTATATGTCCGATTGGTCCCTCCTGCTAGCTCAACAAAAGCTCGATCAGACTGCATTTGAGTCAAAAGTAAATTCTACGACTTTGGGAATAATCTAATTGAGTGGATTTATTCGATGTGGAATTAAATTAGGTGGTCATGAGAATTGTTCAACTAGAGAATTTGATTAAAGAATTTTCTTAAAAAATTAATTTGGAAAATCTAAGTGATTTTTGGAAAAATTAATTTTAATTAAGTAAAATTAAATTAATCAAATTAATTAAAATTAATATGATATTTTTGAAAGTTACTTTTCAAGTTAGACAATTGGACCAATAGGTAATTGAACTTAAAAATTGGATTTGAGATCTTAAATTGGGTCTGGGTGCTCAAAACTGAGACCAAGACCAAAATATGGTCAAGCCGGGCTCGGTATGTGAAACCGATCTGACAGTACAATCGGTGGCTAGACCAGACTGATCGGGTCATCATTGACCCGGACTGAACTGATAACAGCCAAACCGGCTTAGGGTGCCATAAGGGTGTCACACCTGCATCACCAAACATGGTGATGCCAGTGGCTGGGTAGATAGTGTCCTGGTGGCTGGTAAGATAGTGTCCCAATGGCCAGCGGCGGTTGGCCATCGGTGGTTGAGTAGTGAAAGGGTTACACTCATATTGGGACTCTACCAGAGAATTTGATTTCAGATTAACTATTCCAAAAATAATATTATTTTAAAATTTTAATGTTAAATTAAATTTAATACTTATCTTAATAGTATTTTATTAATTCAATATTAAAATGAGTATCTTAATATTAAATTTAATTTAAAGTTTATCTTGTAGATAAACATTCTATTATTTTAATAAGATTTAATATTAAATTTAATCTAATATTTATAATTTTAGATTAAATTTAATATTAAAGTTAATTATAGTTGAACTCTCTAAACTCTACCTATATAAAGAGAAACTTTCTAAAGATATTTTTTTGATTTATAACTTGACCTAAAAGTTTGGAGAAATTGCAAAATTACCCCACTGGTAATTTTTTTGAAAAATTTTTCTGATTCGAAGTGAGCTCATGCTCAGCAGACGTGAGCTTGAGGATAGCAGAGAAGACTACTCGATCGAAGCGCTCATCCTAGAGGAATCAAAAAGATACAATTTTGATTAAGTGTTTATTACTTTAGATATCACAACTAAGATCTTGTTATGAAAAAAATTAAAACTCTGGTTTTCCCTAAATTTATCTTTCACTATATTTTCCAAACCCGTTTTTTTCTAACAGTCTCTCCTTTCATATGGGATGGGCTTGTTAGATCCGTTTCGTGTATTGAAAACAATTATATATGTTATCTAGATTTTTAACCCACACTTATAATTTGACCAATCTAGTAATTATTTTCTATTTTTCAAAATATTAATTAATTTATCCTATTAAATTAGTTTCTTAAACCGATTCTAATTCCATTAAAACCATAACAACTTTAACATATATAAAATCCACGAGGAAATATATTTAATTGCCCCACTCAATAAAACTATGGTGATTAATTAATTTAATTTTTACTTTAAACTTCAAGTATTTAATTACAACCAATTAAATAATAATTCAAAGAAATTAATTCAATTTTTAAGTCATCTTTTATACTTAGCGAGAAAACACATTCATTGTGGATAGTGATACTTGCTATTTATTTCTCTTAATCTTCATTTCATTCATTCCAAATTATCGGTTCTAGATGCAATCCGTTTTGAGTTATGTCAAGTTAGCAAAGCACCAATTGTAAATATATAATTAGGACTCAAATTATTTTTAATTAAGTTTGACTCTTAGTTTATTAATTACAATTTATTTAACAATTGAATCATTCCATGAAAACTTATTAATAAGTGATTGTCTAATGACATTGTCGTAAGTTTGTTATCCTCATAGAATATTTTTGACCTATTTAGGTTAAATTCATTTACCTAATATGATCCTATTTATCTTATAGTAACCATTATATCTTCTTGCATGAATCAAAGTCAATTACTAACAAATAGTAATTAAATCATTTGTTCTAGATAAATTACCAATGGTCACGTTAAGTTTCCATCTATTATGTGGTGCCAATGAGAGGATATCATTTACCCCTTTTTTAAGCTATGACTTCCACTATTGTAAATGAAGCTATGTCATGCATAAGTCATATACTCATCATTCCAATTTTTGATTATTTAGTTATTTGAACTTAAGCATTTAATACATCAAAGTATACGAGTCATGCACACATAGTCAGTCACTTACTTAGGATTGAGGTAAGTCACACTATGATAGTCACAAGTGAATTAATTCATAAATAGATCTAGAATTAATTAAACTTTTGTCCCATTCAATGTTATTGCCAATCTTGACAATCACATCTATGTCTTTATCTTCTGGGATTCAACCGCTCCAATACCCAAGACAAAGTACCTCTCTATTTGGACTTGATAGATGACATAATAGCTCTTTAATCAATTTTTTTCAATTTTGATTCATCAAACTATAAACTTTTTAGATTACATACTAATATAAGTTGTCTTGTGACAACCCGAATTAGGGCCTAATCGGAATAGTGGTTTCGTGACCACAAATCTGAGATAGAAATAATTGTTTTATAATTATTTTGGGGTTTATGATATGATTGCATGATTGTGTGAAAATTTCGTGATGAAATTCTATGCCTAAAGTGCTTAAATTGAAAGTAGGGACTAAATCGAATAAGTTGCAAAATTTGCATCCCGGAAGTTTTAGTATGAAATTGTTTTGGAATATTAATTAGGAGGTCTTAAATAGCAATTTGACCAATTTTAAGTTCATAGACAAAATTAGGACATGGAAGGAATTTTTGAAAGTTTAGTAAGGAGGGCATTTTGGTCATTTGGATATTAAATGAAATAAAATGGGAAAAATAACACAAAATTGATCATCATCCTCCTTAGTTGCTGCGAATTCTCCTCTCTCCATAGCTAGGGTTTCTTCAATTTTCAAGCTCCATAGTAAGTGATTCCAAGCCCGTTTTAATGTTCTTTACGTTTTGGAATCCGGAAGCTCGATTAAGCTTATGCTAGCAATAATTTAACCTAGGGTTCATATTTGGAAAAATACCCATAGGTGAAATTTGTGTATTTTGATGTTTTATGATAGAATATGAGGTTTTAAATTATGTTAAATAACTTGTGCTACTCGGTTTTAAGTGAAAACAGTAAAAGCAGCATAATCGGTAAAAATACCTATTGTTCATAACTATATGATAGAGTGAGAATTTGATGTTGTTGTAGAAGAGAAAATGTTCAGCACATCATAAAATATAAGAATAAGGGCTGAAATTAAATTCCAGAGCCTAGGGGCAAAATTGTAATTTTGTAAAAGTTAGGGGCAAAATGTAATTTTTCCATGATGTGATTTTTGGATTGAAATAAATAGTATGAGTATTAAATGAGCTAAATATGTTATTATAGATCAAGAAAGACGCGAATTGATCTCGAGCAGGGAAGGAAAAAGTTTTGGACTAAATTGCAAAATTTCCACATTTTGTACCAAGGTAAGTTTGTATGTAAATATTACAATAATTTCATGTACATTCTTATATTTCAGCCTATTATATAAATATACTAGCTGATGTTAAAATATAAATTGACTATTGGAAGAATGGAAATAAATATAGAGAGAGATCCGGTTGAACATTGGAGAGATCGAATGAAATAGAGGGCGTAGCTAGGTCACATGTATGATGCTGAGTGCACATCATGTGTACAAGAAAGCTACTGAGACACCTCAGTAGTAGCTAGGTCACATGTGTGATACGAGATGTATCCCATGTAGACAAGAGAGCTACGTGAAAGATAAATGTAGCTAGGTCGCATGCGTGATTCCAAGTGAAGGACACCATGTAGACAAGAGAGCTACGAGACAAATCGGTTAGGTCGTATGAGTGGTACTAAGTGTTCACCATGTGTACAAGAGAGCCGAACTAAACGAAGTATGATGGTGGGGTGTGTCTTTGAAACCATTAAATATCGAGGATTGATCCGAATTGTTCAACGGGATGGTTTTGTGGTGATATTATGGTTTGGACCTACACTTATGGTGAATGAAATGTGGTGAAAATGATTTGTGGTATATACATATATAAGATAAAATGAGGTTAGCATAAAGAATGTGTGAAAGAGTGAAATTAGCATTAAAACTGTTTTTAGATGGTAGCAGTGACGTGATTTTGAAAAATCACCAAAAATAGGAGGAATATAATTAGAGGTTGAATGAGATGTGAAATTAAAGTTTAATGAGTCTACTTTCATATAAAAGAAACAGAGCAAGCAAAGGAATTCTATATTTTGAGATATTTACAATTGTATGTGACTTGCTCAGGATGAATACGTGATCCCTGTTCCAACTTTGAAAAATCATTAAAAATTTTACAAAGCAAATTAAGAAATATAGTTTACATGCCTAAATTCCTTATTGAGACTAGTTTTAAATGAAATAGACTTCAGGGTTGTTTGAATTGTGTACTGAGAGAAATTCAATTCGTAGTGAACAGAGGTCAGATCAGTCGAGCTGTGTAACAGGGGAAAATTTAACTAATAAACTGTACTAATCGGCTGAACCAAAAATTATAGAAAAAAATTAGAAAAAAATCTTTATGAGTCTAGATTTAGGGAAATTTTACGGATTTAAATTTTGAGTTTTGTAACTCGAGTTATGATTTATTTAGTGAATATGACGCAGAGACAAATTAATCAAAGTGGAATGAATAGTGAAGTTAAAGTAGATATACTTGAATTGTTGTGTAAACATGTTAGATTCTTTAATTAGTATTTACATACTTACTTACTAAGCTATAAGCTTACTTTGTTTCTCTCTTTTGTCTTATAGTGTCCTTGGCTTGCTCGGGAGTTAAGGATCGTGAAGATCTACCCGCACTATCATACTTTAGGGTATTTGAACTAAACGTTTTGAATTATGGCATGTATAGTAGGCTTAATTATTTTGTTACGTGTCATATTTGTCTAGGTTTAAAATATTAGTTACAGACTCGACTAGCTACTTTGTACAAGCCATTAAAGTTGGCTAATATTGTTCAAGACATATGTTATACGATGCACTATCAAATTGGATGACATATTTATATCTCGGTTATGTTTAATGGTATGTGTTATATTCGGTAATACCTTGTATCCTGTTCCAATGACAGTAGCTGTAAGGGTGTTACATTTAGTGGTATCGAGCTATGGTTTAGTCGGTTCTCGGACTAATAAAGTGTGTGTAAAAGTCTAGCTATACATGCCATAAAAATATTGTGATAGTGTGGTGACTCTTGATTATTCTAAAGCGTGTTTTGTTTTAATATAGTAATGGATCCTGAAGGAACTGCTACCGATGATCTTTAGTAATGCGCCGACTCCTTTACAAGGACCGCTACTGTGGAAAGTAGACACGAGACATTGAGACAAGGAGATGAAGCTCGGGATGCCTTTCTCCAAATGATGAACAATTGGTATCTTGAATTTATTCGAGCAAATCCAAATGCTCAACCTCCTCCACCCCTCCTATACCTCGGGCGATTCTCAGAGTGCTCAAGGTATAGATTTGGTAAGAATGAACAAGCCTCCGGTTGACAAGATTCAAAACAAGGGTCAAGAGTTTAGAGCAAAGGTCGATGATGATCCCGAGAAAGCGGAATTCGGCTTGAAAATTCTACCCGTGTATTTGATGAGCTCTCATGTACACCGAGGAATGCTTAAAGTGTCTTGTATCACTTTTGAGAGATTGACACCACCGTGGAAGACTTTGGTTGCAGTGGTGCCAAAAGAAAAGTTACTTGGGATTTCTTCCAGGAAGAATTTAGAAAAAATACATAAGTCAGCGATTTATTGATCAAAAGCGGAAGGAGTTCCTTGAATTGAAGCGGGGAAAATGTCTCAGAGCGAGTATGAGCGAATTTGTAAGACTCAGCAAGTATGCCGAGAATGTGTGTCCACCGAGGCCATTATGTGTAGAAGATTTGAAGATGGGCTGAATGAGGACATTAAAGTGCTTGTAGGAATTTTGGAGTTGAAAGAATTTGTAGTATTGGTTGATCGAGCTCTTAAAGCGAAGAATTGAACAAAGAAAGAAGAAAAGTGCTATTGAGGCCGAGATGTCGAAAAAGACAGATAAGCAAGCCATTTCAATCTCAACCAAAGAGGTCCAAAGAGACAAACCCTCGAATGACAGTTTCAATTGGGGATTCACACGAGATCGTGGTAGAGCATATTCGGGTCTAAAGCTCAAGCTACTTGGTGGCAAGTGTGGGTAATGTGCGACCTAGAAAGCCCGAGTGTCAAGAATGTGGCGAGCAACATTATGGTGAGTGTTGGGGACCGAGCGAGCTTGTTTCAAAGTGTTCTCATGAGCATTTTATTAGAGATTGTTCGGAAAAAGTTAAAGAAGAAAGATTTGAGTGCTAGATGCGAATACCACCGCTAGTAGAGGTAGACCACCGAGAAATACAGGAGGTTGGACTAGTAGTAAACGTGATGAAAGATTTAACGGCAAGATCGGAAGCTAGAGCACTGCTAGAGCTTATGCTATACGTGCCGAGAAGATGCATCATCTCCGATGTCATTCTTGGTACATTTTCTCTATGATACTATTGTTATTGCATTGATTGATCCGGGTCCACTCATTCCTATATTTGCATGAATTTAGTATCCAATAAAAAGTTGCTGTTGAATTTATTGAGTTTACGATTAAAGTGTCGAACCCGTTAGGCCAATATGTGCTAGTTGACAAGGTTTGCAAGAATTGCCCATTAATGATTCAAGGTCACTTTTTTCCGCCAACTTGATCTTTGTTACCATTTGGTGAGTTTGACGTTATCTTGGGAATGGACCGGTTAACATTGTATGATGCTAAGGTAGATTGTAAACAAAAGACACTAGAGTTGAAATGTGAAAATGGAGAAATTCGTGGGTTGAAACAGATGAATCAAATAAATTGCCTATGGTGATTTCGCACATGTCCGCATGTAAATACATGAGAAAAGGGTGTGAAGCTTATCCGCTTATGTAATGAATATTGAGTTGCCTCAACTGAAATTTGAATCGATCTGATAGTCCGTGAGTTTCGGATGTATTTCGGAGGAATTGCCTAGGTTGCCTCCGAACAGAGAGATAGATTTTGCCATTGATTTGTTGCTGGCATCGCACCGATCTCGATTGCTCCATAGAGAATGGCTCGATCGAATTAAAAGAATTGAAGGCTCAATTGCAAGAGTTAACAGACAAGGGATTTGTGAGACCGAGTTTCTCTCCTGGGTGCTCTGTATTATTCAGTAAGAAGAAGGATGGTTCAATGAGACTTTGCATTGATTACCGTCGACAATAAGGTGACTATAAAGAACAAGTACCCATTGCCGAGGATTGATGATTTATTCGATCGGTTAAAGGGGCCACAGTGTTTTCAAAGATTGATTTGAGGTCCGTTACTACCAAATTGAGAGTTAAGGAGTCGATGTGTCGAAAACCGCCTTTAGGACAAGGTATGGACATTATGAGTTTCTTGTGATGCCTTTCGACTTAACAAATGCTCCACTATATTTATGGACTTAATGAATCGGATCTTCCTACCATATTTGGATAAGTTTGTAGTAGTGTTTATAGATGACATTTTAATTTATTCTCGAGATGAGTTTGAACATGCGAACACTTGAGAACTATATTGCAGATCTTAAGAGAAAAGAAACTGTTTGCCAAGTTTAGTAAAAGTGAGTTCGGCTTCGTGAAGTCGGATTTTGGGGCATATAGTCTCGGTGATGGTATTCGGTGGATCCAAGCAAGATTTCTGCGATCGTTGATTGAAACCGCCAAGAATGTATCCGAGGTTAGAAGCTTTTTAGGCTTAGCCGGGTATTATAGACGTTTTGTTGAAGGATTTTCGATGATTGCCTCTCCTATGACTAAGTTGTTGCAAAAGAATGTTAAGTTCGAATGGATGATAAATGTCAACAAAGCTTTGAAAAGTTGAAAGCACGATTGATTTGAAGCACCAATTTTAGTACTGACCGAGTCGGGAAAGGAGTTCGTAATTTATAGTGATGCATCATTGATGGCCTTGGATGTGTGTTGATGCAAGAGGGTAAAGTGGTAGCTTATGCTTGAGACGCTTAAAACCGCATGAGAAGAACTATCCTACACATGATTTGGAACCGTCATTGTTGTTTTGCCTTGAAGATTTGGCGACATTATTTGTACGGTGAAAAATGCGAATTTTTACTTGATCACAAAAGTTTGAAATACTTGATGAATCAAAAGGATCTGAATCATGACAATGAAGATGGCTTGAATTATTAAAGGATTATGATCTAGTGATTGATTACCATCCGGGAAAAGCAAATGTAGTTGCTGACGCCTTGAGCAGAAAATTTCTTTTTACTTTGAGAGCCATGAACACGGGGTTAGCATTGTCTGATGATGGGTCAATCTTAGCAAAGATGAGAGCTAAACCGTTATTTCTCCAGTTGATTTGTGATGCTCAAAAGAATGATAGTGAGTTGCGGATCAAGAGAACTCAATGCGAATCGAGTTACGACTCGATTTTCGAGTTGGACCGGATGACTGCTTGATGTTTCGAGACGGGATATGTGTCTTAGAAAAACGATAAATTGATTCGAAAATATTACATGAGGCGCACAATGGTCATTTATCGGTTCATCTGGTAGCACAAAATGTATAATGATTTAAAGAAGTCAGTATTGGTGGCGGTATGAAAAGGACATTTCGAATTTGTAACCAAGTGTTTGATCATCAACAAGTAAAAGTTGAACATCAAGTGCCTTCAGATTACTTCAACCGGTAATGGTACCGAGTGGAAATGGGACAAGATTACCATGGATTTTGTAACCGGTTTGCCTTTAACTCCTAAAAAGAAGGATCTTGTTTGGGTAGTGGTTGATAGATTAACAAAGTCACCCACTTTATACCAAGACGTCATCGATTACCCACTTGATAAATTAGCGAATTATATATTGCTGAAATTGTGAAGTTGCACGAGTACTTATGTCTATAATATCGATAGAGATCCAAGATTTACCTCGAGATTTTGGAAAAAGTTACAAGAAGCTTTGGGTACAAAATTGAACTTTAGTACCGCATTTCATCCACAAACAGATGGTCAAACGGAAAGAGTAATCCAGGTACTCGAAGATATGCTTAGATGCTGTGTTTTAGAATTTGGAGGTAGTTGGGAGAAATATCTATCTTTGATTGAGTTTGCCTACAATAACAGTTATCAATCAAGTATACAAATGGCACCGTACGAAGCCTTGTATGGTCGTAAGTGTTGGACTCCTTTATATTGGACCGAGCTTAGTGAGAAACAGATATATGGAGTTGATCTAGTTAAAGAAACCGAAGAGAAAATAAAAGTAATTCGGGATTGCTTGAAAGCTGCTTCAGATCGACAAAAGTCATATGCAGATTTAAAAAGAAAAGAGATTGAATTTCAGGTGGGTGATAAAGTGTTCTTGAAGGTGTCACCATGGAAAAGATTCGAGATTTAGTCGAAAAGGCAAGTTGAGTCCGCGTTTTATTGGGCGTCTGAGATTCTTGAGAGAATTGGACCAGATGGCATATCGGTTGGCCTTACCGCAGATTTAGAAAGAATTCATAACGTGTTTCATGTATCAATGTTATGACGTTATCGTTCGATCCTTCACATGTGATTTCCCAATGAAATTGAGATTCGATCGGATATGACCTATGAGGAGAAACCAATAAAGATTTTGGCTCGAGAGGTTAAACAGTTAAGAAATAAAAGTATAGCTTTAGTGAAAGTATTGTGGCACGGACATGGGATAGAAGAGGCTACGTGGGAACCCGAGGAAGCTATGAGGAAACAAAGACCCAAACCTCTTTGACAGTAAGATTTTCGGGACGAAAATCTCAAAAGGGGGAGAATTGTGACAACCCGAATCAGGCCTAATCGGAATAGTGGTTTCGTGACCACAAATCCGAGATAGAAATAATTTTTTATAATTATTTTGGGGTTTATGATATGATTGCATGATTGTGTGAAAATTTCGTGATGAAATTCTATGCCTAAAGTGCTTAAATTGAAAGTAGGGACTAAATCAAATAAGTTGCAAAATTTGCATCCGGAAGTTTTAGTATGAAATTGTTTTGGAATATTAATTAGGAGGTCTTAAATAGCAATTTGACCAATTTTAAGTGCATGGACAAAATTAGGACATGGAAGGAATTTTGAAAGTTTAGTAAGGAGGGCATTTTGGTCATTTGGATATTAAATGAAATAAAATGGGAAAAATAACACAAAATTGATCATCATCCTCCTTAGTTGCTGCCGAATTCTCCCTCTCTCCATAGCTAGGGTTTCTTCAATTTTCAAGCTCCATAGTAAGTGATTCCAAGCCCGTTTTAATGTTCTTTACGTTTTGGAATCCGGAAGCTCGATTAAGCTTATGCTAGTAATAATTTAACCTAGGGTTCATATTTGGAAAAATACCCATAGGTGAAATTTGTGTATTTTGATGTTTTATGATAGAATATGAGGTTTTAAATTATGTTAAATAACTTGTGCTACTCGGTTTTAAGTGAAAACGAGTAAAAGCAAGATAATCGGTAAAATACCTATTGTTCATAACTATATGATAGAGTGAGAATTTGATGTTGTTGTAGAAGAGAAAATGTTCAGCATATCATAAAATATAAGAATAAGGGCTGAAATTAAATTCCGAGCCTAGGGGCAAAATTGTAATTTTGTAAAGTTAGGGGCAAAATGTAATTTTTCCATGATGTGATTTTGGATTGAAATAAATAGTATGAGTATTAAATGAGCTAAATATGTTATTATAGATCAAGAAAGACGCGAATTGATCTCGAGCAGGGAAGGAAAAGTTTTGGACTAAATTGCAAAATTTCCACATTTTGTACCAAGGTAAGTTTGTATGTAAATATTACAATAATTTCATGTACATTCTTATATTTTAGCCTATTATATAAATATACTAGCTGATGTTAAAATATAAATTGACTATTGGAAGAATGGAAATAAATATAGAGAGAGATCCGGTTGAACATTCTGGAGAGATTGAATGAAATAGAGGGGCGTAGCTAGGTCACATGTATGATGCTGAGTGCACATCATGTGTACAAGAAAGCTACGAGACACCACAGTAGTAGCTAGGTCACATGTGTGATACGAGATGTATCCCATGTAGACAAGAGAGCTACGTGAAAGATAAATGTAGCTAGGTCGCATGCGTGATTCCAAGTGAAGGACACCATGTAGACAAGAGAGCTACGAGACAAATCGGTTAGGTCGCATGAGTGGTACTAAGTGTTCACCATGTGTACAAGAGAGCCGAACTAAACGAAGTATGATGGTGGGGTGTGTCTTTGAAACCATTAAATATCGAGGATTGATCCGAATTGTTCAACGGGATGGTTTTGTGGTGATATTATGGTTTGGACCTACACTTATGGTGAATGAAATGTGGTGAAAATGATTTGTGGTATATACATATATAAGATAAAATGAGGTTAGCATAAAGAATGTGTGAAAGAGTGAAATTAGCATTAAAACTGTTTTTAGATGGTAGCAGTGACGTGATTTTGAAAAATCACCAAAAATAGGAGGAATATAATTAGAGGTTGAATAAGATGTGAAATTAAAGTTTAATGAGTCTACTTTCATATAAAAGAAACAGAGCAAGCAAAGGAATTCTATATTTTGAGATATTTACAATTGTATGTGACTTGCTCAGGATGAATACGTGATCCCTTTTCCAACTTTGAAAAATCATTAAAATTGTACAAATCAAATTAAGAAATATAGTTTACATGCCTAAATTTCTTATTGAGACTAGTTTTAAATGAAATAGACTTCAGGGTTGTTTGAATTGTGTACTGAGAGAAATTCAATTCGTAGTGAACAGAGGTCAGATCAGTCGAGCTGTGTAACAGGGAAACTTTAACTAATAAACTGTACTAATCGGCTGAACCAAAATTATAGAAAAAATTAGCAAAAGATTTATGAGTCTAGATTTAGGAAATTTTACGGATTTAAATTTCGAGTTTTGTAACTCGAGTTATGATTTATTTAGTGAATATGACGCAGCAGATATAGCTTAATCAAAGTGGAATGAATAGTGAAGTTAAAGTAGATATACTTGAATTGTTGTGTAAACATGTTAGATTCTTTAATTAGTATTTACATACTTACTTACTAAGCTATAAGCTTACTTTGTTTCTCTCTTTTGTCTTATAGTGTCCTTCGCTTGCTCAGGGAGTTAAGGATCGTGAAGATCTACCCGCACTATCATACTTTAGGGTATTTGAACTAAACGTTTTGAATTATGGCATGTATAGTAGGCTTAATTATTTTGTTACGTGTCATATTTGTCTAGGTTTAAAATATTAGTTACAGTACTCGACTAGCTACTTTGTACAAGCCATTAAAGTTGGCTAATATTGTTCAAGACATATGTTATACGATGCACTATCAAATTGGATGACATATTTATATCTCGGTTATGTTTAATGGTATGTGTTATATTCTGGTAATACCTTGTATCTTGTTCCGGCGACGGTAACGGGTAAGGGGTGTTACATGTCTTCTCACATTACGATTTTACCATGTAATGCAACTTAGTATTAATTAAACATAAGGCAATTAGTGAGCCAATATTTACTTACATTTTGCTTTGTGTAAAAAACTCATTGAGGACAAATACGAACGATATTAATGTGAACAATAGAGTTTTATTTAAAACAATTTGTTCAAAAGAATTGGTAGCATAAATTACAGTTCTTTTGGGGATGTTCTAGTAATGGAAAGAAAATGGCACTAGTCAATTAGGAGCCTGTGTGTCAATCTTGGGCTAATGGTGGTTTAGGCTTAAGGTAATTAAGGGATCATAATACAGCCTTCATGATGAAACTCAGATTTAATATTTTCTCAAATTCTAATGCTCTTTAGGTTCATGTTCTTCAAATAAAATATGGAATAAAGAATAGGTTGATTGAGACTTTGGATTAAAGAAGTGACCCTTTTCTTTGGAAAGGTTTATAAAAAATATGACCACTAATTCGGGAAATTTTAATTTGGTCAGTAGGAGATGGGAACAATATTAAATGATGGAGGGACCCGTGGATTCCCACTATTGGTCCTCTTTGCAATAATATTTTACTTCAGTCCAATTTAGCGTCGGATTGCTTTCTTAAGGATATGGGCACTGAGGAAGGATATTAGAATCCTAATCCTTTCTAACTTTGGCTTCCAAACGAGATCATTTGTAAGATTGTGGGGATTCCCTTACCATGTCCAACAACTGGATAGAACAAATTCATATAGGGTGGTACAACAACAGGAACCTTCACACTCAATAGTGCGTATGGGAAGATTTGGGAAAAGTCATGGAACCCAAAAGAGGTGATTTGGAAACTTTTGTGGAAATTTCAAGGTCTCTAGAGGATTAGATACTTCATTTGGCTTGCCTTTCAGTAATGACTTATTACTAATGTGGAAAGAGTGAAAAGGTGTTTGAGTTACAATAGTTCTTGTGGGTTTTTTTTGTCATAAATTTGAAGATGTGTTACACGCTTTAAGGGATTGTCTAACAGCTAGAGATATACAGGAACACATAATTCTAGTAGATAAGCTATCTTGGTTTGTTTAGGTAAACTTCTGGAATGGCTAAAGACAAATTTACAGAATTCTCAACAGTTATATGTAATAAATGTTGATTGGCAATGCCTCTTTGGACTCATTACGTGACGTACTTGGAAAAATCGTAATCTTCTCACGTTCAAGGTATTCCATAGAGTGCAAATGAAATTGTTAAAGTTTCTTTAGTTGGGCCAAATAGTATGTTTCATGTAGTAATAAGGTAACAAAGGCTTATTTGCAACCTAAAATTTCACCTTATTCCCTTTGCAGGAATTGGATCTGCTTAAGGACATATGGTGTGGTCAAAGTGGATGGAGGTTTTGCTGCAGCTGGAGGAGTATTGCCGGATCAAAGTGAAAGGTGGGTCGTTGGTTTTAACAGGCATTTGGGATTTTGTTCTGTTATTGAGGCATCAAAGATGGTTTAGAGATTTTTTTAGAATGGAATTATGATAATACTCTAATTCAGACCAAAAGCATGGAGGCAATCAACGCAATTCAAGATCAGATTCCTAATGGTTCAGATTCGGCATTGGTTAGGAGGATTCACCAACTCTTATCCAAAATTGAACATTAGATTATTCGGCATATTCCTAGAGAAGATAACAAGGAAGTAGATAGAATCGCTAAATTAGTACAAGAAATGAGAGAAGGACTATAAGTATTTAAGGCTTCCCCTTTGGGAAGTTAGTTTTATGTTAATGTAATTTTTTGGGGGGGATTTTTTTATCTTTTCACCAAACAAATATATATTAAAATTATTTTTAATGTTAATTTAATTATATAATGAGCAATAAGAGATATTTTTGTCATTTCATAAATTTTTCTTGAACTTGTGCTTTTACATATTTTATAGATTGATATTGATTAGCTTTTGAAAATATAGTTAAATTCTCGAATATTACACCATAATGTTTATGATAATAATATTGATATAAAAATTGGCGTCATATGTGGGAAATGGGCAAAAGGTTATGTTTCTTTCCCAAGTAAGAATTCATGGCTCAATCCCTTCATGTTCTTTTATTTTTCTCCATTTTGGGTCTCTTGAAGTTTTTGTAATATTTGGTGTCTATAAGAGCTTCCAACTTTAGGGGCAATAAAGATGTTTCCCTCAAATGCATTAAGTGAAGAACTCCTTAGAAACTATATGAAAGGGTCAACAGGGCCTTTGCCAGCAAACCAAGAGGGGCCCTCACCTACACACCAAGAAGCACTTCACCCACACACCAAAAACCCTTTTCGTCACTCCAAAAAGGGCCTCGCACCTACACACACTATAGGAAAATAGGGTTTTATGATAAAACGCCGCAAAAATTGTAAAACACAGAGCAATAGCGGCGTTTTTGGAACGCCGCTAAAAACAGAGCAATAGCGGCGCTTTCGGTAAAACGCCGCTAAAAACCAAAGCATTAGCGGCGCTTTTTGTAAAACCTTAAACCAAAAAAAATCATAAACACTAATCTATAACCCCTAAAACACTAAACCCCTGAACCCTAAAAAATCCTAAACACTAAACTATAACCCTTAAAACCCTAAACCCTAAACCCCAAAAAACATCATATGGATGTTGATGTGTATATACATAGATATTAATGTAAAAGCTTATGTTCATAATAAATTATGGAAGCAATACTTAATATTGATTAAATTTATTTTTAGGTTTAGGGTTTAATATTTAAGGTTTAAGGTATATGGTTTAGGGTTTTATGATTTAAGGTTTAATGACCATGGGTATATAGTATGTTAATCTCAAGTGAATCATATTCAATAATTAAATCCTAAACCCTATAATTAATTATTGTTATCGTTAATAGATATCTTGATTTTGATAAAAATATTTTTATATATTATAAGGTGTTATATTGTTTAATGGATTGAAGCGATATTTTGTGAAAAATATTTTAAATGATAAGTTTACCTTTAAATTTTATTAATAGTTTTTGTTTATACTATTTTAATATTTATCTATATTGATTAATTAAAATATATATTTATTTATACTGAATGAAAATCCTCTGCACTCATTTGTGTCTCCACGTTTTTTAATTGTAACTCATTTTCTTTTTATAAAACAGTGAATTTTCCTTTATTCAGTAAATCAATCTTATTAAAAGTTGCAACTCTTTTTTTCTTTTTTCTTTTTGGTTTCTAAATAAGTGTTGTTTTAGTTCCAACTTGTTTTATAGAGTGTTTTTTTATTCTTTTAAGGTTGATGGTTTATGTTTTATGATTTAGGGTTTGGAAACTATAATTAAGGGTTTAAGGTTTAGATTAATTAATATTTTTTAATTTATATATTAAATAATCTCTTATATAATTATAAAAGAGATAATATTAATTTTAATATTTTAAAATTATAAAAATTATTTATTAAAAATAAATAAAAAAATAATGATTTATATGAATAGGTAATTATCTATTTTGGATAGGACCAAATTATAACAAATTAAATAAAGTCTTATTTTTATGCTTTAATGAGTTAGCGGCGCTAACATATAAACGCTGCAATAGACCACCTGTAGCGGAATTTTTTTAAAAAACGCCGCAAAAAAAATTTAATTGAATTTAAACCTTCCCGTTTCAAGGAGGGGAATTAGCGGCGTTTTGTTATAAACGCCACAACTGTCAATTTTTTTTTTTACCAAAACTCCATCGTTTTAGGTTCATCCAATTTATTCCAAGTGCTCCTGATAGCTGTTCTTCTTCCCCTTAACAAAATTTCCCCAATTCCCTCTCTTCTTCTTTAATCCCTAAATTTTCATCCCCAAGTTCTCAACCCATTTGCCACCGAAGACGCCGATCGGACCACCTAGTGCATCGCGCTCAACTAACCCCTCTGCTGCATCGCTGTCGCCGTCAATCTCTACTGCCACAGCCAATCGGTAAAAGGGCTCGATAGTTTGGTTTCTATTGTTCCTTGTAGGTCTGGAAAAGGGCTCCCAATTATCGTTATTACACCCTAATTATTTTTGTTCATTTAGTTGAAGAGTCTTTTCTTGTTCTTCCATCATCATCTTCCTCCTACCATCGTCCCCCTTCTCTCCCTGTCGCGTCTCTGCAAATCAGTTTCTTTTTCGTCTCTTTTCATCTCAGTTCTCACCTGCCGCCGTGTCCGCTGGTTTTTTCCAAACCTGACGAGTCTCGGTAACGAAGATTGTGAATTAGAGTTAGTGCTCAAACAACTTTGCATTATAGTTAACACACCAAATTATGTTCCATTGGATGCTTTAGTTGTTATTTAGTTTCTATTTGAATGTAGCTGTTTTAAATTTTGAACAATTATTAGAGCTAATGTTTGACCCTTAATTTCTTCATTGTCTTTTTTTTTTTTAAATTGATCAATGTTCTTGTTTCGTTTAAGATGCCCTTAAATCAATGGATCAGAAACGGGTTCATGATTTCCTTTTAGATATAAGGTAATGCAGGTTTGGATTTTAAATCCTTTTTCTCATTTATTTTTCTAAATTTGTATAATAATATTTTGATTTGAATATTATAGTTATTGTCTGTGACAGATACAAATCTTTCTTGGAATTTGTTTACTTTTTATGCAAATAATCTATTAAAAATGTATAACTTATTAAATTCAAATATTTTATTATGCAAATTTTTTTATCGTTGCTTATGTCTGGGTCCATTTTCATGTTGACTAAATATTTGAGATATGGCTTAACTTAATACTGTTTTTTTGTATCCATTTAATCTGCAAGTTCACTTAGAGAAACATTAGCTTTAAATTTGCGTCGCAACGTTCATGTTTACGGTGTTGAAATAGACAATGTATCACAGTTTATGGTCCGGTTGCCTGCTAATTTGTACAAGTATTTGGATGTTCTTAGGTTTTTGCTTGTTGCTATTACTTGCTATTGCTGTGATCTTTTATTTTCAGATCAGCCTCACATAGTTGTATCTGTGTCATGTTTAAGTTCACGTAAAAGACTAGAAGCCATTAGGTTGCAACTTAGTTAATGATACACTTGCAGTTACATTGTTGTGTTGAGACTTTAAGTCGATGTGTTTTATCTATTTTAATCTGCAAATTTGTTGAGAGAAACATTAGTTTTAAATATCCAATTGCCTGCAGATCAGCGCAAGGTCCAGGTTGTTCTAGTCAGGAAGCTGTTTCATAGGATTGCTTTAAGAATTTAGATTCTATGTTCATACCTTGTAGTTTGTTCTTTATAAAGACATTTAGTTTTATATACTTTGTTTGGTTTTACAGGGTGATGCCGATAGTGCTCTTGACAGGCTTTGGCAGAAAAAGAAAGTCGAAGTCAAACAGTAGTAGTCGGGTACCTTTTTATTACCGGTCTCTGAACTCGGGAGGGAAAATTCTTGGCAATGACTGTTAAATTCTAGTTTGTTTAGGTGGATAAAGTTGAAAGTTGTTTTTGTCGAATTGTTGATGTTTAGTCTCTTGCATTAGATATATACACATACACTTACATACCAATGTCATGCTCATACTTAGTTTTTGATGCTCACATCTAAATCTATGATGATATTCTTACACTCGTAGAACTACAGTCTTTATATGTGACATGAATATATTTTTTGGTTAAATCTTTTCAATTTCTAACTTCATATGATCTTCCAGTGATGTTAAGACTACTATGAATATATTTGTTGGCCATTTTTGCCTAAAACAATGTTGAGAAACTATGTTAATCCATGAACAGTTTGATATCTGCTTAAAACTGTTATAAAAAGTTTTGCTACTGCTGTTATAAACAGTCTTATATAGTATTTACAATCGGACCTTCCAGTCTTCTTACAATTTCCTTAGGCTTAGCGTTTTTCCTCGTGGATGCAAAATAATAGATACTAATCTTAGGCTGAGTTATATTAAATATTAAAATTCATTTCTTTTTAATTTGCGTAAAGTAAGTATACAGATCAAGTTTAATGATTACCTCAGTGCTTTAAAGAGGTTTTTTATATTTAATTTAACATTTAAAAACTCCTCCAGATTGGTCTTAATTTGCTCAGTAGGCTGATGGATATGCAGTTTCTCCACATGTCCTATAGGCTTCTTTTTTTACACTTGTTTCCTACATGCAGCTTTAGTCATATCTGGCTCGTGTATTACCTGGTTGAAAATTGGATGCAAGTTTTATATTTATTTTGATCAAAAAAAGAAAAGCAAAGCAATGTTTTAAGTATCTAATGCTTCATCATATTCAGTTGATTCTGTTGAAAAGAAAGAAAAAAAGAAGAAAAAGAACATATAAAAAAAGCTAACTGATGCAAAAGATCTTCAGTGTTTAAAAGAGGAATTCCAGATTTTTAATGTTGATTTATCTCAAAACTTTGATGTGTTTTTGAACAGACAAATAACCCATGAGCCAAAAGCATGTAACCGTATGTTCAAGGAAGACATGAATTTCAAGAGTTTCAATGAATTGGTTATTAGTCATGAACTTGTATTGGTTTAACGTTTGGATTGAAGCTTGGTGTTGAATCTACTATTTAGGGAAGCTTATTAAGGTTAGTGTTCTCTTGAATTTTAGCATTCTTGCTGTAGTCTTTTTTTCTACTATTTTTTCTTACTGGAGTATTGTTGAATTTTGGCAGTTTTTTCTGGAACTTGAAAAATTAATGACCTTGTGCTCATGCATTGTTTAAGTGAAATAATATTTATCTTGAGCTTCTAGATTATCAAACCCTTCCAACAAATTTATTCTTCCATTCCATGCTTTTACTGTATTTTAAAAAATTATATTTTTATCACTCCATTATAGCTATGATTTTTATATTTAAATCCTTTAAAAAAAGAGATTGAAAGAAGTGGGTAACAAAATGTGATTTGAATCAATGTCTTCAAGTTTTGAAATAAATCGAATAGATTACTATGTTATATAAAATATAAGTATAATTTTATTTTTTGTATTTATCCTTTACCAACAAAGGTAGTAGAAGATATGGTGTTATTGAATGTGATCCACTAGTTCGCAAAGGACTTGAGAAAACTGTAAGTAGTCTTTAATAGATGGCACTTAACAAGCATTCCATTCATAAACAGTAACCCCCTTGAATAAATTTCTCTACTTGAAAGCATATGGATAAACTAATATCGCTTGTGCAAGCAAGCTAAGCACATGGTCATTCCTTATATGCCGATATTAGCGCCTCCACAAAACTGGACAGGGTATGTACTCAAGGTCCTATCTTTGTACAGTTTATTCCCTCTACTCATTCAGATATACTGACAGCTTGGTACAAAATTTTCCTGCTTATGCAAATATCTTCATATGTCAACTTGAAAAAGCTATATTTATATATATATGATTATATTCCTACTTATGCAAATATCTTCATATGTCATCTATTAATTACGGTTCTTATTTGGGTCTTTCAAGTTTTTGAGGTGGTTATAACTCCTACATGTTTGATGCTGGAATATTTCTATATCGTTTCCAGTATTTGTAGTTAGCTACAATAGTTTAGTTTGATTATAATTGCCTGAACTTTGATTCTAGAATCAATTAGCTTTTGGGGATTTTATTTATGTCTTTAGTTTAAAGGAAAAGTGGTGTGGCAATTTTATGGAATTAAAATGCTTTGATTTGATGAAAAAGATGATACATTCAATCCTAACTGTAAAGCAAAAACCAAGCCTCTTTCTTGATACCTCAAAGCTCTGCCATTAAACTATTTATAACACCTATATTCATTACTAAACCTTTGATATGACTATTGACACTTTTTTTTTCTTATCAAGCCTCATAAGAAGCTTGTTTATGTCTTGCTTTAATCTAGCTTAAACCTATTAAATCTCTTTCTCCTGATTGTTGACAGTCATTTATCGGATGCATGTTTCAAAGCATCAATAATGATTACTTTCGATAAATTTTAATTTGAAGTTATTGAAATAATCTCTTTTTCTTAAAACACGAAACTGTCTGTTGTGCAAAAAGCATGCATCCTGCCATTTTTTTTGCAATATATATACATGTAAGGAACGTCCAGGTTGTATGTTTGTTGAGCACAAGGATTTTTTGCACTATGAGTCATTTCCCTTTTAGAACATCAAATCATTTTCAGATTTATTTACTTCCTTCAGGTTTTTGGTCACCTTAGCTTTAGAGTCTATAGGCTTTAAGTCATTTTCCTTGCCTTGCTATTTTTAGATTGTTGTTTTTTCTTTCTTATTTCTAGACAGCATGTTCTATCATGGTTTTGGTTATTTTCTTTGTTAGCTGCTTTTGAAATGGGGAATTGGTGGAAAGATCCAATAGCATCATCTTCATTATCTTGGGACTTGGTCATGCGTAAAGGTTTTTCTTGTTTTTCATTAAAGGCCTCTGCATCTTAATAGGATAATGGTTGTTTATTGTTGTTCAAAGCATGATGAAATAAACATGTTAGGCGTGGTTTAATACATGCCTTGCTGACTTGTAAGGTTGTCCAAAACAAGACAAAATTTAGTTGTCTTTAAGATGTTCGAATGTGGTTGTTCAAATGGTTCCTCAAATTTTCCAAACGTGTCTTTGAGGTGCTCGAAAATGTCATATTAATGTTGTCCATATATGATTTTGAATGCTGGAAATTTGCAGCATTTAATTTCCTACTTGAAGTTGATTAAACCATGCTGTAAATGCAAAACATTTATATGCTGTTCACATGCTAAATTAACCATTAGTGAGCTTAAAATTGATCTATTCGAATGTGTTAAATTCATTGTTCAATGTGATGTTATTTATGCCAATGTATTGAGTATATTAAGTTGTGCAATTTGATGTTATATGTGGCGTTAATGTTGACTTGTTAATTGCATATTTTATTATTAATCTGATTTAGGGTTCTGAATTTAGAAGAACCTTATCTTAAGATAAGTTATCTACTTTCATAACAACTGGAATCTGATTCTGTTATTTTGGTTAGTTCTTGCCTTCATATATCATTCATTAACTTTTATTTCTTTTTTCTCAGGTTTGAGTTTTTATTGGATGCATGGTCCAGGATTAGCTGAATTCATGCATAGTGACGACTTGTTTGAGCTAACTGCTGATCTTAAAGTGTGCATTCTATCATTATTTTGTTCTATTTGTATTTTGTTAGATTTCTGGTGTAGTATGATAAGTGAGTATTTTGTTTGATTGTTATTGATAAACTTTCTGTTTGGTGGGATATATATTTATATCATAGATATTATTCTTGTTCTCAATATTTTGATAATGAATTTTAATTTTTTTATATTTTTCATGACTTTTATAATATTTTATAATATATATTTTTTTAAATTTTATGACCTTTAGCGGCATTTGTGGGAAAGCGCCGCTAAAGGTCATGACCTTTAGCGGCGTTTTTTTAGATAAACGTCGCAAACTTTAGCGGCGTTTTTTGTTGCGCTTGCAAAAACGCCGCTAAAAGTCAGTTTTGCTGCAGTGACACTAGGAGGACATTTGCCAACACACCAAGGAGGCCCCTTACTCCCCTCACTAGCATCACATGGGGGCACTTCGTCTCTACCCAGTGAAAAGAGCTAGTTGAAACACTTCATATAGGTTTTCAAAACGTGAAACACAAGGCACTTAAAGATTTTTTTATCTATCAACTCATCCCCACAATGTGAAATATAAGGCACCTAAAAAGAGATTATCTGTAAAGTTGTTATTCACTCATGATATTAATTATATATTTAAGAAAATAATTTTAATCATGATAGTAGATATTTGAATATTTGATTGATTTAAAATTTTATAACGCATAATCAATTTATCAATTCTAGACCTTAATTATAAATCCAAATTTTACAAATTAGATAATTTTTATGAAAAAAAAAGAGTTTGATACAAATTGTATATGATTTTATGTAATTATATTGATGAAAATTTGAATTTTTTAAAACTTTTATTATCTATTATTATAGTTATTACATTTTATTAAAATAATTATATTTATCCATGTAAAAGTAAAAAAAATATTTATTTTAATTTGTATAGTTATCAAAATCAAGATTTTATGTACACAATTGAAAAAAATCAAAACTTCATCTATAATTGTACTAAACCAAAGTATATGTATTACATTACACGTTGAATCAAAATTTATAAGTAAATTTAATATTTATTCCTAAAACAAATTCATTTGAGGAAAAACCAAAATTTCAAAAATATAAAAAGACAGAAAATCTAAAAAGAAAACAAAAATTAAAGAGTATCTTTAGAACAATCTAGAAGAATCTCAAGCTGACGGTTGATATCACTCAAATATTTAGTTGAATTATATTCTTCAGCCTCATCCATCTCCTCTGAGTAAGTTCTTTTTAGTACTGAGTGTTCACCCTCTTTCAGCCCCTCCAAGCTGTTTCTATCACCATTCAAAATTGACACAACCTGCCATTTTTTCGAACCCAATTTTAGACTCGACAAACAAATTAAGGATTTGATAAGTATATTATAAAATATAATAAAAAATTTATTTATATAAATAAATGTTACCATTTAGCATACTCTCAATCTATTGACAATATATCATATAATTATCTATAAAATAATTATTTTAAAATAAATTTTAGTGTTAGATAAAAGTAACTCTTAATTACACCTAAAGATTGGGTTTTGGACCCAAAAAAAAAATACATAAATCCAGGTTGGGTTAGGTCAAAAATGAATTTTCAAGACAATGAGCTCGAGGTGTTTAGAGTAAGAAAATAAAAGAACATGCCTGACTCATATCGGGTCGGTTCACTGCGGACTGATGTATGCAAATAGAAGAGATAGCGAGAACTACGTTCAACTGGTCCAGCTCGTAGCCATCCCCTAGACTTGGATCAACTAATTCTTTTATCTTATTTTCTTTTATCAAAGGTTTTGCCTGCAAATGTTTATGAACAACTACTTTCAGTTCTGCCCACATAATATTTAGGGATATATGAGGATCAGATATTTTCTACTTTCTATAATATTTTAATTCATTTATTTTATGCAACATATTGAGTATTATTATGCTAATTGACTTCGAATTATTTTCAAGTAATATGAATTTGGATAATGAAAATTTGTTGATTACTTTTGCGATTATGATATAAAAGTAACACTACCCAAAGCGTATCATTTAAATTCCGATATTTTTGTAGAGAAAAGCAAACGTACCCACATAACAAGGCTTTGTTGGGAACTATCGATGGCTTGTCGCCCAGTGATGAGCTCCAACAACAATACTCCATAAGCAAAGACGTCGGTTTTTTCATTCACTATGCCGTACATGAAAAATTCCGGTGGAAGATAACTGTCATGAAAATAAATCTATTCAAAAACCTTTGTTTAATAAAAATGAATGTCAAAGGTTTTGGAATGTCAAAGGTTTCGAATCAGAGAAAAGATTATATGAAATGGTTTTAAATTACAAACCCAAATGTGCCTTCTACTTTAGAGACCGTATGATGAGTCCATTGATCAGGTAACCATTTTGCAAGTCCAAAATCCGAAATCTGGAATTACATCGAAAATCTATAAATAAAATATTTATTGTTTTATTGTTTTAATTCAAAATTAAAATATTTATTTTCATATTATAAAAATTAAATAATAAATAAAATTAAGTAATTACATATTTTTAACTTTTAAGCTAAAAATTAAACCAAGAATGATTAATATCCGAATTGAAATCAAACCAAATTCAATAAAAGAACCAACTAAACACCCCAGTTCAAATTAATTAAATTATCTATTTAATAACAATAAAGTATCGTGATAAAATGTAATTGAATATGGTAAAAGTATTATAGAGGTTATTGTAGTAGTAGTTAGATTATATTTTGTCCCTCTATTCAAAAATGGGTAAATTAGCCTATATACATTTATCAAAGAACAAATTGGTCTTTTCTATTAAAAAAATTATCTATTTGTACAGTTAAAAATTGACGTGACTAATGAAATAACTAAAAAATGACACGTGACGTGTCATGTGTACCTCATGTTAACATACAGGGACCAGTTTACGTATACTTCATATTAACATACAGATATCAGTTTTTAACAAAAAAATAATAGATAGACTTTTAACAAAAGAACCAATTTAGTATTTGATCTAAAATATCAAGATTAATTTACCTACTCGTTTAATAGATGGGACAAGATGCAATCTCAGAGTAGAAGATGTACCTGAGCATCAAAGTCTTCCGTAAGCAAAATGTTAGCGGCCTTGATATCTTTATGGATAATTCTCCTTTGGCAACCTTCATGTAGATAGCTAAGCCCTTTGGCTGTTCCTACAGCAATCTTGAATCTGGTGCGCCAATCTAGTTTTTCCTTTGGCCCTGGATATGCATACATACTAACAACATTCACTTCAATTCAACATTTGATTTACAATAAAGAGGTTTCCGAGTTCATCTACGTAGAAAAGAG
The DNA here is from genome assembly GCF_025698485.1 of Gossypium arboreum. Classification (NCBI taxonomy): domain Eukaryota; kingdom Viridiplantae; phylum Streptophyta; class Magnoliopsida; order Malvales; family Malvaceae; genus Gossypium; species Gossypium arboreum. Next base: position 59,579,491 of record NC_069078.1, on the reverse strand, counting down.
TAACCTCAATGTTCATATTAAGTTTTAGGATAAACTACACACAAACTCATTAAATTATTAGTAAATTTACGTTTCGGTCACTCAACTTCAAAAAAATACAAAATGGTTATTGAACTGTTTGAAAGTTTTCATTTAAATCACTGGCCTATTAATTGTTTTTTTTTTTTTTTAAGTCAAGATAGTAAGTTTCAAGTAACGATTCAACAACCGGTATGAATTAGTATCCATCAATGAGTAGAACATACCTTAAGTCTAAATCAAGCTAACAGTTAGTGTCAAAGATCGGAGGAGAAAGTTGTTTGGCTTTTGCTTCGCAGATTTGTAACATCCAAAACTGTTTCATGAAAAATTTGAACTGTAGAAGAGAAGCAAAATGAAAGTTTCGATTGGTGCAGGCGGTGCAAACAAAGAAGGCCATACAACAGAAATTTTAATAGCCCAGTGACTTAAATGAAAACTTTTGAATAGTTCAATAACAATTTCGTAACTTTTTTAAAAGTAAGCGACTAAAACGTAAACTTACTAATAATATAATAACTTTAAATATAATTTAATCTAAATTTTAGACTTCATCGTTTATGCTTAAAATACTTGAGATTTTTCAATATTAATTAAAGGTACAACATATGTTTAACATAATCAAGCCTACAATTGAGCATGAGAATCTTGCTCAATTTTTACCAACTAAACAAGCTTAATAAAAGAGCTCAAGCCGAAATTGATTCTTTCAAGTTGAATGTGCATAATTACAAGCACCAATATCCTAGTTAAACCATATTAAAAATAGTCACTTTTATTAATATGTTTTATTAATATGTTGTTATAAAGTGGTTATGCTACCGTTAAATTTCATTACTTTCCTAACGACAGTCCTAGAATAGATTTTTAATTAAAATTTTAATTAATTAGAATTTTAAATTAATTACACATTAAACGTGAAAAGAAAAACCTTTCGTTTCTTTTTTCTTTTAGTTTTCTTTTTCATTTTTACAAAAAAAAAATTGTCATCTTTGTGAATCAAAATAATAGAAATCAAATTGAGTGTTTCATCAATCGATAGAATTTTTTATTCAATATGTAAAAACAAAGGATGGATTCAATGGAGGGTCCAAGTATATCTTCTTTACATTCATTTGTCTCTTTTACTGAATAAATAGTTTTACTCTAAAACAACATATTGTTTAATGACAACCCTAAATTAAAAACCTTGATTTTTCCTCCTTTGCATCCATCTGTCCTGGTATATCTTCCTTTTGATATTTTATTCACAGAAAAAGGAAACCCTTAAAAAGAACACCAAAAGATCCAAACTTTGGTGTTTTATCTCTAAAACTCTATTTACTTTCTTTTCCCAAATCTTTCGAGATCCAATTTTTTCTTTCTTCAACAGAAAGTCCATATCCAAAAATGCCATCAACAATTACCACTTACAACACCATCACCATCACCTCCAACCCAACCATCACTTACGACACCATTACCTTCGACCCAACCACCTTTTCCTCACATGCCAAACCCATGTCACCTATGGCCAAAGCTATTCTCCCTCCCTCTTTCTGCCTCCCCATCTCTGCTTAACTCTTTTTTGGCACTCATCATTCTGTGAGTTACATCCCTTTGATTTCTCTATAAAAAACTAAGATTTTTGGGGTTTATTCTTTTTCCAATTACGAGATGTTACACACTTTGATTTTAATAAAAAATTCTTTAGTCAAGAGCTTATTTATAATTTTTAAAACAGGGTTGAGCATATTCTGTCATGTTAGGAAGAACTCAAAGAAGCAAAAGAAAACATTTCAGTAATCTCATGAATTGGCTATTGCTTCTTCTTAATAAGGAGAAGATTGGGTTTTAGGGCATAATTTTGTATTTTATTTTCATAAAAAAAAAATTAAAAACCTATTCTCACCCCAGTTGAACATCCAAGTTTACCTTTAAAACTCATTTAAACTGTCACTTAGGATTGTTGATAAGGAGGTAACGGAGCTTAACAGTCAAATGACCACTTCATAACAAAATACTAACGTAAGTGACTAAAACGTAATATTTCAAACATAAGAGACTAAAATGTAATATGAGATAAATAAAAGTGATAATTTTTGTAATTTATCCTATTAAGAACTTGTGAAGAAACTAAACTTCAACTTATTCTAAGTCATAGTTCAAGTTTGGGCTCAACTCCACAAAGATAAAACCGAATTCAGATCTTTCTCAACCCAATCTGATCCATTAAGAACTTGGAAAAAATCAAAGCAAAAAAATAGGTATGGAGAAACGAACCATAAAGTATAGAAGCCAAGCTTCCATGAGGAGACAATTGAAGAACAAGGTGCATCCCTCCTTCAACGCCATAGCCAATCATTTTAGCAATATTAGGGTGATCGACATGAACTATAATTCCAAGCTCTGATAAGAAATCCATTGTCATCTCTTCGGGTGAGCCTCTTGTTAGCTTTTTAATGGCCACAAATTTTCCACTTTTTAGTTTCCCCCTGTAAACTTCTGCATACCCTCCTTGTCCTATCAAATTCTCTTCTCAACAGAAATACAATATTATAAGAAAATGTCGAAGTATATTTTTATTAAAGAAATGAATTAAATTTCAATTTAATATTATAAAATAAAATTTTGAATTCAAAACACATTTTTTTTATGTTTTCTTTATACATGAGGTAGAAGTACAAGAGGAAGCAATTTATAAAGAAAATAATCTCTTAAAAATGTCTTCTTTAAAAAATAATTGAAAGAAATATAATATTCAAAATATGTGTTCTTTTTCCAGATATAAATAAAGACTTGAATCTCCATTGTTGTTATCTATTAAGGATTTCTACATCAATCAATTGAATTTGATTTCAAATTCAAAATATGTTTTATATATAAAGAAGCTACAATTTTAGGTTCAGAAAAAGGGTGACGATCAATTATAATACAAAGAGACTGTTTAGTATTATTTTCATAAATAATTTTCTATTAAAAAGTAATTTTGAGTAAAAGTTCAAAATTTCTACTTGATCAAAAAATGTTTTTGTAAAGTAAATTTTTTTTAATCTCAAAAGCAACTTTTAAAAGTACTTTTAACCTAAAATGATTTTAATAAAAATGCTAAATTGATCTTAAATTCCAAATCATACTTTTCTCTAGTACAATTTTAATCTTAAAAAAAATTTAAAACCGAATTTATTTCTTTAGTTTCTGAAAATAGAAAAACTATACCTTTTCTTTTTATTTGTCGATTTTATAAAAATTAAAAAGTTAATATAGTTGATAGTTGGTATTTGAATTTAATTACTGAACTTTTGTTAATTTATTTTTTCTTAGATTTTTATTAATTTGCTTTATATATAAATTTATATATTAATTGCTGAATTTTGGTAATTATTTTTATATAAATTGTTGATTTTTTCTTTCCAAATTAACAATTTAGTGAGAAATTTAAACCAAGTTTTAGGGTCCGTTTGTTTACATGTAAAAATTTTTACGGTCTGTCAAAAAAAAAGTTTTACGGAAAATGTTTTCTGTATTTTCCTGTGTTTGTTTCACAGAAAATAGTTTGGTCAACGGAAAATGACTTATAGGTCAAGATAAAATAAATCATTTTTCCTGTAAAATTTCTTACCCTTTTGAAAGCTCATCTATAGATAATTTTATTTTATATAAAAATTAACTTAAATCAAGCTTAACATTATTATATTGATAATAATTTTTTTATTTTAAAAATATTTAAAATATTATATTTTTAATATTATTAAACATACGATTATTTATATTTAGTCATATAATAAATTATTAATATAATAAATATAATTTATTATTTTAATGAATTATTTAATATTTCAATTTTATTTTAATAATAAGTTTTAAAATAATAATTTTAAATAATATTATTCACATATTATTAAAAATATTTAATATTAATATTTTAATAATAAATATTCATTACAATTGTAAATATATTAATAATAAATGTTTTGTAGTATAAAGGTTAAAATATGTCATAAGTCTATATACACTTCACAGATTTGTAATTTAGTCTTTTTACTTTTATTTTCAAAAATTTAGTCCTTTTACTTTTTAAATTTGAAAATCAAGTCCAATTATTAACATCGTTAAATTTTTTTCAATTTTATTGATGTCTCATTTTAAATAAAAAACTCACTTAGTAGTCATGGAATTTAAAAATAACGTTGTGATGAATTTGAATTTAACATAATATTTTTAATATATGCAAAAAATATAAAATATAAAATTAAAGATAAAGTTAAATTCAATTAAATAATGAAAAAAAAGAAAATCTCAAATGTATGTTTGTTTAATTGAAAACAATTTTATGAAATATTTTTAAGAAATCTATCAAACAACGAAAAATATTTTACACAAATTCATCTAAACACCAAAAATATTAACTTTTCTAGGAAATCATTTTCAGTGAAACAAAAGAACCTTAGTTTTTTGTAAAATATGATAACTGATTTCTTAGTAGAAAAATGAATTTTAAGCAAAAGTGGATTGAGATTGATATATAAGTTCGAGAATGTTATTAAATCGATTGATCTAGAAATTAGAAAGAATAAAAATCAATTGAATTAGATGATTTAACTAAATTTTTAATATTTTTTATTTGTTATGAAATTTTTAATAATTTATTTATCTAAATCGGACAATCCTAAGAATTCATAGTTGATCCATTTAAACACCAATCTCGTTTTAAAATCACCCACAATTAAATCAAATTATAATTACTTAAAATAACTAAATGATGAAGCAAGGGAAAGAAGAAATATACCACGGCTGTAGTTATCAGTCGCTTCCTGAAGCTCAGACAAGGAGAAATTCTTCCACGAAGATTTAAAATTAAAAGCTTCAGTATCCAAAGCCGGTGATGATTGCGGAATCGTATCTTCTCTGATTCTTTTGCTTTTTCTTCTCGTGAACTTCGGTATCAATGGCGTCAAACTATGCGTAGGGATTACAACACCTTTTTTCAGCGCCGGGAAGAATCCACGCCATTGCGTAATCGATGTAAAATTGTTATAAAGTTTAGATTCTGTCGAAGTGCTGGTTTTCGCAGAATTTGGCTCCGGTTCTGATGTGTCCGTCGACGGTTTCGTCGCTAATTGTTTAGATTCCGAGGTTTCTTTCAAAGGTTTCGTCGCCGGTTGTTTGGATTCCGGGGTTTCCGTCGAAGGTTTCGTCGCCGGTTTTTTGGATTCCGGGTTTTCCGATGGTTTCGTCGCCGGTTGCTTGGAGTCGGCGGTTTCCGTCGTCGCCGGCGGTTTGGAACCAGCGGTTTCCGTTGTCGCCGGCGGTTCCGAATCAGCGGTTTCCGTGGAAGGTTTGGTCGCTGGTTGTTTGGATTCTACAGCATTTGTTGTGCAATCCTTGGGAGCCGTTATTGGAGATGGCCGATCTATTCTCTCTGCTTCAATTTTCAATTGTGCCAAGTCTGTAAAAAGAAAAAATCAATCTTGATTTATAACTTAGCAAAAGCATGTTGAAGTCTGGAATTTAACGGTTCTTACACCATGTTATTGTTTCTATTTTGCAAATCTCTTTTAAAGGATTAAAGAAGAGGGAATTATGATGATGAATATGTTTAGTTTTATTAAGGGAGCTACTTAAGGGTGATCTTCATCCTATGATTGTTACTTCTAATTAATTTACTTTTTGATTTTGCTTTTTAGTTGTTTCTTGTTACTAAAAAAATTTAATTATGTAAATAAGATCAAACAATAAATTGATTTTGTTTTGTTAAAAAATTGATTAGTAGAAAAATTAGTTAATGTACGTCAGCATGAGGTACACATGGCACATCACATGTCCTTAGTTGATTACTCTGCCAATCATGCTAATTTTTAATGGTACAAATAGATGAATATTTTAACAGAAAAGACTAATTTGTTCTTTAATCTAAAGTACAATGACTAGTTTGCCCATTTTTCACTTTTTGAGTAGAGGGGGCAAACAATCTAACTCTTAGTGTCATAGGCCGCAGATCAAAACCTGTGACAAATGCACATGGAATGTCCCATAGAGGTCAACTGATCAAATGAGATTCATTTAATCCACTTGAATTGACCCGATTCATGAAACATATGGAGAAGTCCATCTATTTGAAGCATTGGTGGCCCAGTGAAACACTTTAGTAAAACTAGAGTTACTAGGATAATTGTTGTAAATATTAAATGATAAAGATGTTTAGAGTTTAAATCTCTTAAGAATTTCATATTGTAGATAGGCATTAAACTAGACTTTATACTTGGCTTAAATTTCCTTGACCGAATTAATGCTCTGTTGGTTCCTTTTGTTGATTGTATTTGTGTCTTGGATACTTGACAACAACAATGTGTTGTGCAGGTGAGTCAGGACATGAAGGGTGAAACCAAAGTATTGACATCAATCCAGCTAGCCAAAGATGTTCCATGTGGTAAGAACATCGACTTGGTAAATCGGAGTGCTAAGGACACCCCATTGGAAATTCTAGAGGTGCCACAAACCGATATGAAGCCTATTGAGTTATAAGTGGGGCTACCAAGTATAAGAGAGGTGGGTTGTGCATGGGGCTTTGTGGGAAAAGTGGTGATGCAAACTGGGTAGTCAAAACGAGAAATGTGACAAGTGAGGTACATCTCAAACACTTATTTAATGTTTTACATTATAACTTACAGTTGGCTTGGAAAAGACATAAGAGTCCTTTTAAAGTTTTGAAATAGGTAAGCCAATGGGCTGACAAACCAGAATTAACGACAATACTTAAGGTTAACTTGGTTTTCAACATGAGTATGTCGAAGTTTATTTGTGAGGACCAAAGGGATCCCAATCAATGCAAGTCACCATGGAAGTAAGTAAGAGCAGTGGCCTCTTACAATCGAGATGTACAAGAGAAAAATACAGTTCGAGTTAGGCGATGGCAAAGACATAAGTCAAGGCAAATGTTTCGAGGGGTGGAATTACCCAACAAAGAGGCTAGATAGGAATCAACTGAGATATCGTGTCAATTCCTAAACGAGTCAACTAGTGTCATTTCGAGGACATGATGAGGGCGTCGTAAGAATGGATGACGGAGCATTTCGCAGGTTTCGAATCAAAGCCCATAACGAATGCACACAAAACGTCCTACTGAGGTCAACTGATGAAATAAGGCTCATTTAATCCACTTGAGCTAGCCTGATTCATGGAAGATATGGAGAAACTCATCTACTTGAAGCATTGGTAGCCAGTGAAACACTTTAGTAAAGCTAGAGTTAACAAGGTAATTATTGTAAATCCTAAGGGATAAGGATGTATAAAGTTTAAATCTTTTAGGACTCTCATCTTGTAGATGGGTACTAATCTCAGTCATTGTTATAATTCGATCTATATCATTTGATCTAGGGGAGCTCAACTATAAATAGTGACATTCTCCGTCATTTGTAATCACTCAGTTGTAAACCTTCAAAGTAATAGAATAATTTTGATAGCATTTACTCAAACACTTGGTGTGTGCTATTTTTGTGGCTTTTTAGTTCGTTTGTGGCTTCTTTCTCGTTTGAGTTCGCTTTTGCTTTGCTTCGGTGCCTTAGAGAATTTCTACTAGAATTCTCATTTTTTGGGAGTAAGGCTGACTTAGGCGGGTTTAAACCCAAAAAATTACCTAAGGCCACATGATTTATCAGACTAAAGTTCTAACCTCTTAACACTAGTACAAAAGCCTCTATAGTACTTTTTACCTCTATTTTTTATACTCATCGTAAAAACAAGTAATCACAAATAATATATATTCCATCACAAAACAAGCTGGAAATTGAAATATATTCAAAGACGGTAAAAGTACTGTAAAGGTCTTTGTACTAAGTGTTAGATTATATTATATTCTTTTTACTCAAAAAATTGACAAACTTGTTATTGTAGGTTAGATTAAAAAATAAATTAGTCATTTCATTAAAAATTTCATTCAATTCTATCGTTAAAACTTATGTGATGAAAGAATAATCAAACAGCTTTTACGTGGAATACTATTGTATTTTATTTTGTGTATATGGAACAATTTTAACAATAAAAATGATGAAATTTTAACAAAATGAATAGTTTACTTTTAATATAACATATAAAGATTAATTTACCTATTCTTTTAGTAGAATGAACAAAATCCATTTTAAATCCGAAGAATAAGGTTTCCATAATATTTCTACTACTTAGAAACATCTAAATATATCTAAATAAAGTTGGCAACTTAAACTCAAAAAATGTAAGAAAATTACTCACATATAATATTTACAAGTAATAAATCTTCAACGTGTAATTTAAATTAGACTATAAAGTAGCAAAGGAAAAAAAATTTAGGGTTGAAATTATATTGTAATATTACAATAGCAAAAATATAATTTTATTATTTTAATAATTTATATCTTTATAATTTTAAATGATTAAATCAAATTTTTAACATTTTAAGGAGAGTCAATATGTAATTTTATTTTTATTAATTTAAAATTTTAAAATTTTTAAAGAGCCTAAATAAAAAAATCATTTTATAGGGGCCCTAACTACACCCTTAGACTCATACTGAAATTCGACTATATGAATTATATCAATTTGACTATTTTGATCATATCTCTCGGAGACGAATTTGAGGGGATAGGCAGCCCATCTAGGGCTTTTGTCTCAATAATTAAAATTTTCAATCTAATTTTTATAAATAAAAAAATTATAAATCAATATATAATAAAGCTGCACTTTTAACCCTTAAAAATGAAAAAATTATTTAACCTTTAAAAATGATGAAATTATAAATTCATACATAATAAATTTATATTTTAATATATAAAAATTATAATTAAATTCCTATATCTATTAAAGGGGATTTTGAATTCGTCCTATCTATAATTAAAATAAGTTAGACTTGAAATGTTTGGAAGTGTAGAGAAAAATAGGAATGGGTGATTAAATTACCAAGAGATGAAATGAAGTCAGCAAAACCAGATCGGTGTTTCTTCATTATGAGACGGAACGGCTCCCATATTTTCTTTTCGTTGCCTTTCTTATTTGAATTTTTGTAGTCAGTTGACGGTTCAACACTACAAGTGAGGAATAAACACAAACACTTTGTATGCATAAACATGAAATATGATGGCCAAAAATACAAAAATATCATATCAATGTGTTGAATAATGACATCGAATTTATCAGTTCGAGTTATATTATTTTACTCGAATTTGAAAATGAATATTGAGGAGGAAATGTATTAAATATATTTGGTTTAATGGCGAGTATATTTGTACTGTAACATAAAAGTTTAGGTTCAATCTTTAATAATTTCATTCTATTCGGATTATCAAAAAAATAGTTTTTTAAATGAATCAAAGTGACTATTATTTATTTTTCTATCAACAAGATATATGTATGTATATATAGGATAATCAAATTTTGAAAAAAATATTATTAAGCGTGCATAAAATTATAAAATATATAAAATTAATTAATTTCATATAAATCAAGAAGATTTCAAAATTCCCCAATTTTCAGATGGTTATCGGGTGAATTTGAAATTTTTCATAGATTTTAAAAAAAATTAATGATAAACAATTTTATAAAAATAAATAAAATTAATTAATTTCATAAGTAAATTTCATAAAAGAAATTGAAACAAATTTTAATTGTGACGATTAAATCAAATTCAAATGTTACAAAACACAATAAATTGAATTGGATTTAAAATGGAATCATTATTTTATGATCTTGATTAGTTTCGGCACTTATATTAATCATCAACACATTCATTACGTGATTATAATTTAAATCTTATAAAGAACTCAAAAAACTTCAAAAAGAATTTCAGAGTTATTACCTTGAAGGAGCAGGTGAAAGTGAAGGTGAAGGTGAAGGTAAAGGTGAATGTTCGGTTGAATCTTCCATTGACAATTTTCAGAGCTGATTAAAAAAACCTAGAAAATTAATGAAGAAAATGAATTAAAAAGATGAATAATTGGCATTAATCTCAAGTTTTTTTTCTTTCACTAATATTAATGTTGTTTTTATTCATCAATTTCCCCCATTTTTGTGCCTAAAAGTAGGCTTTTTTCTCACTTCTTCTTTCTTAATTCGTTCCCTTTTGTTAGAAGAAATAATTTTATAAAAAATTTATAATATTTTTATCCTATGATATTAAGGAATGTTGAAGGCATTTAAAATTTATAATACAAGAAAATACAGCATTGCCTCTTCCTTTTTTTTGGGTCCTCCACACCTGGAACAAACTACCATTATTTTTTTTATTTCATTATTACATGAAAAATAATATAAATATCATAATATATACAAAAAAAAAATACATGAAATGGGGAGATATAAATTATAAAGTATTGTAAATTATATGGGGCATTGTTTACCTAGTAAAGTCAATGAGTGGTATGTAACCATTGCCTCGTACATTGTAGTTAAGACCTTGCTCATGGTTCAGGCTACTCGGTTCGATCCGAAGGTCCATCTGAGAAAGGGGAGAATTTGGATAAAACTATAGGCCTAAAAAATAGGCTTGAGTAAAAAAATAAGGTATGTTTTAAAAATTCGGGCATCGAGTAAGACATTTTTTGCCCAAACCCGACTTGGACCGAATTAACTAAATGACAAAAAAAAAATTGCTATTCTTTTTGTTAGTTTAATGATATTTTCTTGTTGTTTTCTCCTATTTTGCTATTATTTCACTATTATGTTACTATTATTTTGTTGTTATTGTTTGGATATTGTATAACACTTGTTTTATTATTAATTTTGTTATTATTTTAGAGACATTTTCTTGTTAAGTTGCATCTATCTTAGTATTATTTAAGTATACATATTTTTAAAATTTATTCTCAATTTATTTGGAAATATTTATTTTAATGTTTTAGTATTTTTTATGTCTGTATATATTTAAAAATTATGTAAAAAATTAATATGGGCTTGCCGGTTGAGTCTGGTTTTAACATTTTTAATGGGTTGGGCTTGGGCAAATTTTTAAATCTATTTTTCGAATGGGCCAAGCGAGCCTAGCAACAGGCATAAATTTTTGTTTGAGCCCAACCCAGCCATAATCGCCTCTAATTGTAGCTCTATTGTTATTAAAAAGCTATATCTACGATCAATTTTTTAGAAGAAATAATATTTTTATTGAAAAAGCTTTTCAAACTAGTGTTATTTAAATTTAGTTTTCTAAATTAATAAATAAATGATATTTTTCCAGTCATAAAAATATTTATGTTATATTTGTTTTACTAAAATTAATTTTTAAAAATAAGTTTAAAAAATTATCAAACAACAAAATATATTTTACGTAGAATCAACAAAACATTTAATTTTCAGTGAATTAAACAAATTCTCAAAACTATTTTTTTTATCAACTCTTTGAAAACTATACTATGTCTAAAGTTGATATAGAATATAAAGAGTTTAAGAAATTCATAGTCTTTTGGATTAAATTTTGAAGTATGTGAAGCCCGTACTCATGGGATTACATCTGGGACCTCTTCAAGAAGGCATTTGGGTGGTCTATTGTCGATATTTGAAGGATTAGTCCAACCTTTGTATGCACAAGGTTAGGTTGCAAAACAACCATAAACCTATTATTGAGCACGAGTGTTGACATAATCCATGGGTCAGCCTAGTTCAATGTGTTACTAAGAAATGTGACATGATGGAGGTACTAAATGAAAAAAGTGAGCTTACAGCTACTCAGAATAGAGACAGGTTAAAAAGTCTCTATGAATTACTAATAAATAAATAAGAAGATTGTTCTTTTTCATTTATCGACCAGGTTTTGAATTGTTTGTGAAGAAAGAGTTTTACTATTTCTTGGATAAATATTCAAGATACAATTAGATTGTCATATATCCAAAATATAAAGAGAATATAATTTTTATGGTAATTTTTTAGACGTAAATATGGAAGGTCAAGAGAAGACGCCTTTTGAGTGGTGTAATACTCATATCACCTTTCAAATACGGTGGAAAGCGATGTTGAGCTATTTACGAGTGGCTTTTTAAATTTTGGAAAATATTTTGACACAAGTTCTCAAGCATTGCAAGGGGTCCAATCTAGTGCTCAATTAGGAGAATTGTCACTTCATGATCTAGAAGGGTATTTTTCTTTGTCACAAAGTGTCTACCAAAGGTTGGGTGGTGGATGATGCTAAAGTTGAGATCATCAAGAAGTTACCTCCAATTTTGGGTTAGTTGAGTCATATTATTCATCTAATTTCTTATAAATAATTCTAATTGTTATAAAAAATAAGTTATATACATCGCATATGATGCATCCTGTTTTCTTTATCTACCATACCCTTTTAATCTTAAAAAAGAAGGTATTTATATAATAACAAGATTTAAAGTAAATTCTTTATACTATGATTGTATTTTTAGTAGAGTTTAATTTAGGCTCGATTTCAACAGTAGATTCATGAGCTTGAGAAGTCAGAAACAATAATGAGATTAATACTTATGTGACAGTAACAATACGCTTTTTATGGTGCAAAGGTGTCCAAACATGGGTACAACATGTGCTAACTTTTTATACACTCATTAAGAAAAAGTTGAAACTTAGTGGTAGGTCCAAATAAATAAAAATGGTGAATAGATGGTAACAAAAGAATGTGCCTTCCAACTAATTAGTATAACAATTTAGAAGCACATACTGAACTTCCATGAGTGTTAAAATTTAAATAGATTGAATAAGTCTTTTCCTAACAATCTTTAATATACTATATAATTTTATGTTAATAATTTATTTTATATATATTATTAAATTATTTTTACTAAATATCAAAATTTTGATTGAATTAATATCATCAATTGATCGAACATTATTTTAATTATGAGAAAATTAAAAGCTCAATTTTAAATAATCAACAAATATTATTGTATAAAAGATTTAAGTCAAATAATATTTGATACATTATTAATAAAGTTTTAAACTTTACAAATAAAAATAAGAATTTACAAGTGTCTTATAGGCGTAATAAAATATTAAAAAAGTATACTGTTAGTATATTAAATACAAACCTTTACACAATATCATTATAAAAAAAATTTGATTGTAAAAAGTAACCAGTCACATCTGTATATAAATACTTCCACTCAAAATAAATAAAATAACCTCCAATAATTTACAAAATTTATAGGTATATTTATTTAAAAATTTGGGATTTGAATTCCAATGTTAATATTTGGAATTTTTATTTTGTCAGATTAAAATCTCTGATTTTTTTAAAATATAAAATTAATATAAATAAGTTTAACTATATATCTATCTAGATATACTTATGAGTCGAGTCGAGTCGAGCTTAAACATAATATTAATATACTTTATGCTTGTCTAAGCTCGGTTCGGCTCAAAATATGGGCTTACAATTTTGCCCAAACTCATCTATATTTGCAAAATATCAACCCAAACTTATTTTAGATCTATTCATATTATTTTAAAAATATATATTTATATTATTTTAATTTAATATTTAATAATATCTTTTTATTTATTGAAAATTTTATATATCCATCTTAAAATTATTTTAATGTTTACATTACGGTATTATTATATATTTAGTATAAGTTTATTTTTTACCTTGTTATAAATTACATAATATATAAAAATAACATAATATAAAATATTATAAACTTAAAAATAGACTGAGCTCGAGTTTAAATATTCAAGGCCCAAACCTATTTTTAAATAGCCGTATATTTTTTCAAAAATTCTTTTAAATTTCAAATGAATCTTCGAGCCTAAACGAATAAGCCGAGGACCACCATTATAGCAAAACAAGTAATTTTAGCGTAAAAAAAAATAGATTCTCCAACATGTTTTAAAAGCCCACCACCGTGAAAGTAAAAAGTTGTCCTTTCAGTCTCGCACAATACACAAAACGTCTTGTTCAAAATTTTAAACCTTCATGCTTTAATCCTAAATTGTGAAACTCTAAATTCATGAAGATGGAGTGAAATTTATGACCCAATTAAAACTAAATAATTATTATTTAAATTTAATTATAATAATATTTATGTTATTTTATATATTTACACACAAAATACTTCTTATTATAACTTAGACTTAATGCTCTCTTTGATCCTTAAATTATATTCATTTTTCACTTTCGTACATAAACTCTTTTTAGTTCACTTTACTATTTAAACAATCATTCATTATTCAAATTGACCCATGGTGTTTAAAAAAAAAAAAGCTAACACGTGGCACTTTAAAACCGTGCCACTTTAGTCATCTTTTGTTTTTAAAGTGTTATGTATATTATATTGATTAAAAAGTTAAAAATGTCATATATTTAAAAGAAACTAAAATTTTATAAAATTTTAAATTTTAAATTTTAAATTTTAAATTTCAAAATAATATATAAAATTGAAAATTTTATAAAAAATTGAAAAAAAGTAGTTAAATTTTAGAATATTTCCAAAAAAACTTAAAATTTTCCAAAAATATGTATTCTAGAAATTTTATTAAATTTCAATTTTTTCAAAAAATTCTAAATTAAAAAATTAAAAAAATGAATCAAAATTCAAAAATATAAAAAATTTAACTAAAAAATATAAAGTCTTAGAAATTGAAGATTAAAAATTTTAACTTAAAAATTGAAAAATAAAAAAATATAAATTTTATAAATGTTTTAATAATTTTAAAAATTGCAAAAAATATAAGTCTTTTAAAAGATTATGAAGATTTGAAATATTTAAAATTCAAAAGAAACACGGTCTTTAATTGGCACATCTTAGTTTGCCCTTTATGTGGTACGTTTGTTGTTTTTTATTCTTATTGGGTTTCTTCCATTATTTTTACTGTTGACCCTATTCGTCAAAAGCACTAAACCGAATTGATTGGCAATAAATTTCTAGGGTTTTGATCAAATGGAGAATGATTTGGCAGGGCTTAGTATCAACGAAGGAAAGGGAGAGGCTTGACAATTTTAGGATGGATCTAATGAGCAACAAAAATTGTTTGATCTCTGTTTAGTGAGTTGTTTTCTAACAGCAAGTGTAATTCACTTTTCGGTGATGCGGAACACCATAGTCAATCTTTGACATCCTTTGGGTGGCTTCAGATCTCAGATATGGGAGGAGGGGAGGGAAATGTATTTGCTTAGGTTCTACAATAAGGTGGGTATTGATAAGGTAGTAAAGAGTGCATCATGGACGTTCAACAATCACTTGCTGGTATTTTATCGGCTTGGAAACAATGAAGATCCTACGCAAGTTCCACTAATCTATTCGTGGTTTTGGGTCCAAATACATGATCTCTTCCAGGGTTTTTCTCTAAAATTGTGGCGAAACAATTTGGAAACTTTATAGGGTTTTTTAGGAATATGATCCGAAACAGATCTCCAAGAGTTTCAAACAATGTTTAAGAATTAGGGTACGGATTGATGTGAGGCTTCCATTGAAACGCAAAAAGAAAATTCAAATTTCGTCATCTAGTTTTATTTATGCGAGATTTCAATATGAAAAACTTACGCTATTGTCACACCCCAAAAGTGGTGGATCCAAAAGAAAGGCATATTGACGTGAAGGTTATCTATTTTGGCGGACTTTGGTAGTTAGTACGCCAATTTATAAGCTATACAAGAACTAATGTTTGGCGTATAAAGTATCTGCTCGTGGAAATATCTCAGGATTTATTCTCGTAGTATTCTTCAATTGAAGAAAGAGTACAACAAGCGAAGAGTAGGCCTCAGAATGTTGGTTGAGCATGATGCACCTACTATGTGTATGTTAAAGCTGTAAGGAGTTAAAGTGTTTTTAAGGCTACGCCACATACTAGGGGTGTGTACAAAATCAGGTAAAATCGAAAAAATTTGGTTAACTGACCGAATTCAATTAATCGATTGATTTACAGAATTAATTTGGTCAAGGGTCAGTTAATAAATTTTTGAGTTTTTAGTTAACGGTTAATTCAGTTCGAAACCGATTGGTTAATCAATTTTTTTTGGTTTAACCAAAAAAATTAATAAATAAAATTATAATATATAAATATTAACCCACTACCCACCCAAACCTAATCCAATATAAACCCAATATAAACTCAATCCAATATATATAAACCCAAGTGCTCAACCCAACCCAATCCTAAAAACTACAAATAATTTAATAAATAAAAATCCTAAAACTAAAAGTCTAAAACTAAAAATCGCGACAGAAATAAGAAATTCCTAATACCCTAACCTTCAAATTTCAAAATCCCTAATTTAAAATCTCCCAAAATCTCTCTACTGCCACTACCAGTCACCTTCGTGAATCGTCCAACGTCCATTAGTCACACCGTTCGGCCTTTACCAGGTCACCATCACCGGCGTGTTGAGGTAGGCTTTTCCTCTCACGCTTGTAGTTGTTGTCAAGTTTGTAGGTTTTTGCTTCTTAGTAGTGTCCGTCTTGCGCATCCATATCTACTTTAGCAACCATTGTCGAGAGATAAAATTGGGTAAAGAATTTGCTTCTTAAGTGGTGCCTAAATGTAGGGGATGAGAAAGATGGAATATATAGTAATTTGGGGTGAAAATGGGTAAAATTAGAACATGATAGAAAAATTTATTCAAACATGATTTCCAAGTCTAATTAAGTGGCATTGTGAATGATAAGAGGTGAAATTAGAATGCACTCACACAGGCTAAATGTGGATATTATTAACAGGCCTGCTTAATAACAACAAATCTCTTAGGTTACTCTATTATTTTGACCCAATAAAAAGATTTGCTTTATATATGCTTTTTGTTATATTATATCGAATTGGTGTTATAGTTTCAATTAATTATCAAATTATAAAATGTAAAATATTTTTATAATATCTATTTCAAACACATACCCAGATCTGCTAATATCTTGGCACATAATTTAGCCAATGATTGCCTAAAAAATGAAAGGGAGAGTTACCTGATTGGAAGTGTACCGGTGGTTGTTGATGATGGATTATAGGGACGAAGAAGGAGAGAACCAGATTGATAGTATAAGATGAGATTGTAACGATTCGATAGTCAAGGGTGTCAGAAAGTGCATTCCCAAGACTCCGTTCCCATGAATCAGACTCGTAAATTACGAAGTTAGTTATGTAGTTAATTAGATTTTGATTAAGTGAAATTGCATGAATTAAGAATTATTATAGTATAAGGACTAAATCGCGTATAAAGTAAAAGTTGAATTATAGATTAAAAATTAATTAAAAAGAGTAAAGAAGCTATTATACCTTTGTTTCTTTAAGTGGATGGCATTGATGATGATTTTTATATTTTATATATGTTTACTTATTATATATTATATGTTATATTACATAATAATAAATGTATATATATGTATATATGTTATAATATTAATAAAATAGAGTATAATAAATAAAGTATAATAAAACAAAAGAATTAAAAATAAAGTGGATGCATGCAAAAACTTATCAAAGAAAAGAAAGAAAAAGAAAGAGAGAAAAAAGCAAAGGAGAACGCACGGCTATAGGGATCTTAGGGTTCAAATTTAAAATTGGTTAGTCAATTTAGTCTATTTTCTTGTAATTTTTATATTTTTGGAATCATGGTTTTTAGTACTACTTGACCCATGTTGCAATTTTAGCATTGATTAAGATTTTAAATATTGTTAATGTTTAATAATGCTAGTATTAGGGATTAAATTGATAGATTTTTAAGCGAAATATAAATGGATTAAATTGTAGAACAAATTGTAAATTTTGAGTAATAAGGACTAAATTGTGAAATTTTAAAATTTAGGGTTTAATTAAAGAAAAATTAGTATAAAAATATAGGATTAAATGTGAAGAATAAAAATTAGTCTCGGTTTAGGGACTAAATTAGAATTTAAGCAAATATTGAGCAAAAATTGAAATATTCAATGTGAAATTGAATTGTGTTGTATTGATGTATTTTAATTGTTTTAATTCTATAGCTAACGTCGTACTGGAATCCTCGACTAAAAAGGAAAAGGATAAAATCGAGATCGAATAGCTCGGAATCCACGGTTTGTATTTCTATAATTCGAACCTAGTTGTTAATTGTTGTATTTTGATTTAATGCATATGGTAAGTGGTTAAGGTGAGTATTTTGGCACTTTGATAGTGAATTGAAATTGTAGTTGATTGAAATGGATTGAATTGGTATATACATTATGAATGTATTGATTATTTGAATTAAAATGAATATATGTTTAAATGTGATAATGTGCAAATATGAGATTTGGATATTGGTTGTATTTGAAAAGTGAAATGAAACCCTATTAACTATATCAGGCTGAGTCAGATATAGATGGCATGCCATAGGATAGGAAGAGTTCAAGGATTTCTTTGACTTCGAGTTGATGAGGCAGTAGGTGTCAATTTATGTAGTGCTGGGCGAATTATTACTTCGGATTTATCCGATGAGGTACTAGGTGCCAAACTGGTGTGTTGGTTGGATACATGTATTTTTTCGAGTCTAAGCCATGTTAATAAGGATAATTAAATAATAAAGTTCTATTATCGATATTGAATGACATGGTATGTGAAATGGAAATGAAATAGTGAATTGAAACATGCAAAATGAGATATGTTGTGATTAAATGAAATACATGAGTTATGCACTCATGAATTGAATATGGAATGGATCATGCCTTTGTATAAAAATGTGGATTGACATATGAAAAGCTATTTATATAGCAAATGATGTGAATTGAGATCTTTGTTAAACAAATAAAATATGATAGCATGTGAAATTTGAGTATAGTATGAAATGATATGGTAATATGCTTGAATTTGAAATGATGGTATATGATAGTTGTGAGCTTAGACAATAGTATGTTCATATAATTCAAATTATGCATTCTTGTATCATTATGTCTTTAATTGTTCGGATTATAGAAATATCACTAAGTTTTACTCAGCGTACGATTTTGTTTTCCGTGCACAAGTTAGGTACTTCTCTTTTGATCACCAACTCAGCATCCAATAACAATCTCGATCTCAAATGTGGTGATGTTTATCTTTTGTAATGGCATGTATCTAGGGTGTGTTTGGTTTTTAATGAATTTGGTATATGTGATGTAATAGAGTTTAAGTAAAATGTTGGTTTGGTATATATATAAACTTATGTTTGTGTTTGGAGCCATAATTTGGCATGTTGATTTAAATCAAGACTTGTTAGGTGTTCGTGAATTTAAGTTTGATGTTTTAGGTAGATATAAGTTAGGCCAAATTGATTGATTTTGGCATGTTTAAAACTTTGATTTGAATGATGCATGGACGATATGTTTTGATGATATAACATATGGTACCAATGAGAGTACATTGGTTTGGCATATTAGGTGATGAATTTGATGTATTTTGGGCATGTTTAATCATGTTTTTAAATAGGTTAAACGATTGGTAATTAAGTTGCTTACTGGCCACGTAAGTAGGAAATGATAAACTTGAGTTTTAAGGTACTTTTGGGTGTACACGGCTTGGCCACACGGGCGTGTGTCACACACAGGCAACACACTTGGGCGTGTAACACAAGTCAAAGAATTACACGGCCTGGCCACACGGGTGTATGACCCCTGCAGTTGAAATTTTTCTAACTTTTTCCTAAATTTTTTAAATGTTCCCGAT